>NC_080028.1:35048172-35676387 GCF_030020395.1 Manis pentadactyla
CTGAACCTGAACCCAGAGTTCCCATTTTAATATTTTTGTGCAAATCGGAGAAAAAATGAATATGCTGTTAATTACACATTCTTTATTTTGCCAGTCTCGTCAGCAGGCCACATTTAAGCAGTGTCTCATAGCTCCTGTTACCTGTGGCTGGAACACAATGGATCACACAGGGGCACTAGACACCGAGGATGAACTGGGACCTTTAGCCTGTCTTGCCCCAAGTCCTCAGAGTGAAGCTGTTGCCCATGAGTTCCAGGAACTCTCGCTGCAGCCCAGCCAGCACTTACCCCCTCTGAATGAAAGGAAGAAAGGTGAGTTCTTCGGCATGCGCAGTGGGAGCTTTGACTTAAAATTACTCTCTGTGAGCCCACTTATTCCTCTTTGGTAATATTTTTTCCTGTCAGTTGTATTCAGCAGTTAGTCACAGAAAGAACCTCATAGGGTCCTGACTGCTTTTTAGTAACAGGCAGAATTTCATTTTCTGTACAATTCTTTCATTATTTCCCTGGTTAAGTGCCTTTGGTAGCAACATTATATTTGGAAATGAGCTTTAGATTCAACTGTTTTAGCACAAGCAGAGGATCTCATGCTTGGATGGCATTGGAAAGTAGCTTCCTATGCCGATTTCAAGGAAAATAGATGGATTTGACTAGATTTTCCTCTCCTTTCTCATCTCCACTGTGATGCTCCTTAATGTCATAATTGGCAGAATTTGAGCTATCTTAATGATCAGTAAGAAAGCAAGAATTTATTTGAGTTTTTTTTTTAATTAATGGGTATAGGCTATGACTGTGTTTTCAGTCCTGGTGTACAAAATGAACGCTTTCTGTTCATTTGTTATCTATCTGTTCAGGAAATTTTCATTGAGTACAGGGGCATCTTCCAGTCTCCAGAAAACACAGTCATGTCCATGTTTAACGTAAACGAATAGACATAGATGATACACACTTATTTTTAATACTTAAAACATAAAAACTAAAACAAAAAGTTAAAATTTCACAAACACACTAAGCATACATATTAAAAGGGCAGACTTAAGAATTTCAGCTGGATTCAATATACTTTCCACAGTTGTGATGAGTCTTAAATTCACAATAATATTTTTTTAAATTTCAGCTTTAAAAGCCAAAAGAAATAAAATTTCCCTATAGAGCACTTCCTTATGCACCTTGTAACTTATTTGTCTGGGTTCTGAGTGTTTCCCAGTCCTTCTGTTATGACCTTATCTTATTCAGGAAAATGGATAGATGTACGCTACTATTCTGAGTTCTTTAATACATGTCTGTGGTGAATATTTGTTCTCCCATCAAATAAGATGTCTGATACTTGTATCTGATACTTCTTGTTAGGCATAACCCTTGTCCAGGTTGGCATAAAGTAGCATTTTGGCTAAGGCACTGTCAAAGCCTTTAGGAGGCTGTGGTTGACTGGTGATGGCTTTAGAACCTTCCATCAGTTAGGACCCTAGCTTTATCTTAGACAATGGTTGAAAGACTAACAACCACATTTACTGACACTTGGCTAAATGTGATCAAATTTACACAGTGTATTTGGAGGACCAGCAATAATGGTTAAAAATTGGAAAAGGTAATTGGAATACTATACAGTTGCTCAAGAAAATGGTCATAGGTAGCAGAGGAGAGAAGTATGTAAGGGAAGTTTATATTTCATGGTGATTTACTTGATATAGCTTGCCACATTCTCTTCAAGAAATGTTCTCTTGAATAGAATGCATATGCCTGAATATAAGGTAAGCTCAAATATAAGATGTCTCCCCTTATGAACTTTAAGGGAGGAAAATGAAATGCTAAAATTTTTAATTTATTAATTTAGTTGCATGTACATAATTCAAATTTTATGAAGCAGTGTGGTAATATAGAATTGGTTTACCCACACTCAATATTTCATAAACCCATTTTGCTCAAATTCTACTCATGAATCTTTGTGGTGTTTTATTATCAGTGGAGCCCCTTTTCATCCATCTAGCACTAAAATCCTGCATGCATCTTCTTTTCTATCTCTTTATGTTTGAGTTACAGCAATTTTTGAATACCTGTGGGATCTGATACTGAAGATTTTATTTCTAAACCATAAGTTCCATTTGCAAAACAGTGGGCCTAGGGTATGTGTGTGTGTGTCTTATAGTTTACATTGATAATCTCTGTAACATAATCACTCTTATTTGATTTGTGATTAGTTATAACATTTGATGGGGCTACATTTTCTGTTGTAGAATTTAATCATATTTTACTTATTTTATCTTTGAGTAGGTAATACGTTCACATGGCTTAAAATGTAAATTGCACAGATGGGTACACTGTAAAAAGCATGTCACCCTCCTAGTCTTGTCCCTTAGCTACCTGGTTACTTCCACAGAATTAATTACTGTTGCTTGTGTCCTTTCTGAGAGAATAATGGTATTTGACTACTTATTTATAAGCAGTTTTTGAAAGTTTTCTTTGTAACAACATGCAACACTTTTAATTTTAAGATTATAACCTGAGAATAATTACTGTGTTGATTTTTTGCTCACCTTTTTTTCCCTGATCTTATTAAGGTATTTCTGTAAACATCCTAAAATTAGCTCCAATGAAGTTGATTTTTAAACTAATGCATTTTCCTCAAGCATTAAGTTAATGAAAAAGCATCTTATAATATGAAACACTGTGTAAGGACTCAACAAGACAGTCTCCTCTTTTCTAATAAGAGAATTCAGGAAGTTAAAAACCTTACCTTATATTCAGGCATACTCTCTAATTTCAGGTTTATGATGTATTAGCCTAATTTGCATATACATTTCAAGGCATAAGTGGAATCTTTGTACAGCTAAGAAATCTCGGTTTTTGATGCAATTATGTGCGTGGAGTAGAATCCCATCAAGCGATATATAGATGGAAGAAACTCATTTTCTCACCTTAATGATTTTTTTATGTTGATTCTTCATTTTTGTAGGTCTTCTGAATACCACACTTATTACACAAAATGTAGATGATAGCCTCAAAATTAATCAATACAAAGTATTTGGATATTATGAAATAATAGGATTTAGCTATTTTCTTGATGGTTGTATCTTATTGTTACTCTTGAGCATTTGAATTTCACTTGTGAGAATTATTTTCTTTTCTGTTGAGGGAAAAATGAAGATATTTCAACTTGGGATTGGCATGTAGAACAATTGTGTCACCGAAATAGTTCATAAATAAGCTTTACAAGGAAAATGAGGTTGACGTTTAAGTAATGATTCCAGGATCTTCCCTTATTTTTTATTACTATTTGTGCAATGGTAGGAGTGGCAAAATATTCCCACTACTGAAGTAAATGCAGAAAATGTTTAGTAAAGATAAGTTAGGGTTTTCCTTTACCCCCAAATGTGGCCAAAACAATTCTGTGGTTAACGGCTCCTCAAAAGTAAGGTAACCATTTAGGCAATTAACCCTTCCCAACAAGTGAGTCCTTCATAAAGGGAAGTGGATATACAGAAACACATAAATAACATAGCTTTACTAAAATGATACACACAAGGAAAACTGAGCTTTGTTTTGACATTTTATACACAAAATAGATCCATTTTCAAGTTTCAGTACAACATTCCTTCATATAGCTAACACTGGGAATAAAAGGGAAATCAGTCAAAGAGACAGTTCTTCCACTGTTTAATTAGCAAAACTCAGCTGCTCAAAGCTGAATACAGCTTTACAAAGGCCAGGAAAGGCTAAATAGGTGGAAACAACATACCTGAGAGCTGTAGCTCTTCGCCTGCACTAACACCTAGAAGGGACCGGGAGGAAGCAGCTTTTCATTCCCGGGGTCGTTTGCAGGACTGTTAGGTGTGCTGTTCGGCAAATCGAAGCTTTCAGCCGTCGCCAGCACAGCCGCAGAGAAAGCGGGTAAGCCGACCCGGATCCCCCTTGTGTAAAAGCGGTTGGCATTTCGATGCTCTCTGGTACATCTCGGAGCATGAGTTCAGTCATGTCGAGATGGCCACAGACACGCCGCAGGCCGGCTGCTGCAGTAGGTGGACAATGAGTATCTGCCGCCTTTCTTTTTCCATATTAAAAGGCTTTTTGAAACTGTATTTACTAAGAAATAGTGTGTTTTAGGTCTCAGCAGGAGGACAGAGTTATTTTTTATTCTTATTTTATTTAAACTTTGGTATTACTAGTTACTGCTGCTGTTCTATTTTTTGAGCTTATAGTCCCATCTTGAAAGATTTTTTTCTAAGATTATTTTTCCATCCATTAAACTTACCACAATGAACAATTTTAGGCTATCTTTTATTCTGTTCCACAACGATTACTTGCTAGAAAGAAAATTATTACTCAGAAGTGTGTTACACACAGGAGACTTCAAGGTGACTCTTTGCATTGGACTCAGTACAGGTATTAATGCATTTGTAGTCAGATGAACTTTGCCTGGCCATGGAACCGAGCCAAAGAAAACTGCTTGTCTTGTACCATAGTAAATGATGGCCTAAGTGCACAGCTGGTCTTTTCTTTGGGTTCTACTTTGAAAACATTTCCCCACTGCTCCTTAGCCCACCTGTTAGGCTTATTGTCAGTCTTTGGAAATGCACAACAGTGATGAGCATTTGTCTTGACAAAACCGTGTTCCCTAAAATGTGCACTAAGTGGGATGGCCTAATGGGGAGTGATAAGGGAAGGAGAGGATATTTCCGCTTTTCTCTGGATCAGACATAAAACCGTTATAGTGTCATACATGGGAAGGAAATAAGTAGTTGCTAAATAGCCAAGATATGGCTATTTACTATGGATTCTTGCTTTCCCTTCTATAACTGGAGATAAAAGAAATGAATAATTTTCTGTAAAATTATCATCAGTGGCTTTACTGTTAACATATTTAGGATTTTGGATATTTAAAGTAATTTTCAAGGATATTGATAAACATGCAGATACATTTAGATACTTTCTTTTTCTGCTCTCAGGAGTTAAGAATACTTGGATTGAGAAGAAAGGTACATACTCAAATTTAATTTTCCTTGGTCAGTTTCTAATATTTTTTTAAATTAGGCTTTAGGACTTAGACTAAACACAATTATAAAGTTGAAAAGCCAGCTTATGACACTCCTGACAACTGCAAATGAAAGTCTTGATTGATTGTGGCAGCTCTCAAACTCTCTTTGTTTGTGACAGTCCCTTCAACCCTTCAAAATGAAAAAGGAGCCATTTAAGTAGCTTAAAGTTGAGGTGCTCTCTTTCACAATGGTCTTTATAAAGTCTCCATTAAATAGCATGTTTTGTTTCACAATGTACGTAAGCACCTGTGACCCTGTCCACCTTCTTTTTTCAACTCCAGGTTTCTTACTTAGAAAGCTTTGCTGTTACTGAGGATTTGTTGTTTCAGTGCACTGCTGAACACACCCAAGCAGTGTGTGTGTGTGAGAACAGAGGAGGTGCTGGGCACTGATTCACAGTCTCCCATTTGTAGCTGGCAGTGTCAGAGCACTATCATGAGCGTGCTTGAGTTATTGCTGAGAGGGTAGATGCAGCTCACAGCTTCAAAAGTGCATCAGCAAGAGCATAGGCCCCAGATACAGCACCCCTGAAGCCACATTTTGAGTTATTTATCCTGTCTTTAAATTGTATCCTCTTACAGAAATGCTCTTGGGAGTGTCAATAATTAACATATTTATTAAAAGTGAAATTTTTTAGAATAGCAATTAGCCTTTAACCCAGCATGAGACCACATTATCTTGAACTTATAAAAATGTTTGCCTAAAATGTGTACAAGATCTTTCCAGTGTTTAGTAGAGTCATAGAAGTACATTATTTCTTAAATAGGTTATTTGAGATAATTTTCATAAAACTAGAGTCCACCACATAATTTATATTAGGCACTGGACCAGTGAATGAACTGAAACTAGTTTATTAAGAAATAGTCTTTCCTGTTCCTCAGAAAGCAATTAAAAATATATAATATAAACGTTTAGTTAATAAATATTACTCAACTACAACCCTCTGGCTACTTACACCTTTCAAGTGGAAAGAATAATTAGTTTGTAATTGGAATTGAATAATTAATTTATAATCAGACCCTGTCCTGGGCCAAGAGACTTCATTGAAATTAAGGGGGGGGCTCTTTTTACTTAAATCTGCTCCCTAACATCCAGAGTGACCTCTTGTAGCTAAAAAGGGGGAGAATGGAAAGATACTGGATACCTGCTGTCTAAAACAGCTTGATAAATGTACGGAATATACCAGAAAAAAATGATGCATGACTATTTTTCTTTCTTTGTATTTCAAGACATCAATAGTAAAGTACTATTGTGACAAAAACAACAAGACAAATATGTTGGAATAACAGATGTATTGTAATTTTCTCTGGTTTGTAGTTAATAGCCACCCAGACCAAATAGCGAACATGCCCTATGTTTTTCTGACTCCTTTAAATTGATCCATACTGTTAGCTACCCTCACCTGCTGCCCTCACTATTATTAACAGGAATTTAGTCTTTTGGGAGTCAGGACTCCAGTCTCCTCTGCTGACTCAGTCTGTGAGCACGGGTAAGTCTCAGAAGCTCTCTGTGTTGCGGTGCGCCCATTGCAATATCTGTATGGTAGCTTCCAGCCCATGTGTCTTTCTGGCCGCCCTCAGCATTGCGTCCTGTGTTCTTGTATCTCAGTCTCACTTTTGCCTTGTGCTGTTCATTGGGCAGCAGAAGCAGGAAGAATGGAAGATAATTCAGTCTCAGTTAACCGATGGAATTTTCCTGAGGTACGAATTAGTAATGTTGCTGTTTAAGACTTTCCTCACAGAGTATTATTAAACATATGTGCCAGCTCACTCAATTAGTAAAACTTTCCCTCTTAAAATGAAAGAGGAATTGACTCAATTTGTGCTGGCCTCAACAACAACAATAACAAAAAATATGTATATATATATATACACCTGATTTAGAATATGCGGTATCTTCCTATTCATGGCTCAAGGGTTGGCACATATGTGTTAACAGTTTTACAATAGCGTCAGACTATCAGTTAAAAGACAATATTTTACTTTTTTTAAAGCCCAAATTATTCGTATCCTTTTTTGGTTGTTGTTTATGCTGTTTTCGTTAAGATAGTGCTAATAGTTAGGTGTCTGTTTCACTGACTGGGAATTTTTATATATGACTTCTGTGTTTGCTAAAGAACTAACAAGGAAGCATAAGTCTGACCCACAGCTTGTCTTTGGTTCTTGCAGGTTAAGTTTAAAAACTGACAAATGTTAGAATTTGTCAGCAGTCTCTGCAGATTTGGGATTCAGAGCCTTGATCTTGACATAGCAGTTAAGAAGTATATTGACTGGACTTTTTGATCAAACAACCATCATGTATTATATGAAAGGAAAGTTTGCCATATCAGATACTCTCAGTCTCCTAAAGTAATGGAAATGGGAATACTTTTTATCATCAGAAAAAAATACATATTGAATGATCATTGTGTCTCTTACTATAAAATAATTCTTAGATTTTCAGCCTCTAGTACAATGTTAGCAGCTCAAAATGTAGTATATACTCATAACATTGTTGGACACATAGATCTTTGAAAGCAATTCCCTCAACTGTATACAGAAAATTAATTTAGAGATGATTCTTGCAGCTGAGAGGAAGAAGAACCTTGTCTTAAAGAAAGAGGGCTTTAGAACCTGTTCCTCTTCACAAGGTGTGTGGTGTCAGGCCACACACAAGCCCATGTGTTTCATATGTGAATAAAAATCATGATAGTGTACCTCATAGGTTACTGGGGGGCTTAAATGAAATAAAGCATAGTACTAGCATACCCACGGCACACTGTAAGCAGGCAGTTTGTGTTAAAGGTACCCAGCATTGCATGCTGACATGGAAATGCCAGGGAGAGGCAGAATGCACAGTGCTTACAGCCCCAGCTCTGGAGCCAACCTGATCCTAGATTCAGGGTACACCATTACGAGCTATGTGAATTTAGACAAATTAGTTATGTGCCCATCTGCAAAATGGGGATCATACGAGGACCTGCTCACAGGGTTGCTATGAAGATTCATGAGTTCATATCAATCAAGTAGAGCAGTGCAGGCCAGTAATTAGCACTTCATAACTGTGTGTTGTTATAATCTATAATTTGAGAGTGCAGTGTTTCAGTTCATACTAAGTGAAAACAGGTTTTCAGGGTTACACCATGGTGTTTTATAACAGTGTTTCTTTCAGTAGTCCCAGGACTTTTTGCCTCCATTTTCCATGAGTATTTTTTTTTTTTGAGAGGGCATCTCTCATATTTATTGATCAAATGGTTGTTAACAGTTAACAACAATAAAATTCTGTACAGGGGACTCGATGCACAATCATTAATCCACCCCAAGCCTAATTCTCATCAGTCTCTGATCTTCTGAAGCACAATGAACAAGTTCTTACATGGTGAACAAGTTCTTACATAGTGAATAAGTTCTCACATGGTGAACAGTGCAAGGGCAGTCATCACAGAAACTTTCGGTTTTGATCACGCATTATGAACTACAAACAATCAGGTCAAATATGAATATTCGTTTGATTTTTATACTTGATTTATATGTGAATCCCACATTTCTCCCTTATTATTATTATTATTATTTTTGATAAAATGCTGAAGTGGTAGGTAGATGCAAGATAAAGGTAGAAAACATAGTTTAGTGCTATAAGAAAGCAAATGTAGATGATCAGGTGTGTGCCTATAGGCTAAGTATTAATCCAAGCTAGACAAGGGCAATAAAACATCCACGGATGCAGAAGATTTCTCTCAAAACAGGGGGGGTGAGGTTCTAAGCCTCACCTCTGTTGATCCCCAATTTCTCACCTGATGGCCCCCCGTGACTGTGCCTGTCTTAGGTTGTTCCTCCCTTGAGGAATCTTACCCGTCTCTGGCTAACCAGTCATCTTCCGGGGCCATACAGGGAACTGTAAAGTTGGTAAGTGAGAGAGAAGCCATATTGTTTGAAAAGGTTAGCTTTTTACTTCTTTGCAGATTTATGCCCTGTGGGTTTTATGCCCAGCATTTGTCTTGAGGTATCTTTACTACTTGGAAGAATTATGATACTTGGTAAATTCGATATGAGGCACGAATTCTATTTAAGGGTTGTAATTAGGAAGGAAGAGTATTTCTTTTTAAAGATGTAAAAATGACATGCAGTTTCTTAAAGCCTCACCCTGTACCTTCATAACATTTGAAGAGCAGCGTATCTGATGAGAGCGGAGGGGGCAAATGTAGTAGGCACTGATTTCCCATGAAGTTTGTCTCTTGTTGGTACTGCCAGTTCCCACAATCCTAGCATTCCCTGGGCATCGGTGTCTACGAGGAATGCTTTTCAAATATTAAAGCATGTGAAAAGACAAACAGGCTGAAACTCAGAGCTCCCTAGGGACTCTGACCTCCAAAACAGACTCCCTTCTGACATTTTCACAGGCAGCTTGAAGAAATTCCAGCAGGGCCATTCCACTTGGTAAACTCCTAACAAACCTCTGTCATCAAGGACTGATTTATAGATTTTTCTCCTTCTTATGTACTTGTTCTAAAGAGATTAAGATAGTAGATCTGGTTGCAGAGACTCTTTTAAAGCATTTGATGTATATGGTAACTACTATACAGAAGACATTTGGTATTTTGAAGTAATAAAACAGTTATTCATTACGCTTAAGGAGATTTCTTGTTCTGAGTCTTTTAAATTCTTTTTCTTTGTCGTTTCAGTTCCAGGAAATCTGTGTCACAATCACATCTCTAAATTAATTTTTTTTCATTTTGTACCCAATTACTTTACTGAAGAAATTGATTAAATTTAGAAATGATCTTTTAAGAAATATATATTAAAATATACATATATAAATACATACGATCTATTTCACAATGACTTCTAGAATACATGAAAACAAAAATAGTTCTTGTTTTGTAGAATACTCCTCTATGAAATTTTGGTATGACGTTTAGATGGTACTTTAAGGTTACTGGGTTGGTAGAAGATCTGTAAGTTGTTTTTCAACTATCTGAATCCTCTTAAAATATTTTATTGTATATTATTATATTATCTCTTTAAAAAAAGAATGTAGTGCTAAAAATAAGTGAAGGGCAGAACCCAAGAGATTCGGAGCCTAGACAACTTAAGGAAATGGGTAATTAGGATGTATTTGGTCTATAGTTGGCCTTAAATGCTACAACCTCACGTTTGTCACATTCTGGTTTGAGTGGCATGTATGAAATTCCAGGGGTTAACAGCATTCCACATTTGAAGGCTCAGGTTTGTCGGGAGGTTTCGTGTGGTGTTTCCTTCTGTATTTCTTTTCAGTGAGTTAATCCTTTGGATGAATGTACAGAGTTTTAACTATTAAAACAATCCCACGCAATCAAAAATTTCTTATGATTTGGTATCTCATTCTCTTGTAGGATTATTTATCTTGAACACATTTAAAAATGGGACACAAGAAGTAAATTGACACATGGTCTCAACCAAGTCTCTTAAAATTAGTAGTAAAAATATAACTCATTTTATCATATTCTAGTAGCCTGTCAGAAACTGAGGATACTTTATAGGTCTCCTTAGTAAAATAAAATGGAAATGAAAGTGAAACACAGTTGGCCTTTGAGCGACACTGGTTTGAACTTCATGGGTCCACAAACACACAGATTGCTGGTCAATAAATAGATGGAAAAAAATTTGGGAGATTTGCGACATTTTGAAAAAACATTTTCTTTAGCTTACTTCATTGTAAGAATACGGTATGTAATATATATACCTACAAGATATGTGTTAATCAACTGTTTATGTTATTGGTAAGGCTTCCAGTCAAGAGTAGGCTATCAGTAGTTAAGTTTTGGGCACCAAATGTTACATGTGGATTTTTTGACAGCGGTGGGGTGGGGGGTGTCAGCGGCGCTTACCAGCCCCCCGACCCCCACCATTGTTCACGGGTCAGCTGTAATAAGTTGCTCAGTAATTGGTGACAGATAATTACTGAATGTACTAAAGAATTGTGTAGCTTTTGATTAATGTATAAAACATATATGATGAAAAAGAAATGTATAAATATGTTACTGTTTTTCTCAAGAATAACAAAGTGATATTTAACCAGACATGCTCTTAGTAAGAGAAAGTACTACATTTCTAGTGTGTTTTTCTAACATAGATTTTTCTGTCTCTCACTATTTCTGTTAGTCCCTTCATTTTTCAAAGAAATGGGTTTTGTTTAAATAACTTGCTGATAAACTAGTGAAATCTGTGGTTGCATAACTGTGTGAGTGTTTGCTTATTTGCACATAGAAGTAGAGTAGCTATTTGATTGTTGAATGCTTTCTGAACCCTCCACAGAAGCAAAGTGTTTACATCTTTAAAAATCTGAAGCTTTTATTTGGACACCCAAATACAATTTGGAGGACTTTTCAGAAAAAGGAATTTAAACTTACACCAATCAGGTCAAGTTAGGTTTGAAAAATGAAACTTAAAAAAATCCAGGAATTAGTCCTAAACTGTGAATTTCAGAGTCCAGTGGTCTTAGTACTTTGGTTTTTTGTTTTCTTCATCTGTTACACTGAAGCTATTTAAAAATATACTCTCTCTCTCTCATTAAAATAAATGTATTCATTTCTTAAATGACCATGAGTGTCTCATGTACCCTTGAGGGTGGAATGTTACATCAACGTCAGTTGGGTCCAGTAGTTTTATAAAGTTGTTGAGGTCTTAGATATTCTTACTGGCTTTCTTTTTACTCATTCCAGCAGTTGCTCAGAGGTATGTTGAGAACCCCAACTACTATGGTGGATTTGTTTATTTCCCCTCTCAGCACTATTTTTTCTTCATGTATTTTGAGGCTCTGTTCTGTGTTCTTGGTGGATTAATCCCTTTACATTATGAAATGTCCCTCCTTTCTTGGTAATAATCCTTCTCCCAAGGTCTACTTTGTATGATATTAAACAGTCCCTCCAAGATTCTTGTGTTTAGCATTGCATAATATAACTTCTCCCAACTTCTACCTTTAACCCATCTGTACCTTTATATTTAAAGTATATTTCTTGTAGATAGCATAGAGTGGATCTTTCTTTTTAATCTAGTCTGACAGTCTTTCAATTGCCATGTGTAGATGTCTTTTGGTAATTATTGGTATGTCTGGTGTATTAGTTATCTGTTGGCTGTGTAAAAAACAACTTCAGACCTTAGCACCTTAACACAAGACATATTTATCATCTCACAATTTCTGCAGGCCAGGAATTCAGGCACAGCTTAGCTAGTTACCCCTGCCTCAGAGTATCTCACAAGCCTGCAACTGGGTGTCAGCCAAGGCTGATATTTCATCTGAAGGTTCAGTTGGGGAAAGATCTGCCTCTAACTTTAGTTACATTGTTCTTGGCAAAATTCAGTTGCTTGGGGGCTGGTGGACTGAGAGTCTCAGTTCCTTGCTGGCTATTGGCTGGAGGTCACCTTCTCAGTTCCTTACCACATGGGCCTTTCCAACATTGCAGCTGACTTTACCAAAGCCACTCAGAGAACAATCTGCTAGCAAGACAGAGTGATAATTTTTTGCAGCATTTCCTCATCATTGTCCTATTCTGTTGGTTTGGAAGCAAATTACTCAAGGGAAGTGGATTATACAAGGCCATAAACACCAGAAGTCAGGGATCACTGGGGGCTGTCTTAGAGGCTCCCTACCACAAATGAGTTTAAAGTCATCATTTTGTATGTTATGTTTGTTCAATCTGTGCTCTGTTCCTTTATTCTTCTTTTCTTACCTTTAGAAAAATTATTTTTCAGTATTTCATTTCATTATTTTTACAGTGTCTTATTAGCTATACTTTTTTTTCAAGTGTTCACTGATCTTTTCTAATGCAGGTTTAATATGCTACTACATATTATATATAATTATATTTTATATTTTTATCTCAGTTCCATTTTGTTTTTTTTGTATTGATCATTAATACATTATATCATATATATTTCTCATTTTTGTGTGTAGTTACAATAGTTGTACATATTTACAATAGCTGTTAATAGTTCTATTTTGTTTTCTTGTCATTTCTCGGTCTGTTTTCAATGACAAATTTTTCTCCGTTTAAAGAGACCTTTTCCTTCCTATAGCAAATAGTCTAGTAATTTTTTATTGGATGTAATATGGTGAGTGTTCCCTTGCTGAGTGACTGGGTTTTATTTTTGTTGTCTTCAAAGCATGTTGGCTTTGGTTTGGTAAGTGTGTTGGACTTCAGTATCACCTCAAGGCCTTTTTAAAGTTTTGTTGAGAAAGATCTAGGGTAGTATTCACACCAGGGATAGTTCCTTAACCAAAAGGTTTGACTCCTTCTGGAATCTGACAAATGCCCCAGTAAATGCCCTGGGAAGGGCTTTTCATCAGGTTGCTTGGAGCTTGAACATTCTCCAACTTTGTGTGTACTTTGGGAATCATTAGCTTACACTCCTGGTCATTTCTTGCCCAGCCTTGTGAAATTTCACTCTGTGCACATGTAGCTTAGTATTCAGCAGAAGCTCAGAAAAACCCTTATGCAGATTTCTGGAGCTCTTTTTCAGTATAGGTCCCTCCTTTTCAGAAATCTGCACAACTCCCTGCTGCCTTAGCCTCCCCAGGACCTCATGCCTGAGTAGATCTGTTTGAGTTATCCCTCCTTGTACTCCCAGACTGGGAATTGCCCCCAAGCCAAACACTAGAGTAGTTGCAAGGTTCATCTCATTTGTTTCCCTCCTTTTAGGAGTCACACCATGCAGTGCCTGTTTCCCAATTGCTTTGTGTGTTTTCTCCAGTTTTCTAGTTTCTTATGTACAGCGGTTAAGTGCAGTTTCTTATGCCATCACAACTGAAAAGCAGAGTCTGGATTTGGGATTGTAACGCAAAGCCTGTGCTTTTCTACCAAAACAAGTTTCCTCTCCAAATACATGTAACTTCGCTTTCCAACTAGAGTACAGCAGCAGTGCCATTTTATGCACTCAGATCTTACTGAGCACAGCAGGTTGCTCCCAGCTTTCTGATCAGTGAATGAATGAAACCAGATTGTTGAAAGCAAAAACTGAGGCTGGTGGTTACGGTTGGTTCCTGGGGCAGGTAGCTTTCCAGCTTTTTCTGTTGCCACAGAACAGTAGGCAAGATTGTCATAAAAGATTCCATGTTAGGACCTTTTGGATCCTTTGGAGCCAGTGGCATCATTATTTAGTTGGTTCAGGAAGTCATCATTTTGGGGTGGGAGACACTCAAGGAGGAAAGGTTTTGCTGGTTGGCAGAATCCATTATTCATTAATAAAGAAATGATTGTGTATTATTTTCTGTGTGGAAATACTAAGATTAAGAAAAATTCTCCTTGCCTCTGCATTTGAATTTGATTCATCTCGGTAAGATTCAGCCTGTAAAAGAGATAACTAAAGATTATATGTTTCTTCTCACACTTGAATTAATGGGAATTTTCTTGTCAAGCATTTCTAGGTTATATTAAGTGGAAAAACATGGAATAAATTGTGGATTCATAATGAATCATAACCATCCTTTTTTTTTTTTCCTAGATAATTATTTTTTATTGAAGGGTAGTTGACACACAGTATTACATTAGTTTCAGGTGTACAACACAGTGATTCAACATTTATATACATGATAATTCTAGGTACCAGCTATCACCATACCAAGTTGTTACAATATTTTGACTATATTCCTTATGCTATACATTACATCCCGGTTACTTATTTATTTTACAATTGGAAGTGTGTTTATATATATATATATATATATTGTGTGTGTGTGTGAGGGCATCTCTCATATTTATTGATCAAATGGTTGTTAACAACAATAAAATTCTGTATAGGGGGGTCAATACTCAATGCACAATCATTAATCCACCCCAAGCCTAATTTTCGTCAGTCTCCAATCTTCTGATGCATAACGAACAACATAACCATCCTTTTTACATCCTCCCATCAACATCTCCTCCAACTCCAAAAATGAAAACCTATGCACAGAGAAAAAATGCCCTGAAGTGAGTTCTACTAAATCAGGCTTGTCAATTTATGTACATATACACTACCCTCACCTGCATTTTCATATTGAGCATGTAATGCTTTTATCTCAATGAAGGAAAAAACCTTTTAAAAATAATGCCACATGGACATACAATGGGGAAATGAAAGTCTCTTCAACACCTGGTGTTGGCAAAACTGGACAGCTACATGTAAGAGAATGAAACTGGATCACTGTCTAACCCCATACACAAAATTAAATTAGAAATGGATCAAAGACCTGAATGTAAGCCATGAAACCATAAAACTCTTAGAAAAAAGCATAGGCAAAAATCTCTTGGACATAAACATGAGTGACTTCTTCATGAACATATCTCCCTGGGAAAGGGAAACAAAAGCAAAAATGAGCAAGTGGGACTATATCAAGCTGAAAAGCTTCTGTACAGCAAAGGACACCACCAATAGAACAAAAAGGCATCCTACACTATGGGAGAATATATTCATAAATGACAAATCTGATAAAGGGTTGACATCCAAAATATATAAAGAGCTCACGCACCTCAACAAACAAAAAGCAAATAATCCAATTAAAAAATGGGCAGAGGAGCTGAACAGACAATTCTCCAAAGAAGAAATTCAGATGGCCAACAGACACATGAAAAGATGCTCCACATCGCTAATTATCAGAGAAATGCAAATTAAAACCACAGTGAGATATCACCTCACACCAGTAAGGATCGCTACCATCCAAAAGACAAACAACAACAAATGTTGGCGAGGTTGTGGAGAAAGGGAACCCTCCTACACTGCTGGTGGAAATGTAAATTAGTTCAACCATTGTGGAAAGCAGTATGGAGGTTCCTCAAAAAGCTCAAAATAGAAATACCATTTGACCCAGGAATTCCACTCCTAGGAATTTACCCTAAGAATGCAGCAGCCCAGTTTGAAAAAGACAGATGCACCCCTGTTTATTGCAGCACTACTTACAATAGCCAAGAAATGGAAGGAACCTAAATGTCCATCAGTAGATGAATGGATAAAGAAGATGTGGTACACATACACAATGGAATATTGTTCAGCTGTAAGAAGAAAACAAATCCTACCATTTGCAACAACATGGATGGAGCAAGAGGGTATTATGCTCAGTGAAATAAGCGAGGCGGAGAAAGACAAGTATCAAATGATTTCACTCATATGTGGAGTATAAGAACAAAGAAAAACTGAAGGAACAAAACAGCAGCAGAATCAGAGAACCCAAGAATGGACTAACAGGTACCAAAGGGAAAGGGACTGGGGAGGATGGGTGGGCAGGGAGGGATAAGGGAGGGGAGAAAGGGGGCATTATTATTAGCATGTATATTGTGGGGGGGGGGCATGGGGAGGGCTGTGCAACACAGAGAAGACAAGTAGTGATTCTACAGCATCTTACTACGCTGATGGACAGTGACTGTAATGGATTTTGTGGGGAGGACTTGGTGATGGGGGAGTCTAGTAAACATAATGTTCCTCATGTAATTGTAGATTAATGATACCAAATAATAATAATAATGCCATGTTACATAATGGGATTCTCAGAGTGATTTGGTAACACATGGTTCTGTTCTGTTATCAGGAGATTCTACTTAGAACAAAGTAAGTGTCAGGTTGAATCTTCACAGCACATCAGTTTTTCATCCCTTGTTGAGGAACAGATCTTTAAAGGAGAATTTACATAAATAAAGAGTTTTGAGTGGTGTAAACAGTAGAATATAAATGGAGGAGATTAGTACAGACTGAGGTCACCTGGGAGTTGTAGATATGCAGTCTGATCACAGCATCTGTGGTCTGGCTCCCCTGGACCCTACTTCCCGCTTTACCCCTGGGCCCAGTGGTTGAAGGACCACCTCGGTTCACATGGTCACCCTTGTTGCCCACCTGTGTGCTTGGGTGACTGTCTCCTGGTCACTGAGAAGCCCGATGGGTTAGGAGACAAGAATATAGATGGCAGTCACTAGTAGTAGGTGGGGCAAATGAGGCTTATGTGTCAAAAGTGGCTGCAGAGACCCAGAAGAGCAGCCTGGGGCAGGTGTGCAGCTCTGGTACAGAATTGTCAGGGCTGGTTCTCACTCTTAGTTGGTCTGGGTGACCTGTTGGTAATAATGGATGGAAACCAAATAAATAAGACACTCTTGAATATGAAAAGTAAAAAGACTAATTATGTTTTTAAATATTGTAATTGATTTGGATTAAAAATGGCGGCATGAGAGGAGAGACAGAGGCTTCCTCCTAAAACCATATACAATTAGAAAATATAGTTGGTACAATTAATCTGAAAGAGCAACAGGGAAGAGAACAGTGCCAGACTGCATACACATGGAGAAAAGAGCAGACCTCATGGAACAGGGTAACATACCAAAGCTGTGGCCTGGCAGGACCCAAGCCCTTCCCCCATCACAGCTCACTGGTGGGAGTAAGAGAAACAGAACAGGGAGGGAGTGGAAGGCCTGGGACTGCTGAATACCTAGCTCTGGAGATCTGCTCTGGGAGCACAAACCTACATTTCATGGTGCTTTCATGATACTCGTGTGATTACGGGGTTGGAAAACTAATACAGGCAGAATTCCTGGAGAGACTGAGATTCTAGCCACCGTGGAAAGCAGGGATCCATATCTGGCTGCTCTGGGACAAAAGCTTATACCTGTGTGCTTGGCCCACTGGTTCAGGCAGTGGAGACAGGCATAGCAGCCAGGAAGCAGGAAACAGTTCTTTCCTCCCCCCAGGCACCAATACTGGTACCCTGCAACCCCCAACATTGCTTCAAGGGCTGAGCAGCTCCAGAGTAGAGCTTCTGGACACTAGAGGGCGCCATAGACGAATATGAAACACCAAAGGAACCTGGTCCAGAGTAAAATTAATACAACTCTGGAGAAAGATTTAAATGACATGGACCTTATGAATCTTTCTGAAAGGGAGTTCAAAATAAAAATAATCAACATGCTAATGGAGGTATGGAAAGATATCCAAGAATTCAGGAATGAATTCTGGTTGGAGATCCAATCATTGAAGAGCACAATGGAGGGTATTAAAAGCAGGTTGGATATGGTGGAGGGGACGATAAATGAAAAAAAACTAGAGAAGAGGAATACAAAGAAGCTGAAGCACAGAGAGAAAAAAGGATCTCTAAGAATGAAAGAATATTGAGAGAACTGTGTGATAAGTCCAAACGGAACAATATTTGCATTATAGGGATACCAGAAGAAGAAGAGAGAGAGAAAGGGATACAAAGTGTCTTTGAGGAGGTAGTTGCTGAAAACTTCCCCAATCTTGGGAAGGAGATAGTCTCTCAGGCCATGGAGATCCACAGATCTCCCAACAGAAGGGACCCAAGGAAGACAACACCAAGACATATAGTAAAAAATTGGCAAAGATCAAGGATAAGGACAGACTATTAAAAGCAGCCAGAGAGAGAAATAAGATCACATACAAAGGAAATCCCATCAGGCTATCATCAGACTTCTCAGCAGAAACCTTATGGGCCAGAAGGGAGTGGCATGATGTATTTAATGCAATGAAGCAGAAGGGCCTGGAACCAAGATTACTATGCTGCCTACAAGAGACTCACTTTAAACCCCGAAGACATACACCGACTAAAAGTGAAGAGATGGAAAAAGACATTTCATGCAACTAACAGAGAGAAAAAGCAGGAGTTGCAGTACTTGTATCAGACAAAATAGACTTCAAAACAAAGAAAGTCACAAGAGACAAAGAAGGACATTACATAATGATAAAGGGGTCAATCCAACAAGAAGATATAACCATTATAAATATCTATGCTCCCAACACAGGAGCATCCACATATGTGAAACTAATACTAACAGAATTAAAAGGGGAAATAGAATGCAATGCATTCATTCTAGGAGACTTCAACACTCCACTCACTCTGCAGGACAGATTAACCAGACAGAAGATAAGTAAGGAGACAGAGGCACTGAACAACACAATAGAACAGATGGACCTAACAGACATCTACAGAACTCTACACCCAAAAGCAACAGAATACACATTCTTCTCAAGTGCACATGGAACATTTTCAAGAATAGATCATATACTAGGCCACAAAAAGAGCCTTAGTAAATTAAAAAATATTGAAATTGTACCAACCAGTTTCTCAGATCACAAAGCTATGAAACTAGAAATAAATTACACAAAGAAAATGAAAAATCACACAAACACATGGAGGCTTCACAACATGCTCCTAAATAACCAATGGATCAATGGCCAAATAAAAACAGAGATCAAGCAATATATGGAGACAAATGACAACAATAATTCAACACCACAAAATCAGTGGGACACAGCCAAGGCTGTGCTAAGAGGAAGGTATATTGCAATACAGGCCTACCTCCAGAAAGAAGAACAATCCCATATAAGCACTTTAAACTCACAATTAATGAAACTAGAAAAAGAACAACAAATGAGGCCCAAAGTCAATAGATGGAGGGACATAATAAAGATTAGAGCAGAAATAAGTAAAATTGAGAAGAATAAAACAATAGAAAGAATCAATGAAAGCAAGAACTGGTTCTTCGAGAAAGTAAACAAAAGATAAACTCTTAGCCAGACTTATCAAGAAAATAAGAGAGTATACACACATAAACAGAATCAGAAATAAGAAAGGAAAAATCACTATGGACACCATAGAAATACAAAGAATTATTAGAAAATACTATGAAAAATGATGTCCTAACAAACTGGATAACCTAGAAGAAATGGACAACTTTCTAGAAAAATACAACCTTCCAAAGCTGACCAACAAAGAAACTTAAAGTCTGAACAGACCAATTAGCAGCAATGAAATTGAACTGGTAATCAAAAACCTACCTAAGAACAAAACCCCTGGACCACATGGCTTCACTGATGAATTTTATCAAACATTTAGTAAAGACCTAATACACATTCTCCTTGAAGTTTCCAAAAACTGGAAGAGGAGGGAATACTTCCTGACTCATTCTATGAGGGTAGCATCACTCTAATGCCAAAACCAGGCAAAGACACTGCAAAAAAAGAAATTATAGACCAATATCCCTGATGAACATAGATGCAAAAACACTAAAAAAAATATTAGCAAACCAAATGCAAAAATACATCAAAAAGATCATCCATCATGATCAAGTAAGATTTATTCCACAGATGCAAGGATGGTACAACATTCAAAAATCCATCAACATCATTCACCATATCAATAAAAAGAAGGACAAAAACTACATGATCATCTCCATAGATGCTGAAAAAGCATTTGACAAAATTCAACATCCATTCATGATAAAAACTCTCAATAAAATGGGTATAGAGGGCAAGTAGCTCAACATAATACAGGCCATATATGACAAACCCACAGCCAACATTATACTTAACAGCAAGAAGCTGAAAGCTTTTCCTTTAAGCTCGGGAACAAGACAAGGATGCCCACTCTCCCCACTTCTATTCAACGTAGCACTGGAGGTCCTAGCCACAGCAATCAGACAACACAAAGAAATACAAGGCATCCAGATTGTCAAGGAAGAAGTTAAACTGTCCCTGTTTGCAGATGATATGATACTGTACATAAAAAACCCTAAAGAATCCACTCCAAAACTACTAGATCTAATATCTGAATTCAGCAAAGTTGCAGGATACAAAATTAATGCACAGAAATCTGTGGCATTCCTATACACTAACAATGAACTAGCAGAGAGAGAAATCAGGAAAACAAGTCCATTCACAATTGTATCAAAAAGAATAAAATACCTAGGAATAAACCTAACCAAGGAAGGGAAAGTCCTATACTCTGAAAACTACAAGACACTCATGAGAGAAATTAAAGAAGATACCAATAAATGGAAACACATCCTGTGCTCATGGATAGGAAGAATTAATATTGTCAAAATGGCCATCCTGGCTCAACCAATCTATAGATTCAATGCAATTCCTATCAAAATACCAACAGCATTCTTCAATGAACTAGAGAAAATTGTCCTAAATTCATATGGAACCACAAAAGACCTCAAATAGCCAAAGCAATCCTGAGAAGGAAGAATAAAGCAGGGGGAATTATGCTCCCCAACTTCAAGCTCTACTACAAAGCCACAGTAATTAAGACAATTTGGTACTGGCACAAGAACAGAACCATAGACCAATGGAACAGACTAGAGAGCCCAGATATAAGACCAAGCATATATGGTCAATTAATATATGATAAAGGAGGCATGGACGTACAATGAGGAAATGACAGCCTCTTCAACAGCTGGTGTTGGCAAAACTGGACAGCTACATGCAAGAGAATGAAACTGGATTATTGTTTAACACCATACACAAAAGTAAACTAGAAATGGATTAAAGACTTGAATGTAAGTCATGAAACCATAAAACTCTTAGAAGACAACATGGACAAACATCTCCTGAATATAAGCATGAGCAACTTCTTCCTGAACCCATCCCCTCGAGAACAGGAAACAAAAGCAAAAATGAACTCATGGGATTACGTCAAACTAAAAAGGTTTTGTATGGTAAAGAACATCACCAACAAAACAAAATGGCATCCTACAGTATGGGAGAATATATTTGTAAATGACATATCTAACAAGGGGTTAACATTCAAAATATATAAAGAAGTTACACACCTCAACACCCAAAAAGCAAATAAACTGATTAACAAATGGGCATAGGATATGAAGAGACAGTTCTCCAAAGAAGAAATGCAGATGGCCAACAGACATATGAAAAGATGCTCCATATCACTAAATCATCAGGGAAATGCAAATTAAAACCACAATGAGATATCACCTCACACCAGTAAGGATGGCCAGCATCAAAAAGACTAAGAACAACAAATGCTGGCGAGGATGTGGAGAAAGGGGAACCCTCCTACACTGCTGGTGGGAATGTAAGCTAGTTCAACCATTGTGGAACGCAGTATGGAGGTTCCTCAAAAAACTAAATATAGAAATACCATTGGACCCTGGAATCCCACTCCTTGGAATATACCCAAATAATACAACTTCTCAGATTCAAAAAGACATATGTACCCCTATGTTTGTCGCAGCATTTTTAACAATAGCCAAGATATGGAAGCAACCTAAATGTCCATCTGTAGATGAATGGATAAAGAAGATGTGGTACATATATACAATGGAATACTATTCAGCCATAAGAAAGAAACAAATCCTACCATTTGCAACAACATGGATGGAGCTGGAGGACATTATGCTCAGTGAAATTAGCCAGGCAGAGAAAGACAAATGCCAAATGATTTCCCTCATTTGTGGAGTATAACAATGAAGCAAAACTGAAGGAAAAAAATCGCAGCAGACTCAGAGTCCAAGAATGAACTAGTGGCTACCAAAGGGGAGGGGTGTGGGAGGGCGGGTGGGGAGGGAGGGAGAAGGGGACTGAGGGGTATTATGTTTAGTACACATGGTGTGGGGGGTCACGGGGAGAACAGTGTAGCACAGAGAAGGCACCCAGTGTATCTCTGGCAACTTGCTGCACTGATGGACAGTGACTGCTTTGGGGTATGGGTGGAACTTGATAATATGGGTAAATGTAGTAACCACCTTGTTTTTTCATGTGAAACCTTCGTAGGAGTGTATATAAATCATACCTTAATAAAAAATTAAAAACAAAAACAAAATATAATAGCTAAAGTCCTCCTCTAACTTCAAAAAAAAATTGGAATCATCAGTATATTTCTGATACCGTGCACTTCAGCTATTGGTTTTTTTGTCAAGTAAGTCTCTATATATACAGTTTCTTTTTTTTGGCCCAAATGTTTGAAAACATCCTGTTTGAATTAATGTGTTAACTGGTTAAAATATGCTAATGCAGAATCTTTTCCAATAGAATTTTTATTTTTAAGCTATTTTTAAGGTATAGGTTTTATAAAGTTCCCTGTCAAGGAAATACAATCGTGTAATTAAATGCCTAACACATTCTGACCTTCCTAGTTACCCTGTGTCTTCTCACAAAAATAAACCACTTTTATTCTCATTTCCGTCTATGATATAACCAATCAGTACATACTTTTAAAAATCCACCTACAAACAGGACACTTTTTGGATTTTTCCAGGTGTTTCTGCATATTACTACTCTCCCGCCTTGCCCACACAGTAGGCCTGGGTCCAACTTGGCCAATAGCCAAGTTAAAGTACTACGTTCTGCTGGCAGAGAGAGGTTTTCTTCCCTGAACAGGTAAAGGCATTTCACCTAATGAGGTAGGTTTTAGTTGTTTCCATTTTATAAGACTTATAAACTGAGGGTCAAAGAGATTAAGTAATGCAAGGACAAGCAGCTAAAAAGGAATCAAGTTCTAAAGATACAGTTGGCTCTAAGGCTACCCTAAGGTTATGAAGAGTACTATTACAATAGGAAAGATAAGTTTTATTTGGAACAAAGATAGTTCAAGGTATTTTTAAGATAGACTCTTGCTTTTAACTTGTGTATCAAGAACATAGTTTTACAAGGTATAAACATAACCACATATAAAGCTAAAATTTAAAATGTTAAAAGTTTACTTGAGCAGATCACTTCTACTTTAAAACCTACTGAAGATTAATTCTACTGTCACTTTCAGCTTTGTTGAATCTGTCAAGTTGCCTCCTGTTTAAGTTTAACCAATATGTGTAATGGTACTAGATGAAGCTTATTCATGTGGGCACTAACACAAGTAAAGAAATATCTCAGACATGTTCAGTGTTCTCTTCTCGTGTCCTAATTCCCTTTACACTCTTCCCAGATGCTGACAGGCAAGGAAGAGTGACTTCACAACCAAGCACCTTCGTTGTGTAGAGCAGAGAACTTCAGTCAGTTTTGTGTCTGTCCTAGCCTAGTACTTCTGAAAGCACTCAGCTAAATGAATTAAGGAATATTTTAAATTCCTCTAGTGGAAGAGGTCCAATAATCATTTTGTTCTTTTCAACCTTTTAAGAAAATATACCTTCAGATTTGCCAGTAAAATTGAGAGCCCAATAATAGATCATCCTGTTAATGGCAATTTATTTCACAATAAGGTATTTGACATTTAAAGACTAAAGTAAAAATCTACTTTTATTCATTCTATGTATCAATCTTTTGTGTGGAAAAATATAAATAGACATGTTCCTCTTCTAATTTCTTACAGAAGGGTGATAATCTTTTTACATGTTCTTCTTAACTCCTGAACTTAGAGCACTTTATTAACTTTTATTTAAGAACCATTTATGAGTAAGTTGCAGGCATACCTAGAAATATCAGGCATGCATATTCAAAGAATAAAAACATTCTCCTATATAGCACAATATACTTATTTCCCTCAAAAAAATGAGCATTGATGCAGTAGCTTATTTAATATAGAGCCCATATTCATATTCTCCACTTTTCCCAGTAATATCCTTCATTGTATCAGGATCTAATCAAGTATTATTTATTAGATTTGACATATCCCTTAATCTCCTCTAATCCAGAACTGTTCTGTACCTTTTTTAAGGCTTTATTTTCTCAGAGCGGTTTTAGGTTTACAACCAAATTGAGAGGAAATTACAGAGAGATCTCCCATATACCCTGCCTTCCCCATTATCAACATCACTCAGCAGAGTGATAGCCTGTTAACCAAGGACGCACCTGCACTGACGTATCAGAATCACCCAAAGTCGGTAATTCACTTTGGGGTTCACTCTTGGTGGTGTACATTCTGCGGGCTTGGGCATATCTATAAGGACATATGCCCATCATTATAATATGCAGAGTATTTTCACTGCCCTGAAAACCCTCTGTACTCAGCATGTTCATCTCTCCTCTCTTTGATGCCCTCTCCCAGCCCAGCAACCGCTGGTGATTCTTTTGTCGCCATGGTTTTGCCTTTTCCAGAATGCTGTATAATTTGAATCACAATATGTAGCCTTTTCAGATTGGCTTTCTTTTACTTAGAAATGTGCATTTAAGATTTTTCCATGTATTTTCACGGAAATGATAGCTTAGCTCATTTCTTTTTAGCACTGAATAATATTCTGTTGTCTGAATGTGCACAGTCATTCATTCCCCTGCTGAAGGACATCTCAGTTGCTTCTAAATTTTGGCAGTTAGGGAGAAAGTGGCCATAAACACTTGTGTGCATGTTTTTGTGTAGACGTAAGTTTTCAGCTCTGGGGAAACAGTGAGGTGCTTGATTGCCGGATTACATGGTAAGACTGTGTTTAGTTTTATAAGAAACTGTCAAACCATCTCCCAGAGTGGCTGCACCATTTTACATTCACAACCATTTTTTTTTGTTTATATTTTTCATGACTTGTCATTTTTGAAAAGTCCAGGCCAGCTCTTTAGCAAAGTGGCCCTCAATTTGGAATTGTCTGGTTGGGTCATTGTTACCAGTTTAGGTTA
Organism: Manis pentadactyla; assembly: GCF_030020395.1. Classification (NCBI taxonomy): domain Eukaryota; kingdom Metazoa; phylum Chordata; class Mammalia; order Pholidota; family Manidae; genus Manis; species Manis pentadactyla. The sequence continues at coordinate 35,073,478 of NC_080028.1, forward strand.
AACATTTCACTGGGAATATTACATAGGTTGACATTGTGTCCTCAGTGGACACAATGTCCTCATTAGGAAATGCACCACAGTTTGTTCCCTTTTTGGTGACACTCGGCTTGACCACTTAGTTAAGGTCGTGTACCCCCTCACCTCCTGTTTCTCCTACGTAAATGTGCCCTTTGCTCCTTGTAATTAACAGTTAATTACAAAGTAATGTGTGGGATAGTACCTTGAGACTGTTTCCCAACCATCTTTCACCCATGGTTTAATGATGATTCTTGCCTAAATAAATTATTATAAAGATACTTGAAATTAATGATTTCCTAATTCTGATATTCCTTCTCTATTAGCGGGTATTCTTCTGAAAAGAAAGACCTTCTTTTCTAAGGGAAGTAATACTATGAACTCATAGATTATTTATTGTTTAGAATTGGAAAGGTGCTATCCATTACTGTCATTATTTTTGGTACATAGATTGTCTCAAACTTGGTCAGTGAGAGAGCCCACTCAGGGTGGGTTTTGTGTCCCTTTGACCTATCCCCCTTACTTTTTGAGCACTTGCCTACCTTCTGGCTGGGATATTTCAGGATCTCCTTATACTTTTCATTGTCCCAGTCCTAGAATTGACCCTTTCCCTAAGGATCCTGGGCTTCTCTTAGTGAGGAATAGTTTTTAGAAACCCAGATCTGAGAGGGAGGTGTGCGCTTGTTGCTTCAGTGTCATTGTTTCTAGACCTTTTCAGTTAGGCAAAGCTGGAAAGTTTTGTTTTGTGTTTTAAAGAATTCCAGCCAGAAATAACCGTGCAGTGTTGAAGAAGAGAGACAGGCCCAGAGGATTCACCTTACCAGAGATCAGGACCTACTACAACTACAGCAGTTTAGACAGATAAACATTCTGACCAGTGAAACAGACTAGAGAAACTAGAAAGAGACAGTATATTCAGTCACCTAACTCATTACAAAGGTGACAAGGTGTGTACAATGGGGAAAAGATGGTCTTTTTCATAAATGGTTCTGGATTAGTTTTATATCCACTGGAAAGAAATTTGTCTGGAATTCCTACCACACACACAAAAATCCAACTATGAAAAGCAGTAAAGGTTTTAGAGGAGAACCTCTGCACAGCCGCGGTGTGAGCGGGCCGACAGCGTCACCACAGAGGAAGAGCCCCGTAGATGGCACTGTGTTCTGGTTACTAACTCCTGCGCACCAGAAGGTCATTGAGAGAGAAAAGACAGCCCACACAATGGGAAGAGATCATTCTTAACACATGTATTCATTAAAGTTTCTCCACCAGAATAACTAAAAGACTCCTACAAGCCAGTATTAATTAAATACTTGGACAAAAGCCTTGATGTGCACTTCACGGAAGCGGAGATCCAAATGGAGCGCACATGTATGGACTTGGGTGTGTGTTCATCAGTCATTAGAGCAGTGTACGTGCCAGCCACGGTGAGATACTGTCCCACGCCCGCTAGAATGGCTAAAAGAAAACACCAGGTATGCCAAGGATATGGAACAATTGGTGGGTATGTAAACCAGTATAATCATTTTAGGAAACTGTTGTGCATAATTCTAAGTATCAGTAATTCCTCCCCTAGATTTTACTCAACAGAAATGTATGCAAATTGTTCATCAGAGATGATGTATTAATTTGGATTATATGAAATTGCCATTTTTTAGGCACTGCCTGCAATTTTATATGGTTCAGTCTACTGGAATGCTCATAACAGCACTACTTGTAATAGGGGAAGACCAGCAGCCACCCAAATACCCACCCACAGTAAAATGGTTAAATAAATTGTGGTGTGTCACACAGCGGGACACAGTCAGAAGGAACAGACGGCAGCTACATGTAAGAATACACGTGAATATCACAAAAATAACATTGAGCAAAGGCAGCTTGTCACAAAAGACTACAGACTACATGAGTCCATTTATACAAAGCACCCAAACAGGCAGGACTACTCTAGTGGTAGAAATTAAGATAGTAGCCACCCTTGTTGGGGGAGAAGGGACAGGAGGAGAAGCAAAAGGAGAAACGTTTGTTTTCCTGATGCTGCTTGCGTGGGTGTGTGAGGTTTGTGACCATTCAGCGAATTGTACACGTAGCGCATGTGCATTTAATGTATGTGTATTACATTAAAACTACAGGTGGAAGAATAAAAATTCTTAAATCTAATTTCAATCTAACACCATAGGCTTTTTCCTCTCCTTCCTCCACTTGTTATTTGTATATTTTTTTTCTCCAAAATGAAAGCCCTGAATCCCAGAACATCAGAATGTTCACTCATTTGCTCAGCTCTACAAAATATAAAGCACTTTCAGGATTACACTCCAACAGTACTATTAACAACAAACCTCTTAAGTTCAAGATGCTTTGCAGTTTGTTTAATCCTGAGACTATATCCCATTGAGGGTGTGCAATCCTGACTTGAAGTTTCTTGGATTAATTCTTTCTTTTGTGACATTATCAGTTAGATGCGGAGTTAGGTTCATTTGTTTCCCTTTGTATTCAATTTTTATTTGTTCCCCATCTTTATTGATTTAATTTTATCTTTTAAATAAGGGGAAAAAATCACCATCATCCAGAAGTCAGAACTATGTAAGAATGATACTCAGAATCTACTTTACCTTCTGTTCTTTTCCCCCACTGCTCTCATCTTTCTGCTTTTTTTCACTATTATTCCCTGCACATTATTTTTTTTTTTTAGTGAAACAGGTAACATATTTCATAACGTACTTTTTCCATACTTTTGTATTTTGGGTAGATTTTCTTGGGACTCATTTGGAAGCAGGTCAGGTAAGAACATTTAAAATGACTTTTTAAAGAGATGGTTCAACTTCCCAAGTAAGAATTATAGGGAAATCAGTAGTCATTACAGCCTTGACTTCTGTCACCAATACATTTCCCAGTATTTTAGCATTGTCTATCAATTTGGCCTGGATCTAAGCCTGAGCTATATTCTTCCTAATGAGGGAGTTGACCTTTCAGTAGTGCTCTTTATTGATAGATAAAGGCCACATGTGAAAGCCATTTTTCCAAATAGTTACCATGAATTTATATTGCACTTGAAGAAACAAACTTCTATCCTCTTTCTCTCAGTTGCTTTCACTAGAAAGCATAGGTCTGAGGAAGAACAGTGGGTGCCCATGCTTACAGATGGCTAGTTATGTGGTGGGCACTTCACAGGGTGCTGTACCTGTATTACCCCATCTCATCCTCCCCGCAGTCTCGCAAGATAGGTAAGAGTTCTGTCTCCCACTCTGCAAGTACGGAACTAGTAGGAATGAAGCTTGGAAACTTACCAGAAGTTACAGGGCTGGAAGTGGCAGGTTGGGGCTTGTCTGAACCCAGATCTTTAGGACTCCAAAGGTGCTTGATTATGAGCATTTTTCCTGTTCTTAAATCATTTTTAATTGAGGGTAGGGTGGACTCTGTGTGAGAAAGAAGAAAAGAGAAAAACTGGAGACAAATAAATATAGTATTTCAAATGATGTCTTCCTTTGTCTTCAAGTTTCAGGTTTGAGATCGTAGCATTTGTTCCCAGGCTAACAAAGGTCAGACTTGATGCTCTCTTGGCTCCTGGAAGTGCAGCTCTCATGAAGAATTGCTGATCTTTCCTTTAAGATGGGAATGTATCTAGCATTAGCAGTTTATAAGTTTATATTATTTAAGTGTTGATATATTGCTCTGAAATTTAGTCAGCACTGCCAGTTGAGCATAGATCTCACAGTAACTGTAAGGATGACCTGAGAAACCACATAGGAAGATGACTTTTGATCTCTTGTTCCTCTTCCACCTTTGCCAACCTGGGGAACTGCAGGGGCTGCTGGTGGGCCTGATCTTCATCCACTCCACATGACTGATGGGAGGTCTTCCTACTGTGTATATTTAGGCATGACACCCTGCCCACTGAGGAGTGACTCCACATTGCCTTTAAAATAGAATCCAACACTTTCGGACTTTTGTCCTTTTATGTTTCTAATCTTGCCTAGCTGTCCAGTCTTCTCTTGTACCATTCTGCACCCCACACCCCAGCCTTACTGAACCACGAGCTCTTTGCTATACATTACTCACTCTTGGGACTCTGTGGTTGTGTGTGTTATTCTCCCTACCTTCTTACCCACATTCTCCCCATCTTTCCCTGTCCCTGTTCCCACCTCCTCAGCCCTGTATGTGGGGCTCTCCCTTCCAGCACTCCTGCTTCTCACACCGCACCCTGAAATGGCTTTCATCCAGCTGTAGACTGTTGTTAGTGGTCACGCTAAGCTGTAAAACAGTTAACAGTCTTGCCGTGGGTGTTAAACCTGTATTTGTGATTACCATAATGTGGATCTTCTCAGTTCCAGTACATTTTGTTATATAAAATAGTGTTCTCTGTTTTTCAGATACTATTTTGTAATTTAACCTTCTCTGAATGTTCTACTTGAAATGACAAGAGGGCATAGTTTTTCTGCAATTAGAGCCATATGTTTCTATTTCTCTTTCCCCATAATTGAAAATAAGTAGAGCATAATAACTTTGAAAGAAGAAATTGTTGCATTTGCTTCCTGTGCAGAACAGAGCACCTGTTTCCAAGTGTGCATGTCAATCTTAACATTTAAAATTAACAAAAATAGGATGACATATTACTCTCCAATTACAGAAATCAGATGATGTCCTGGGTTTTCTGGGTTTTTTTCACCAACATCTTACTTTGAAAAAACTCAACCATACTGAAAGTTGAGAGACTTGTACACTACATACTCATAATAAACACCCAGACTCTATAATTGACATTTTTCTACACTTCATTTATTCTGTATACAACCTGTATCCATTTATAAATGCATCAAGTTTTTCGTGTACTTCAAAAAAAAAGTGGACATCAGTACGCTTCACCTCTAAACACTTCAGAATGTGCATCGTTGCATAAAGCTCAATAGCAGTTTACATTTTTTAAGGCAAAATATATATACTGTGTGCATGTAATGAAGTGCAAAAATCTAAAAGCACACCATTAGATGTGTTTTTGCATACATGTATACATCCCAAACCTTTGTCAATCAAGATAGAGAACACTGCTGTCAGCCCAGAAACTTCATGCCCCTTCCCAGTCTTCACCTCAACCCCTCAGAGACAACCACAGTTTTGCTTTTGTTCACCCCAGAGTTATCTTTTCTAGCATTTCATGTAAATGGAATCATACAGTATGGACTCTTTTGTGTAAGGCTATTTGCACTTGGCATAATGTTTTTGAGATTCATTTTATGATGTATCGGCACTTCATTTTTTATTGCTTAGTAGTAGTCCATGGTACATCACAATTTGTTTATCCATTTTCCTTTTAGTGGCCACCTGATGGTCTCTGGTTTGGGGCTGTTAGGAATAGAGCTGCTATGAATATTCTTGTACAAGTATTTATTTCTCTATATGGGAGAGGAATTGCTAGGTGTTTGTTGTTTAGTTTTATGAAAATCTGCAGACCTTTTCTAAAGCAGCTGTTTAACATTTTACACTCCCCATAATGCATGAGAGTTCTAGTTGGGCTGCATCTTCAGTGACAGTTTGCAAAGTTAGTCTGTTTCATCTTTAGCATGCAGGTGGGTGCACCGTGGTATCATTCTGGCTTTAACTTGGATCTCTGTGGTATCTAATGATGTTAAGCACTTTTTAATGTTCTTTCTGGCTTTATGAAAGGCTTTTTCAAACTTTTTGTACATTTTTTTCAACTTTTTATGATAGAAAATTTCATATAGTGAAGTTAAAAGAACTTTACTGTGATCCACCTGGGTTCTACTGTTAATAATACACAATGCTTGTTTTATCTTGTGTGTAATCATCCATCTTTCTTTTTTTGTGTGTGTCATGTTTCAAAACAAATTGCAGGTACCCTGCATACATCTCCCTAAAGATGTCAACATGTATGTCATTAACTTAAGAGTTCAGTATTTTTTTTAAATGTCCTTACTTTGACAACAAATTATCTGCTTCTTCTCATGTTCCTTCACCTAGATCCACTGCCTGCCTTCCCTGCCCAGTTGTACTCTGAGATTATAGGCCCCCTCAGGTCTGATTCTGAATATTCCTTAAAAAAGAGTAGTACTGCCCCAAACACTTAGGCCCATTTCGAAACTGAATTGTCTTTTTATTATTAAATTGTTGGAATTCTTCATATATCTTTGACACTTGTTAAGGAATGTGTTTTGCAAATATATATTCTCCCAGTCTGTGGCTTCCTTATTCATTTCCTTAAAGTGTCTTTTGAATAGCAAAAGTTTACATTTTTGATTAAGTCTAATTTATCATTTTTTTATGATTATTGCTTTCCATGTCCTATGAAACCTTTGCCTGCCCCCAAGCCAGGGAAGTATTCTCTTTTATGTTCTTCTAAAGGCTTTATAGTTTTGATTTTAATGATTATGATATACTTCAAATTAATATTTACATCTGGAGTGAGGTGGGGGTTGAGGCTCATCTTTTTCCATACGGATGTCTGGTTGTTTCAGTACCCTTGGTTACAAAGTTTCCCTCCCCCTTTGGATTGCCTTGGCACCTTTGTCTAAGACCCAGTGTTTCTTTGATCTCTGTCTCGGCTGTCTGCTCAGTTCCAGCAATTTGTTTCTTAATTCTCTTGCCAGTATTACATTGTCTTGATTGCTATAGCTTTACATACAGTCAGTCCTGAAATCAGGTAGGGTAAGTCCTTCTTTTACAAGATTACTCTGAACATTCTAGATCCTTTGCATTTCCATTTCTATTTTAGAATCAGATTGTAAAAAAAGAAACCTAACAGGACTGTGATTAAGATTGTGTCAAATCCGTGGATTACTCTGTGGTGAACTGATGTCTTCAGTCCATCATAATGGTACCTCCCCATTGACACAGGCCTCCCTTAATTTCTCTCATCCACATTTTCTAGTTTTTAGTATAGAGGTTTTACACAGAAATCTATTTTTGACAGTGTTATCAATGATATTGTTTTTAAATTTTATTTCTCCACTCTGACTTTACAACCTAAACACTGCTTTCTGCTCTGCTTTGCTAATGACTTTGTAAACTCCTGATAACCCTTCTTAACCAATAGTCATCAGTGCAGAAATGTGAAGGCAGGCAAAGTTGAGTAGGCTTTCTTTAAGCGCAGGGCTTGGCAAGATCTAATATGCCCTTTTACAAGGTGATACATTAATGAGAGGGTATCAAGTACAATATTCCAGAAATGCATTTGATCCTGAAACTTTTTCCCCAGGCATGCTGTTTTGGGGAATAATATCAGTATATCTACTTACCATTTATGAAGCTAGAGTTAGACCTCCAAGTCATGGTTTTGATTTTTTTCTTCCTTTCTTTCTTTCTTTCTTCCTTCCTTCCTTCCTTCCTTTCTTCCTTCCTTCCTTCCTTCCTTCCTTCCTTCCCTCCTTCCTTCCTTTCTTTCTTTCTTTCTTCCTTTCTTTCTTTCTTTTTTTTTTTTTGTGAGTCATGGAATTTTTGTAAACAGATTTGTTCCATGTTCCATGGTATGAGGCATGAGTTGTATTATAGTCTTGGCAGAAAAAGTTTAAAGCTCACCAAGTAGGAAATTGGAAGTACTTTATCTAAATATAACCTTTGCCACCTTTTTCAATACCAAATTGAGGCAAGGGAACAGACACAGACCTCCTTAGAGTTCTTGAAGCTTGTGGCCTAGAGGAAAATGAATGATTCAGTCTCAGAGTTTTAGATCTAGAAGACCTCAGAGACGATAGTCAGAGAATTTGATAGCTGGAGGAAATGGAGAGGTCATCGGTCAGATCCTTTTCTTAACATATGAGGAAGGAAAAGCCCAGGGAGATTAGGTACCTTTCTTAGTTTTGGGGCTAAAACTGTCTGATGCCATTCATGGCTCTTTTATGTTAAAATTTCTTCTCTTTCCCAGAAAAAGTTCAAGATTCCAGCTGCCTCTGATGCCTGTTTGAGCTAACAACTGAGGGGGCCAAGAATCCAAATATCCTATTAGAGCTCTTTGGGAATAAGTCTCTTAAATGAGACTAGATAGCTGCATTCTTGGAAATCCTGATTAGTTAGGGGTGTTTGATTCTGATAACCCACCAGGGAGGAAATTATGCTGTGAGGTCCAGCGGCTGCCAGAAGTGGAGCCATCAGAGTCAGACCAGCACAGTCTCTCTTTCTCTCCATTTTATCAGCACAGCAGCTGAGAACAAAGGCATGGAGGGGAGAGCTGTGTGAGGAGCTATGCCGGCGCGGACAGCTGGCCTGTGCCCAGCTCTGTTCCTGTACAGGCAGTGCTATTTTCTGATGTTATTTAATTAGACTGAAATACAAATATCAAACAAAACACCCATGTGTGTGACAGTAGAAGGTTATAGATCTGAGTCACCAAAGACAAAAATGTTCCCTTGTACTCTTTAAGACAACACTGTCCTCTTATCAGTTACATCCATTATGCCATTGGAATGCAATCCGAAAGGCTCTGGTTGAGTTCATGAAACAGAATAATCATTCCCTCATCTTCCTCTCAATACCTCCCCCTGCCACTATCCCGTCCTCATATAGAAGCCATAGGTGACTCAGCTGGTATGAAGAATGGCACTGACCTGACACAGTTAAAACCAACAAGGCTTACTCTCTCCCCTTATTTATGTACTGGGCACAACTATGTGCCAGCTACTGTCCTGGGCCTGGGGGTACAACACTGAGCCACAACCAGCCTGCCGCCCATTCTTACATACACACACACACACACACACACACACACACACACACAGTCTTAAAACTAGGAGCCTGTATAGGAGACAGACCAAAAAAAAGCACAAAAATATACACAAATGACCAGCTGTGATAAATGCTTTGAGAGGAAGGAGGGGTCTGGCACTGTGAGTGTGCCACCTGGCAGTGTGACCTAGACCAGAGCTTCTCAAACTCTGTGCTCAAGACCAGTTGTTCTCTCCAGTCTACTGCAGACTGATACTAGTATACAACTGCTGTCACATGTGACTAACCACGTGAGTTTGATAATGCCAGGACTGGTCTTTACCTTGTTCAACAAGATTAGTTAACTGATCATGTGTGTGGCAGTCATGGCAATATTAAAATACTATGAAAATTTCTAAATGCTTATTTCTCAATTCCTGCACTTACCTCACTGTGGACAACTTGTGGACTGGTCCTGGGCCGTGGCTGGCACTTTGAGTAGCCCTGACTTGAACTGTCAAATCAAGGAAGTCTTCTGAAGGAAATGAATTTTTTGTAGTGATCTGAAAGATGAATAGGAAAAACTGAGATGGGAAGGAGACTTCCAGATAGGGAGATCCCAGATGACCAGCATAGCTGGAGCATGAGCATGCCTGGGAGAGCAAACAAGGTGAGCTAGCTGGGAACGGCCAGGCCAGGCCTGTGTTATCTTCCTGCTTCCTTCTTGGCAGCGGGCAGCTCTTAGAAGGGTTTAAGCAGTGTAGACAATACATTAGCAGGGTAATAGTGAAAATAGGGAGACTCATTAACAGACTATTACAGTAGTCCAGGTCACTTAGGCCAGGGTGGGGCCAGAGGATATGTAAGAAGTGGGAAATTGACGGAGTAAAGTAGGATTTTGAGGTAGAATGGATATGGGGTTGAAGGAACAGGGAGGACCAAAGATGACTCTTCCAGTAGCTTCCTAATCATCCTGATGCCCCACTCTAATGCACACAGGAATATTGCTTCTTTTTAGTTTGGTTCCAAAAGAGTCTCTGTCCCAAAGTGGTTTCCTGGCAGGGAACGGAAGTCCATTTCCCAAGTCCTCCTGAGGCCCTGTCAGTGTTTTTAGATGTGCTTTACAACTGCCATTCTTTCTTCTTTTCACTGTCCATTTATGAAACTAGTTGAGTTCTTTCTTTGTGTATAAATTCTCCACTACACTGTTTCCTTAGTTTTTTCCTTAAAACATTAGTTTCAGAAAATATTAAAAGAACTGGATATAAAAGGGGTCCTTAAGGATATATTTGGGAAAATGTGCTAGACAAACTTTTTTTTTCCTTTGACGTGGGACTTCTCAGAGCATTTAATATGCTAACGTGCATCTTCACCAAGAAGGGAAGCAGAAAATAGAGCATTTCCAGCACTTATTTAGTTATGGAGTCCCTTTTGCCAGGAGCATCTACTAGGCTAGTGTCTTGGGGATGCTCTTTGGGAAAGGATGCTTCACGGTGACTCCAGATGCCTCATCCTCAGTACTGCAAGTTCAGTTTTGCTACCCATATTTTGAGGTAAGAAGAGACTGTGTGTGTGTGTGTGCGTGTAAGAGATAGGACAATCTAGTTCCACTTCTTAAGATGCTTTTACTGAAATGCTCAGTCTTTGAAATCAGGAATGGCACCGTCTATCTGTCTAAGCTTGCGGGTCCAGCTCTGTGGTACAAACTGCCATGGCAGCTCTAAGTGTTGATCTAGGGCAGCATCTGGTGTGTCTGTCTGGGGGCAATGTGTCCCACCCAGGCAATGGATCTGGAAGGGGGAACATGGAGTCCTGCCCTGATGGACTTCAGTAACATTTGTGTGTGAGCAGGAAGTTTGCATTCAAGCTGAATGGCGAGTAGCAGTAATTATAAACGATAGCTTTGTGTGCTGAGGCCACCCTTCTTTTCATTCTCCCTTCTTCCTGGCCTTTGTAGGCAACCAGGGAGAACAGCAAAGAAAAGCCTTTTTCTTTCTTTGGTAAATAAGTGTCATGCACCTTTACATGTGCATCTGTTCATGGGTGATCCAGAGCACAGCCTCTCAAACTAAGGTGCAAAAGAACCCCTTGGAGATAATATTAAAAGTGCAGGTATGGATGTAGTCAGTCTGTGTGGGGCCGGAGATCTGTATTTCTAATCACCTCCCAGGTGAGGCCAGAGCTCTGGTGAACAGAATACACTTCAAGTAGCAGGGACATAGAGGTTGTTAGTTCTCAAATTTCAGTGTACTGTGACTCCCTGGACCATTTCCTAAAAATGCCTATCTTGGACCTCACTTCCAGAGATTCTAATTTTGTAGGTCTGGAGTTTTACCTTTATCTTTTTACCCTCATATACTTTAGTGTACATTTCTTAAAAATAAGACTATATTCTTCATAATCACAGCGCAGTGATCAAAATCAGCAAATTAACCTTATTATAATAGTGTTATTTACTCTGCAGATATTATTCAGATCTTTCTAACTGTCCCAGTAAATTCCTTTATAGCACATATTACCCTCCCCCACCACCCCAAAGAAAATATTGGCCCAGGCTAAAGGGCATAGGTATTTAAAATTCTCCAATTAGCTCAGACCTAAGGTAATAAGAAATACTAGGAGATGGTGGGAATTGTGGCTACCTGGGATGAGGTCCTTGCCTGAAAGCATTTCAATGAAATCATCTAAAAACCACAGTGCCTGTGGAAGCTGCCAGTCACTGACACACTCTCCCGCCCCCACCCCCAGCCTCTCTGCCTCAGGCATACCCTGGGCCATGACCTTGAAGTTTTAGACCTCCCAAGGGTGCAGTCTCCTCGTTCACAGCTCTTAGTTCCCCTAAGATAACTACTCTGCCTTCCCATGAAATATAACCACAGTCAGTTGTGATGCCACTGAGGCGATCCATTACCCATTCAGACAAATGGGTAAATGCTGGTTATAAATGCCAGGTGAGCTTGTGAGCTTTTACGCTTGTTAAATGTGAGACACAACCATGCCTTTTTAACTCCTGTTGTGATGCGAGTTGTCAAGGATCATGACTGGAAAACTAGGTGTGGTTCCTGCAGCTGGTGAGAATCAGGTTCCATTCTGGTGTCCAACGCTTCCTGGGAAAACAGCAGCCACTGTCAAGACAATAATAGTTCTGATTAGACATGTCTAAAAGAAACCTCCTTCCTTCAGAAAGGCATTCTCCCCCTCCTCGTGTTTGGAGGAAGTTGGCTGCTCAGAAGTCAGACTTCTGACTTTCCTGTAAATGGGCATCTGGGCCACCAAAGTCAGTCAGCATAAATGAGGACCTTTGTCAATCCTAACCCATAAGCAGGACACAGTGTCTGCCCATTAGCGTGACGGTCTGCAGGTGCACACGGTCTTATCTGTTACCCTGGTGCCCAGACGTATTCCAGAATTCAGACGTTTTTGGAGTTTAGGAAAGCAATACAGACAATGCACCATGATACTGTGCAACACCCCAACAGAATCTGGGGCCATACCTCATAAGCAACATTAATATTTCTGCAGCGAGACTGTGAATAGTCACAGTCAAATGCAATAAGTAAAGACTACATTTTCTCAGGAGTCCTGGTGAGGGTTTAGTGCCACATGATTTAGGTCAGCTCAAATTTTACTTTCACAGAAGTTGTGAAAAAACTGCCAACTTTTTACACCTTTCTGTATTTTAGAGTTGCAGATAAGGCATTATGGACCTGTTCACTTAACAGTTAGTGTGGGCTTTAGTCTGTAGTGCTCCATAACATAGATTTTTTAAAAAAGAGTTGCAATTATGAAAATGAAGGAAGTGAAGTGAAAGTGAGAGACATGATAAAATAGGTAATGCTGGCTTATTCTGTCCATTACAGTAAATAACATCATGTGGAAGCTCTGTTAGGAATTATGCTGGACGCTTTCCATTGATTACATCATGACAATTAAGAACCCAATAAGGATGGTGCTATTTTGAGGAAACTGAGGACCAGGGAGGATAAGTAACCTGCCCAAGGTTACCCAGCTAATAACTAACAGAGCTGGAAGTGGAGCTGGGGTCTGTCTGACCCCAGGGAGCCGCAGGTCTACACTCATGACACCGCCGTGCCCTCACCAAGCCGGCACGCAGTGTGTTCTGTTGTCTGTGCTTACGTCTGCAGTTAATCGAGAGAATCAGCTAATGTCTGGAAGTGTAATCGGCTATTGTGAAATATAATCAGATTACTTCTGTGTTCCTACTTCAATTTGCAACATTTCAGTCAATTCATTGATCCAAAGTCTGTGACCCCCATTACACAATATTACCACGTTAAAATAATGTGTGTGTAGCTTGTGGAAGCGATTCATTGTGTTATTTATACTTTTATTCTTAAGAGTAGTTGTGGATTAAAGATTTTCTTTTAAGTTTTGATATCCTGAGGACTGCTAAAGAAGAGAGCAGCTATTGCCCAGTGTTAAACAACCAGTTACGAATGGAGTCCCATGTAAGTGAGAAGGCCTACTGAGCTCCTACTTTGTGTGTTATACTGAAGGAGTTACTGAAGTGAGTGAAGCTCGGGCCCTAAGGCACTCATAACTGGGTGGCAGGCAGGCAAGGAGACAAGTCATTTTATGGCAGTGTGAGAAGAGCCACACAAGGGATGTGCAGCAAGGAGCTTAGAGGGGAGAAGCCAGAGAGGAGGCTGTCACCCCAGGGCACACACAGCCTTCCCTCAGGGCTGTTCATAATATTAACTGTTCCACTTAAAAGAAGCCACAACACACTTTGTTAATGCACGTGTGTGTGTGGAGGGGAGACAAAACCAGGCCTGACTGTGAAGTGAGGGAAACATTAGCATATCTTTCTTTAGGGTTATGTTTACATTTTCAAAATGCGTGGCTTGACCAAATTCCCCCTCCTTGCCTTCCGCCTTCTGTCTGTGACACCACCTTCCCTTCTCCCTCTCGCTCACTCCACACCAGCCCCGCTGGGCTCCCCAGCTGTGCTTTCACCAGGCTTCTGTACTGGCTGGGACAGTCTTCTCCCAGGTACCCACATGGGAGGTGCTGGCTCCCTCACCTCCTTCAAGCTCTAACCCCACTGCCGCCTTCTCAGGGCCGCTTACCCTGATCATTCCCCTGCCCTGCGATTCTGTGCACCTTCCTTGTGCTGTTTTCCCCACCTCACTCATCATGAGGGGACACATTCTGTACTTGAGCTGTTTATTAGGTATGTGTGTGCAACCATAACCAGTAGCTCCCCAGGGTCAGGAGTTTTGATCTAATTCACTGCCGTATCCCTGCTTTGGGCTCAGTGTTTGCTGATGAATGAGTACGTGTCTATCGTCAGCCTGGTCATAGCCTTCTGACTATTGGTGTTAGCCAAGAGTTTATTAGAGTTGTTATCCTCTGTTAATAAGAAAGAAGTCCCAAAGAATGCAAACATTTTACAATCCTCAAGCACCTGGCTCAACAGAACACATGCATAGCTTCTTGTGAGCATAACTGCACTCTTCTGAGGAACATACAAATAGCAACAGAATGACATTTAGCCGTCTTCATTTACTTTACAAGTATATAATGGATACTTCATATGTATGCAGCCTTGTACTAAGCCCTGAAGATACTGTGCCACTAGAAGACATGATCTCTGCTTACACAGAGTTCACAGTCCAGGGGGATGGCCTGGCAAGTCACCAGGGCAGTGGCATAAGTGCTTTGTCAGGACATGCACAGGTGCTCTGGACTCACAGAAGGGTATACACAACCTAGGCTTTAACTGTGGGAGGTGAATGTCAAAGAAGACTTCCTGGAGGAAGTGGCTTCTACAGGGAGGTGTGTAGGATGAGTCACTTCAGCCTGGAAATGGGAATGGGGTCGGGGGACTGTGTCAGGCAGATGAGTCTTAACTTGAGTAAGGGCCAGAGGCAAGAGGGAGCCCTGAGAGGCCTGATAGGACCTGAGAGGACTATGCCAGCAGGAAGTGACTAGAACTGAGGCAGGAGTAGGGGACAGATAATGACAGGTTTCGTAAGCAGCCTGTAGGTTGGCAGTGCTGTCATGACTTTATGGCAGAGGCCTTTGACCTCGGGGGCTAAGTGACTTGCCCTGCCTCACACATACAGGTGGCAGATATCTGCCCTGCCCCCAAATACGGAGCACTTTCTACATTAGTCCTCTGCAATTGTTTCTTTCTTCTTTTACTTGGGGAAAAGTTTGATTAAAATTTGTACCCAAATAAATAATGTATCTATCTCTAATAGAGCCCTCTGCTCCCTTTTGACCCAGAAGCCTCTTGATCCTTTCAGGATTAAACAAATTGAAATGTATTTTAAACTATTCTTCCCTGATCCTGATGGAGGCAGCAAATCACCAGGAACATGGCTCTGTGCTCAGGCCTAAAGTCGCTGTGAGCAAAAGCTTGGACGAGCCAGGCGGTATTTGCATTCCAAGTGAGAGAGTCCAGAGAGAAAAATGCACAGCGGTTTCTGTCATGAATTTTTTAAAAGAACCAGTTTGCTCATGGCCTTGGTTGATTAGGGGCAGGAACTTGTAATGATAATGCTGGATAGACCAGGAAAATTTGCTCACTGGCCTGTGCTCCTCCAGATCAGCTTCTCCAGCTTTAACTTCGCTGCACTTAGCCCATAGGAAATACAAGTTGGTTTGAAGATTTTTTTTCTTTGCCACTCTTAACATTTGGGGTAAAATCCAGCATAACTGCGACATTTAAGTGAATGCCACATACCACTGATAAGTGAAAAATAAAGTCCATTGAGAACAATAAGCATTGTCATAGCTCATTAAGAACTCACAGCACCTATATCCACATGGCTGCCTTCCTGGCCAAGCATCCGAGGGCAGGCTTTCCATTTCATCACAGGGCTTTGCGCTGCAGCCACTCTATGTCTCCCTCCCTGGGGCATGACAGACCCCGGCTCATCTTGGACAAAATTTGAGAAATAGGCAACAAATGCCTATGAGGCTGTCAACTTGCCTTTTCTCCATCTGCCCATGGAGGTTTACACCCCCTGGCTTAGGTGCCCAGTGCCACAAAGTTTCTCCCTCCTCTCTCATCAAAATGACAAGCAAGAACGAATCTCAAACTTAACCATCAGAAGAGAGGAAGGAGTAACTATGACAATAAGAGCTAAAGTTAGTGCACGCTTTGTGCAAGACACTTGGTACTCAGAGTTTGGTGTGCATGACTCAGTGAGTTACTTCAATAAATCCTTGCACTAGAATCATTATTCCTCCATGTTACAGAGAGGTTAGTTTACTTATATCATTAGAATGTGGTAGAGCATGGTTTAAACCCACGACGTCTAGTGTTGTCCATTGTATTAGGAGAATGGGAATGATTTATTAACCAAGATGCTGCGGACACTGTGGTAGACACCACAATGCATTATTTTATTTAGTGCTAACCAGCTTCTGATAGAAGGTTCTATAACTCCAGCTTATGAAAAGGAAGACAGAGAGGATAAGTGACTTGATGACATTTTATACCTAGTAAGTGGCGGAGCAGAACTGAAGCCACGGTCTGAGTGACTGCCGATTCCATCGTCCACCACATCATTCCATCCGGGTCATCAATCACAGAGTGTCAGTCTCTTCAGATCTTGTACTTTAAAAAGTAGCAGAGTATTAAGTTAGACTATTGCAGCTATGATCATCTGAGGTGGAACTTCGGGTAGCAAACAGGAGGCTGGAGAAACATTGTATTTGGGAGTGGCAGAGCTCGTGCTGAGATGTGTGTGGACACCGAATCGTAGTTTGTAGGCCAGGGACTGCTTGGCCATGCTTGCTTCCCAGCCTCACCTAGAAGCTTTTTCTCCTCGTCTCTAACCCAGTATATTTGCCTGTCTTCTCCCAGTTTCACAGCCTCCCCAAAGTGGCCATTTGTGAAACTAACCTCAGCTTCCTTCTGTTCCCATCCTGGCTTAAGAGCATCACCCAGGCTGGAAACCCCTCTTCTCCTTCCCCTGTCACGTCTGATCAGCCTATGAGTTCTGCAGGTTCTGCCTTTCACAGGTATTTCTGGCTCATTCTCCTTCTCTGTTCACCACTCACCCTTCTCTGTTAGGTCGTTTATCATCATTCACCTAAATTATCAGAGTTGTCTCCCAAGTGACCTCCTTACTCCCTGTTTACTCTGTCCCCTAATGTACCATCATTGCTGCCCCCGGGTAATTGCTCTAAGATGGAAATCTCATCTTGTCACTTCCTTGCTCAAAACGGTCAGAAGAGGGCCCCAAGGACCTATGTAATACTTGCTTAAACTTCAGGCTATGGTCTTCAGCAGTGCACTCTCGGGGATGACAGGACCTCTTGGGCATTTAAAAAACCCCATTTTTAACTTCAAGGACAGTTTGTAATTTGAGTATATGCATCTTCGAGGTCATTTGATGACCACTTGTAACCTGGGGCCAAGTAGCCCTATTTTATTGTCCCAAGCTACGGAGAAAGGAACAGGGATGAACTCGACACATAGGGGTGTTGTGGTCATATGACATCACATAGTTTCTTTTGATGGCAGTTCCATGCTAGTCTGACTAGAAAGGAGTGGGAAAGTTGAGTCATTACTTAGCACATGGTCATAGGCATGCTGAATTTAAAATAGTGCACATGCTTTTAGCAAGTGTCATGTTCACATGCCAGAAACCATTTGGTGTCAGTTGAACAAGAACATCCATTGCATTAAGTGAATTTCGTTAAATTACATTAGATTGGATTTTACCTTGTAAGTTTGTTTTGGTTTTATTGTTTATAATGGCTGTAAACATTGGGAAGTTATACCTGGGTTATGTTGGAATATATTTAAGTAATGTTGCAATAAAAAGAAGTTGTCAATACCAAGAACATTTAATAAATTCTTCCTTTCAGTTGATCCATAGTTTTTCATACCCAAGTTCAGGAAATAATGATCCAAGGACTGAGGGCAAACTCCTTAGACCAGTACATGAGGCCCTTTGCATTTTCTCTCTCCACCCTTTAGCCTCATTCCTGCACTTTTGCCCTGTGCCTGCTCCTTCTTACTTGGCTAGAGCTCCTTGACAGCACTACCAACCTACATGAATGAGGGAATTAACATGTAATGGAAGGCAAAAGAAAAGGAAGAAGGTTATTCCATAGACCTAATGGTGAACTCCTAATGTTAAAATAATAAGATGTCTCTTTTGAAATGCAGGCTGGGAAACATTCCAGCCTCTCCTATCTCCTCAGCCACAATTTTATTTTTGAGTAAGTCATTTACAGGCAGAAAGGGAGGGAGGAAACGAGGGACAGAAGGAGGAAAGGAGAGGAAGAGAGGGGGAGAGGGATGGGGGAGGAAGGGAAAGAGGAAGAGAAGGAGAGGGAGATTGAGATTCAAAACTAACACCTCTAAGGGTCAGAGGCAGCCTGTATCCCAAGGGAAGGAATCACCTCCCCGTGGTGTTTCAACTTGGAAATTCTCAGAAGATCAGAGAGATGGTCTGCTTTGCCACTGGTCCCATAGCATGTCAGCTGTTCCCCTCCCACCCCTTTTAACTTCCAAAAGAAGACTGATTCATTTAAACACACTTTTATGTGTACATTTAGTCCAGGAAGTTATTTGCTTTAAATGTTCGTGCATAGGAATGTGAATTCAGATCAGCTGATGATGGGGGCAGACACCTGGCTGCAGTGGGGCATAAACAACTAGGCACACAGAACTGCACAGCTTTTGTGATCGCCAGGGCCCGTCAGTTCCAAAATTCTATGTTCATATGTTCAGATGATCAACAGCAGGGGGTCCCGGCTATAATATCATTCTCCTAAGGAGCATTTGGGTGCACTGTGTAGCCAATGTCATCCCCTAAAACAGAACTTCCTTCTTTTCTTCTTTCCTTCCACCATTCAATAATTGCCAGGTGCCGGGGACTGTGCTGAGCCTGGCTAGTCATTGACAGAGAGACAATTTGGTTGTAACAAAAGAGGCTGTCTGCCTGGGTTCTTTCCCTAGAAATGTGCATTTTAATACTGCCTTTGGAGATGAGGAGACCTGGGTGTTCTCAGTTCTCTTACCTGGAGCAAGTCACTGACTTCTTATAACTTTATAAAATAACTCTTATAACCTCCATAAAATGATAAAGGAAAACACCTGCTCTTTTTTTACATTAAGTACAGTGATGAGGGATAAAATAAAATGAGATGATTCATGTGAAAGCATTGTTAAGTGCATAATGTACTAAACAAAAGTCTGGGAGGGTTATGGTCCCTGGCATGTCTTTCCTGCCTCTCCTTAGAACATTGCATCCTATATAAATGAAGGTCATCATGTAAACAAGGCCTTAGCTTCATACTGTTCAACAGCTACGGTCGACACCCTCAGTCATTCTGCTGGACAAGGGTACCAGATGGAACCAGGCTGGGGCTGGCTGCCTCCAGACAGAGGCAGACACCTACCGCCGCTGGGGGAACACGTCTGGGGGATGCGCACTGTGAATGAGGGTCCATTGCTGCTTGGAATCCTGAGCTGCAGGGAGAGATGGAAAACAGCCAGATGCAAGCTGTCCATGCTTGCTGGTGTCCTCTCCCTGAGCGCTTTCCCATGGACGGCAGTTGTTCAAGAGAACTGAGGGTGCTCCCAGAGATTCTCGGTTACTTTCATTACATTTCTCACTGCACGCAAATGGTGAGACAAAGCCATCTTCTGCCTTCTGGGAGCTGTATGTAAACACTGGCTTTAAATCCCAGTGATAACTTAGTTTATTAATTCTGTATTGCCTACCCTCCCCCTACAGCCTCACTGCTGCCTTCTGGTGTGTCTACCACAGGCAGAAATGCACACTGGGGAGGAAATGCTGGGAATAAAGGGCTTTTCCTGTGATGGAAATACCCACTTTGTCCCCTGTTCCCCTGCCTTTAGGAAATACACACTTCCTCTTCAAGAGAAGAGACCTACACTATTAGTACCAGGAGGCGTTTTTCCCACTGCCATCTTTAACCTCATATTCAGCTACTCACTCCTTCCTTCGTAAGTTTAGTACACAGTGGTTGAGGACCAAGATGTGCCAGGTGCTGTTCTAAGTGCTTATACTAAAGCAGTGAACACAAGAGACAGGGTCCCTGCTTTTATGCAGCTTTTGTGTGGAAAGGACACAGTCAGTAAAACAAGTACATGTGTAAGACGGCTTTATATACTGAGCAAAATAGAAGGAGTGACATGATAGAGGACGGGGGTATCTGGGGAGGACTCTGAGGAGGTGCATTTCAGCTGAAACCTGAGGACAAGATTCTGCTGCAGGTGGGTGGGGGCAGCGCATTCCGCTTTAGGGAAACACCAAGGACGGTCCCAAAAGCTCCCGTCTCACTCGCTCAGAAGCCAACGATCGCTTTGCTGAAATTGAGAACAGCTAAATGTCCAGATTCCCAAGCCAGTTTTCTTCTCTCTACACCATGTCACTAATGGGTGCCCACAGATTTAAGAACATGCAAAAGGGGGACAATGGACTTGCCTGCTGATTGTCCCCCTCCTGCAGGGCTCTCTCCCGTTAAGACAATAACACAGATTGTATAGCTGGTCTCAAGGCCCTGCTTTTCCTCAATCACCCCTATTTCTGGCTAAGCCTCTAAAACCTTTGCTGAGATCTATGCCTACAATGCTTACTGAAGCCAAAATTATTACACAGTTATTCCCCTTAACTACTACTACTATTAGAAATCTTGGCCATTTATCTTCAGACACGGACCTCAATCTGGGAACTTAACAATGGGCCTGATGTAATGTCCATTTAAGGAGGGATACCGGTGTATATGGGTTTGTTTTGCCCTGATGGGCTTGCTCAAGAATGCAGACTGGGAAAACTCTCTATACAAACCAGTGATACATAACAAAGAGAAGCAGGCTTCAGATAGGAAAATTATTTACTAGATGTTAAGAGCTGTCAACTGGCAATGGAACACCCCATGAGGACATTTTTATGTAAATTCTCCCAGACGGGTAAAGGAAATGGTTTTACAGGGCCCCTCTCCATTCTTTTCCCTGTTTACATGCCCATCAGCCCTGGGAGTATTTGATACACACAGCAATCATTTTTCCCCATTATACAGTATAAGGAACAGAAGAAAATACTCTGCAACTCACATCAAACAAGGTGAGTGTTGCAAATATACAAGATTTTTAGGCCAACTCAAGAGGCTCTTTTGTCTCTTTGACAATTAATGGCACAGGTCTTCCTGCCTCCTTGTTTAAAACCTGCCCCTGAGTCCATCCAAGGGGCTGACTTTGATCTTCCCCAAGTTGTGTGCCATGCCCATCTTCATTAGGATATGCTGCTCATTTCTTCTTCATGGTAAATCTTTGCATACATCATTCATTTTCTCATACTGATGACACGTTTATTAAGCATCTACTAGGAGCCTACAGTATGTCAGGCTTGGGGATACCAGCCTATTCACCATTATGGACAAGGACACATGGCTCCAGCCCACATGAAGCTTGATACAAAGGGACGTAGACAAGTAGGCCAGAATGACATGGGGTGACAAGTACTTTGATAGAATAAAACAAGAGGTATGGGGAACACAGAGGAGAGAAAGAGGAATGCTACTGAGGTAGGGCAGGCACATGGGACAAGCATCGTGATTAATTTTTCCTGCCTATGATAAAAATGCAAAGATACAAATAGTATAGAAAGAACAGGAGGGACTCCATCTTAAGGCTAAGATTCCATTTTAAAAACCAGGGAGTTAGGAGGTAAGATTCCTCCTATTTATAAAGATACCATATTTTATGGTAATCAACCAATAATCGACCCTATGTTAAGGCAGGGTAAGCAGTTCTAAATGATATGTCCCCACTGCTTGAGGGTAACCACTATCTTGGAGAAGAACAGGATCAATGAATTTCTTGTGTTAAGTTTATCTTACAGAATATCTAGAGGACTGACTGTGGATAGTGACATAATGTCTCTTACTGGAGATACACATCATGAGACACCACGTCAAGCCTATGCCTCTAGCCCGTTACCCCATTCTTGAAAACCTTAAAAGACAGAATCCTAAGCCCTTAAGCACACCTCCTCTCTAAGGCTGCCTGCACTCCCCTTTCTTCAAGCGTGTACTTTGCCTTAAATAAAGACTTCTCACTGCTCAACTTACTGTGTTTGGTCTCTGTGCTCTTCCAGTGGTAAGCATCTTTGTAACTTTGCTATTTCATTCCATTTTCTAGAATTTAAGCAGAAGTTTTCACTCGCTGTCCTACTTCAGAAAAATAGGGAAGGGCTGCTGAGGTCTCTGATTTGGGCTTCAGGCTTCTGTCACCTGGGTGACTTGGACAGGACGGCAGCTGTAAGATCATGTCTTTAGTAGCCTCCCAAAAAACCTTTCTTTGTTTTGGGAAATTCTCAAAATATAAACTCACTCCATCCAATGCTCTATGGCTCCTCCAAATCCTGGAGTGGTAGGTAGGGGTTTAGTTCCCATGCTGGGCAGATTCAAGTGGACACAGATGCCAGGTGACCCTGGCTTCAGGAATTGGGAAGAGATCTGCCCTGTGCCAAGCAGGAGTTTAATCAACTTTCCTTTCCTCCCTCTGCTCTTCTGGCTCTGTACAGCCTGCTTAGTCGCAGCCAAGCACTACTACTCTTGCTTTAATGAATTCCTTCCTTGCCTACACTCATCAGACCTGTTTGAGAATTTTTTCCCAGAGTCAAGAACCCTCCACCATCCGGGTCGAGGTTTCCCCTAGAGCAGAGCAAGCGACCTCCACAGACGCAGCTGCCTGACAACAGTACTATTCTAAGGAAGGGCAGAAAAATTTCCCCTTTCCTGCTGGTGTCATCTTCTGGGTCTGCCCATTGCCTGTCTTCTTTCTTCTGGCTCTGTCTGGCAAGCCCCTGTTCTGCATCATTTTTGCCAAACAAAGCTTCACTCCGGGCCTCCTCTGGCTACCCCTGTACCAAATGGCCAATGGTTTCCTGTTTATAGGAATGGAGGCCTACTGTCTCAGTGGGACAAGGATTTGTTTGTTGTTTCCCTTTTACTTTTAGTATGTTGCTTGATGTCCCTCAGTTTGAAGATGCTTCTGTGATGTTGCAGAGATAACGTTTGCCTGCTGATCTCAGCCAGAAGGTTGTCACGAAGCAGCATTCCTCGGGACGTGAAGCGTTTGCTCCCATAACTTCCCAGGAATTATGATGTCCTTGTGTTATATAGGCACCTTGTGACATATCCAGATTAAGGGCTTAGAAGAAGAGTTTTGTGGCAGTGGAGAAAATTCTGTCTTAAGATAACAACCATATATGGGAATAAAACCAGCTCCTGAGGCTTCATTAGACTTGAGCTCTAACCCAATGATACAGGGTAGAAATAACAATATTAAATCAACTATTCAAATGAGGAGATGTGCATCACTTCCAAGTCCAATAAGTGTGACCTTCAGCACTTATTCATTACACATTGGCTGACTATACTGAGTAGAAAAAATGCATTCATAAAGTCTATTAGATACTTCTGGGGAGGGGGTGAGATTTTTCAAGATGAACTGTATATATTTATGTGCCAATGACCACAGATCTCACTGTGTGATTCTTACCCAGCCCACATCAAATGCTCTGTTCTGTTCTAGGGACAATCTTCCTTTAACAGAACTGCTACTTTGCTAGGGTACCCATTGGATTGAGACTGTGAATTTATAAGGTTTCGGTGTTATTTCTTCCTCCACACAGACATCAGAGGCAAACACACTCTCCATCTCTGACTCAGGCCTTATCCGATAAGCAAGCACCATAGAGCTGTGTGAACAGGAATCTCAGACAAGGACCTGAGTCATCTTAGATGAGGGCCTCAGTGGGGCAGTTCTGGGCCCCATGATTTTCTTCCATAGCTGTGCTGACAGTGTCCTCAAAGAATCCTTGGCCTCAAAACTCCCCCACTGGTCTCTCAATTCCAGAGCTTGGAATTGTTTATTTTATATATAACCAATCCTGGGGGGGTTTTTTCTTATTACCCAGATAATATATGTTCCTTGTTGAATAGAAAATTAAAGTTAAAAGTATGAAGTTAATCAGAAATCCAACCTCTTTATATTATTAACATCTTGTTGATTTTTTTGGACTCTTCAGTACGCACTCTACATACATTGTATGTGTGCATGTCTGCACACATTTTAAATGTCTGCTGTACATGTTTGAGAATTTATTTTTTTCTGTTAGTTCTCATTATAGACTTTTAAATATTATCACATGTTCTTCTATATCATTGTAATGGATGCATAATTTATTATATAGAGAGGTTTGATTAAACCACTCCATGTGGGTTATTTAGAGTTTCCAGTTTTTCACAAATTTAAAAACGAAAAGACCATTTCTCACAGTAAAATTTGTGCAAGGAATTTCTCAATGTTTGTCTTTAGGAGCATTTCTCTGGGTCAAAGCCAACTAGGGTGTCTTAGCCCAGCTGGGCCGCTCTAACAAGTACAATAGTCTGGGTGGCTTATAAACAACAGAAATTTATTCCTCGCAGTCCTGGCGGCCAGAGTCTGAGATCGGTGTGCCAGCACGGCTGGGCTCTGGTGAGTCCTTCTGTGAGGTGCAGACTGCCAGCTTTCACTGCCTCCTCACGTGGCAGAGAGCAGTAAGCTCTCCTGTGGCTCTTCTAAGGGCGCCGACCCCACTCACGAGGCTCTGTCCTCATGACCTCAGCTAATTACTTTCCAGAGGCCTCACCTTCTAATACCACATTGTGCGGTAGGGTTTCAACATATGAATTTTGCTGGGACACAAACATTCCATCCATAATACTAGGTAACCTATGACAGGAGACAGATTCATAGAATCATAGATTCTTTTCAAGAGGAAAGTTAGTGATTCTGTTAGCTGAAATATGAATAATATTAATAAAACCTAATTTATCTTTCCTTTCTTTTTGTTTGCATCTCTATTCTAGGTTGCCCTCAGCCCATGAACAGTGCCCATCGCACTCGCGGAGGGCACACACTAGACTGCTGGCTTGGCAAGTCCTCTTGAGTCTCATCTGCATCTCCTCAGAGACAAAACCAACACTTTCCATCCTCTGGAGGACCTGTTTGGGACACTCTCAAGAGAGAAAAAGGGACAAGCCAGTGCTGGAATATTTTCTCTTTGTGTTAGTGCAGCTTTCTGCCCACAGCGCTTGCATAAGGATAGCCATACTAACCACCCCATATGCTGCCTACACATCTGGACACGCACAGCGAGCATGCTAGAGCTGGCCTGATGCATCCAGCCACTGCCTGCAAGTCTCCTGAGTTTGCTGTGCTCTCTTCTTCAACTCCCACCGCTCACTCCCACTTCCTCCCTGACTCTTACACACAGGATGGATGGGGGGGCTTCCACACGGGGGCTGCAGAACCCAAAGCCAGGATGGTGGCACAGGTGCCGGCTCTCAGCTGTCATCCTTAAAACTCCCTAACTAGCACCACTGAACTTCAAGTCTCCTTTCTCCTGGTAGCTGCTTCTGCCGGGCCTTTGCCTATCCTGGGAGGTGAGGGCTGGAGTTTCTCAGAGCAAGAGCCTGCTCCTGGAGGGCTGGAAACAATGCAAATCCTTGGCCGATTCATTGTTTCCGACCTTCTTCAAGTGGCCCCGGTCCTTGGAGAACTAAAGAGGGGTTCTCTCTCAACTATAGACTTTTGTCTGTTTCCTTCCTTTCCAGAGCAATAGCATATTATGGGATGGCCTTTCTCTTTCTTTAGGTACTGCCTTCCACCCCTACACCCCAATGTTGGAAGCAGGACCCTTAAAACCTTGCCGGAGCCTTTCACACTTTGAACACCAAAACCTGCAGGTCTGGTGTGGGAGGAGTCCCCTTCCACATGGGCTCCGGCACCCTCGTGGGGCCTTGTAGTTCCTGTATGTTCTTGTCCTTCATTTCCTGTTTAGTTTTGTTAATTGAAGGAAATAAGGGGTTCTGCCTCTGGCATGTCAGCCGGAGCTCCTGCTGCAGCTTGCTCCTCAGAAGTATCTTAAGACCTGCCCTATCTATCTTTCTGTGTCTTTTTTTTCCCCTACTGCTTTCTATAACAAGGTTTCCAGATTCAGTTTATAAGCAGAGGTCATTCTCCTTCCCTGGATATCTGGTTAGAAATTTGACCTGCACAGTCCTATGGCTGCTGACACCCTCCGAGGCTGGCTGGAAAATCTTCACCTTCCTGCCCCTGACAGCAGGCAGTGTTTGCCTTGAAGCCCCAAGTGATCTCAGACACCAGCTGCCTGAGGCTTTCTACCAGCCTTCTTCTGTCTACATCTGCTCCCTGCCCTTTTTCAGTGTTGTAGCATCACAGACGTATGCTCTGGCCATGACTGGAAGGTGCTCGCCTGACCCCCTCCCATCCCCCCACCCACCCCAGGTGCTGGAGCAGGGCTTCTGAAATAGTGCCAACTTAGAGGAACAAGTCTCTTTGGCAAATGAGTGCCCTGCATCTCCAACTAGTGGTTCTAATGCACAAACCTAGTTAGAAAATTTTACATAAAGTCAACATAAATAATCCAGCTTGATGAATTTTCAAAAGCTGAATATTCCCATGTAACAGGCACCCAGATCAAAAAGCATATTATCAGAAGCCCAAAGCACTTCTCATGTTCCTTTCTAGTCTCTCTAGACTTCTAGCAAAATAGAGTCATGTTACCTCGTTATAATCTTATCTAGATAGAAATACACACTATATACACACTATATACTACTGTCTGACTTTTGCTCAGCATTTATGTTTGTGCAGCTTATCCATATCATGCTTGGGGTGGTAGATTATGAATTTCATGTACTGTGGAGTATTCTACCATGTGAACATACCATATTTATGAAAAATCCATTTTACTATTTTGCTCCAGTTCTTGCTTCAGATTTGGCCATTACAAACAGACTATAAACACTGTATTACCTGTGTTTTGGCATTCCTGTTGGGTCTACATAGGCGTAGAAACGCTGAGCCGTGGGATGTGCTTTTGCTATATGCTGCGGTTTTTCAAATTGTATGAGGGTTTCTTCCTCCCCATCCTCACCACACTCACAACTTCCCGTGTTTTCATTTTAGCCACCCTGGTGGGTGTGCGGTGGTATCTTACTCTGGTTTTAGCTTGCATTTCATTAGCCTGGCTTTGTGGCAGCCTCACGTATGAAGTTAGGACATCTAATAAGGGAAGTCACTGCAAGACTATGCCTGCTATCACTTTCAGGAGATGCAGGCTTTCCCCTTACTTTAGAAATACCTGGTTTGCAGAGGCTGGCTTAAAAATCCGGAGTCAATCAGGCAGCTCTGTTCTGAGAGAACATTTTATTGTTCACAGGCCTAGACACATCCCAAAGCAGAATGCAAGTGACAATGCTACACTCATTTGCTCATCTACAAACAACTGTAGAGTCCTATGTATGCCAGGCACTGTTCCAGATGTTAAGAAATATCAGTGCAAAATAGAGTACAAACTCTTAAGTGGCTCATACTTGAAGGTGACAAGAGACACAATAAACAAAAAGTATGTAAAATAGCTTGTCAGGCAGTGATCCATGCTCCAGAGACACGTGAAGCTAGGGAGGGGTAAGGAGGGCTGGCACAGCCTTAAGTAGAATGGGCAGGAATGGCCTTGCCTATAAGTTGGCATGTGAGCAAAGTCCTTCAACTGACTTGGAAACAATTAGTCTGAGTACTGGGAGAACATTCTAGGGGAATCAACATATGAAGATGCCCTGAGATGGCAGCATGTTTGAGGAACAGCAAAGAGGCTGTTAGGAACAGGGTGAATAAGAGGTGATGGGGTACAGAGAAGATGAAGGCTGTGTTGGGCCCTATAGGCAATTCTGAGAACTCTGGCTTTCCCTCAGCTTTGAGTGAAATATCCTCAGTGCTGCTCTGGTTCCACCTCTGTGAAGCCTCTTTGAAGTACCACAGCTTCCTCTCAACTGCGACTGCTTGGCTCTCCTCCCACGGCCTGGGCTGGGTCAGGTGGATATCCCTTCCTCCTTGCATCTTTTCTAGTGATTTTGAGGTCATTTGGTTGCTGCAACAGAAAGGAGAAGGATCAGATGGCGCTTGAGGATATTCATTTTTCTCTGATACATTGAACACTATTAGAGTTCAAACATTCCCGAAGGAATCCCCAGGCTGTAACCCCAACTGGGCCTCAGCAGCATGTGAGCACCAACAGGCACAGTAACAGTCTAATTCGAAAGTCTGTGTGATCTATATTTCCCATCTGCATTGTAGAAAACCATTTTCCATTTTCAAGGTCCCTCACCCTGACCATGTGTCTCTTGGGGAAAATCCAACACATACTCTTGATTCAGGCAAACACAGCTGTAACTTTTCTGAAAAGGAATAGGAAGGAGGGGTCTTGGTATCAGAATAGGCTGAGCAGAAGAGAAAAATCCAGAAGAAGAAAGTGATAGTATATGATAAAGGGAGTATTGATCATTAAATGGTGTTGGAGAAATCTGGCTAACCAGTGAGGAAAAAAGTAGACTCTTTGCTCTGTAATTAATAGCAAAATCAATTTCTATAAAAATCCTAGAAGAAAATACGAGGTTTTTTTATTTTGCAACATAGATATAGGAAAAGACTTTCCATATCATCTAAAAAGTAACCCATCATCACCATTGTTGTCATCCTCTGACACTCTGTGTCAAACATAATTCTGTTTTACCTATATTAAATAATTTAACCCTCACAACTTGATAGGTATTTACTATTCGTTTCTCTCATTTTCCAGATGATAAAATGGAAGCACAGAAAGGTTAAGTAATTTTCCCAAGGTCCCAACAAGTGGTGGTGCCGGGATTTGAACCAAACAAGTGTGACTTTAGGGTCCATATTTCTAAATCACTAAACTGCAAAGGAGAACACTGAGAGATCTGAGTATGTGAATTAAAAACTAGATGGAAAAAAAATCATGTAAAGGACAAATGATGAATGGGGAAAAACCATGCTACATACATAACAGATTAAACCATTAGTATCATTTAAAGAAAACAATTTCTCAAATGTTATTGCCTAGAACACCAGTGTTCTGAATGATGCCAATGGGTGTTGTGTGGAAAAACAAAGTTTTGATGGTCAATTAAGTTTAGGAAATGATGTGTTAAATATGACCACAGAAGTCTTTCACACTTCTCAGCACACCTATTATTATCTCACAGGGCAATGAAGTTCCCTGAAATACAGCCTAGAAAATGTCATATTTGTATGTAATGAGTTGCTAAAATCAGGAAGGAAAATATGAATATTTGAATAGAAAAATAGGCGTCAGAGAGGTCCAAGATGTTGGCATAAAAAAGACCCTGAATCCACTTCCTCCCACATACATATCACATGTACACCTACTGATTGCACAACACCGTCTGCACAGTGAGGGCTGAAGAGACCACTTGAAAAATGGCAGAAGAGATGGAGACATGCTAATGGTGGGAAAACCCTTCCCTAACAAGGCAACCTGCAGTAGGGATAGATATTACTGAGGGATCTTCACACAGATTTGCCTGCACTGGGACACAGAAAAACACATGGTTTAAATGTCAATTAGATTGTAAGTAAAGGAATTCAACTTAGTAACTCTGGAATGTGCCAAGTGGTGGGGAACTGCTGCTGGAACTCTTTCTGGGATCAGAGGTATGGGGAGTGCCATTGTTTATATTCCTCTTCACACATTGACAGCACAGAGGGAATCAAGGTCTGGATGCCCACAGCAGCTCAGAGAACCCATGAGGCAACTCTCCACCCAAACACAAAGCACCTACCTGAGATCTGGCAGTGCCATCAAAGTGCCCCACACTATGCACAGTGGAAGACACCTGTACCACAACCCTCCAACCCCCAGCCCTACAAAGTGCCCCCAGCCTGGCACACACTGGGACTCCCCGACCCTATACTCACCTGGCTTCCAGCTAGCCAAAGCCACCAGACACACACAGTCTACCCAGGGGATGTCCACTCCTTCAAGACTGGGAGAAGAGGTGTTTCACCTAACTCATAGCAACAAACACAGAGAGTAAAAAAAAAAAAAAAAGAGGTGATAAGGAATATGATCCAAATGAAATATCAAGACAAAACTGCATAAAATGAACTAAACGAAACAGAGTTAAGCAATTTACCTGATAAAGAATTCAGATTAATGATTACAAAGATATACCCCCAACTTAAGAGTGGATGAACTCAGGGAGGACTTCAACAAAGAGATAGAAAATTTGAAAAACAATCAGAACTGAATATGAAATAACAATAACTGAAATGAAAAATACACTAGACGGGAGTAACAGAGGATGCGGAGGAGTGGAGCAGCAATCTGAAAGGCAGTGTAACGGGAGCACTCAAGCTACAGAGCAAAAAGAAAAAAGAATTTTAATAATGAAGACAGGTGAAGGAACCTCTGCAGCAACATCAAATGTACTAATATTTGCATTATAGAAGTCCCAGGAAAGGAGAAATGAGAAAAAGAGGCAGAAAACTTACTTGCAGAAATAATAGCTGAAGAGTTTCCTAATTTGAGGAAGGAAAAAGACATTCAGGTACAGAAACCACAGAGTCCCAAACAAGATGAACTCAAGGAGGTTCACAGCAAGACATGTACTAGTTACAATATCAAAGATTAAAGAGAAAGAGAAAAATCTTAAAACAGCAAGAGAAAAGCAACAATTTATGTATAAGGGAAACCTCATAAGACTATCAGCTGATTTTTCAACAGAAATTTTAAAGTGGAAGGGAGTGGCATGATATATTCAAAGGACTGAAAGGAAAAAACCCTATAGCCAAGAATACTCTACTAAGCTTTCTTTCATTTAGATTTTAAAGAAAGGTGAAAGTTTTCCAATTAAGCATAAGTTAAAGGAGTTCACCACCATCAAATTGGCCTTACCAGAAAAGTTAAAGGGACTTCTTAAAGAGGAAAAGAGATGCCGTAAATAGAAACAAGAAAATTACAAAAGGAAAAAATTTTACTGGTAAAAGCAAACATATAGTAAATGTAGTAGATTAATTACTTAAAAGCTAATAACAAGGTGGAAAGATAAGAGTAGTAAAATTAACCTTAATCTAAAAATTAATAAAGAGAATTACTAAACAAAAAGGTATAACACAACAAAAATAGATATAAGACATGGAGGGGGGGAAATAAAGATGTACTGTTTTTAGAACATGTTTGAACTTAAGAAACCATCAACTTAACATAGACTATTATATATGTAGGAAGTCATAGGTAAACCTCATGGTAACCACAAATCAAAAATATGATACACAAAAATTAAAGAGAAAGGAATCTATGCATAACAATAAAGTCATTTCATACAAAGGAAGAGAACAAGAAACAAAGATCAGAAAAGAATACAAAACAATCAGAAAACACTTAACAAAATGGCAATAAGTATATACCTATCAGTAATTACTCTAAATGTAAATGGACTACCTGCTCCAATCAAAAGACATAGGGTGACTAAGTGGATTAAAAAAAAAAAATAAGACCCGTCTATATACTGCCTACACGTGACTCACTTTAAATCTAAGACATGCGCAGACTGAAAGTGAAGGGATAGAAAAAGATATTCCATATAAATGGAAATGAAATAATAAAGCTGGGGTAGTAGTATTTTATATTATACAAAGTAGGCTTTAAAACAAAGGCTATAACAAGAGACAAAGAAACACATTACACAATGAGAAAGCATTCAATCCAGCAAGAAAATATAACAATTGTAAGTATCTATGCACCCAAAAGAGGAGCACCTAAATATATAAAGCAAATACTAACATATAAAGGGAGGTATTGAGAGCAATACAATAACAGCAGGGTCCTTTAACAAACCACTTACATCAATGGACAGATCATCCAGACAGAAAATCAATAAAGCAACAGTGGCTTTGAATGACAGATTAGACCATATGGACTTAACAGATATATACAGACTGTTCCATCCCTGAAGCAGAATACACATTCCTTTCAAGTGCACATAAAACATTCTTCAGGATAGATTACTTAGGCCAAAACACAGGTCTCAATTTAAGAAGACTGAAAGTATATCAAGCATCTTTTCCAATCATGATGGTATAAACCTTGGATCACAAGGAAAAAACTGGAAAAAACACCAACGCATGGAGGCAAAATATGCAACTAAACAATGAATGGGTCAATGAAGAAATCAAAGAGGAAATTTAAGAGAATACCAAGAGACTAGTGAAAATGTACTCAAAATGTTTCAAAGTCTTTGGGATGCAGCAAAATCAGTTCTAAGGGGAAAGTTTATAAATACAGGCCTACCTGGGGAAACAAAGATCTCAATTAAACAATCTAACCTTACCCCTAGAAAAAGGAACTAGAAAAAGAGGAACAAATGCCAAAATAGAAGGAAGGAAATAATAAAATTCAGAGTGGAAATAAATGAAATAGAGACAAAACAACAACAACAACAACAATAGAAAAGATCCATGAAATTAAGAGATGGTTCTTTGAGAAGACAAACAAATTTGATAAACCTTTAGTTAGACTCTCAAAAAAAATGGAAAACTCAGATTCATAAATAAAAGAGAAGTTATTACTGACACTACAGACATAAAAAGAACTATGAGAGCACAATGAAAAATTATATGCCAACAAACTGGACAACTAGAAGAAATGGATAATTTCTAGAAACATGCAATCTTCCAAGACTGAACCAGGAGGAAATAGAAATTCTAAAAAGGCTGATTACTTACTAACAAAACTGAAGTAGTAATTCAAACACTCCCAACAAAATTCAGGACCAGGATGCTTTACAGGTGAATTTTACCAAACATTTAAAGATGAGTATCTATCCTTAAATCATTCCAAAAAACTGAAGAGGATGGAATATTTCCAAATTCATTCTATGAGTTTAGCATTACCTTGATTCTAAAACCAGACAAAGACACTATTACAAAAGAGAAAGAAATTACAGACTAATATCCCTGATGAACACAAATGCAAAATTCCTGAACAAAATACTAGTAAGCTGAATTAAAAAATACATTAAAGGCATCATTCACCATGATCAGGGGGATTTATTCCAGGAATGAAAGGATAGGTCAATATCTGCAAATCATTTTGATATACCACAATAACAAAACAAAGGATAAAAACCATATGATCATCTCCATAGACACAGAAAAAGCATTTGTGAAGATTCACTATCAATTCATGATAAAAACTTTCAACAAAGTAGCTACAGAAGGAACATAGCTTAATATAAAAATGTCATATGTGACAAACCCACACTAACATCATACTCAATGGTGAAAAGCTGAAAGCTTTTCCTCTAAGAACAGAAACAAGGCAAGGATGCCCACTCTCACCACTTTTATTCAACATAGTACCATAAGTCCTAGCCACAGCAATCAGACAAGAAATAAAAAACATCAAAATTGGTAAACAAGTAAAACTGTCACTATTTATAGATGACATGATATATATAAAGCATCAAAGACTACACCAAATCACACAAACTATTAGAACTAATAAATGAATTCAGTAAAGTTGCAGGATTTAAAATCAATATACAGAAATCTGTTGCATTTCTGTATACCAACAATGAGCTAGCAGAAAGAGAGGTTCAGGAAACAATTCCTTTACAATTTCATCAAAAAGAATAAAGAACCAAGGAATAAATTTAACGAAGAAGGTGAAAGACCTGTATTCTGTAAACTATAAGATATTAATGAAAGAAATTGAAGAAGACAGGAATTGAAAGATATTCCTTGCTAGTGGTTTGGGAGAATCAATATTATTAAAATTTCCATAGTACCCAAAGAAATCTACAGACTGAACGCAATCCCTATTAAAATATCAATGGCATTTTCCATAGAAACTAGAGCAAATAACCCTAAAATTTGTATAGAATCACAAAAGACCCTGAATAGCCAAGGCAATTTTAAGAAGAACAAAGATCATGGTATCCTGCTCCCTGGTTTCAAACTAAACTACAAATCTATAGTAATCAAAACAGTATGGTACTGGCAACTGAAAAAAGGGCATAGAAATCAATGGAACAGAAGAGTAGAGAGCCCATAAATAAGCTTATGTTTATATGGTCAATTAAAATATGACAAAGGAGACAAGAATACACACAGGGAAAAGACAGTCTGTTCAGTAAATGGTGTGGGAAAATTGGATAGCTACCTTCAAAAGAACAAAACTGGACCACTGTCTTACAACATATACAAAAATAAACTCAAAATGGATTAAAGATCTAAATATAAGAATAGAAACTAAAAGAAAACATAGACAGTAAACAAATTCTTGAACATTGGCATTAGCAGTTTTTTCTCTGGCTATGTCTCCCTGGACAAGGGAAACAAAGCAAGAATAAACAAGTGGGACTACATCAAACTAAAAAGTTCTGCACAGCAAAGGAAACCATCAACAAAATGAAAAGGCTACCTACTGAATGGGAGAATATATTTGCAAATGGTATATCTGACAAGGAATCCATGTCTAAAATATGTAAAGAACTCATACAACTCAACACTAAAAAAGAATCTGATTAAAAGTAGGCAGAGGACCTGAACAGACATTTTTTCAAAGACAACCTACAAATGGACAACAGGCACATGAAAAGGTGCTCAACGACACTAACCATTAGAGAAATACAAATCAAAACCACAATGAGATATTACTTCATTCCAGTCAGAATGGCTAGTATCAAAAAGACAAGAAATATTAGTTCTGGCAAGAACATGGAGAAAAGGGAACCCTCATGTACAGTTGATGGGAATGTAAATTGGTGCAGCCACTATGGAAAATAGTATGGAGTTTCTGCAATAATTTAAAAAATAGAAATTACATATGACTCAGCAATTCCACTTCTGGATATTTACCTGAAGAAAACAAAAACACAAATTCAGAAAGGCATATGCATTCTATGTTCACTGCAGCCTTATTTACAATAGCCAAGATATGGGAGCAATGTAAAAGTCACTGATAGATGAATAATGATGTGATATATATACAGTGGAATATTACTCGGCCATACAAAAGAATGAAATCTTGCCACTTGAAACAGCCTGGATGGACCTAGTGGGTATTATGCTAAGTAAAATAAGTCAGAGAAAGACAAGTAGCAATTGATTTCACTTATACGTAGAATCTAAGACACAAGAACAAGGAAAACAAATAGATTCATAAACACAGAGAATAGCCTGGTGGTTGCCATAGGGGAGGGGTTGAGGGGAATGGGTGAATTAGGTGAAGGAGGTAGAGGTACAAATTTCTAGTTATAAAATAAGTCAAAGTGATAAAAAATACAGCATAGTCAATAATGCTGTAAGAACTTTATAGCAACAGAAGGTAACTAGACTTATCATGGTGAGCTTTTCATAATGTAGATAATTGTTGAATCACTTTGCTGTACACCTGAAACTAATATATTGTATATATCAAGTATGCTTCAATAAAAAGGTATAAAGTTAAAAAAATGAGAAAATGGGCACAGAAACCGTCCATTCAAAAAAGAAAAAATACAAATATTTATTAGCATATGAAAATATACTCAACTTTGTTAAAAATCAAAGAAAATAAAACAATAGGGAGGCACCAATATCTTTCTCAAATGGGCGAAAATTTTCAAAAGGCTTATACTTGGTATCTGTGAGAGTATGAGGAAGAAATGCACTCTTCTGAACTAGTGAGGTTGTAAATGAGAAGTGTTCAAGGGGAGGGGCTTTTGGCAATATGCATCAAAGGCCTTGAAAAAAATGTATATGACTTGATCTAGCAAAGTTTGCTTACAGGAATTTATCATAATGAAATAACTGGGCAAGTGGGCACGGATGTATGTACAGGAAGTTCATTATAGCATTATTTGTGTTAGCAAAAATGTTTAGTAATGTCCATTAAAGCAAATTTATACATTGCAGTACTCTGTACCTCTTAAGAACAGTGATGATTAATTTCATTCCCATAGGATAATATCCAAAATATAGAGAAAATCAGATTACTAATTTTTAATTTTGTAAACAAAAAAAGTACAACTAAAATCATATACATTCAAACACTAATGGTGATTAGTATTAGTTTTTCTCTACTACTGGGATTTGGGATTTTTTTTTCTTTACCCTTTCCTGCACCTTTATTTTTTACACTGATTACTTGTTATTTTGAAGATAAAAATGGCTATTACCAGCTGAAACATGAAATTTTTATTACTCAGAAATAGTCACAGATTAGAAAAAGAAGAGGATTTCATTCTTCAACAAATATTAAATTATTATGCTTTAAACTCAGTCTCAGTCTAATAAGCTAAACTTAAAGGGAAGATGAGTAGAAGGAAGGCTGTTCTCTTGCCATTGGCAAAGCTTTCCAAAAGCATACTGCCTCTTGGGGTTCCTGAAAGGGGGACCTGGGAAGGGGTGACAGCGCCAGCTCCCTGTGGGAGACAAGCTGGCAGGACCTCCATGCCCTGAAGAGGAAGTTAAGACCCAGGGCTGCTGGTCTTTGACTGGACTCCTTAAAGAATCAGTTTTGGTTCTTATGCTTTTATTTGAGTGACCCAGAAGACCATTCCTTGTACATCAGCCTATTTAGGAGCTGGGTCTTAAACCATCTGGGTAGGTTTTTATTTTACTTGGGGGAACTTTCAAATTCCTGTTGAAAATGTAGTTTCCTATATTTGCTTAAAATAGGATCTATCATAAAGAATAGATATATTTGAGAAAGTATAGAGTATTTGGGGAAATGTATTATCCTTATTCTCTTGTCTCAAAATACCTTGTTGAGAAACACCATTGTTTGCTGTGTTATGGGGCAAATTACCCATGCCAACCCCAAGTCCACTCACATACTACTGCTAGGTCTTTTCCTTTATTCCACCACTTTCTGGAGGTCAAAGACTCCAGCTTTTTAAGTGTTGTTGGCCTATGGACAAAGGGCCTTCCACCTTGGGCAGTTCAGACGGGCTCAGCAATTTCCCAGGTCATAGGAGGATCACCTGGGGTGATGTGTGGGAACATGTCATAGGAAGATGGGAGGCTCCCACCCAGTGGATAACCAGGGAGGTGAGGAGGGATGCATGCTCTTGACAGGAGGCCTCCTGCCATTAGCCACCTGCAAGCATTTGTTTTAACATAAACTCTCTGATCTGCCTTGAATGGAAATAAAAATTCTGAACAATAACCTTTCCTTTCTTTCAGTCTTCCAGACATAACAACGCTAATGCTTCTGCCAGCAGAGTAGATACTTCTGCCTACTAGGGGGAAGGTCAGAAAATGCTGGGAAGAAAGAAAACACAACGATTAATATTTCAAGATCTTATCTTCCACACTTGCAATGAAAGCCTTTTCTTACTTCTGTGTAGTTGTTGGAAATGCAAGGAAAACAGAGATAATTGGGG
Organism: Manis pentadactyla; assembly: GCF_030020395.1. NCBI lineage: Eukaryota > Metazoa > Chordata > Mammalia > Pholidota > Manidae > Manis > Manis pentadactyla. Next base: position 35,110,426 of record NC_080028.1, read on the forward strand.
GTGTGGTGCCTCTGCGGGAATTTCCTTGGGTGGAGGATATTAAATGAGGAAGCCAGAGAGCTCCTGTGGGGCTCTGGGAGTCGGGTGGTGGGGGTGGTCCCCTGCTTTCTTCTCCATGTGGTCAGTGTCCCCAGAATAATTTCTTGCCTGACACTTCAGTCTCTTTTCTCCTCCCTGACGCCCTCCCCAAGTCCTGGAAGAATCAGGAAATCACAATGGCTGAAACAGGAGCTGTTTTAAGCAAGACTAAGTCTGTTAGCTGACTCTACGCTATCTCCTTCCAGATGCAGGGTGAGCAAGCTGAGAAGTGGTGAAGACTGCTATACTTGCAGACTGGGCCTGCCTCCAGTTTTTCTTTCTGATTATGGATTAAAGTGGAATTTTCGAGGAAAGCTTGATCTGGGAGGAATCCTTCTTAGGTGTACAAGTTCTCTTTATACAGCAGGAAAATCCCCCCATTGTGACCACTGAATGGGCAGTCTCTACCCACTCCACCAACCGTCAGACCTAAATTAAGGAGAGGAACAGCATCCTCAGCAGAAAGGTCTGGATTGCAGGGTGGTTTCCACACTGTGACAAGAGTCAGACAATAGTAACAGGCTTGTTGATAAAGTGTAGGTAGGGATTCGAGTTTCTGTTTTTATTAATATTATAAGAGGAATTTTGGAGTATAATTTCCTTGAGCAAGTCACTTAGCCTCTTTGTGCCTCAGTTTCTCCAAGAAATGAAGGGATTGCACAATATTTATAACCATTCTAGCATTAACACATTCTTTTTAGAAATATTCTAAGGTAGTTATATGCCTTATGTTATGTGTTATAGACAAGATTTTTCTAGTTAAGAAAAAAAATTTCCAGTTGATGTTTTAGCTGTAGGAGTATTATTTCTTGTTCGTTTCCTAGGCAAAGGTGACTGCATTTGTTAAAGGTTAGACCTCCTTGACAAGCTTTTTGAGTGCCTGGTAAAAGTGACATTTCTAAGTAAATTTGAGAATGTTTAATCCCTAAAATGCTGTCACTGGGATGAGTACCAAGACTTCAAAGCAGACCCCAGTGATGGTGATGGGCATGAGCGTGGGATAATGACTCTTCATTACTTAGGGACAAAGTAGAGGGTCTTGAAAGCTATTACTGGGGACAGAAATACAATCCACAAGATACATGAGAACTTTTGAGTAACCAAGGCTTCCGGAACTATTGGGAGCGAGTGAGCACCACCCTGTAATGGCAGGCATCTTATTCATTTCCCAACCACTGCTTCTGGGTTATTTCTGTAGACAGGCAACCACTGTGGTTGGAGGAGGATTCGGAGTGAGAAAAGGGTACTTTGGAGTGTTTGAAGTCAATACTTAAAAACAAAGAAAGGTTCCTAAGAGGGAGGCCATTGTTTATTTTGCTTGGCTTATGCTTTCTGTTCAGCAAAACTTGCCAAGAGAATCTACTACGCAGTTTCTTCAAGTCACTTGGGATTAAAGGACAGACTGGAGATAAAAAGATCTAAATTCAGAGGCTTATCGACTTCCACTGCCTGCTATGCTACCAGTGGTCCTGGGGTGGACCTGATCTGAAAATGCCAGTCAGAGGGCAGCACTTTTGTATTTAGAGCATGCGCAGTCCCTTGTGGCCCCAGCTGTGACATGAGTAGACCTTGGAAGCAATGACATCAATGCTTAAAGTTCCATGGACTTTACAGGGCCCTAGTGTTCCAACAACACTTCTGAGGCTGTTTGGGGCCAGAGGGTCTAGTTTTCTGCCTTCTGCATCTGCATCCACACTTCTTTCCCAATCCTGGAGTACTCTAAAGAAGAACACAACTTGATGTACATTCTCACCCTAGACTTACCTTCATTTCAGACACAAAAGAGAATTTTTATACTCCACCCCACAGCTTAGCCTGGCATTTAGCTTCATTACACAACTCCACTTAATGCATTCTTCATATCCATCTTTGGCTCTAGTGGGAATCGCTTGTATCGTCCCCATGAAATACCTTCCTGTCTTTATTGCTGAATCCAGGGCTTGTCCCATTCTCTGGCTTTGATGGTTTTTCTGCTATTATTTGTTGAAATTAAGAAACAGTTAAGTCCTCTGGAAATTAAAAATCGTATCATGGCAATTCTTTTAAAGCTTTTGCTAGGAGTAACTGGTAAGCCAGTGAAGACATCCCAGTCATCATCCTCATCAAAAACAAACACCTCTAGCTTGTACACGGTGAATGATGTTTTGCCTGCAGGGAGTTTACAATCCAGCATACAACTACTGACAACTATTGATTTAGCTTAAGCTTTAAATAGCAACAAATTAGTGCCAATCAGAAGTATTAAATGCTCTCACTGAGATCTTGGATATAGGAATAATGGGACGGGATTCTATCTCTGCACATAGTGTGAATGTCAACTTCAGAGGTTCTTAGGCTAAGATTGCAGCACAGACTAAATTGCCATTAGACTAAATGGCAGCAGTTAAAAACTTAATCCCTAAAAAGGAAAAATAATGTTCACTGCCAATTTAGAGAAATGGCGAAGCCCCCTTTATTAAAATTCAAGTTCCAGGGCATGGATTGTGGTCTAACAGCTGTAGCTCTTGTGGATCCCACTCTCCCCTTCAAGTCGGATTGAAGCCCATTAAAACCAGGTTACGATGAGCTGGTGTTTTTATTTTATTCTTTCCCATATGAACAATGTGTCCAAGCAGCCATCAGCATAATTTAAGGCAAGTTGTCTTTCCAACAAGTCCACAGCCACCTCCTCTGAGGGGGCAGGAGCTACGTGAGCCCATCTCTTAGAGGTGTGGTAAGCATTACATATTTATTTGTGTTTGAATAAGATATAGGATTGAGCCGCAACTAAACACAATGTAAATGAACTGAAATCGACTCGTTGTTAGAATAGGATTTTCTCAAGATTATCAGATTTATGTTTGCTGCCTGCTGGTGCCTGAAATTACTGACTGGCTCTGAGGATCTCGCACAGGTATTTACCCCAGGGCTTCTGATCTCATTAATGAACTTTACACAGTCCTGCCTCCTTCCTCCTCCTGCAGACTTTTCGTCACTTGGCATAGAAATCAAGTGAAAGAGAAACTAACTCACAGAACAAAAAAGCATAGCAGAGACTTTTTCTTTTTTTTAATATCAGTAAGGAGAGGGGAAATTCCTGAATCTAAATGCCAGGGTCTAAAAGAGTAGATTTTCTGAGGTCTATTTATAGTGGTTTAATCCAATCATGGGAATTTAAGACTGTACTTGTCGTAAGAGGCTGAAAAATGATAGAAAAGCAAAATACTACTTTTCCCACATGAAGACCGGAAGGCAAATCCATTTAATGTAAGAAATACATCTTCCTTTTTCCCTGAGCCAGATTAGTCACCCATCTCTCTCTTCAGTTCTTATAATGGTTTATCAATCTGAATGTTACGTGAGTAACTAGGAGCTCCCCTCCATGACAGCTTCCAAGTGTACTCTTAAGTTTTTACCTGATAATCTATTCTGTGTTCATGAATTTCCACAAATCATTTATTTATTTTGGTGGCAGTGATGGGACCATCATACGTTTACTGTCAGTTTTTATAAGTAAAACAACACATGCAGAAAGTGTGAAGGGATGTATTTAAGCAGCCAGACCTATAATTGGAACAGGTCATTGTCACAAAATGACTTTACTTTTACTTGTCCCCCTTCAAGCTAACAAGCTCCCCGCCGTGAAGAAGGGTTTGTGCTGCTTCTGGGCCTCCTGTGCCCGAGGGGCAGCCTGGGGTTGGCCCCTGACAGCGTGGACAGGCACAGCTGATGGGGAGAGGGCACGGTTTGGGCACCAGAGGAAGTATTTCCATCGCTGTCAGATCCCTCGTTCGTCTCCTCTTTGCCTCCTCACAGGTGACTGAAGCTGCTCTCTGCTATCTGCCCAGAGGGAGACAAAGGACTTGAAGTCTCAAAGGGGCTTTTCTGCAGAGGTAGCAGTTATAATCAGGAAGGAAGAGGTTTGTGAAGTGGGTCAGTTTCTTAAGGACTTATTGGTTGTCCGCCTAGCCACTAGTCTTTTGGGGCGTTCACGGGGAAGCCCTGCTGGGAGGCTCCACAGGAGCGATGACGCACAGAGAGGTCCTGAGGGTAGAGGGGCGGCCGTGCTTACGGCGTCTGGGCCAACGCTCTCTGAACGGTGAGGTCTTTGACCAAGCCGTTGTTTGTGCAGCTCGTGGTCTTAAGGACCGAAAGACTGTAGACGTACTTCAAGGGAGCAAGTGCTGAGGAAAAATTACTACCTTGAGAAATGGATGCAAAAAGGAGCACAGGTAGGGACTTGCATTAGCAGACCTCACTGGGTGAGGGTTGAGCAAGTAAGTCGAGCCACGTGAACCTAAATGAAAGATATTAAGCACAAAGTGTGAGATACTAAAACAGAGTTGCTAATTTTCCTAACCAGCCAAAGATATTTCTTCAGCCCAGCAGTATAATTCAGGCAAGTTTATGCAAATACAAATACTCAGAGAAAGATGGAAAATTATAGCAGCAACGGCTACACCACCCAAGCCAGTACGTGCAGACACTCAAACTCATGCAGAAGCATGAGAAAGTCCTACAGGCAATATCTTTTTGGAGGCAGGGCAAGGACATGTTTCAAGGAGCAGCTGATACACAAAGACCAACATGGTGCAGGTGTTACTGGTTCTTAGGTGACAGTACTTGTGTTACACATTTGTGATTATTTTGTGTGTCTATTTAATAGGACTGTGGCTCAAGGATGGCAAATACATGATCTGTCTCCCTGCTCCCACTTTCAGAACCCGCTGGGAGCATCCCGTATGTGATGTGATCTCACACCACTTTCAGACTTGCACGTGGTCTCCAAGCTATTCTGTACACAGGATTCAGAGCAACCCGGGTTGGCGTGGGAGGGGAGATCTGTTTGCGTCTCTCAGTGTTTCTGGTCTTCTCCATGTGCTTGCTTGAAAAGTGACAAGTAAGAAAGCTCTGTTCAGGACGGTTAAAGTAGAAACCCCTGAACTGGCCGTTAGATCCCCTGGGTTCCTGGACAAAGCTTTGCAGCACCCCAGCCCTAGACAAATTACAGCTGATGACCAACTGATCAGTACGTTTTGTCCCTCAGTGTCATGCTACCTGTGCTCACAAAAATGTCACGCAAGTAGGACTGTCCTGGCAAGAGTGAGTGGATGTCACCTTGTGGTGGGTATGAGAGAAAAAGAGACTCTGTCCATAGGGAATGGGTAAGACACACAGAGATTTTTTTTAGTCTATTGCAACTCTAACTCCTGCCTCCTGGGTTTCTGCTATTCCACCTCAAAACTGGCCCTTTTTCCCTCTGGAGGATATAACTGAATCCAGTGCCAGCCCAGCCGCGACTGACTCTCCTTTCAGGACCCATGAGTTTCTTTTGGGCACTTGGTGACAGAAAAAATGGACATCACTCTTTTTATCGAGGTACCTGTGTGGGTGCTCCGTCTCAGGTTCCTTCTGTGAGGAGAGTGACAAGAGAAGGTACCCTCACATGAGCTTATGGTTGCGAATGTATGACATGCCTGTCTTCCCCAGGTGTTCAGGTGGAATTTTTACCTTATGGAAGCCTATTCCCCTTTATCTTGGGCACTTCTTTCTGATTTTTTTTTCTTTTGCTCTCTCAACAGACCATACCATGTCTCTGAAAGCTATCTTATTTATTGACAGGCTTTAGAATATTTTTTTCCTGTATCAGATTTCAAGGTTGAAAGTTACAGTTTATTATTTGGTAGGCCTAAGATATAATGTTTTCCATTCTTCTATCAGTTCAATAAAGACCCCAACCTCTGGCTAAATTGATAGAAAACTTAGCAAACTGTGTGCCAAGAAGCTTAATTAGTTGTTTTGGCTTGCTTTCTTTGTTTTTTAAGTTTCTTTGTGCCTTTGCTTTTTCAGTGTAGGAAGGGATACTAACCCTTCGATAAATTAAGCATAGTGTTCTAAGCACAGTCCATGAAATATTTATTTGCACTCCCCTGACATCGGTCTCATTAGCCACACCCCTGCACAATCACAACTGTAACTGAGGTCAGGATTCAATTCTGAAGTGGGAAAGAGCACTTTAGCCAGGGAACAAAGAACTGTTTCATTTGTCTAAGTGTCTTCCAGGCTAACACAACAGCCATAACTACTATTTTAAAGGCACACACTATGTATCAGGCACTGTGCTCAGTGTAAGAGTATGTTTTTAATTCTTGCAACAGCTTCATGAGAATAGATATTGTTTGCCTCATCTAATAGGTAAGAAAATTAAGGCTCTAAGAAGTTAACTTGCTAAAGTTCACACAGTGAGAAAATGGCTAAGAATGCATGATCCTAGAATCCCATTTTTATAGCTATATGAATAAATTTAGCCAGCAATGGATCTTCTTAATGGCTGTTCCTTTTTTCTGTCTACTTTACATAGCACTATCATATCCTCTCTTTCAAGCCTAATAATTCTGTGAGTAGATCATTGTAATCCCACTCTACAGATGAAAAAATTGAGGCCAAAATCAGCGAAAATATGAAAGTCAGTCCGAGAGACATTGATGAATACACTTTAGCTAAACACTAATCTCCTAGTTCAGAAGGGGATGCTAACTGAGCAGGCTCCTCTCCATAGCTGATAAATCAAAATACTCTGAACAAAATCAAAATAAACTTAATAAGCTCCTCATCTGTGGACCCAGTGAGAAGGAAGGGAAGGTCCCGGGCTAGAGGAGAGCAAGTATTGCTGTTCTTACCAGGGCGGCGCACTCGGAAGGCTGGTGTGTGCATGCACATGTGCGCATAGATGCTCTTCTGCCAGCCCCTGGGCGCCTGAGGAGGGCTGAGGTCTTCCTTATCCCATTATGCAGGGCTAGGAAAGGCAATTTTGTTAGTGGGTTGTAGCCTGGACCAGAGAGTACGTCTTGTCATTGCAGACTCTGTTGGACAGAGGCCCATAATCCTTTTATGTGGCCAGCGTGGACCTTGCCAAGAATGGACAAGCATTTAAGATACAGCCTTCACCGGTATACATGACCCTTCCCACTGCATCCTCCAAAGCCTTCTCTCATTTCACACATGGCATCATGCCTACCTTCAAACCCTGTATTGTGATAAAATTAAAGCCTCTTTTTATAACTCAGAGCCTGCAGGCTTCAGCTACTTTAGAGAATTGCCTGGTAGCCAAAGAGACAAATTTGTTATGAGGTGACCTTTGCCAGGAGTTATCCTCTGGGGACCATTACCAATCTATCAAAGAAAGAGGCCACATGAGCCCCTGGCACACATGCCCACTGTCCTCTTCCCTTTTGGGTGTTGCTGATTCAAGGCAATGTCTGCCAATCTCTAGGCCATACTTCTTCCTATGTATAACATCACAAGAACTCACTGATATAACAGAAATATCCACACATTTGCATTTATGTCGAGGGCCAAAGGAGTCAAAGTATTGTTGGTTTGGGGCTGTGCTTAAATAATTATCCAAGTTTAATAGGTCTTTCCCAGCATCTGACCCTTCCCTGTTACATGATACACTTATTTAAGAAATTGGCTGTTTGCAATGATTCTTGAAGCCAGAGGTATTGTCTGCCTCTTAAAATAATTTTTCCACTTGATGCTGCCTGGGCTTGGGAGGAGGACCAGGCCTGGGTGTATCTGTTCACGTGTTACTGTCAGTACAGGCTGCATCAGCTTGTCCCGGGTCACAGGCCTCACTGGGGCAACCCCAGGGTAAGAGTCCTAATCCAGCCCCACAGAGAGAAAGCTGGAATTCTCAGGGAGCTGACCTCCTCCTCTTTATCCTATTGCTTGAAATGCAGCAACCAGACATTTATATCCCAGAGACAGCCTTTAACTATCACCCTCTATTTAAGAAAAACAGGTAAGGCACCCCTGAAGGGTTGACACAAATGAACAGTTGGAAAGCTAACATAGATTTTTTTCCCCTTAACACATTTTAGAGTTTAGGAAAAAACAGAAATGAAATGCCTAAAAAAAGGAGATTTCTCTCTATATTTCTAAATCATTTTTGTATCTTTAAAAAAATGTGTGTGTAATCTTCAAGAGAGGAAGGAAAAGAATATACATGTCACTGCTGACTTCCTGTTTCTAAAGATAGGGTCCTAATAGCTATTAATCAAACTCACTGCTTTGATATTATATAGCAAAAGACAGAGTTTTGAAAGAATGCAACTCTGAGCCCCTCCATAGCCCCCTTTTCTCATCCACTTTTATCTTTCATAGAATGTGGGGGTCTTCAGAATCCTGAACAGGAGCTTATATTTTTCTGGAGGCCAGAATAAAATTGACTTTTGCCCTATCTGTATGTAGCAAGTAAAATTTACTAAACAAAGGGATAATATACACCCTGAAGGTTGATTGCTTCATTTACTAAAGAAAGGGTTTTCATCACATTTTAAACAACTTTAACATCATTTCTGTGAAGGCAAACAATTAGTGAGCAAATTCCAAGGCAGGGGTTCAGGTACAGCAGATACTTTTTAGGGGCTGCTTGAAAGTACCAAAGCTTCCTTTAAAATTCTGTGATTTCTCAATAACTTATTCTAAGCTTCCCTCCATTTATTTTAAATGGGCGAGATTTCACTGACCATCGAAAATGGGACAATCCTGGAGAAATCCCATTTAGGGTACTGCCTTGGTTAACTATGTGGGTTGGCCAGATGGCAGAGCAGAGGTGGACCAGCATTCAGGGTCTCAGTTATCTAGTCCATAAATGTTTTTTCAGCACCTCGAGGCACTCTGCCCTGTGCTGAATGAAAAATAAAAGTACATACACTGCTGGGGTTGACCTCACAGAATTTAGTCACATAGGGAATAGAGAAGTTATCAACCAGTAAGTGCTCTGATGAACGCTATGGACGGAATGGTCATGTAAATAAACTTTTTCTCCCTAAATCTGTCTTTTGTCAGTATAATTATAGGACTCAGTTACCCAGTCCAAGAGGGTAGAGGAAATGCTTTTTCCTCTGATAAACTACCATGGCTATAAGCTACCCAGGTCAAGAATCACACTCTAAGATGTTCATATTGAAGCCCTCACCCACAGTGTGACAGGGCATTCAAAAAAGGACATTTAAAAAGGTGATTAACGTTAAAGAAGGTCATTTAGGGTTGGGCCATAATCCCATAGGACAGGTGTCCTTATAAGAAGGGACACCAGAACACTCTCTCTGCACACATACACAGAGAGGAGGCAGGGGAAGATGCAGTGAGAAGGCAGCCGACTGTAAGGTAAGGGGAGAATCCTCACTGGAAACCAGCTGTGGTAGCACTTTGATGTCGGGCTTCTATCCTCTGGAACTGTGAGACAATAAATGTGTTTAAGCTCGTCAGTCTATAGTATTCTGTTACGGCAGCCCAAACAGACAGATACAATGGGAGAAGTGCAGAGTTCTTTGAATAATGTGGGAAGGTCCCCTCAGCCAGATCTGGAGAAGCCATGTCTTAGCTGAGACCAGGATGAGCAGCAGGAAACAGAGAGGGGAGATGGAGGGAGGCCGGAGGGTGCCATGTAGGCGAAGCCACAGAGCAAGGAGAGCATGGCCTGGAGATGTAGCACAGGAAAAGAAAGTTCAAGAAACTTGGAGCATAGAGGGCAAGGGTGCTGGTTCTGGAACAGATGAAGCTCCTCAGGGGAAAGAGCTTTAGAGCGGAACTTCTAGAAGTATCCGAGAGAATCTACTCTTCTTTCTCTTGACATCCTTTCTTTCCCCTTTGGGCTTCTATAATACCACATTCTCTTATTTTCCTCCTACTTTACTGGTTACTTTGAATCTCCTTTGATGTCTTCTTTTCCCTTGCTCAGCCTCTAAATATTAAAACTGCACCCAGGGAACCTCTTCTCTGCTCCTATTGCATTCCTTCCAATGTGACTTCATCCAGACAGGCAGTTTTAAATAACATCTATATACCAATGATCTCCAAATCTCTATCTCCTGCCCTGACCTCTTCCCCCAAATGTACATTTTGTCTTATTTCTTTGATATCTCTTTATTTTTTCAATAGGCAACTCAGATGGATGCTATTGGCTGTAAGGAACAAGACTCCAACTCAAACGGCTTATATAGTAAGGGTATTCTTAGAGCATGACTCCTGACCTGGGTAGTTCCTAGAGATGGTTCCTGTATGGTAGGAGGAAGCATTTCTTCTACTCTCTTATATTGACTGAGTTCTGAAAATTATATGGACAAAAGACAGATTAACAGGAGAAAAAGTTTATTTACACATACAGGGCAGACGTGCTCAGGAGTGCTCATTGGTGTGTTAAAGGAGTTTAGGATTTGGGGCTTATTTATCTAACAGTAAGGGAAGAGAGAGGGAAGAAAAGACTCCTTTGGGAAGGTTGAACAGGTTTTGTTTGTGTTTTTGTTTTTTTAAAGGAAAGACAAATGAGTTTTAAGAAAACAAGTAAGTGGGACTCTCTTGTCCCCTCCTGGTGTGAGCTGGGAGCTCTGTCCTTTTACTGTATCTCTAAATAAAAGCCTGTACCTTGCTCCTAAAAAAAAAAAAAGAAAGAAAGAAAACAAGTAAGATCAGAAAGTTTGTGATGTTTGCTTTTACAGGTATGAGTGGCCTTTTCCGTCTCCTTCAGGGCCATAAAACTGCCCTAGAGAGGGGATTTATGGTAGGCTTGCTCTTGTTTTCTCTTCTGGAAACAGACTCACTCCAAAAAGGGAATTTATGGTAGCCTGGTTTCCCAGAAATGTCTGCTTTTAGCCATATTAAGGAAAGCTCCAAGAAGCCTTCTTTCTGCATCTATTGAATTTTAAATGTCTTCAGCTTAAAATAATTCTTATGCCAAAGTGGTATATTTTGGGAGAGGCATATCCTGGTCTCTTTCAGTACTGCATTCTTTTAGTTGATGAAATTTGTACAAAGGGCTTCCAATATTCTGAACTGGGTTTTGGGTGAGATCTGGAATTGGGAGTCACTGAAGAGCCTGGTTTAGTATGGTTCTTTTTAGCTCTAACCTAGCCTGTATTAAATTCTATTCACCATATGATTCAAATTCAAGTCAAGGGATGTTTTTGATGCTTGAGAGTACCTACATAATCTTTCCCCCATAATTGTGCTGTTCCCTCCAATTCTAACCCTGAGTTTCTCATGAAATTTACCTTAGTCAATGGAATGGTAGCAAATGTGCCACAGCCAGAGACTTCTAAAGTGCTTACATGGTGGGGGTCACTTTCTTTCCTCTCTTCAACCCCTGCAATTACCATGAGAACAAACCCAGAGCAGCCTGCTGGAGGATGAGAGGCCACGTGGCGCAGAGGTGAGCCGTCCAGCTCAGGCCATCCTAGACCAGCCGGCCTCCTGACGACTGCAGACGCCGGCACTGGCCCAGCTCAAATCAGTGGAGCCCAAAGCAGAGCTCCCCAGCCAACCTGGAGACTCCTAACATATAACAAGTGGTTATTTTGAGCCTTGCATTGGGGGTGGTTTTTATGTAAAATAGCTAACTCATAGGTGTGGAAAAGTCCTAACCTTTTTGCATGGAGAGGATGAAGGGACACCTTAAGAGAGGAGGTAACAGGAGTAGGGTTCATCCAACTACATCTTCTAGGTCTGGCGATTTTCATTCTGGGATTTCTTGAGATGGGAAATTTTTGAACTGGGCATGCTTCCCATAAAACACGCTGTCATGCTTCTCGCTGAGTAAGATGGTCACTCTAGGTTAGTTCTGCTATTTGCCCATTCTCCTTTGATATGCAAAATCATATTGTAAACTTCTCATCTTTATGTATAGAAGGCTGTATAGAACTGTTCAGGTGGATAGCTGGGTACTAGACTGAGAAATGTGGAAGCTATAGAGGCAGCACAAGGCTGCGTACACAAGATAGGATCCTGAAATGGGAGCAAATGCAGCAATACACACGGTATAGTCCCTGGCAATGAAGACAATGCACACCTCCTAGAGATGTTGCAGGGACTGAGATACAGCATGTAAAATCCTCAACACTGTACTCAGTGCCTAGAAAGGACTCAGTAAGTGTAGGTGATAATGACGGATTACTTCAGATAATGGTCCACAAAATACATTCTACTCAACAACAGTGTAACTCGTAACTGTTAATATGGATATTGTGAAAAAAAGTTTGAGGTCACGAAGGACATCAATATACCAAAAGCTCTGTGGGATTGTAAAGAAATCCTTTGAATTTTATTTAACCAAGCCTTTCCCAGATTCATTTGAAAAACTTGTTTTTTTTTCCCCTCCTCTTGAAACATCTATTGACATCTGTGGATCACTAGCATACCCAGAACTCCGAATGATGCTGGCTTATGAAAATAATTTTCAGTTGTGTAACTAATTAAAAAATCCCATCGCCAGAAAGCATGATGAAAGTTAAATGTGGCTTCGGTGAGTATTGGACCAATGTTGCACTTGGCTCTCAGCCTCCCTTGATTCTGGGGACCGCCCAGATCATCGGCCATCTGCTGCAGAGGGGCAGCACACAGGGTGGTAGGGCAGGATTTCAAGCTCTGCTTCAGAGCTTACTGCCCTCAGTGCTGGCCTCTTTCCTAAGGAGAAGCCACTCAGAGCTCAAAGTGGCAGCTCAGGCCCTGGAAGCAAAGCTGTGAGCTCTGCCCTGTCCTCACTAAGACCCCCCAGGCCAAACCTTGACATTTTTTCTTCAGCCAGGAGTGGCCACACATATTTTGCACTTTTGTTTGAGTTTGTTTTGTAGGAAACCACATGCAAGTATAAACCAAATTGGCCTTGGCTGGCCTCCCTATGGAAGAAGCCCCAGACAATGATGCTTTTAAAGAGGAAAGCTAGGGTTTCTCAAGAATATAGGGTTGATTCCTGAAGCAGGATGACTCAGAGACCTGGGTTTAGACAATGGCCCCTCTTAACAGTTGGCAATTTCTACTAAGGAAAAATAAAAAAATGAAGGCAGAGGTTTACAGAGCCTTAGAGAAAGTAGTTAGGAGGCTCAAAAGTCAGAGTAAACAGAAAGACCACTTCTGTGAGGGAAATGTATGTATTTTTTGTGGCATAATATTGAATTGATATAGTGTTAACATTGAGCTGATGGAAGGAAATTTAAGGGAAGGAGTCACCAGTTACTTCTGTGATGAGACAGTTTGTATATCTTGCCAATAAGAACATGTTTAGTCTCATGCTTCAAGAATTGCTACATGGTACAAACACAGAATATTTACTAATTCACTCTTATGAATAAGCAATACTAAAACTCTAAAACCAAATTTAAGCATCACAAAACCAGACCCGATTCCCCAATTACAAATGACACCCTTCAGACACAGCTGACACTGACTTAGGAATACCAATTAAAATTGAACTGAAATACAAAGAAATTAAATTCAGCAGCATTTGAAAAGATGACGATAATCTGACCAAGTTTGCAAGGAATGCAAGGAATTGTTTTCTAATAGGAAGTCTATAAATAAAACATCTCAATAAGTCAAAAGAGAAAAATATCTTAGCAGATGGCACCCATTTATGTCTAAAAATATACCAAAGTGGGGCTAGAGAATAATTCTTTGATAGTCCTTAATAGAGATACTTAAGACCGAGCATTCCCTTTGGAACTGGAAATAGAGTAAGGCTGTCCAGCTGAAGCTGGGCCTTACAGGGTAATAGTCACAGGCAGTTGTTATTTTTCCAGAGAACAGCAAGGTGCTTCCAAGCCTCCCTCAGACCTTCCACAGAAATCCACTAGGTACTGGTGAAACTGGTGGAGCCATCTAGAGCATGCTCAGGATAGATTCATTTGCCCAATCATTGACCTTTTAGATGTTCTAGAAAAAAATTCTCCAGACAATGGAACTAAAAATGTCCCCTCAGGGACTTGGGGACAGAGGTCTTGGGAGTGGAGGGTGCCATTAGTTGTTGCAGCCCAGACATAAAAGGGAACTGGCCATCAACAACAGAAAACATGTCCCAAATCAGCATGTAACTGATTATCAGAGGATGTGACCATCACTGTGGGATGGAGAAACCTGAGTAGGAATTTCCCAGCCCTCATCCAATCACACACCTCATGCTCCTTAAAAAGCCTCTCTTGCTACTGAGCAGGAAGATTTGAGCTAGCCTCCCATCTCCTTGCTTGGCTGTCTTGCAATAAAGTTCTTTCCTTTACCAACGGTAGGGGGAGGAAGTCCTGTGTTCACATCAGGCTTTTTAGTTGCACACTGTTACTATTTTATGTTTTCTTGGAAGTTTTAGCCAGTACAATATAGGAAATAACAGTGAGACAGTTACTTTGGTGTATCACCTTGGCTAGGCTACAGTTCTGAGATGTTTGGTCCAACACTAGTTTAGATGCTTGTGGGTAAAACTGTAATATTTCCAGAATCTCTCACCTGGCCTTAGTGCATCTCTGTATCAATAGGTCTTTCCAAGGGCTTGTGAGAAGTAGTCCAACTCCATATCAATAGGCAATTACAAGGAGAAGCCAGGGCATATCTGGACTGGAGATGTTGGCTGGGGTCCCTTTTTCTACAGCCGGATCATGAGAGACACAAGTGAGCAGAAGTGGATGACTGTTGGTAAGCAATAAACAGGTTTCTCCCACTTTATTTCTCTCTTTGAGTTTGGTTTCAAAGGTATTTTGCCCCAGGATTTCCCCCCACCAGAGTTAAAATGCTGCTATGAAGATACTTTACAGATATGATTAACACTTAAGTCATCCGACTTTGAGTAAAGCAGGTCACTCCCCATAATGTAGGTGGGCCTCATACAATCACTGAAAGGCCTTAAGAGGAAAAGACAGATGACCCTCAGGGAGAAGTTCTGCCTTTGAACGCAAGACTGCAAGTTCAGTTCTTCCTTGGGTCTCCAGCCTGTTGGCCTCCCTGAAGATTTCAGATTTGCTAGCCCCACAATGGTGTCAGCCCATCCCTTAAAATAAATCTCTCTATATACAATACACACCCATGCCCTACTGATTCTATTTCTCTGGAGAACACTGATACAAATAACAGCTAATGTCTACTGAAGGCTTTTACGTGTGAGGCAATGCCTCAGGGCCACACATGTATGTAAAGTCATTGAATCCTCACAATATGCCTAAAAGTTAGTGTGATTTTTGTCCCTATTAGAAACTAATCAGATGAGAAACTCTGATGACTCAATAGGAATGTTCTAGGCTAATCAAGGGAGAAGAACCAAAATCCTCAAGTTCCCACATTTTTACTTTTAGGCAAGTCACTCCAACCAGCTCTTTCTGGGTTCGACCTCTGTGGTCTGAGACCATGCCCTGATGGTGACCCTATGCCCTGGCAGTAGCCAGTGGGATTGGACACAGGCTGGGAATCAATAGTCAGGAACTGCTGCAGGGGCTCAGCTTGTACTTGATTTGTATTCTGACAAACCTGTATTGGTTTCCTACTGTGGCTGTAACAAATTAGTACAGGCTCAGTGGGTTAAACAACAAAGATTTTATCTTACAGCTCTGGAGGCCAGAGTCCTAGTATCAAGGTGTCAGCAGGGCTGCATTCCTTCGGGGGCTCCAGGGAGGACTCATTTCCTAGACTTCTCCAGCTCCCGCAGGCCACCTGTGTTCCTTGGCTTATGACCCCCTCCTCTGTCTTGAAAGTCAGCAGCATGGTGTTTTCAAATTTCTCTTTCTCTGACCTGTGTTTACATGGTTCATTGCCTTCTCTGATTCTGGCCCTTCTGTCTCCCTCTTAGAAAGACCTGTGTGAATATTTTGAGTCCACTAGGATAATCTCCCTCTGTCAAGATCTTTAATCACATCTGCAAAGTCCCTTTGCCATGGAAGTCCCTGTAACATTTACAATTTCAGGGATTAAGATGTGGACATCTTTGGGTGTATTGTTCTGATCTACATACCAAGACCCATCAAATCCTTCCTGAGTCGTAGTGTGCATGCTAACGGCACAAAGGGAGCTGACCTCTTAACTCATATTACTATCCTGGAAGATGTTAGCCTTCAGTGCTTCCATCCCCAGTTTCCTGGTGAGGAGCCTACTGCACCATAGAAGAGGGAAATATCCTTACAACACTGCCTTCTAACCTTCCCACATACATATAAGATGTTTTACAAAACTAGAAACATACCCATATTTTTCTCATCTTTTGTGGGCAAGGCTATTTGAAATATAAAAACAAAAAATTCACAATGGACAAGATTAATAGCTTTGACTTACTTGTGCCCCAAGATTCAAGAAACAAGACAGACTAACTCAGGGAGTCACGACTTACCGAGCAAAGAACCATGAGCAGAAGCGCCATGGAAACTAGTGCTGAAGTAAGAACTTCTACACTGCAGCTGATGAATTGCCGGCAGCTCAGCATGGACAACCCTGACAGTTAAAAACTCCAGGAGGACCCCACAGTTTTGTGAGATTAACCTCCAGAAACTTGGCCAGGCTCTCACAGTAAACACGGGAGAAAAACCTCACTTGCCTCCAGCAGAGCGAGAGGAAGGGGAGGCACTTGCCTAGATGCACAGAGCCATTTTGAAACAAGTCAGCATGCTCTGTTCTTCTTCACAAGGCCTGCCCTCAGGGGAGACTCATCAACCAGAGCCTAACCTGCTGAGTGTATTTCTGGAGCTACCTGACATGGGGGGAGGGAAATACCAGCTCCAGCCCAATCTAACCATCCTGCCCACCTGAGGGGCAAAAAAGCTGAGAGGCGCTTTGGAAGGTCACAGTCCAGAGGCACAGGCTCGCTGAGAGACCGAGACCTAATCCTAGGACTCCAGAATGCTTCCCCGCCCCACCCCACCTCACAGCCACATGACCAAAGGCTTATTTACAGCAGCTCAATGTACCCAGTCTATCACGTCCAGCTACCAGGGGAAATATTACAGGGCATACCACTGGCAAAAAAACACCATTGGAAGAGACAAAGCAAGCCTCAGAACCAGACATGGCAGGGATGTGGGAATTATCAGACAGGGAACTTTAAACAGCTCTGATTAATATGCTAGGAGCTCTAATGCAGACAGCATGCAAGCACAGATGGGCGAGGTAAGCAGAGAGATGGAGCTCCTGAGAAAGAACTGAGAAGAAATGCTAGAGATGGAAAACACTGTGACCGAAATGAAGGTGCCTTTGACGGGCTTGTTACTAGCCTGGATGTATCTGTGGAAAGAATCGCTGCGTGAGTTTGTCAACAGACACCTTCAAAACTGAAAAGCAAGGAGAATAAAGATGGGAAAAAACCACAACAGAATGTCCAAGGACTGTGGGACAACAACAAAAGGTGTAACACATGCATAATGGAAATACCTCAACGAGGAGAGAGGAGCAGAAACATTCAGAATAACACTGACTGACAATCACTCTGAATTAAGGGCAGACACCAAGCCACACCCAAAAAGCCCACAGAACACCAAACAATATGTCCAAAACAACACCACCCAGCCCCTAGGCATATCCTTTTCCAACTACAGAAAATCAAACATGAAGAAAACACTTTGAAGGAAGCCAGAGAAAAGCACCACCTTACGTGTGAGAGGAACAAAGGTAAGAATTATATCTGTCATCTGCTCAGAAACCATTCAGGCAAGCAGAGAGTGGAGGGAAATGTTTAGTTTTAAGAGAAAGAATGTCACTTAGAATTCTGTATCCTGTGCAATTATCCTTCAAAAATAAAGGAGAAATACTTTCCCAAACAAAAGTTGAGGGAATTTCTCACAAGTAGACCTGCTTTGCAATAAATGTTAAAAGTTGTCCAGAGAAGGGAAATAATAAAGGTCAGAAACTCAGATCCACCTAAAGACAGGAAGAACATCAAAGGAGGACTAAGTGAAGGTAAAACAAAAACAGTTGTTTCTCTTATTCTTAATTGATCTAACGTAACTGTTCCAAATAATAATAGCAACAGTGTGTCTGATTATATATATATACTTCTGCATACTTATATTTAAGTGAAGCAAATGACCACAAAGATATGCAGGACAGGAGCGAGGAATTAGGATTGTTTTGTTATTACAAGTACAATACCAGAATTGCTTTGTTATGACAGTACACTACCGGTATTACAAGTAACACTATAAAGTAATATAGTGTTACTTGAAAGTGGATTGGGATTAGTTGTAAGTATATATTACAAATTCTAAGACAACCACTGAAAAAGGTAGAAATGTAAGAACAATTGATATCCTAAGAAAGGAGAAAAAATGGAATCAAATAAAATAATTAAAACCACAAAAGGCAGAAAAAGAGTAAAAACAAAAATAGGAACAAAGAACAGGGACCAAGTAGAAAACAGTAACAAATATGGCAGATACTAGTCCAACTGTATCAATAATCACTTTGAACATCACCAATTAAATGCACCAATTAAAAGACAGAGATTGTCAGGGTGGATCAAAAAACAAGTCAGCTAAATGTTTCTATAAGAGATATAAAGACTTTAAATATAAAGTCACGTATATATTAAAAGTATGTGGATGGAGGAAAACATACCATGCAGACACTAATCAAAGGAAAGCAGGAGTAGCTGTGTTGATTTCCAAGAGCAGATTTCAAAGCAAGGAAAGTTATCAGTAATCAAGAAGGACATTACACAGTGATAAAGGAGTCAATTCTTCAAGAAACAATCATCGTTAATATGTATGTGCCTTTTAACACAAGTGTCAAACTATGTGAAGCAAATCCTGATGGAACTGCCAGGAGGGACCGATGAAGCCCCTATCAGAGTTGAAGACTTCAACACCCCTCTATCAGAAATGGACAGAAAATCAGTAGGGACTTAATGGAACTCAACACCACCATCAATCGACAGGACAGAGAGGACATCTACAGACTGCTTCATTCAACGTCTGCTGGATGCGCATTCCTCTCAAGCTCATATGGAACATTCAGGACAGATGACATTCTGGGCCATAAAATACACCCTAACAAATGTAAAAGAACACAAATCATGCAATGCCTGCTCTCAGACTACAGTGAAATTGAACTAGAAATCAGTAGCTGGAAGATCCTCTAACAACTGGAGATTAAACAATATACTTCTCAGTAACACAGGGCTTAAAAAACAGAAACAAAATGAAAAGACAAACAAGAAACCAGAAAAGTACTTGCAAAATGTATAGCAAAGGGTTAATATCTTCAATATATAGAGAGCAGTTACTCTAAGGGGAAAAAGACAAAACTTCAAAGGCAAAATGGGCAAAGGAAATAGACGCTTCACAAAATAATAGATCAAATGGCTTATATACATGTGAAAATGCTTAACCTCATAAATATAAAGGGAAGTTATGCAAAAATATCTTGAAAAATATAAACACAACTAATACTGGAAAAGATGTGGTGCAGCATTTGAGACACCCTCTGAATTGCTGGTAGGAGTGTGTATTGTACAACATTGCTGGGGTTCCACTTGGCAACATGTATCAAAAGCTTAAAAAATTGTACACATTCAATGACTCAGAAATTCCACTTACAGGAATTTATCTGAAGGAAATGACGAGTATGTGTGAAAATTGAGCCACGAAGATTTCCACATAGTCCACACATTATATATAACAAAATATTATACACATATATTATTATACATATGTGTAAAAAATAGCAAAAGAAAGGAAATAACCTAGATATCTTAAGGAAAGATTGGGTAACAATATTAAGATCAGCTATACAATGGAATGTAATGCAGTCATTTAAAAATGAGAGTTTTATCTATTCAATCTTATTTATTATCAGATTGTATACCAGATTGTTTTCTCTCACTAATAAACAAGGGCAGAGACTCTTCAACTGCTGTACCCTTAGTGAAATGTTCACTGATTGGCTTCCTGATATAAAATATGTTTTCAAATAACATAGTATGTGAAATGTCCATAATTTAAAAAGACAAAAAAATCAAGATAAAAATATTTATGGTATGATGTAAAAACAACAAGAAAAGATTAGAAGGAATCCATAAAAAAAATGAGACTACATAAAACCAAATAGGTTTTGCACAGTGAAGAAAATCATCAACAACATAAAAAAGCAACCTACTGAATGGGAGAAGATATTCACAGATGATTTATCTGATAAGGGGTTAACATCAAAAAGAACTCACATATATTTGGACCTGGACAGACATTTTTCCAAAGACATACAAATGGCCAACGGACACATGAAAGGATGCTCCGCATCACTGATCATCAGGGAAATAAATGCCCAAATCAAAGCCACAGTGAGATAGCACCTCACACCTGTTAGAATGGCTGTCATCACTAAGACAAGAAATAACAAGTGTTGGTGAGGATGTGGAGAAAAGGGAACCCTCATGCACTGTTAATGGGGATGTAAAATGTTGCAGCCGCTATGGAAACAGTATGGAAATTCCTCCAAAAATTAAAAATAGGATGCCATATGATCCAGCAATCCCATTTATAGGTATTTATCCAAAGAAAATGAAAGCTTGAATTAAAAAAGACATATGCTCCCCTATGTTAATTGTAGCATTTTTTGCAATAGCCAAGATATGGAAGCAACTGGAGTGTCCATCAATAGACAAATGGATAAAGAAGAGGTGGTACATACATATATACAATGAACTATTACTCAGCCATAAAAAAGAATGAAATCTTGCCATTTGTGACAACATGGATGGACCTAAAGGGTATTATACTAAGTGAAATAAACCAGACAAAGACAAATGGCATTTGACTTCATTTCTTTGCAGAATCTAAAAAACAAAGCAAATGAACAAATAAAACAGAAACAGACTCAGAGATACAGAGAACAAACTGATGGTTACCAGAGGGAAGATGGGGTGGGGTGGATGGGTGAAATATGTGACACTGACTAAGAGGTATGGTCTTCCAGTTATAAAATAAATAAGACATGGGGATGTAATGTACAGCATAGGGAATATGGTCAATAATATTGTAACAACTTCATATGGTGGCAGATGACAATGACTTATTGTGGTGATTATTTCATGATGTATTATACAAATGCAGAGTCACTATATTGTACATCTGAAACAAATACAGTGTATGTATGTGAACTATTCTTTGATTAAAAAATATCCTGTTTATGCAGGTTATCTCTGGATGATGAGATTGAAGGTGATTTATTTTTTCAATATACATTTTATAGTTTCCAAACCCACCATAATGACTGTCTATTCATTCTATAATTAGAAACATTTCAGTAAGGATTAAAAATGCAAAAAGAAGAATAGAAGTATGTTTTGTCAAAATTACAACTTACTCTTTCTGATCTTTTAGAACTGGCTACTCAAAGTGAGGCCTGTGGACCAATAGAACCTGAAAACTTATTTGAAGTACAGAATCTCTGCCTCACCCCACTACTCTGTCAAAATCTGAGTTTTAACAAGATACTCCGGTAACGAACACACATTCACATCTGAGAAGCCCTGTTTTAGGGCATTCTCAAGTGATCATTTTATTATTGTAGTAGGTTGGCTAATTACTATCAAGATGTAGCATTTTGAGTTCTGTACAAAGAGGTTAATAAGATTTAAAATGTCTTTCTGGCATGTCTGGCATAACTTCCATACATTTCTAGTAGATCAGATGTCAAGGATCCAGGAATACTTGGGTGAAATTTGCCTTTAGGCTGGTGTCCATCCTAGCTGGCTTACCCTCTGATTTAGCAGCTGCTCACCACTTTCTTTCACTCACCTCATTGCCTCCACTCACTGGCCCGTGCACGAGCTGCCTCATTCAGCTTCTGCTTGGCCGTGCTCATTTGCATGCTTCCATTCCAAATAACAAACTATGCTGTCACTTTTGAGATTGCCCAGAGATTTTAAAAGGTTCATTGATCATACTTGGGGTCAGGTAGACAACAGTTGCTTTCATGGAGATTTATTTATTTCAATCACTGAGCATTTCCCAGGTAACTGATTAATAGACAATCCATGAACTTAAAGACCTCTTACTGAAATGGCAGGGATGGTGGCGTTGAGGGGAGGCATCATGGAGAAATACCGTGCAGGGAGCTGATGGGGTATGTGCCCTCGAGAAGACTTGAGAGTGCAGCAGTAAAGGAGCCTGGGGAAAGCCAGAAAGAATTTGGGGAAGAGGTGACCTCCTTTTGTGACCCCACACCCCCGCCCAAATGAAGTTCCTCTCATAGCAGTCACATCCTCCAGCTGTACACACATCACTCCTGTAATTGTCATCTTCCCTAGGAAACTGGTAATTCAGTAACAGCATACAAAGTGGGTGCTTAAGCCACATTTATCAAGTGAAGGCATATGATCTCAGTCTTATGGGGAGAGTTGGACTTGGCTGTGAGGATGGGGGATGTTCTCCCAGGCAGAGGAAGTAGAAGGCAAGAGGAATAGAACAATACAGCTTCCCCAAACCATCACTGGCGTACCTTCTCCAGCTGCTTATCAGAGGGGCAGGGAGTCCTTTCCATTTTGAAACAGGCTCATTTGGCTCTGCCATAGTTGGGGGTTATGCAGAATAAAACCTTTTGGCCAGGTAGCTGACAGATTCAAAGTCAAACCGCCAGCCACAAGCACGTCTCAGAATATGGTTCCCTCCTTGAGAGACAGCGCTGTGATCATGATGGCACCTGCCCTGGACTCCCCACGAGTGCTTTGTTTATGGCTGTCCCCTTCAAAGCAGAGTGCAAACATGCTCTGAATGAGCAGGCAGCGTAGAGTCTGTGTACCTACAGCCCTCAACAAAGGCAGCAGAGCTGGAGAGCTGCCAAGACAGTAAGCTGCCTGCTGCACAACCAGGAAAAGGAACCGCTAGGCTTCTGTCTCTGGCACCTCCCCACCAATTTCTCGATATCCTTAGGCATCTGAACAGGCTGCTGTTGCTCTGGGGCAGAGTGACGCGCACAGTGACATTGATATTAACATCTTCCTGATGACTTCCTTCTGTTTACCACACCGTAACATGAAGGTGGAATTAATCCAGAAAATGTAAAGTATGTGTTACCAAGACAATGGACTCACCAGGTTTGGGAGATGTGTCCTATAGCTGCTGTCCTATCACACAGCCCAGCCCTTGATGCCATCCCCTCTGTTTGGGGCACTGGGTAGGTTTGGCAGGACTGTCCAGGCAGGAGAGGCCCTCCCTGTTAGTGCATACTGTGCCACCAGGGACCACACTGCAGGTGTGCAGGCCAGAGGGAAGTCTGCAGGATCTGGAATTGCTGGTTTCTGAAAGCTGCTCCCTGGTGAAGGCAGCCACTCCCCAGGGCTGCAGCGCCCTGCTTTGAAGCTCAAGGGGCTTTGCCAGGCATGAACTCTGGGTCACCCAAGAGAAATCACACCTTCAGGTTCAGTAGGGGTCATACACTCCAGCAGGAGATGTAAGAAGGACATTTGAGACATAGGGATCTGTGCTGAACCCGTGGACATTGCATGTTTGCCTCAGGCCCACAGCAACTTCATGCAAACCTCTCATGCAGGTGCATGTGTTCAGGCAAACCTGCCAGCAAAGTGTGACACGGCCAGGATGTAAAGGAGCCAAGGTAGGGAGTGTGGATAAAATGAGAGTTCCTGTGGCCAGGATTCTCACCTGGCCCTGGTTGACTAGCTCACTGCACACCTGTGGGCACTATATGGCTGTTGACTCTATAAAAAGAGCTCCACCCAGTGCTCTGGGTGAGACATGGCGGCAAGGCTGCAAGGCTGCAGGAGAGCAGAGGAGAGGCTGGAGGGGTGGCAGTGCCTAGGACAGACGCCCAGAGGATGGCTGTGCTGGAGGACTGTGCAGAGAGGCCTGGAGGATGGCTGCGCAGGACCACTGTGCAGGCAGAGTGGCCCAGAGGACGGCTGTGAGGACAGAGGGGCCCAGAGTCAGAGACCGACTTGCTGCATGCAGACTCACTCTGAGTGAATGGGATTCTAGGGACTGACCTGCCACCTGGAAATAAAGTTGGGTATAACCCTTTCACCTCAAGAATGTTTTGCTGTCATTTTCTTTGGTCACACTGAATCCATAGCGAACTTGCCTGGGGCTGAAACCCATTGGCAAGACAGGGAGGAAGAACTTTCTCCCTTATTCTTCACCAGGGGCAGGAACAACTGAGAAGTCAGTACACAGGAATGGCCCTACTGTTGGAGCATTTGGGGAGCATGGCTCTAAAATCTCGGTCCTGACTGCAGGAGCTGATTGTAAAAGCTCTCTTTTTATAGAACTGTTTTATGTGCTCCTGAACTTCTCATGCATTTTCAGTCTCCTTTGAAGGACACAACCCATCTTGTGGGGTGCCTGGGGTCCCTCCTCTGCCCCTGTGATGCATATGGAAATGAAAGGCATGAGCCAGGGCCTCAGCTGTGATGGACCCAAACTCCCAATCTCTGCCTCCCACAGCACCGTGGGAACACATCTTCGTCCCTCACCAGAGGCCCAGAATGGGGCTGCCTCTGAAAAAGGTGTAGATGTTTGGTTTGGCAAACTCACTTTCTTCTACATCTGGGACTCACATCTCAAGTTTTTTGTGGGAACTTGGATGTAATATTTTTCTTGGCTTGGTCTAAATATAATCTTCAGAAGGCAGAAGAGGAATGCTTAGAAAGTACACACCTTGCTGGTGTCAAGGGGAAAGAGTTCTAGTTCCTATTATACATACAATTCGGCTTCTATACCACTCAGATTTCTTTATTCAGCTGCCATTGTTCTAATTCTCATCTGCGAACTACCTAAAATAATAACTCTCAGGGTCTACAGTAGTTTCCCCTTTGGCAATCCTGCCAACATATTCCTAGAAGAATCTTGTTTCCTCAGCCTTCAATGGAGGATGGTAAAGCTCTGAACAGAGCTTGATACAAAAATGACTGCAATTTTTGGAGAGGGTATCCTTTTCCTAATTTGCATAAAAGCTCCCCATGATTAATGATGTATCTGGGAGAAAGAGAACTCTGGCCCATGCTTTATGTGTATTATTCCTTGTCTCTGAGCTTGTGGTTTGAGGAAGGGAGGGCCACTTTTTTCACTCACCCCCAGCCTTAATTGTTAAAATATTGTAACAAACATACTAAATGGTTTTGAAAAAAGAAAGTAAATTAGTAATGCCACAGTTATTCTTGCAAATTCTGTCATTCCTGTCCACATGTAACGTACAGATTATATCAGAATGTATTCATAATTTTCTCTGCTACCATTTTTGACTGAACATTATATTATAAGCACTCCACATTTCTATGGGTTTCTGTTTTTCATAATTATAATTTTACTAGTATATAATTTTCACTGAAGAAAAGAATGACAACAACTTTAACTTTTTCCTGTTGTTGGATTTTGACACTGCTCATAGTGTTTTGCCTTCATAGATCACACCTCTGCAAGTAGTGGTGGGTCTTCAGCTTGTTGTGTTTTTAATAAATTCCCAGGAGTGGGATAAAGTATTACCAGTTTAAGGGCCTTTGATATGTGTTGCCATACTGATTTCTTATGTAAACGTTTACATCCTGTGGATTCTTTGTGGCTGAATAATGCACAAGCCAAGTCAGGAATGATTTTCAAAGTTTATCAACTAATTGGAGCATTGGTAGTGACTGATCTAAACTGACGTCAGCTGGTAAACCTGCCTGGGCACATTGCCTGGAAACGTATTAGCCCAATTAATTCTTGCAACAACACTATCAGTTGGTTTAGTACCATGGTACAGACATGAACACTGAGGCTTAGAAGGTTAAGTTACTTGCCTAGACACACAAAGATGAAACATGACAGAGGTGAGATTCTAACCCAGTCTGGCTGGCACCCTAATTCTTAGCCAGGAGGTTGCCCAGCCCACAGGGTGTTAGGCTACAACATGAGCAGGAGGGCAAAAGGAGAGAACTTGAAATCCTGTGGGGACTGAAAATGGGTTGTTTCAGTTTCCTTTTTGCTCTTTTGTTTCCTACATTATTAAACTTTTTCATTAGCTTCTCCTGGTGTCATATTTATTTGCAACTGTTAAACATTAGAAGATTTCAGAGGGGGAGTTTATTTAAAGCATAGTTATTAAAATGGCTATTTTGATTTAAGGATTTCTTCTGCTTTGCATTACTCACTTGTCTCATATCTCTTTAATCTATAGTCATTTCTAATAAAGAACATTCAGAACCTACCAGCCAAAGCACTTTAAGTGATTCTTGCCAAGTCTCATTTAAGCATATTATCTCTCTGTCAAATTATTACTCAGCCATATCCTTGTCCTTTTATCATTTATAAACTTGGCAATGTGTCCATTCAGGAACATTACAAAGTCACTTATGTATATGAGACTGTGTCTTCTTTATAGTATCCCGTATTCTCTTAACTGGAAAAGTCCCTGATTGTTTTTCCCTATAATGTGCAGTTTTTTTCAGTTGAATTTCTATGAGCTGGACTGTAGATGTTGACCTTTGAATGGGGATGGATGACAGATGTTTTGGAGAAGTTGAGAAAAAGCTGTTTCTGGTTGTAAACATCAGAGACCCTAAAGAAGAAGATTAGAAACCAGCCTACAAGATTGAATATCCTGGATGTTTCCCTCAAGAGCCTAGGGCCTGGAGAGAAAACTAGGACTGCTGAGCACCAGGGCTTAGTAGCAGGTGAGTGATGGTTGGAGTGGGCAAGTTCCCTATATTAGTGTGAGTTTCCCCAAAGCAGAGACTGAAGCAAGAAACTGAGTCAAAGTAACTTATTTGGGAGGTGATCCTAGGATGCTGGAGTGAGAGAGCAGGAAAAGCGAGGAATAGAGAACAATTTAATGTGGAGGGACATGTTCAATGTCACTAATGCAGGCTTAACTTCTGAGAAGTATATGGAATGTGTTCTACAATCTTCCACTTGAAAGACAAGTGGCTGGAGCATTTATATGACTCCAGTCCCCTGTTAGTTGAGGTTGCTCTGGTGTAATAATGCCCCCAGGCTGCACTCCGTGTGGGCCGCTTCCAGGCCAAAAGGGCTCCTCCGGTCCTGGAGAAGTAGCCGCAGGTGAGAGGGAGCTCCTGGGAACTATCGCAGCCATGGCTGAAGGCAGAGGTGAGCCAAGGCAAATAACACAGCCACCAGAGGTTTCCACTGCACAACCACAGAATGAGATTTGAGGCTCTAACTCAAAATGTATCTCCAACTTGACTTCTCCCCACCTCTACCATCATCACCCTGGCCGAGGCCACCTTCATCTCTCACCTGGACCTCCGCAGAGCCTCCCAACTGGTCTTCCTGCCTCCTCACTTGCCTTCCTACATTCTTTGCACCTCAAGCACCCCTGGAAGCACATCATACCACCCTTGTAGGCAAAATCCTCAAGGGCTTCCTATCACCCTGAGAATACACGACCAAGTTCTCACGTACCCCTGGCTCCCTCTGTAGCTTTATCCCCAGTGACTGCTTGGTCACCGGGCTCCGGCTGCAGGCGTCTGCTTCACCAGGAAAACGGTTCTGCCTCTCCCTTTGCTTCAGCCTGCTATGATCTTCCCTCTGACTTTCACTTGGCCCCCAGTCACGTTTTTTGCCCCCTTATCAGTGTGGGCTTCCCTGACAACTCTTCCTAAATTATAAGTCTAAACTCTCTAACTACCTGTATCCAGACTTTTTTTCTTCATAGCACCTTTTGCCATCTAACACTAGCTTGTATATTCGTGGCTTAGTTTGTCGCTTGTCTTCCCCGCCAGAATAAAATTGCACGAAGACAGTGGTTCACCATCTATCCCCAGCATCAAGAAAAGCCCCTAGTGTATTATAGGTTCTGAATAAATGTTTGTTTAACAAGTGAATAAATGGATGATGCCAGAAGCTTGCTGCCTCCTCCTTTGAATTCTACCCCCAGTGCTCCCTTCAATGCCATCACCCCGGTGACCCAGAAGGGCATGCCTTCCATGGGTGCTCCATCACATAGATCAAGGCAGTGAGAGCACCTGGTAACCTGAGGTGGGAGGGAAGGTGGGCAGGCATGGGGGCACCGGCATGGGGCTGAGTCTCAACCAATCACCAACCTGTGGTCTCTTTGAGACCAGCCCTGCTTGACGTGTTGTGTGAGGACCAGGGCTGGGATTGGCAAATTCTGTGCTTCTTGCCTCTTTTCTAACTCTTTCCTCTCTTCCACCCCCTTAGGAAATGACAAGGGAGGAAGAACTAGACCGTCTGGGGCCGTGGGAAGGTCTGGCAGAGAGAAATACTTGACAGTGGCAGTACTTGGGAGGCATAGCTTCATCTCCTTGTAGCCAGGGACGGATTGAAATAATGCAGGCCAGGGCCAGTTACGGATGTGAGCCTGGCTTTGCAGGAATGTGCTTTGGGGAATTTTCACAGAAATCAGCATTTTTAGCGAGAGGATTTTTGTGAGGAGGCAAAGACTTTCTGCATGGCCCCTCTTTCTTCACCTGCACACCAGAAGACCTTCTGCTAACACCAGAGAAACTTGACATTTCCTCAGGTAGTGCCCCAATATCTGAACTCATCCACACATTTTGTTCTTCAAAACTTACCCGTGCCCTTTAAGACTCTGTTGATGTTTTAATGGGAAAAGGCCAGCATCCTGTTCTCCTACTCAAGTAACAGTTTGATGGCATTCTAGAAACAACACCTGCAGCTTCCTTTTCTAGGTCAAAGAAGTGATTCTAAATATGGACCTTGAGGCTAGCAGGAGGAGAGGACAGGCCACTAGAGAGGAGAATTTGTGGCAGGCGAGACTTCATGGTGTGGACAGTTGTCTTCTTTGAGGACAGGCTCTAGAACCTGACTTCCAAAGTCCAAATCCTAGTTTTGCCGTGTGGTTAGTTTTGGATCAGTGGGGATTTGTTAACCTCCTCATGCCTCAATTTTATATTCCGCAGAGTGGCGATAATAGCCAGACCATCCTCGTAGAGTTGGTGTCATGTTAAATCATAATAACTGGACCTTTCTCATAGGGTTGGCATGAGTATCAAGTGAGGTAATGCATACGCAGGTGCTTACAAAAATGCTTAGGAAACTAGGTTTCGGAGAAGGTGGCAATGATGATTCTGTAGGACTTACAAAGAGAATTCAGAAAAGCCAACAATTCTTACTCCTGGCTTTCTGCCTTTGTAAAAGTGGCTTACCTAGTTTCCCTGTCTACAACACTTCCTCAAAACACTGTTTTGGGTATGGAATTGCAAAAATCCATCACTTTCTGAAACATCCTGTGACATATTGTTGACCAGAGAATGAAGTCAAGGACACTCAAAGATCTCTCTGATCTGTCCTCAGCTATGCACTATGATTCTTGTGGTTACAGGTGAAAAACCATGTAAACTGGGTAAACGAATAGGGAATGTGCTGTCTTCTCTATCTGAAAAGTCAAATGAGAGATTTCTTTAGACATGACAGGATCCAACGTGTGTAAATGAGGTGACCTTTCTCTAGGGCAGGCACTCTCCTCAGAGGGACCATTAGAAAGTTCAAGTTTTCATCCTCCTTTACAGCTACCACTCTCATGGAAAGAGACTCTTAAAATTCCAAGAAATTCTTAGAATTTAGTCTTGGGACATTGGATAACTTATGTCATGTACCTATTTTGAAGCAATTACTACATCCAGGGAAATGGAAGGTAATGATGGGTCAAGTGATGATCACAGACTCTGCAGAGCGGGTTGGTCTGCAGATTTTAAGAGTACATGGGTTTCCCCAAAAGGAAGAGTTTCCATAATGCAGAGAAGGGATTGAGTAAGAAAAAGTAACAGATGTCCGCCACAACCTACTCTTCCTGAATTCCCTACCGTTCTTCGAACACATGCTGCAAATTTCCACTTCCTGCCCTTGTACATGATGTTTTCTTTGTGCCTGTCTCACACCTCCACCTATCAAAAGTTCAAAGTATATTTTAAATTATACTTCCTTTATGCAGCCTACTCCCTGACAATCATAATTTATTACCTTTCTTATAGTTCTTACCATCATCCAACGTGTATTATATAATGTATTGTGTACATGCCTTTCTTTTGTTACTGGAATGTAAGCTCCTTAAAGGAGAAAATTGTGCCATGTACCATGTTGCACACATGTAACATGAGTGTCCTCTGTCATATGAGAGCCTTGTGTCAGCTGTAAAGATTAGCTGTTGTTTTCATCATTATTTTCTTGTACTATGTTGTCTACTTTGTAATTTCCTAATAAATGTTTGATTTACTAAAGTACCTAAGTGTAATAAGAAGTGATTTTCAGCAGTCTCAGAATTGTCTATATTCACTCTCTTTTCAAACTCAAGATTAACATTATTCAGGTGCAGAATTATGCCACCTTTCAAGATGCTTCAGGCATCTGGGCCAAGCAGAGTTATGATTTTATTTTGTGTCTGCTTTTAGATTAAATTCTTTGGCATTGCTTCAGTTTTATCCCTTAGCAGCCTTCTACACGTTAATACTCCCTCTTTATCTGATGGTTCTTAATCAAATGCAAAGCTTTGAGTTTTTAAAGAGCCTTCCCTAGGGCCAGTGAGCATACCTCACTTGCCTTTGGATGGTCAGATAGCCTGTAATAACAATGCATGTCATTAGCAGGCACTGGCCCATGCTACCAAGGCCTGCGACCTTGATCTGACCCTGTGACTTTGGCTTTCCTCAGAACCTGCAGCCCATTCACCAACCTAGCAAATGAGTGTTGCTGGGCACAGGAAGGTTGATGCCTGGCAAAACCTGAAGTGATTACCATTCTTCCTCTGTCTTCCCTTCCCCCATTTGTACATACCCTTCCTTTCCTGAGAGATGCCCATAGTCTACACCCTCTTGCTGTTCAGGACTACATTTAGGGAAGGCCGTCCACATCTCTATTTTCTCCCCTGTGCTTCCTCCTCCTCTGTTCATAACAGTTCTACTTGGTGAGGACTCTTTCTTTGGGGCCAATAATGTTTTATTAGATTAGTTGAAGTTATTGGTTATGATCAATGAGTTATGGTTGTTGGTGACTTGATAGGTCGATCCTTCCAGATGGCACATTGAATTCACACCCCGAAAGGGACTGTGCAGAAAAAACCTTCAGCTCAAAGAAAAGACAAAAAAAATGAGATGGATCTCAGGCAACAAAGCAGCTGTGTTAAAGGCCTGGGGATGGACCAGAGTTGGAGCAGGGCCAGATAAGCATGCAGTTAGCAGCCTTAGTTAAATGAGCATCCCCTAAGAGGGAGCAAGAAACAAGAGTGAGTGTGAGACCAGAGCAGAATATACCCACTGATACTAATGCCAGAAACTCACTGAAAACACTCGTTACTCAGTCCTCCTGGTAAGCTAATGGTGCTGCTTCTATTTATATTTTAAGAGGTGGGAGTCTGGGGTCCAGGGACAAAATCCACTGGTGGGAGCAATACTTTGGGCCAATTTTTTTGCTACACTTAAACCATGTGCTTATGTGCTTTATATCTATTAACCCATTTAATCCACCTCTTAATCCTTCAGGAAAGTTGCTGACAGAAATCATCCTATTTTGCAGGTGAGGAGACTGAGACTCAGAGGTTGGCTTACATTTCCCAAGTTTCCCAGTTAGCATACTGTATTAATATTCAAATCAAGGTCTATTCCAAAGTCCTTGTTCTTCACCACCACTGTCCTCCTATCCAATCCTGTCAAAATTGGCAACTTAAGCCTTTTCTTTAACTTCTCATACACAGATCCATCCACAACTGACTTCTCATCTACAATGTGCAATCCCTGTTTTGAAGCATTTTTGAGCATCTACAAGGTACAATCACTATGAATTACCGAGAATACCAAGATATGTAGCAAGTGCTCTGGAAGCAGTAAAGATGGAGCAATGAGCTATGCCTAGAGTTTGATGAATTTGAGTTGGTTGTTGAAAGATGAGTAGAACTTTGGCAAAGAACAGGAGGAAAAATGCTTTAGAAGGAATCATATTGTTTCCCTTTTGGGCTCCGAGAACATGCCCAGTCCTAGAAAGCGAGCACAGAGTTTGCCAGATGACCCTGACCTTGTTTGTGTTCCTCCTGTTCTATGTCCCTGGAAGAGGATGTGAGCTCCTTGAAGAGGGTGGGAGAAGGATGAGCAGGTCTGGGGTGACATGACACAGCAAGGAACAGTACAGGAAGCCTAGAAACTGCAGAGGAAGAATAAGAAACAGGAATGCTGGTTTGGCTTTTTCATAACCAGAGCTTAGGGAACAGAGAGGCAGAGGCATAGATTGTGAGGATGGTAATTTAAGTCAAAACGATATGGATGGTTAAACTGAAGCAAAGACCTTTAGGCTGAGGTTTCAGGGAGACTGTCCTGGTTAATTTGTCCTAATGAGAAAAAATTCATTGGTTTGCATAAAGTGATATTAGTCAGTGGTACCTAAAATAACAAAACAAAAACTCTAAATATTAAACCATAGGAGAACTATTAGGTAATATTTGGTGTATCAATGCAATTGAGTCTCGTAAAGCCATTTAGAGCAACAGTGTAAGAACACAGAAACTGCTTACGTTAATATAGAACAATACAAGATTATATTCACACTCCCAGTGTCTAGGAACTGTAAGTTAATATACCAAAATGAAAGTGGTTGTGTTGGTTGGTATTATTTTTACTTTTCACATTTTAAAAGGGAAAGGTTATCTCAAGGGGATTTTTCTAAGGTTATGTGATAACATTGAGAGTAATGGCCACTAACATTTATTGAACACAGTCTATGTTCCAGACCCTGTTCTATTTCATGGATCATCTCATTTAATCCTCATACCAGCCCTGTCAGGTGAGTGTGGTTATTTGCTTATTTGATGAAGGACGTTGAAGGCTCTTGCCCAAGATCTTACAGTCAGATCTGAGACAGAAACCCAGATAGTTAGACTTCAGAATTCATGCTATTTGCCATCATGCTGTGCTGCCTCAGTTTAACAAGGTTATTTTGACTTGAACAGCCTTTCTAGCTTCAAGGTGACCAATGTCATTTTGAATCTTCTTGGGGAAAAATATTTTGAGTAGTCCATTAAGAAGGCACATGTATTTAGGGCCAGTGGGCATAATGCAATCCTGCACATAAGAAAAGCTGGATTCTCTGTTCAGTTTAACCATGGAACAGCCCAGCTAATGTGGGAAATTTCCTCAAGTCCCTGACTCCAAGAATTATTTAATCTCTCTGTATAGTGCTATAGCTCCTGTTATACACAAACCCTACGTATCTAATAACTCTTAACAGAATCTTCTCTGTCAGCAGAGGTAAAGCAATCAATTACTGGGCATAGATTTATAAGTGAACAGGGCATTCACTTTAAAGAGTCCCTGGAGGAGCTCTGTTAACATCGTCCCCCAAAACTGTCTAAGCTATGCCATGCCAAGTTCTGGCTGTGTGTGCAGTGAAGTAGGTTACTAGGTGCTGTACGATGTAGAATTTGTGATAAACACAGAATTGTACATTTTGTAACAAGAATGCAGCACACTTTCATAGAAGTTTTTAATTGGTCTTTGTTGGGGGTTGAATTGTGTCCCCCGAAAAATTCATATGTCGAATTCCTAACCTCCACTGTCTCTGAATGTAACCACATTTGGAAAAAGGATCCTTGCAAATGGCATTAGTTAAGATGAAGTCAGCCTGGAGCAGGGCGGGCCCCTGATCCCCTATGACTGGTGTC
Organism: Manis pentadactyla; assembly: GCF_030020395.1. Lineage (NCBI taxonomy): Eukaryota > Metazoa > Chordata > Mammalia > Pholidota > Manidae > Manis > Manis pentadactyla. The sequence goes on from NC_080028.1 coordinate 35,143,855, forward strand.
CTTCTCAAAGGGGGAAATACGGAGACAGACATGCCCAGGTGGAGAACACCATATGAGGATGAAGACGGGGTCAGGGTGATGCAGCAGATCCAAGGAGTGCCAAGACAGTGCCCAGAAACTAGGAGGGAGGCTCCAAAACTGGGAGACAATAGTTTTTTGTTGTTTAAGCTACTCAGTTTGCGATGCTGTTATGGCAGCCCTAGTAACTAACATTGTCTCTACCCAAGTAGTCTCTTAAGAGACTAAATGATTATTCTCCCCCATAATACAAATAACAGTCAACACTTAACAAGTTCGAAAAAAGATCAAGCATCTTATATGCATGAACTCAATTCTCACAGCTCTTAAGGGTAGGAATTTTATTATTCCCTCTGTTTTGTAGATAGAAACTAAGGCACGGAAACCAGGGTACCCCAGCTAAAAAGCGCTGGGGCCAGGATTTCAAATTGAGTGTTGTTTCCACAATGCCATGAAAGGGAGACAAAGGCATGGGAGAGCTGCAGAGCAGCAGAAATGAAATGACAAGGACACAATTATTGAAAAGGAACTGGAATTTCTGGGCAGACTGAGACATGGGGATAGAAGCAGAGGGCAGGAAAATGAAACTTTTGGGGGTACATTTCCAAAAATGTATTTCATGGAAACCTGTCAGCCTGACATGCTGCATGAAGAAATGGTTCCAGGGTTACCCAACTGGGAGAAAGGCTGCTTACTCTATTTCCTACTCAGAGATTCATGGCATCCCTCAGCATTTTAAATACTCTGACAAATTTTGCAGAAAAGAACTCTATTTCACTTGGTTTAACCCAGCACTATTCAAACTTATTTAATTATGGAATCTTTTTGCTGCTGTTTATCTCTAATGTTACAGAACAAGTTCTGTGGGCCAGAGAGAGCAGCTGGAGCAAAGAGGCCTATAGATGAGTCTACATAGCAGTTAACATCCTTATGTTAGTTAAGTTCTTTGTCCAATCCCATCACCTCTTTTTCTCTTTCATAGCAAGACTCTCAAATATTACTAATTTTTTAAGTTAAATACTGGGCATACAAATAGTATATGGAGAATAATATAAAAAACACTCATGTTAACATCACCCAGCTTAAGAAATGTAGCAGTATGCATACAGTTGGGACCTCCTGTGTAACTTTCCCAAGAAATTCTCTTCTTTATAACCTCACCTGCTCTCTAGTGGTAGCTACCACTACTATCCTGAATTTCTTAAATATTATTCACATGCACAGCTTTATGCTTTTATTACATATGTATGCATTCTTAAACAATATGACGTGGTTTAACATGTTTTTAAACTTGGTATCATTGTATATACCTTCCTGCAACTTGCGTTTTTCTTCAGCATTATGTGTGTGAACTTTTTCCATGTTAATATATTACCTCTAGTTCATTCACTTTTACTATAACATGGTGTTCCATTGTAAGAATATGCCGATATATATTTGTGCATCCTCTTATTTTTTTCCCATTTTACTATTACAAATAATCCTGCAATAAATAGTCTCATGCCTGAAGTGAGAAAAGTATGAGAAGCTTTCTTTAGCACATATGTAGAAGAGTTGGGTTGTTGTGTATATGCATGTTTGGTTTTACAAAATATGTATTGCTAAGTTGGTATCTAGAGTAGTTATGCTGAGTTCAATTCCTACTCACTGTGTATGAGAGTTCCAGTGGCTCCACATTAACTCTTGTTTTCAGACTACATCATCCATGCCAAATTAATGGTTAGAAATATTTAATTATAGTTTTAATTTGCACTTGGCCATTTACTAATGCGATCACTGGTTTTATTACACGCTGATTGGCCATTCAGGTTACCTCCTCTGTGAATTGCCTCTTCCTTTGCATATTAATTTTCATTTATTTTTTTCTACTGATTTGTTTATCTTTTTCTCAGACTTTGTAAGTTCTTTATTAGTTCTCAATACTAATCTTTACTCAACTTTTTGCTTTGTAAATATCTTCCCGAAGGCTAGGGATTTACTTTTCACTTTTTGGAGGTTTCTTTGCATATTAGTTATAAATTATAATATAAGCAAAGTTATCTACATTTTCATTATGATTTGAACTTTCTGTGTTTGTTTAAGAAATCTTTCTCAACACTCAAGTTGCAGAGATACTCTCCTCTTTTCTTCTAAAAGTTCTAAAGTTTTGCTTCTTACATTTATATCTTTAATAAACTTGGAGTCGATTTTTGTATATGATGTGAGGTAACGATCCATTTTACCCCATTAGATAGCATATGGTCATAGCACCATTTGTTGAATAGTCTATCATTTCCCCCATAGATAATCTTTGCTGCTACCTCTGTCATGATATGTTAGTATTATACAAGTCCCTTTTGGATCATAATACTTTATCATTATTCTGTTTATATCTACACCAAGAGCATACTGAATTAGTTACTATCTGTAGCTTTATAATAAGTTGACTTCTGGTATGGTAGGCTAGTTGCACTGATGGGTATAATTAATGGGCTCCTTGAATCCATGCCATTTGCAATACAACTTTACAGCTCATTGGATCAACTACTTACTACTAGCTAAAACAAACTCTAGTGTCATCTTCCTTTTCTACCTGCCAGAACTCAATATGCACAAAATCACAAGGACCGTCAGGACGTCTGAATGATTGCTTTTATCCTTTCAGAAATGTAAATTAATCCCATCAGAAGCTCTCCCCATTAATTAGTTAAGTGATTGACTTCAGCTAGGGTCTGAAAGGTAAGGGGACCTTTAATTTATTTTCTGTGAATGTAATGATAACTCTAGAGTCAGACTCTTAAGATTTGTGAATTCTCTCTTTTTATCTTTTTAATTTCTCTATCCCCATAGATACTGTACATTTGGTACAGTAAGGAAGTTAAAGGCTTTCTTAAGGGAAAGCACCTTTTGGGGTACTGCCAAGGAGAAACAGAGCCAGAGACATTTGTTAAAGGTAGCAAGACATTTTATTCAGACTAATGCAGTATAGAAGGGAGACTGCAGCATAAATCGAGCTCAGCTATGGGTGGGAGCCTTTTAAACTGCTGGGGTATGCTAAAGAAAAAGTGCTGAAGATGTTAGTCGGGGAGGTTGGTCAGGTTCATTAAGTCATCTGTGTTTGCTAATTGGCGCTTATCAAAGTTAGGGTCCTAGCCTCCCTGGTGATTCCATTTCAAAAGAATAGCTCCCAAGTCCTTGAGAAAGACATTTCTGGGTAGTAGATTTACATCTCAGGGGTCAGAGAAAGGATTTATTTATAACTGCAAGTTTCCTAAAGTAAATCCTTTAAGAAAAGTAAGGTCAGGGGCCTATACTCAGGTTTTGACTGAACAGGATACTAATTCTTCAGCAGCATTTAAGGAGGCTGGGGTCATCCTAAGGCACATGGCCTTCCACAGAGCAACTGTGATAGAATTTGGTTTTGTGTATGGGCCAGGGGAGGTTGGATGGAGTGGTTTGCGTTGGCAGTTCCTAGTACCTGGATAAAATTTTTTATCTAAAATTTCATGAACAAGGGATGATAAAACTGGAATTTTATCACAGAATCTTCAGTGAAAGAGAATAAGGCATTGTTTTGGGGGTCCTATGCAAACAAAGAAAAGAGGGAAGCATTGGGAAAATGACTTGCAGTACCTTAGAAGCAGCCTTGGATTTTATTTTGCAACTTAAGTCCAAGAAGAATGGTGTGACCCAGAGTGGGCCAGAGGATGATGAGAGATTTCTGTCTGGCAAAGCTTCTTGGAAGAAGTAGAACCTGAGCTGAGCCTTGACGGTTGATGGGCAGGCTTTTCTTGGTTTAGCACTTTATTTTGGTATTTCCATGAAACCCATCTAATTTCCACAGAACTAAATTATAATTTCACGATTCAATTTTTTATTTGAAATTACTGATTTTTCCTTAAAGTCACTGCCCAAAATTGGTATATTTTCTCCTTCTTGACTTGATTTTTCTCCTTTTCTCCTTTTCAAGTTCTTGGTTTTCAACCAGATCTCTTCAGTAACACGTTCTAAAGAGGCTCCCCTTTTTTATATAACTTCTCCGCCCAAAATACCTTTTGACCCCCTCCTCATACACACCTTCAAAGAATTGTTTATCCTTCAAGACCCAGCTGAAGTAGCACTTGCTTTGCTCCCACAGTACAGTACTTTCCATGAAACCCCTAGTGCAGCCCATAGAAATACCTCTAACATTTGATTAATGGATGTGGTTAAATATAATACTCTCTGAAATGTGTTTTCCAGTGTAGATCTCAGCTGTCCTATGTGTATAGGTACAGCTATTCAAAGAATTAGTGGTTGAGAGAGGAGATTTTTATATCTGAGTCTTCAGACACATTGAAGTTTCTGTAGTTATGCTATTATAAACCAACAGAACAATTAAACAGAAGACAATTTGGGGGGAGGTTATTGCTTAGAATTTAAGGATGTTAAAGGCTTTCTTAAGGGAGAACACCTTTTTATCCCAGTGGTATCCTTCACGAAAAAGAGAATTCTGAAGGGTGATGATGTGAGCATCTTAGCAAAGTAAGAAAATACCTAACTTACGCTTTATGGAGGTCAGATAAAAGAGAATTTTCTCATAGAAGAGGATGTTTTTATTTATATCTGTTATCAACCTTCATATTAACACCTGATAACAGTAGGAAGGAAGGAGCTACCCTGGGTTCCTTTTCTTTCTACTCTTTCTCATTTTATCTTCTGGCCCCTGAGAGTGTCAGAATGCCTTTGGTCCTCTCTCATTTTTAGAAGTGATAATTCTGGAACAAAAGCTGTATACCTCATTTTTTCCTCCTGGACATGTAGTGTTTCTCAGTGTTATCAGCTCTAGGACTACATCTTTCTGTGATTTTCCTATATGCAAGGTGGCTGCTGTGTGGATTTTTGAGTTTAATATGAAGATTTTACTTTTATTTGCCAATGTCATGAAAGAGAAATAGTTGATCTTAATTATGAGTAATCTCTTAGTTTTAGAAATTTTCTTATTTGCCTTTAGTGTGAGGCTTTGGGATGAATTGAGGGACAAGCAGTGAAAATAGTTAAAGGTGCCGATTAGAAATGGCATATCCATAATACTTGAGGAAACATGGAAGTGACATACTTATTAGTGTTATTATTTCCTAGTTATAAGCTGTGAATTTTTTCTTATTTGAAGATTGAACATAGATACAAATAAGTAGTTATACAAGAGAATTTGTTTTTTAAGGAGATTATAGGATATAAAACAAACCTCTCTGAAAATTTAAAATCCAAGTCTAAATAGAGGAAGGCTTTTCTGTACATAGTAAGTAATGTAGAGAATTGATTTGTTACATCCTTTCTTGAAGGCTGTTCAGGATATTTGGAGATACTTTTAAGTGAAGATGAAGTCTGGCATCATAATGGAACAATGGACAAATGTTGGGAAATTTAATACATTTTAAAAATAGAAAATAACTTGTTTTCTCAGTTATAATAAAACTTGCATATTGTGTTGACATATTTTTAAAGAGTTTATTATTAATAACTTAACATTTAATGTGTGCTTGGCCATATCCATGCACTAAATGCTTTACACATATTAATTCATTTAATGGTGAAGGTGAGGTGAAGCTAATTATGTTACACCTGCCCTTGCCAAATCTAATGGTTTGTTCTTGGCCTCACCTGTTAGCAGCACTCGTCACAGTTGATTATTCTTTTCTCCTCAAAATACTGTCTTCACTGGTTTTCCAGGCCACCTCACTCATTTGTTACCCTCCTGCCTCAGTGGTGGCTTGGTCTTGGTCTCATTTGTTGGTTCCTCCCCTCCTTTCCAACCCCTTAATGTTAGTGTCCTTGGTGCCCTTCTCTGTGTCCCCATTGAGCTCATCTAGTCTTATGGTTTTAACGGCTATCTAAAGAATCTGAAGTTTCTGTGTCTGGGCCAGACCTCTTCCCTGACTCCCAGGCTTGTATATTCAGCAGTGTCCTCAATGTCATCATCTAGTAGTATTTCAAAGTTACCATGTCTGAAACCCAAACCAGATAGCATTAATGATTTAGAAAAACTTTTGAGTAATGTGAGTCATACAGAAATAGGGTAGAGCTCAGAGACTTGATTTTACAACTCCAGTGAAATAATATTGCTTTATTTTGGGGATAGACTTCTTAGTTTGAACCTGCTGTATTGTGTGTTACTAAAATAAACTTTGTCCTTTTCTTCCTTTCTTTTAGACCTTAGATTTAATGATAAATGAATTTGGGTGGCAGAAGACAGATCGTCTTTTTCTGAAAGTAGAAATTCAGTTCATTAGTTTTCCATCTGATTGTTCATCATCATAAAAACCAGTTCTGTTTTTCAGGTATCATCTTTATCAGAAAGTGAAGAGTCTCAGGACTCATCTGACAGTATAGGCTCCTCCCAGAAAGCCCACGGGATTCTAGCACGGCGTCCATCTTACAGGTAAGTGCTCTTGTATCAAACCTTGCATGTATTTGTATGGAAAAAGAAGTGTTGAGAGAGAAATTCAAGCCAGATTAGGAAGGGCCCAAATTGGTATGCTGGGAGAAATTTAGATTTTCTTCTGGCAAAGTATTTGATTTCCACATTTACTTTTTGATAGTTAACTTTAATACCAATAGGAAAAAAGACTGTAGATTTTAGGAATTGAGCTACTTTGTGTTTCTTTTCTTAGCTTCCTAACTCTGGGCTCTGTGTATCCCTTTACTGAAACACATTCTGCATGTTTTTTTATGCCCCATTTCCTCCTGGAAGCTTTCTCTGATTACATTCTCTCCAGCTCCCCCAGACCAGGTTAGGTCTTCCTGGTGTGGCATCCTTTTACTGACCCCTGTTAACATTACTTATCTCATCCTGTTGGAATTCTAGTTTATTTAAGAGCATAGCCCATGTATTGTTACTTTTTGTGATCTCAAGGACTAGCAAAGTGACCATACAAGAGTAAATACTTAATAATTGGTGAATGAAGAACTGGAAGTAATATAACTAGTTGACAGAAGCTGTTGAAATAACCTGGGGGATTGCATATGGGTAATGAGAGATCCTTGGAGTGTGTGGATTTGAGATACCGCTCTGGTAGAAGTGACCAAGCCTGGTGACTAGATGGTAGGAGGAAAGGAGGAGAGAAAAGGATAAAATGCTGTCTTTGGAATGTATAAATAAATGCAATAAGATTTCAGATGTTATGAAAGAACATTCCTGCTTGGCGGAATGAGCAAGGAAAGACTTCATAAGAGAGATGATTTGGATCACCACCAATCTGAGATATCAAAGATAGATTATATGATAATGAAGAGGTTGGCCTGTGGCCTGTAATGGAATTGGGAACTTAAGGTGCAGGGAGGAAGAAGAGGTTCTGTAAGAAAAGGTAGGCAGGAGTGAAATTACTTAGAACCATGTTAAATAACAGACAAAATTTTGTCCGGAGTTTTTTGGGATGAAAAGAAACCCTACTAAAATGAGCTCATAATCCATTATTGGCAAGCAGATACAACGAATGGAATCAAACCTCTGAAGAACTTCAGATAATTATTAAAGTCATAAAACCCTAATAATACTACAGTGAAAGACTGTGAGGGATGTAAAAAGTAAGTACAACTTGCCATCCTGCCTAAAGCAATCTACAGATTCAGTGCAATCCCTATCAAAATATCAGCAACATTCTTCAACGAACTAGAGCAAATAGATCTAAAATTCATATGGAACCACAAAAGACCCCAAATAGCCAAAGCAATCCTGAGAAGGAAGAATAAAGCTGGGGGGATTATGCTCCACAACTTCAAGCTCTACTACAAAGCCACAGTAATCAAAACAATTTTGTAGTGGCACAAGTACAGACTCATAGATCAATGGAACAGAATTGAGGGCCCAGATATAAACCCAAACATATATGGTCAATTAATATATGGTAAAGGAGCCATGGACATACAATGGGAAATGACAGCCTCTTCAACAGCTGGTGTTGGCAAAACTGGACAGCTACATGTAAGAGAATGAAACTGGATCATTGTCTAACCCCATACACAAAAGTAAACTTGAAATGATTTCAGGACCTGAATGTAAGTCATGAAACCATAAAACTCTTAGGAAAAAACACAGGTGCAAAAATCTCTTGGACATAAACATGAGCAACTTCTTCATGAACATATCTCCCCAGGCAAGGGAAACAAAAGCAAAAATGAACAAGTGGGACTATATCAAGTTGAAAAGCTTCTGTACAGCAAAGGACACCATCAATAGAACACAAAGGCATCCTACAGTATGGGAGAATATATTCATAAATGACATAAGATAAAGGGTAGACATCCAAAAATATAAAGAGCTCATGCACCTCAACAAAAAGCAAATAATTCAGTTAAAAAATGGGCAGACAATCTGAACAGACACTTCTCCAAAGAAGAAATTCAGATGGCCAACAGACACATGAAAAGATGCTCCACATCGCTAATCATCAGAGAAATGCAAATTAAAACCACAATGAGATAACACCTCACACCAATTAGGATGGCCACCATCCAAAAGGCAAACAACAACGAATCTTGGCGAGGATGTGGAGAAAGGGGAACCCTCCTACACTGCTGGTGGGAATGTAAATTAGTTCAACCATTGTGGAAAGCAGTATGGAGGTTCCTCAAAAAGCTCAAAATAGAAATACCATTTGACCCAGGAATTCCACTCCTAGGAATTTACCCTAAGAATGCAGCAGCCTAGTTTGAAAAAGACATATGCACCCCTATGTTCATCGCAGCACTACTTAAAATAGCCAAGAAATGGAAGCAACCTAAGTGTCCATCAGTAGATGAATGGATAAAGAAGATGTGGGGTACATATACACAATGGAATATTATTCAGCCATAAGAAGAAAATAAATCCTACCATTTGCAACAACATGGATGGAGCTAGAGGGCATTATGCTCAGTGAAATAAGCCAGGCAGAGAAAGACAAGTATCAAATGATTTCACTCATCTGTGGAGTATAAGAACAAAGAAAAAACTGAAGTAACAAACAGAAGCAGACTCACAGAACCCAAGAATATACTAACAGTTACCAAAAGGTAAGGGACTGGGGAGGATGGGTGGGAAGGGAGGGATAAGGGGGGAAAAGGGGCATTATGATTAACAGACATAATGTGGGGGGGGGGGCACAGGGAGAGCTGTACAACACAGAGAAGACAAGTAGTGATTCTATAGCATCATACTACACTGATGGACAGTGACTGTAATGGGGTATGTGGTGGGGACGTGATGATGAGGGGCGTCTAGTAACCATAATGTTTCTCATGTAATTGTAGATTAATGATACCAAAAAAATAAAATCATTTCAGTCACAGGAATGGAAGTATAGCATAGGGAATTTAGCCAATAATACTGTAGTATCTTTGTATGGTGACAGACAGCACCTATACTTATTGTAGTATTTATAACTGTGTATTATTGAATCACTATGTTGTACATCTGAAACCAATATAATATTCTGTATCAGCTATATTTTAATCTAAAAAATTATTTGAAAACTAATTTAAGAAATTACTAAATGGAAGGAATGTAAAAATAAAGAAAAGTGAACCTAAGATTCATTTGTGACAATTAACTGTTTAGAACAGTAATGATTAATTGGATAGTTCAAAAAGCAAAGAAATATATCAGACAGGAACGGCCTATTAGAGTCTTCTGTTGATTACCTTTAGATTTACCTCAGACTACTAAAGGCAGTCACCAAAATACAAAAAATTTAATTTCCGAACAATGGGACTCTCCCAGCACACAATTAGGAAATAATAGAAATCTCTTGAGTCCCTCCCCCAGTAAACATAAAAGCTATGTACATACAAATACTGACCTGAAGCCAGACACATGAAAACCAAGATACACCCACTTCAGCTCAAAAAAGCAGAAAAAGTATTTCATCAAATTTAGTACCCACTCGAATAAAATAGGCTTCCTTGGCATTCATAAACTTTGAGAACTGAGCTATATATAGGGCAGACAATGCCTCAAGTCCCAGACTGGCCTCTATACAGTACACACTGGCACTACAGAGGCTTAAAAAACTGAACTGACATTGGAACCACAACCTAGAGGAGGCTGGTCAAAACTTGCATCCTGGACACAACCAGGTTGACAGCCTGCTTAAAACAATATCAAAAATTCTTCATAGGATTTAAATAAAACTTGAGAGTCTGATATCATAATATTAAAAATGTCCAAAATTACTTTTTATACAACAAACCTGGAATAATCAACTTGCATGGGAAAAGACTTCAGATGCTATCTCCTAGATGACACACATGTTGGAATTACATGACAAAGGGTTTTTTTTTTAATTTTTCAATTTTGATATCATTAATGTACAATTACTTGAACATTATGGTTACTAGACTCCCCCCATTATCAAGTCACCCCCACATACCATATTACACTCACTGTCATCAGCATAGTAAGATGCTATAGAATCATTACTTGTCTTCTCTGTATATACTGCCTTTCCCGTGTCCTGCCCCCTATATTATGTGTGCTAATCGTAATGCCCCATTTTCCCCCTTATTCCTCCCTTCCTACCCATTCTCCCCAGTCCCTTTCCCCTTGGTAACTGTTAGTCCATTCTTGGGTTCTGTGAGTACATGACAAAGATTTTAATTCTGTTTAAATGAATGGAAAGATAGGAACCTTCAGCAAAAACCAAATGGAAATTTTGGAGCTAAGAAGTACAGTAACAAATAGAACCTCACTGGATGTGTTTAATAGAAGAGATGAGATAAGGAATTAATTTAATGGAGATTGTCCAATCTGAACAACAGAGATTGGAAAAATTAGTTCTCAGGGACTTGGAAATCAATAGCAAAAGATCTAACATTTGTGTCACTACAGTTGGGAGAGAAGTATGTTGCAGAGAAAATATTTGAAGAAGTAATGGCTGAAATGTTCCCAAATTTGGTGAAACCTACAGATTAAGAAAGCTCAGCAAACCCTAAACAGGATAAGTGCAGAGAAATCCCTGCCCAGATAGATCATAAACTGCTGAAAACTAAAGACAAAAATCTTGTGAGCAGCCAGAGAAAAATGACACATTATTTTCAAGGGAACAATGTGAATCACTACAAATTTCTTATCAAAAACCAAGGAGGCTAAAAGGAAATGAAATAAGATTTTTTAAGTGCTGATAATTCAGAATTCTGTGTCTGTTGAAAAAGTCCCTCAGAAATAGAGGGAAAATAAGTAATCTATCTAGGTGAAGGAAAACTAAGAGAAGTCACTGACAGCAAGCAGCCCTGCTTTAAACTGCTAAGACAGGAGACCTGGAAAGTTAGGAATGAAGACACAACAGTAGCAAGGTCTAGGCAAATAGAATGGACTATTCTTGTCTTACTGAATTCCTTAAACTATATTTGATGGTTGAAAAAAATGGTATTTTTCTGGTGGGGTTTTCAGTTTATAGAGATGTAATATATGAGACAACTGCAAGGGGGGAAGATAAAGAGATTTAATGTGGTATGGTTTCTAAGGTTCACTTAAAGTGGTAAAATAGTAATTCTAAGTAGACTAGGTGTCTGTAACACCTAGAGCAACTACAAAAAATACTGTACAAAGATTTAGTGAAATATGCAATATATAAAATAAAATGAATTCTGAAAAATCTTCACATAGTCAAAGTAATGCATCAGAATTCTTTTTAAAAAATGGTATAAGATCAGTAACAATTTTATTAATAAGACATGGTTTAAACTAATTAAAAGATTATAAAACTGTAGACCAGTATTCATCATGAATGTAGACACAAAAGTCCTCCAGAAAATACTAGCAAACAGAATCTAACATATAAAAAGCATAAACCGTAAACAAGTAGGATTTATGCCAAAATGCAAGATTGGTTTAAGTCAATTAATGTAATACGACCATCTCAACAGACACAGAGAAAGCATTTAACAAAATCCAATACCCTTTAGTGATAAAAATGCTCATCTAATAGAAGGAAGCTTCCTCCACCTGATAGCTATCATATTTAATTTAAGAAAAAATTTTTGATCTTTTTAAATGAAGGTCACTGACACTATTTAGAAAATGAAGAGGAACCTTGTTAATTAATGAAATACTTTGCAACGGAGTCATCTCTGCAGGGGAAGAGACGTTTTATACTTCTACAAGGGCCTTGTACATTGAAAATTTGTTCACTGTGTCTTTCCAAGTAGGCATAAACTAAATATAACTAACTGCAGTACATAATTACAATAGTGTGTGCTTAACCAAAGGATTCCTTGACACACCAGTTTAGGTGTCTAGTAGATTATAGTACTTTTAACCTGAGATTGAAAAAGGTTGAACAATTTCTTTTTCTAAAGCTATCCTCATTACCAGCATTAAGAGTTCTATTTTTCACAGAAAAATTTTGAAAGACCTATCTTCTGAAGACACGCGGGGCAGAAAAGGAAACGGAGAAAACCCTGGAGTTTCTGCTGTCACGTCTATGTCTGTTCCAACTTCCATCTACCAGACTAGCACCGGACAGTACAGTATGTATAGGAATAAATTTCCACATGACAGATACACAAAAACTAACCTTCCCATGTAAAGAAGTGGTGTGCAGAAAGACTCATGCTTCAAAAGTGATGATTATTAAAGGATAACTTTTGAGCCAAAAGTAATGCAGAGTACCTTTTTCAGCATTATTTCATACACTCTTTACAACTTTGGGAGGTGTAGGCAGTTATCACTTTGGGAGGGAACTCAGGCTTAGAGAATCAGACAGTGTCCCTAAAGTGACAGAGATTGTTAATGATACACTTTGGAGTTTTGACAAGTGTGAAATACACATCCCATCTGACTACCTCCTACCATCTCCAGTCACTACCACCACGTTGGTTTACACTTTAGCCTGAACTACTATAGTAGGTCATCCTGCTTCCATTCTGGCTCTCATAGTTTTACATACCTCAGTTTGATTGATTTAAAATGTCAATTCAATCACATCACACTTAGAGTAAATCCTGCAAGGCATTACATTCAGGATCTGGCCTTGCCCACCTCACTGATCCATGTCCTGTCACTTGATGGCATTCTGACACTTTCTTGCTGTTGCTCAGACACATGAAGCTTTGCCTGATTTTTGGAGTTGTCATCCCTCCTGCCTGGCACATTCTTCTCCCATCCTCACCTCTGCCCTGCTTAAGTGTCACCTCCTCAAAGAGACCACTCTTTATAATTATGGATGAGCTTGTTTCGTTTTTAAGGAATGTAAGTTCCTTGAGGGAAAGAACTTTGCAGCTGTTCCCTTGATATATAGAACCTGACACAGAGTAGGCTTTCTGATTTAAAGAATAAATATAGAATACCTCTGTGAGGAGACAAAAAAAATGGGACTGATTGTAAGGACAGAAAGGAGGCAGTTAAGCAAAACTGATTTTTTTTAATGTACACATGTATTACTGTTTGCTGAGGCAACATATTCACAAGTTAAAAATTATGACATACTAATATGACTTACTAAAACCACTAAAAATTATGAGAAGTACATAGAAACTCAGACAAATATTGCATATATTATAATTGAGAAAAGTACAGTACAAACTAGTATGTAGGGCAGCACTGAGTAGAACTTCCCTGGTGATGGAAATGTCCTATATTTTCATTGTCCAACAGATAGCTGCTAAGTGTGACTGTTGAGCACTGAAATTCACTGGTATGAGTAAAGAACTGAATTTTTTATTTGGTTTAATTTTAGTTAGCTACATGTGACTACCATATTGGACAGTGCAGATTTATATTCAAACAGGTAAATATACATGTTAAGAATAGGAAGACAGGTTGAAAAAATGGAAACAATTCTGTATTATAACATATATTTAACATCAAAAGATGTATACCTATACATATGTGTGTATAGATACACATATTTTGATATACATGAATATATCAGTCTCCTAGGAGCATAGAAAAGGATTAGGAAGGATGTGTACCAAAAGTAACGGTTACCTCAGGATGAGAGTGACAGGTGGACAATGGAAGAAATAGGGATATGTAATGGGACTTTTTATATATTTACATTTTCAGGGAAGGAGATTGAAAGCAATTGCTAATGTAAATTTAATACAAATCTCTGCATCTAGAAAGTTTTAATGTCTTCTGAGTCAAAAAGTATGTGGGAATATTTATGGCAGTGAGGGAGCATAACTGGGAACTCCTGAAAAAAATTTTCAGTTAAAACACAGAGAGAAGTGTATTTTGGCTCCCTGGTAGCCAAAGCATTAAAGGGGGAAAAAGTGTTGCATAATTACAGTATGAAAAGAGGATACAGGCAGTAGATTCTTAAGGGGAATTATTATGGAAATTACATATTGCTAAAAGTTTTCTATTTGGCTATGCTGATGGGTGTTTCATTTAAGGTTTAAGGAGAAAGCATGAACCTAAATAAAATTCAGTGAAAAATGCTTGTGGGGAGTTTACATTTAAGAGGTGTTACTGCTAGGGAGTGGAGCTAAGAAACAGTATGAAGAATTATTTTTTCATTATGCAAACTTTATCTGATTTGGATTTTTTCCCCATAGGCACACTTACATACTCAGTGCTTCTTTTGAATAAAAATTACAAACTATGTTAACGTTTCCTTCTACTTATTTTTCCTTTAAAAGTTAGCCCTCAGTACCTTCTTCTAATGCCCCAGAACTGCTGTAACAGTGTTAGCAATTAGCATGGAGTGCTACATGGAGTCCAAAATGTTTTGACCAGTTACGTTGTACAATTTGAGACCAAGGGAAGATGAGCACACCTGAACCATAAACATTTGATAAGGAAATGCCATTTTCTTTCTTTTATGTATAGCTCACCCAAAGTAGTCAGTAGTTACCAGGTGGAACCGCATTCAAACCTGCTTTAACAAGTAGTGCTTGTTTCTTTCACCAATCCTTCGCAATTAGTATATTGCATAGCCTCACAATAACTATGTTGTCTCCTTGATTAAAGTTGCCATTGCCCCAAATGGAGCCTTACAGCTGGCCAGTCCAGGCACAGATGGAGTACAGGGACTTCAGACATTAACCATGACAAATTCGGGCAGTACTCAGCAAGGCACAACAATTCTCCAGTATGCACAGACCTCTGATGGACAGCAAATACTTGTGCCCAGCAACCAGGTGGTTGTACAGAGTAAGTATGTTTGTCTGTTGGAAGCATCCCAAAGTCATTTCAAAAGCACTTAGGAATTAACTCATTCTTTTGACCACACAGCTGCATCAGGAGATATGCAGACATATCAGATCCGTACCACACCTTCAGCTACTTCACTGCCACAAACTGTGGTGATGACGTCTCCTGTGACTCTTACATCTCAGACAACTAAGACAGATGACCCCCAATTGAAAAGAGAAATAAGATTGATGAAAAACAGGTAGGTAGAATTATCCTACCAGAATGGGTGATGTTTTGCTAATTTCAAAACATAACCAGATGTTAATTGGAATTCTATATTAGAAAGAAGGAGGATTATGTTAGCTTTATTTTACTGAGTGTTAGATTGTCTAGTTAGTCCCATTCTTGCTGCTCATCATTGATTATAGAGCAAGAAGAGGAAAGAATTAGTGGGAATGTGCATAATACCTAGCATACTTGGAACTAATATAGAAATGCTTTTAAAAACTAATTTTGATATGAAAGTACAGCAGTGATTTAACTCCCAGAAACATTTACTTTCATTTTAAAACTGCTATATGCTTTCTGTGTATATCAGGTATTAAAAAAAACCACTGGTTCCTTGAGAAAAAAAGAATATAATGGGTAGCCTTCCTCAATGTGTTCAAGATTTTTTTTAAAGCTACTAATAAACTATACTAAGAACAAAAAAGGGTGTAATTAGCCAGATACAAATTTTTAAAATTACCATAGGATTCTATTTTCAGTTACTCAGCTATAAGTTATAAAATTAGGATAAAAGGATGATTTTCTAGAGCAATAAAAGTTGTCATGAAAGGACCAGATTCAAGATAAAGTATTCCTTTACTAAAAACTAAGAGCAAGCATCACTGTAAATGAACTTGGTAACAATGCAGGGACTGTCGTTTGGAAGTGCCAACAAATGCAGTAAGTTAAGGAAATGAAGTACAAGAATGATACTTCTTTGCTAATGATGTGATTATGTACCTAGAAAACCCAATAGACTTTAAAAATTACTAGAATGAGACTTCTCTTTCTGACAGTGTGACCTCAGCTACATATTTTTAAAAGCTTGATGAAATAGAAAAACCACCCTTTTAAATGACTGGGTGAGCCTACAGAAAAGAGAAATCTGTTAGATTAGGAATCCCAGAAGTCAAGACCCAAAAAATACTACATCCGTAAGCTGAGAATTGTTTAAAAATGGTTCCAAGTCCATACTGCTCCTAATTACTTAGAAGAAAGCTAGGCTTCTCAACATAGGCTTCAGTGAGTTCCTATACATTGAGTTTTAACAAATACAAGTTGAAAAATCAGACTACCCAAGGAATTAGGTCTCCATCATGATATAAATCTTTTGAAGTGTAAATAATAATACATACGTATTTTTTGAGATGATGAAACTGAGGCCTAGAAAGGTTATTTGCCCATGGTTATACTGCTTAGTAAGTGGAAGAGGTAGGATTTAAACTTCTATATCCAGGTTCCAGAGTCTTAGATAGTACTACATTACACTTCAGGAACAAGAGTTAGCAGAAAGGGCAGAGAGCAAGTTTTGTAAAGTCTCCAGTTATTTAATGAAGAAAGGGAAAGAAGTATGTCTGCTACATGTAAAGAAAAAGATGTCACTGAAAATCAACAGATATATTCATCTGCTTAGAATATCCAGGGACTCATCTGCAAGATATTTATTTAAAAGCTTGAAGAAGAACCAGTATAAAACAGAAAAAAAGAATAAAAGAATTTAGATGAAAGAAGTAAAGTTATTACTATTTTTTGTATGATTGCCTTGGGGAAAAAAACAAATGAACTTACAGAAAAATTATTAGAAGTAATGATTTTAAAAGGTTACTACATACAAAATCAGTTTTCAAAAATCAACAATTTCTTCACATCAGCAATAAAGATTTTGGTAATAGTTATAAAAAAGATAGCATTTATGTTATCAACCAATAAAATAACTGAGAAAGCTAAAAAAATGTCTGGGACTTTTATGGAAAATACTATAAAATGTTTAAAAGACATTAAGGAAGATCTAAATAAGTGGAGAAATGCACTACATATACAGATACAGAAACTCAGTATTATAAAGATGACTATTTTCCCCTCAACTGATCCAAACAGGTTGCTTGAAGAGCTGATAAGGTGAAACTAAAATATATAGAAGAGTAAAGGGCTAAGAACAGCTAAAATATTCCAGACGTAAGGGTAACGTGAGGAGATACCAAGTTTAATTTAAATCTATGTTAATTAAAATAGTGTGATACTGGCATTGAGATAAATGAAATAAACCAGTGAAGTAGAATACAGAGCTCAGAAACAGATCCATGAACATGAAACCTTGATATGACAGGAGAGATTATTGGGTGAATGAGGGACTCCTCAATAAATGGTGCTAGGATAATTATACATGAACAAATATTTTCTGTCTTCCTCCCACCATACATAAAAATCATTCCAGATGGATTAAAAATACAAATGTAGAAGATGAAATTTTTAAACTTTAAGGTGAAAATACGTAATTTCATAGAGGTATAGGGAAAGGTTCCTTGAAACCACACGCAAATATTAAATGAATCTCCATTAAAATTAATAACTTCTATTCATCAAAAGATAACATAGAGCAAGTGAAAATATAAACTTTAAACCTATAGAAGATACTTGCAACATATATAACCAAATAAAGTTGATTGAAAAAGTACTGGCAAATATATGAATAGGCATGTCCCATAAAACAGAAGTGGTTAATAATCACATAAAAAACTGTGCACCCTTATCAGTAATCAAAGAAATGCAAAGTAATATCATACACTGAGATACCATTTATCCCCACCCACCTGGCAAAAATCTTAAAGTCTAACCAGGAGATGGCAAGAATTTGGAACAGTGGAATGGAACTCAAATACTGCTTATGGGAGTAAATTGGTACAACCACACTGAAAATTATTTTGTACAGTCGACCTGGATATGCTCTGTGACTCAGCTGTTTTACTCTGTGTGTGTGGTGACAGAGAGTTTGCAGGAACTATGCATAAGATTTTATGCTATTTCATAGCAAAAATTAGGAAACCACTTAAATAATCCAATAATAGAATGGGTACATAAATTGTGGTTGTTTTTATACAATGTGATAATACTCATTTGTAACAATTGAGTGAATTATCACTTTAGCATGAACAAATATTAGAAAAAGTTGCAACAATACATAAAAGTAAATTTTATGGGCATATATACATATATGTTAAAATTATAAAAATAAGCAAAAGATTGAATCTGATAATTGCCTCTGAGAAGAAGCAGGGGTATGGAATCAGGACAGAGGGCCTTTCAACAGTATGGATAGTATTTTCTCTTATTAAATTGGGTATTGGACTTACATGTGTCCAGTTAATTATTATGCTTCATAATTTCTGTTTATCTCACATACATGTTTTTTTTGTATTCTTCATAATAAATTTTTTAAAAACAAATTTATAAGGAAATTTAATAGAGTGTTTTTTTACTAGAATTACCATCTTGCAAATAATATGAGAAGTGATGTTATCATATTAGTGACAAAAACTACAAAATACTTAGTAAACTTAACAGGAAAGGCCAAGATCCACATTTAAAAAATCATCTTGAGAGCTGAACAATATCTGAATAAATAGAAAATACACTGTGTTCTTAGAAGACAAAGACAATTAATATTAAATTTCAGTTTTTCCAAAATCACATACAAACTTTATGCAATTCAAATTTAGAATCTCTATAGATCTTCATGGAATTGGACGAAATCTGAAAATTTACATGGAAGAAATCAGTTGCTTATAAAGAAGGTGCTTGTCTTATGAGGCATTCAAACATAATCTAAAGCCATTATAATCAAAACTTGATATCAGTAAGGGGAAGGACAGTAACATTAGCAAACAGGATATAGAGCCCAGAAATAGCTGCTTGTGCTAGTTAACTACACTTGTAAAGGACAGCCTTTTTAATAAATGATACTAAAACAGTCAACTCCATATCTGGAAAAAATTAAATTGGACTATTTTAAACCATTTCAAAAGTAATTCCAGGTGGATTAAAGACTTTGTGAAAACTTAAGCCATAATATATAGTGTATGGCATTTTTATGGCAGCCACGAAAGAGACTTAGAGTATGGCATAAGATACAAAAATATGAGAAGTCAAATAATGTAGGCTAGAAAATAATGTAAAAACAGATAAAGGATTAGTATGTATAATGCACAAAGTTCTTAGGTTTGTCTTAATAATTTCTACTTGTAAAATGGGCAAAAGGTATGAATGGATAAAGTGTATGAATAAGCAGTGTATATAAGAGCAGATCCAAAAGACCAATAAACTTTCAGAAAGATGCTCAGGCTTACTAGTAGAGAAATGAAAGAGATCTGCAAAAACAAAACATCATTAAAATAGTGTGTAAAAAAGTTGCAAATAATATCAATACATAGTATAATAAATACTCCAAAAATTCAACATCCATTTATGATAAAAACTCAACAGCAAAGTGGGTATAAAGGGAGCATACATCAACATAATAAAGGCCATATGTGACAGATCCATAGCTAACATACTCAGTGATGGAGTACAAAGCATTGAATGTCCTCACCACAGCAATCAGACAAGAAAAAGAAATAAAAGGTATCTAATTAGTAAGGAAGTGATGATATTATATATAGAAAACATTAAAGACTTCACCAAAAAACTACTGAATTCATTAAAATTGTAGGTACAAAATTAATATACAGAAATCTATTGTATTACTATATACTAATAATGAACAAAGAAATGAGAAAACAATCTCATCTAAAATTGCACCAAAAAGAAGAAAATACTTAGGAATAAATATAACCAAGGAGGTGAAAGACCTGTACTTTGAAAAGTATAAGACGTTGTTGATGAAAGAAATCAAAGATGACACAAATAAATGGTAAAATACACGATGCTTGTGGATTGGAAAAACATTGTGAAATGTCCATACACTCAGAGCAATCTATAGAGTCAGTGCAATCTATAGATTCAAAATGCCAGCATTTTTCACAGAACTAGAACAAATAATCCTAAAATTTATATGGAACCACAAAAGTCCCCAAATAGCCAAAGCAGTCTTGAGGATGAAGAACAAAGCTGTAGGTATCACACTCTCGGACTTCAAACTATACAACAAAGTTACAGTAATCAAAACAGTATAGCACTGGCACAAAAATGAACACACAGGTCAATGGAACAGAATAGTGCAGAAGTAAATCACACTTAGGTGGTCATTTAATCTACAAAAAGGACAAGGATATAAAATGGGAAGAAAATCTCTTCAATAGTGTCACTGGGAAAACTGGACAGCTATGTGCAAAAGAGTGAAATCTGACTGCTTTCTCACAGCATATACAAAAATAAACTCAAAATGGATTGAGGATCTAAATATAAAATCTGAAACTGTAAGACTCCTAAAAGAAAACTATAGGCAGTAAACTCTTGGACGTCAGTCTTAGCAGAGTTTTTTGTTGTTGTTTTTTAATCTGGCCTCTCAGGCAAGGACAACAAAAGGGGGGAAAAACCCATTGGGACTTTAACAAAGTAAAGTTTTTGCACAATGAAGGGAAAGCATCAACAAAATGAAAGGCAACCTACTAGATGGGAGAAGACATTTGCAAATAATATAGCCAATAAGGGGTTAATAATCCAAAATATATAAAGAACTCATACAACTCACCACACAAAAAAATCCACTTAAAAAATGGGCAGAGGGCCTGCATAGACAGTTCCAAAGAAATCAGGTAGCCAACAGACATATGAGAAGATGCTCCACATCACTAATCAGCAGGGAACTGCAAATCAAAACCACAATTAGATAGCACCTCACCTGTCAGAATGGCTAGTATCAGACAAGAAATAACAAGTGTTTGTGAGGATGTGGAGAAAAGAGAGTCCTTGTGCACTGTTGGTGGGAATGTAAATTGGTGCAGCCACTATTGAAAGCAGTATAGAGATTGCTCAGAAAATAAAAATAGAAATATCATACAATCCAGCAATTCCACTGTGGGTATTTTCCAAAGAAAACAAAAACATGAATTCAAAAAGATATATACACCTCTATGTTTACTGCAGCATTAATTACAGTAGCCAAGATACACAAGCAACCTAAGTGTCCCCTGATAAATGAATAAGATGTGGTATATATACACAGTGGAGTATTATTCAGCCATAGAAAATGAAATCTTGAATTTGACAACCTGTATGGACCTAGAGCCATATTATGCTAAGTTAAATATGTCAGAGAAAGACATACAATATGATTTCACTTACAGGGGGAATCTGAAAAATAGAACAGACTCATAAAGATCGAGAAAAAACAGGTGGTTGGGCAGATGGGCAAAATAGGTGAAGGGAATTAGGTACAAACTTCTAGTTACTAAATAAGTCACAGGGATGTAAAGTGCAGCATAGGGAATGTAGTTAATAATAATGGTAGTAACTTTGTATGGGGACAGATGGTAACATTTTGTGATAAATATAAATGTCAAATCACTATGTGGTACACCTGAAACTAATATTGTGTGTCAACTACAATAAAAAATATTCAAAATAACACTTTATAACTTCTATATGTATATAATACTTGTATGTGACTTCTTCAAAATATCCTTAGAGGACGTACAAAACTGAGTGTCAACTGTATATAATTAAAAGTCAGTGAATAAAATTCAAAGAGTCTATGCCATAAGTTAACCAGAGGACCCATAAATATCACTCGTTGGTATTTATTCAAGAAAAGACAAACGTTCACAAAGAGAATGGCACAAGAACATGAATAGCAGCTAAAACTATAAAGAGCCACGAGAATAATCAGTAAATGGAGGTACTCATAGAGTGGAATTCACTCAACAGTATAAAGGAACAAACTGCTGTGCAGCAACAGAGGTGAGCCTTGAAAATATACTGAGTAAAAGGAGGCCAGATGCAGGAATACACATATGACTGCTGTATGAAGTTCTAGAATAGGAAAAACTTCTGTGGTGATAAAAATCAGAACAGTGGTTGCTTGGGGCGAGGACTGATCAGGAATAGGCATGGGGAAACATCCTGGGGCAATAAAAATGTTCCGTCTTGATAGGTGTGTAGGTTATATGTTTGCCAAAACTGATTGCATTCTACACTTGAGATCTGTGAATTTGCTGTATACAGATCTTAGTTTTTTAAACAAGGGGGAAAAAAAGGTAACCAGAGAAAATTACTAAAGTGCATTTACCATTTAAAGAATGTAAACTTATCTAACACTGGTTTTTAATACTTATATTTAGAGAAGCTGCTCGAGAATGTCGCAGAAAGAAGAAAGAATATGTGAAATGCCTGGAAAATCGAGTTGCTGTCCTGGAAAATCAAAATAAGACTCTAATCGAAGAGTTAAAAACTTTGAAAGATCTTTATTCCCATAAAAGTGTTTGATTCTTCAGAAAGAAAATATTTTTGTGGACTTGCCTAAAAATTAGATGGATTTTTTTTCTTTCTAGTGGAGTTTTATAAGTTAAAAGGTCAAAAATGAAGACTTTTATTTAGGCTTTTGCAACTGAAAGATAACTATCTTATGCAAGAGATCTGGTGACAGAGGATAAAGTGGAGAATGACCTCAAGGAAGTTACTGGCACAACCGGAAGCTCTGTAAACTTAAACATACACAAACTCAGGAAACAGTAAATGAACTTGCACATTTAAAATTTCCAAATAACAATAGCTGTCAATAATCCAAAAATAGATAAGATGAAATTTGGTAAATTGAATTTTTAAAAATGAATCAGTTTACCCTATAGGTTTGCATTTCTTACTGTTTCCTAAAATCTACCTTTTCAGTTGTGTATTTTATTTCTACAACAAATCCTTAATTACAAATATAAAAGCTAAAACAACTATATAAATTATGTGTTGATTATGTATACTTGTTCTATTGTCAGGTCTTTTAAATTGGTTTTTAAAAGTTTGTTTATTGGGCTTGAGAGGGTTTTGAGACTGGGTCAACTATTTTTGAGGCCTTGCCCTACAAGGCATCTAAGGTACCTGAATGGAGTGTGGTGACTTGGTAATATTTTTTATCAGAATGGAAATAAAATGTTTAAAACTACAGTCCTTTTAAACAGTTTGTTTTCTGGTTACTCTGGGAATGATGATTTTTTACAAGTATATAAGAAATTGTTTTTTGATTCTATATTCTGTATGCATTTGAATATACAGTACTTATTCTGTTGTGCTTTAATAGAATGGAATGTTTACAGGCCCTTGAGATGATATTAGCGTATTTTTTAAAACCTGAAGATGCATACCAAAGTTTTCCAAGAGGATTTTAATAATCAATTTAATGTAAGGTTTATCAGATTCTAAAATAGTACAGTTATTTAAGGCAATTTTATGTTAGAGACTATTTTGTAATGCAGTGAATGGTACATTTATAAGAAAGTGACTGCCAATATATTTTTATAGCTAATCTTTATAAATTCTAAAGTTGAGTTTTTAATGATTAAATTTTTATATAGTGTGTTTAGTAAAAAAAAATATTTTGCATCTCAAAAGTATCGTTTTTATATATATAACGGGAAGTTCCCAGATTGGCTAATATTTGAATTGTAAGTTTCATATGCAGTTTATCCAAAATTCAAAAATGCTGTCAGTACACCAGTGTTTAACCTCTGTATTCCAATTTGTATACACTTTGAAATTGTACTGCAAAACTATCGTGTGCTTAATGTATTGTTGTCTGTGAAATTAAAGAACATCTGATAAAATTAAGTTTGCTGGATGTAAAATAATGTTGCTTGATACATGAAAGACAAGCTTCCTGATAGCCATTCTATTAATTATGCTAATTACAGTGTATTTCTAGTTTTAAAATGAGGATGAATTTACAATTTTGGTCTATACAGTCTCTCAAGAGGAGACATGTTTATTTGTTTTGATTCAGTCAGAATCAATTATAACAAACTAAAGTTTTTGTTTAGGACATGGTTAAGGCTCATGTTATATGAAAATCTTAACCCAATTGGTAAACTTGTGATTAATCTTAATGAAAAATTTCATTAACAGGGTCTTTTAAAATGGGACCCTGCTGACATGACAGCAGTTTATGAAAAGAAAGGTTAGTCACCAGAGTGGGATTACTTATATTACTTAATTGTGTAAAAAGCCAGAGTCTCAAACTATTGGCCCATTCATTAGGCCTGAAAAATATGAGGAGGTGTGGGTCATATGTATCAAGAGCATTTTGAAGGTAATACTGGGTAGATGTTATGGTTGGCTTCAGTAGAGAAAGTCAAGCTCTTAGTGCCTTAACAGCTGGACACACAGAAATGCTTGTAAACTCTTCACTGCTGGTGTAGGGTCTTGCTCTCACTAGCCCAAATTACCTACTGTAGTGTGTATAACAGGCATGGACAAGCCACTGGTGATTCCATAAATACATACCAAATTATCTTCCTAGGTGTTTTCCTTATTTGAATCCAATGTGGAGCTTATGACATTTTAAAGGTGATTATAGCCCAAATCTGAAATTAGACTTCAAAAGTTCAGTAGACCGTAAAAGTTACTTTCTTAGCTAAATTTGCTGTTTTATATAAACTTACTAATTTATATATTATATTGATGGAAGTACGTTATGGCCCATAAACAGACCTGGAGCATATAAAATAAGATGGTTATTATTATTTTGAAGAGCAGGCATGTGTTAGAGCTTTGGAAATCTTAGTACATGATTATTGATTCAGCAGTTATATCAAAGTTACTGGTTAAATCTTTGTTTTTCTCTTAACGTAAGTGGACATAGAAAGGGTATAAAATTACATATTATGGCTTGGGATTACATAGTTACCATAAAGACAGTTCAACTTCCCAGGAAAGATGCTATAATTGATAAAAAGTGAGGGAAATTGGACTTGAGGACTTAGTAGCTAAGTAAAAGGAAAGGTCACGGGTTATACAAAATAATGTCAAAGTTTATAAAAATCTTACTGCAGTAATCATACATTTACTCTGCTATACAAAATAAGTTTTTCCTTTTGATACTGCTTGTTTTTACTATAAAATTTTCAAGATTGTACAATTCAGAAGCCTGCTCTAGAGAGACTTTGGCAGGAATCTTTGAGGGACAGTCATTTGGAGGGAGTTTTAGCCATGTAATGCTTTTTTAGAAAAGAGAGGTTCTGAAACTATAACCTTTTACCAGTGTAAGTTTCTTTGCAGCAAATGGATAAGCACTAGAGATTAAGTCCTTGCTATTTCATGGTTGAGATGCATTTGCCCAAAATTGACAGGATATATGTAGTACAGTTCGCTGCCTTCAGTAAGTATATATAATAGTTTTTAACTGGTAAGTTATGTAAATACCAATTTACATTGTTAATAAATCCAGGTTATCTGTTTACATAATCTACACAGTCATACTATTTCCTTAATAGTTTGACTATTAAATAGATAGTCAAATAATAAATAGGTACTATTTATTGCTATGTATATGCACCAGAAACTATTAAGAGTAATTGCATTCATTTCACTCAGCAACTATCAATTGAAGGTCTTTTATATGCCAAGCATTCCTAGGAAAAAAGCGATGAACAAAGTAGTGTTACAGCTTTTGTGGCACTTAGATATTAATGTCATTCTGTGAGACTTGTCAATCTTGTCTAAGATTATGAGTATTAATAACTAGGGGCCTGGGATTTTAACCCAATCTCTAATCATTCAATCTAAAATTGTAGTCTCTCCCCAACCCACAACACACCTTTATTAAATCGAAGGGGAGACTGTTTTGTGCTCTTCTGTATCCCCCCAGTTTAGGGCAGTGCTTACCTGGCTCCCTAGAGTGTGCCATGCTTGTCAAATGAATGAGGGTCTGGGGTTCAAACTCACCAAGGCACAAAGAGTTGATACTTGGCCTAAGGTCACACTGTAAATAAAAAAGCTAGGGTTCAGACCTAGGTCTGATCAACTCCGAACTCTGTGGCCTTAACCACCAGAATGTACCTTTCTTACCGTGTGTTGAAGAGTCTGAAAAGCTTTATTCCCTTATCTTTATGCACCTGTATCGATTTTAAAATTCTATTTAGATGTGTCCACTAGGTGGCAACTTCCATTTTAAAATCAAGTTTTACAACCTTTTAAAAATACACAGTAAACTCACATTAATCTATCAAATCCTTGTAACCTACCATCTAGAATTCAAAACTGTTAACTTTTTATCTTAAGATCATTTTCTGAAGAAAAATGCAGAAATATAAAAATTCAAAATATTAGTTTTTTAATATACCTCTCATAATTGACAGAAAAGGAAAATAAGACAGATTTGAATGATTAAAAATCTTGACCTGATTTATTGAATTTCATCAACTAAGTTACCACTGATAAGGCACACCATTACCTTAAGAACCACTAAAAGAAAAACCACTGCCAGGTAAACTATGACATCTCACTGATGGCCAGAGGCTTACTGATTTTACTGATGTTTGTGAAAAATGTGCATCTTACAATCAATGAAATTTGATGTACAATACAGACTTAGAAATAGTTCTTTTCAAACATGAGTGTTTATAAAAACAGAACCATGTACTGGGTAGTAGATTAAGTCTGAACAAATTTTCAACGGATTGGCTTCATACAGGCTGTTGCATTGATCTCTGGGTGTCTGTCCTTTCACCAATACTGCACTGTCTTGATTACTGTAGTTTTATACCTAAGTCTTGAAATCAGGTAGTATGAATTCTTCCAAGTGTTATTGTTTTGTTTTTTTCCCCCAAATTGTTTTGGTTATTCTAGTTCCTTTGGCTTTCTATAAGGACTTTATAATCAGCTTGTCTTTATCTACCAAAAAAAAAAAAGATTATTATATTTGTACAGTGATCTGTGACAAGTGATTATGATTTGCTGAAAGCTCAGGAGGTGGTTAGCATTTTTTGGCAAGATGTTATTTTTAAATTAAGTACGTACATTTTGAAAAGATGTTATTGAATTATATCTAATAGAATACAGTATAGTGTAAATACAGCTTCTCTATGCACTGGGAAACCAGAGAATTCATCTGACTCATTTTACTGTAACTTGCTTTACTGCAGTGGTCTGGAACCAAATCTACAATATCTCTGATGTATGTCGGTATTTCTTTTCCTTTTTTGTTACAACTATTTGAAATGTTTAAATTTCAGTTTTCAGTTGTTTCTGGCTAGTAAATAGAAAGAGGCCTGTGTTCTGCAACCTTACTAAATTCACTTACTAATTCTAGGAGTTTTTGGTAGATTTTAGGGGGTTTTCTACTAGATAATGTCATTTTTGAATATAGGCAGTTTTTCTTTAAAATCTGTATGCCTTTACAATGACAATAAAAACAGTCTAGAAGAGTTTCAAAAAAAAAAAAAAGACTCAACCTGTTGTTTTCCAGTGAATAATATATTGTTTTATATGTTTCTGAGGATAGTAAATGTAGCTTGGGGAAATTATGAAGAGTTCTTTTAATATATTTTCTGAATTATATAAAAAAAAATCTGTATGCCTTTAATGTATCTTGCTCTATTGTACTGCCCATGCTTTCTACTATAATGTTAAACAGGATTGGTAAGAATGGGATTTCTTAATTTGTTCCCAATCTTAGAGAGAAACGACTCAGTCTTTCAATATTAAGTATAATATCAGCTATAGGGTTTTTAAAATAGAAGTCCTTTCTCAGTTCATGAGATCTGTAGTGATGTCCTTTTCTATTCCTAGTTCATGAGATTTTTTTTTTAATCAAGGATAGATGCTGACTTATCAAATGCTTTTTCTACACCCATTGGTATTATCATACGGCTTTCTTCATTACTCTCTTTATATGATAGATTTTGTTAATTGATTTTCTAATGTTGAACCAGTCTTGCATTCTCAGGATAACTACCACTTAGTCATGATGTATAATCTTTTTAATATAATTCTGGACTTATTTTGCTAATATTTTATTGAAGATTTTCCTGTCTCTGTTCATGAGGGATATTGGACTGCAGATGTTTTTGTTCTTGGATGTCTTCAGGTTTTGGTATCAGGGTAATGCTGGCCTCTAATGAGTTGCTATTAAAGAATTTTAATTAATATTTTAAGTGTGATAATGGTGTTTCAATGTTTTAAAATGTTAATATTTTTTAAATTAAAAAATTTATAGATAAAATGACATAATTTTTGGTATTTACTTCAAAATAATTTTGATAGTTGGGGAAAGTAGGTAGGGATATAAATATAGCAAGACTGTCCATGAAATGATAATTGTCAAAGCTATATAATGGGCACATGGATTTTATTATTCTTTTGTATATATTTGACATTTTCAATACAAAAGGTTTAAAAACTAAATAAATGGCGCTAGAACTATTGGTTATTTACATAGGAAATTGAGTTCCTACATCACACCATACACACAATTCAATTCCAGGTGGATGAATTTGTCCACCTGGAATATACAAGTCAAAAACAATAAAACCTTTAAAAGACAATGTAAGAATTAGCTTTATGACTTCAACTTAGGGAAGGATTTAGACAAGTCACAAAGTACAAAGCAAAAGGAAACAGTGCTAGATTCAGTTATGTAAAAATTAAGAATTTCATCAGAAGATAAGCAGAAGAAAATAAACAATAAATTAGAGCAGAAATCAATAAAATTTTTAAAAAAGGAAAATCAATGAATAAACTAATGAAGCCAAAAGCTGGTTCTTTGAAAATATCAGTAAAATTGATAAGCCTTTAATGTGTCTAAGAGAAAAAGAGAAGGCATAAATTAATTTTAGAACTGAAAGAGGGGACATCAATACAGATCTCAGAGGCATTAAAATAATAAAGGAACACTTTGAATATGCCAACAAATTTAATAATTAGATAAAATGGACCAATTCCTTGAAAGATGGAATCTGACAAAACCCACACAAGAAAAACTACAATTTGAATCGGCCTTTATCTGTTAAAGAAATTGAGTTAATAATGAGTAACATTCCAAAAGAGAAATCACCAGACCCAAATGGGTTCATTGCAAGATTCTACCAAATCCTTAAGGAAGACATTACACCAGTTCTCCACAATCTTTTTCAAAAGATATAAACAGAATATTTCATGACCCATTCTATAAGGTTAGCATCCTAAACCCAAACCAGACAAAGATAGACAAGAAAACTACAGACCAATATCTCTCATGAACAGATGCAAAAATCCTCAATAATAAAATATTAACAAATCAAATCCAACAGTTATATACAAAAAGAATTGTACATTACCAAGTAAGAGTTATTGCAAGTATGCAAGGTAGTTCAACGTTCAAAAATCAATGCAACCCACCACAATGGGCTAAAGAAGAAAAGTCACACAATCCTATTGATACAGAAAAAGCATTTGACAAAATCAAACACCCATGTATGATTTTTAAAGAACTGTCAGTAAAAAGGAATAAAGGGGAACTTCCACAATTAGATAAATATCTACAAATAAGCCTACAAGTAACATCACACTGGTGAGAAATTCAAAGCTTTTCCACTAAACTGAGGAATAAGACAAGGTTATCCCCTCTCACCACTGCTTTTCAACATTATGTTGTAAGTTCTAGCTAATGCAATAAGACAAGAAAAGGAAATAAAAGGTGTACAGGTTGGAAAGGAAGAAATAAAATTATCTTTGTTCACAAATGACATGTTCATCTGTGTAGAAAACACAAAAGATTGTAAAAGGGAATTCCTGAAACTTAGTAAGTGATTATAGTAGGGTTGAAAGATACAAGGTTAATAAAAGTCAATTACTTTCATATATACCAGCAATGAACAAATGGAATCTGAAATTAAAAAATACAAGACCATTATATATTAGCACCCCCCCAAAAATGAAATACTTAGGTATGAATCTAACAAAATATGTATAAGATCTATATGAGTAAAATGATAAAACTCTGATAAGAAGTAAATAAAAGGAGAGGTGTTCTATATTAATGGCTAGAAAGACAATATTGCCAAGATGGCAGTTCTTACCTACTTAGTCTACAGATTTAATGCAAGCCCAAATAAAATCCCAGCAAAATACACTGTGGATATCAACAAACTTATTCTAAAGGTTAAAAAGAGAGGAAAAAGACTCAGAAGAGGCAATACAGTATTGAAGGAGAGCAATGATGGAAGATTGACAGTACCCAACGTCAACAAATACTATAAAGCTACAGTAATGAAGACATGGTGGTATGGGCAAAAGAACAGATAAATAGGTCAATGGGACAGAACAGAGAACACAGATATAGACACATACATAAATATAGTCAACTGATGTTCAACAAATGAGCAAAGGCAACAAAGTCTTTTCAACAAATGATGCTGGAACAATTGTACATCCACATGAAAAAAAAATGAATCTAGACATAGACTTTACATACCTCATAAAAATTAACTCAGACTGGGTCACAGATTTAAATGTAAAACACAAAAGTATAAAACTTTACAAAATAATATAGGAGAAAATCTAGATGACCTTGGTCTTGGCAATGACTTTATAGATGCAACCCTGAAATTATGATCCATAAAAGAATGAACTGGTAAGCCGGATTTCACCAAAATTAAAATTTTCTGCTCTGTGAAAGTCAATGTGAAGACAATGGAAAGACAAGTCACAGACTGGGAGAAAATATTTGCCAAAGACATCTGATAAAGAACTGTTAACCAAAATACACAAAGAATTCTTAAAACTCAATAATAAAAACAGAAATAACCTGATTCAAAAAAAGGCCCAAAGACCTTAAAAGAGATCTCACATACATAAATGGAAAAAAAAAACCATGAAAAGATGCTCCATATCACATGTCATCAGAGAAATTCAAATCAAGGTGAGATACCACTATACACCTATTAGAATGGCCAAAATCCAGAACGATAACACCAAATGCTAGCAAGGACGTGCTACAACAGAAATTCTTATTTATTGCTAGGAGAAATGCAAAAAAAAAAAGGCAGTACAGCCAGTTTGGAAAACAGCTTGGCAGTTTCATACAAAACTAAATGTACTCTTATCACAAGATCCAGCAACTGCACACCTTTGGGTATTTTCCCAAAGGAGTTGAAAATGTATTTACACAAAAGCCTGCACGCAGATGTTTACAGCAGCTTTATTCATGATTGACAAAACTTGGAAGCCACCAAGATGTCCTCAAACAGGTATAATGGATAAATAAACAGTGGTACATCCAGACAATGGAATAGTGAGCACTAAAAAGAAGCTATCAAGCCATGAAAAGATGTGCAAGAATGTTAAATGCATATTATTAAGTGAAAGAAGTCAATCTGAAAAAGGGTACATAACTGTACGATACAGTTATGACATTCTAGAAAAGGCAAAACTATGGAGACAGTAAAAAGCTTGGTGGCTGCCAGTTAAGGACATGAATACAACAAAGATAAATAAATTACCCAAATGGGTACTTAATATAATTAATGAATGTCCCCTAAATATATGAAAATATATTTCCTAAAATATTCCTTAAAAATATGAAAGAGAGACAAATATACAAACTCATTCAAAATCAGGAAAATGCAGATTGAAACCATGATTTCTCAATGCATATCCACAAGACTGGCAAAAAGTTAAGCATTGGTGATAATATGAACAATGGGACCAATGCTGCTCATTAGAGCATATTGATAAGACATTTCAGAAAACAATTTGGCATATAATAAGGCAATAGTATAAATCCTCTGTGAGCCAGCAATCCCAACCTGGTATATAATCCAGAAAAACTCACGCTTATATGCATAATATTTGTTGTAATAGCAAAAATCCGGAAAGAATTCAAATGTCCATCAATAATAGATTTCAATGTTGATAAATACATAGTCACACCATGTGCAAGTAAAAATGCATGAATTACAGATACAGATAACTACATGAATGAAAATCAAGAACCTAATACTGGATTGAACAAAGCTAGCTGCAAAACAGGATCTGGGAAGAGAGAGGCAGAGGAAGATCCTGAACTTGCCATCTCCCACAGCCCCACCAATTCTACAGCTACATATGGACTACTTCCCTGTGAAACAGATCTGAAAACTTGATGAACTGCTCTCCACAACAAAGGATGAAAGAACCACTGAGATAGTAGAAGAGACAGAGACATGATCTCTCAAAAAGACAGCTTTGTACTATCTTCATAGTTTTTCCCTTTCTAGGGGATATAATACACTGGGCTCTCACCAAACAGGCACTTCTCCCTGAGGGACAAGGGGCTGCTGCACTGTATCAGGCACCCCAGCCCCTAGGATCTGCTCCAGAGAGATGAGCCCCCAGAACTTCTGGATTGGAAAGCCCACAGGGCTGATACCTGCAGGTCCCAAATGCCATAGGAACCTGAGAGTCCCCTCTTGGAGGGCTGGTGTGCAGTCTTGCTTGGAGACCAACTGAAATACAGCAGTTT
Source organism: Manis pentadactyla (assembly GCF_030020395.1). Classification (NCBI taxonomy): domain Eukaryota; kingdom Metazoa; phylum Chordata; class Mammalia; order Pholidota; family Manidae; genus Manis; species Manis pentadactyla. The sequence goes on from NC_080028.1 coordinate 35,176,395, forward strand.
GAACAAAACCTAGCATGCCCCACAAACAGAAGGAATGGCACCGGCACGGAGGTCCTCCCTGAGGAGGAAGGGTTTCAAGCCCCACTCTGGGCAACCCCCACCCTGGGGATCTACAGCAGGAAGACAAGCCCCTGAAACATCTGGCTTAGAAAACCAGCGGAGCCTAACACAGGGAACTTTGAAAAATAGCTGGGCTTACTTTTGGAAGAACCAGAGTTACAGGAAACCAAGGGCCCTTTGCTTGTAAAGAGCCCGCACACCAGTTTCACTGACTCTGAGACCAAGCACAGAGGCGGCAGTTTCAAAAGTGCCTGGGCCATACTCGGGTAAGATTTACTAAGTTTAGAGTGTGAGCTAGAGGGACAGGGATCTGTAAGAGCCTTCTCAGGAAACAGAAGTGCTGATGGACACCATTTCTTTTGCCCTCATCCAGCCTAGCTGGCCCAACACTGACAAGTATCTGTTCTGACACCGTCCAGCTACACTGCTAGCACTACTTGCCCTACCTTGTATTCCAGTGTGGATGTTCCCAGCCCAACCCCCCTGCCCCAGCAACATCTGCAAATGATATATCGAATAAGGGGTTAATATCCACTACAAAAAAAGCAAAGAATCCAATTTAAAAATGGGCAGAGAACCTGAATAGACATTTCTCCAAAGAAGACATACAGATAGCCAACAGACACTTGAAAAGATGCTCAACATCACTAATCAGCAGGGAACTGCAAATCAAAACCCCAATAAGATAGCACCTCACCTGTCAGAATGGTTAATATCAGACAAGGAGTAACAAGTGTTGGTGAGGATATGGAGAGAAGAGAGCGCTTGTGCACTGTTGGTGGGAATGTAAATTGGGGCAGCCACAGTGGAAAACAGTGTGGGGTTCCCCAAAAAACTACCATATGATCCAGCAATCCCACTCTGGGTATTTTCTGAAGAAAATAGCAACACCAATTCAAAAATATATATGCACCCCTATCTAATGTTCACTGCAGTATTACTCAGAATAGCCAAGATACAGACGCAACTGAAGTACCCACTGACAGATGAACATGTGGTATATGTACACAATGGAACATTACTCAGCCATGAAAGAGAATGAAATTTTGCCATTTTAGCCAACATAGGTGGACCTAGAGAATATTATGCTAAGTTAAATATGTCAGACAGAGAAAGGCAAATACCATATGATTTCACTTACATGTAGAATCTAAAAAGCAAAACAATTGAACAAACAAAACAGAAAGACTCAGAAATACACAGAACAAGCTAGTGGTTAACAGAGGGAAGGGGATTGGGAGGATGGGTAAAATAAGTGAAGAGGATCAAGAGGTACAAATTTCCAGTTATAAAATAAATAGGTCATGGGAATACAAAGTACAATATGGGGAATATAGTCAATAATATTGTAATAACTTTGTATGTTGACATACAATTTAAGTTTAACTTTCAGTTGAATAAAAGTTCAGTTCCTCTGTAATGTTAGCCATATTTTCAGTGTCCAACAGCCACATGTAGCTTGTATGTCATTGTATGTATGTCAACTATACTTCAATTTTAAAAAATCCAAAACAAACACAAAGCTAGCTGCAAAAGAAAATTCATTGTGTGATTCAACTTATATAAAGTTCAAAAACATGCAAAACTGAATAATATTTGGATCTGTCCAATAGAACTCTCTGCAATGATGCAAGTATTCTATAACTTTGCTGTCCAGTGTGATCATCACAAGCTACACGTGGCTGTTGGACACTTAAAATATAGCTAACGTTACTGAGGAACTGAACTTTTATTCAACTGAAAGTTAAACTTAAATTGTCACCCATGGCTAGTTGCTACCATATTGTACAGCCAGGTTTATAAAGAGAATCAATTAAATAACAAATATGAAATGCAAAATATTGTTTACTTCTAAGGGAAAGTGAAAGGGACAGATTCAGGGAGGGGTGCGAAGAGGATTTCAAATGCAACAATAATGTTCTTTTTCTTAAATGGGTATCCTTGTATTTTCATTCTTTAAATCCTTCACAAACTGCACTGTAACTATTCTTTCATGTGGATGAAACACTTGACAAAACAGAAACAGTGAATGAGGTGATTGGAATGTGGATATTTACATTGTTATTATTGTTTAAAAGTCTACATAATGAAAACGATTATTTAAGGGTTCATAGCACTAACTTAGACGTATCCCAAGTGGAGCAGGGAACAAATAGGAGGAATAAAACCCCTCCCAACTCCAGACCCTGTCAACCCTGCCCCTCCATGGGTGCCCCTGGTCACCCCAGACCCCAGCATAATGTCCCCATTCTACTTCAAGGGTAGGAGAAACAAGATGTATTCTCTGCTGCTGCAACTTAGTGGCTTAAAAAAAAAGTGTTATCTCACAGTTTCTGTGGGTCAGGAATCTTGAGTGTAATTTAGCAGGGTACCTTTGGGTTAAGGTCTCTCAGGAGGTTGTGGTTAGGGTGTTAGCCAGAACTGTGGTCTCATCTGAAGAACTGTCCACAGGAAGATCTGTTGCCTGGTTTGCTCATGTGATGTGCTATGACTGGGTTCTTCATGGGCCGATAGACTGAGGACTTCAGGTCCTCACTGCCTGCTGCTAGAGGCCACTCCATAGGGACACAGAGCCGCTCACAATGTGGCAGCCAGTTTCCCTTCTCTAGCAAGAGAGCTTGAGAAAAAGTCAAGGCAGAAGTCACAATCTTTTTATAACCTAATCTTGGAAGTGACAGCCCATCACCTCTGTCACTTTCTATTTGCTAGAAGTGTGTCACTAAATCCAGCCCACGCTAAAGGGGAGGAGACTCGACAAAGGTTTATACCTTACTGGGAGACAGGGCTAATTAGAGGCCATTTCAGAGACTGCCTACCACACTAGAGGATATTTGTCTGCTGGTGGGAATGATCCCACAAAGAAAGGAAGTGACAGTGCAGGAGAGAAGGGTGAAGATCTAGAAAAAGCAGAGGAAAGCCAACCATTGAAGGTTTGCGTTTACTGACCCACTGCATTTTTCATTGTCCTTGTGACTTGGGTGTATGCACTTGTTTTTCAACAGGTGTATAAAAGAAATCTGTTAAATCTACTGTCTGTCGCAGCAAGACCTGTCATCTTGGTCAGTTTACAAAGCCAATCTGATCACATCCTAACACACAGAAACGCCCCCAAACTATTCTACCCCCCACCTTTTAAGTATCATCGTCCACTAAACTATTCGGGGAACAGGGACTTTGTTTCTTGTCTGCCCCTGGGTCATGTCATGCTGAAACTTATTTCTCTAATATCACCTGCCTCCCACCCACTGATTTCAGCTCAGCCCTGAGCTTCTGTACCCTTTCCCACCTGGTACCACCTGTAAGCCCCAATTAATAGCCTCCTTTGATTTAATGCTGCTTACCACGACAACCTCAGAGGGACGGCAGGAGCAGGGCGGCTGTCCTTCAGCTGGCCCCTACTTTAATCCTCTACTGTGTGACCAGGCTACTACAGCCCACACTGTCCCCTTGTTACTAAAGGCATGGGGTTAACAGAGGCAAGCTTCAGCACAGCTCAAGAGAGCAAGGATGAAACAATTTAAATGGAACAGTAGACATCATTGTTCCTTAAAAACCCAGGGTCGACCCGGCTCACTGACACTCACAGACATCTCTGAGGCTCAGGCCTGGTCGGTCGTATGCCATCTTGTTGGTCTGCCTTCTTCTTTCCTTCCTCCTTCTCCCCCAGCTTCCTTTGCATACTGACAAATTTCTCTTCACTATGCTGAGCAATCAGTGCCCTTCACCAGATGTATGAAGCAGGCTCCTCAAGAGCCATCTTAAATGGCTCATCTAAAGGGAAGAAGAGCCATATATGTTGACTCTGAACTCAAAGCAGATTCAAGTCAAATACAAAACCAGGAAAAAGGCTTCAATTTAGCTTTTTCTCTTCCATATTTTGATAAAAAATTTTAAGGCATGGTTTCTCTCTTCAGTCTCCGTAAGATAACAGAAAACAGTAAAAATAATAAAATTATATACACACATATTATTTTTGTGCTAGGTAATTTTATGTGTCAACTTAACTGGGCTAAGGCTGGTAACATATTCTTTCTAGGTGTGCCTGTGAGGGTGTTTTTGGGAGAGATTAGCATTTGAACTCGTAGACTGAGTAAAGATCCACCCTCCCCAACGTGGGCAGGTGTCATCCAATCCAATCCCCTAAGGGCCCAAATAGAACAAAAAAGAGGAGGAAGAGCAAATTTTTCCTCTTTCTTCTTGAGCTGGGACAGCCATCTCTCCTTCCCTCACACATCAGAGCTCCTGGTTCTTGAGCCTTTGGGTTGGACTGAATTACAGCACTGGTTTTCTAGATCTCCAGTTTATGGCACATCCTGGGACTTCTCAGCCCCCACTGCATAAGCTAATTCCTATAATCTCCCTTTTGATACCTCTATATATGCAACTGGTTTTGTTTCTCTAGAGATACAAGCATGGATACATACCCACGCCTCTGTCTTTGCCCAGCCTGTCCTCACTACATCTTCTTCCACCTCATGAGCTTCAGTCTAGGCCCTGTTCACATTCCTCTCCTGCAAGTTGCCTTCCCAGACTGTAAGGCAAGAAAATAGATATGAGCGGAGTAGAAAGAGAATAGGCCAGTAAAGCCCACTAGAAAGGACTCAGTTAACCAGTTAAAACTAGAAAGCCAGAAAAGACTCAAGAGTTAATCAGTTAATCAGTCAAGGCTCAAAAGGTCAGGAGCAACTTGGCCTTAAATGTTTGAATATTCCCCAGATAAAGAGAAGTATCTCAGTATAACCCATGTCTTCACTGTGCCAATTAGATCATGCCATTGTAAAATTTACTTCAGCCTGCTAAAAGGCCCAGCTATAAACACCATATTAAAGATAGGAAGATTTTACTTTAAAGTCAAAATTGCATTTTAAAAAATCCAGAAAGTTAAGATTCTTAACATACTGTTTAGCAAATAGACAATAACTCAGCCCATCCTGGGGGCAGGGCAGGTGGTCTTAATTGATAAGCCCTCAGACCAGGAAGTTGCTGTTCTGGGAAGAAATCAGCCATAAATTTCTTATGTTAATTTTGCAGAATTACCTGGAGAACTAATAAGAAAAGAAACTTAATGACTCATCTAGGATGAACATTCTGGGAGCACTTAACAAGTCCACACCCATAGCCCTTTGAAAATCCTCAACCACCTATAAATCCCCAGACCCTAAAACTTAGGGGCAGGTGCCTCTTCTTTGAGGTAGTCCACACTCCCCTTTCTTTGAGTGTGCACTTTTTTGCTTTAAATAAACCTCTCACTGCTCAATTTATAACGTTTTGTCTCTGTGCTTCTCCCGTGGTGTCTTCTTTGTTACTCTGCTTTTTCATTCTAATCCTCTGGATTTCAGCTCAAACCTTCACTCTCTCTGCCCTATTTCAGATAAATTGGAAGGGGCTACTGAGAGCTCAGATCTGGGTCTCTCTGCCCTGTTTCAGATAAATTGGGAGGAGCTACTGAGAACTCAGATCTGGGCTTGCAAATTACCGTCTCCTGGGTGACCCAGACAGAACTGCAGTTTAAGGCCATACTCTTTAGTAGCCTGCCTGAAAGTCTCCCTTCTTTGCCTTTAGGAAGTTCGCAGAACATAATCTCACTCCATCCAGTGCTCTGTGGCTCCCACAAATCTTGGGGTAGCCGGGACTGAGTTCCCACGCCATGCAGATCCAAGCAGACACTGAACCCCAGGTGACATTGGCTTTAGGAGTTGGCGTGGGATGTGCCCCATGCTAAGTAGCAGTTCAATGAACTTCCTTTATCATTCTGTTCTGTCATTCCCTGGCACTCTTACTTTAATAAATTCTTTCCTCCCCTTGTACTCTTGACTTCCCTGCGTCTCTGAACTGACTTGCCCCCAACAAGACCGCCACAGCTCACACCAATATCTTATGTCTGAATTAACATTAGGCTTGAGGGTCACCATTTATTTCTTTGCTCCCCATGTGAATTAGTCCTGATTTTCTCCGCTGGCCAACTTGTTAAGTTCTCTGGGTCAGAGGACCAGGTCTTAACACACCTCCAGTGATGTGGTACTTATTTCGGGTGTTTGGTACATAGTGTGAGGTTAATATCTTTGTGTGTTTGGTGGATTAACTGAAGCCATTTATCTGTGCCCTCTCCCCTCACAGTTTTGAATGCCAGGGGGGCACTTCACGGGTTCTGACAAGGGCAAAGAATAATGCATCTCTCAGGCTGGGGGATGAAGAGAAAAAAGAGAGGGAGGGAGAGAGGGTGTATGCGCAAGTGTGTTTGTGGGTGGTGGTGGTGCAATTACCATCATTCAGGCTTTGTCCTTAACTTTGCATGTCTTTAAGTTTGATTTTATCATTTTATCCTGAAGTGATTGGTTGAAGGCAAGCTACTACAAACCAACTGATAATGAGATCAATCTGTGTGTGTATAATGGCTATACGGTCTCGAATCCAAGCCTCCGTCCTTGCTGTGCCTTGGCTTTACCTCGCCCTTCCCTAGCCGACCCGCCGCGGTTTACACGCCCTGACTTCCGGAAGCCTTGTGGCCCTACAAATCTGAGCTAGCAGCACCCAGGTTCCAGCACCGCCCGCCTCTGCTGGCCTGTGCAAGCGCACGGCTCTGACAGGCGAGGCGGCCGAGCGCCAGGAGCTTCCCGTATTGCTGCCCGGTAAGCGGACGCCCGCTGGTTTACCCCCGGAGGCCAGGGTCATCCGGGCACCCGCCCGCCTCACAGGCTGCCGGCGCCTGCTCGCCCCTCGCCTGCTTTGCGAGCAGCCCTCGCGCCTCTCCGCCTCACACACCGCGGCGCGGGCGGGGAGTGCTGGCAGCCATTTTGCGCCCCCGGAGTTCCGAGATGGGGCCGGGGCTCCTGAGCGCGGCGCTGTTTGTGGGCAGCGCTCTCCTGTTCGCAGACCACTCACGCTCCGAGAGGAGCAGGCGCGGCCCCTCCTGGGACCCGGCCGGCGGCCCCGGGTGGCTTGCGGCCATGCGGGGGAGGCTCGGGCAGAAGGGCCGCCAGGCCCAGGCGAAGGAAAGGTTGGATGCAAAGGGCAGTATCTTCGGACGGTCCCCCTTGGCCTTTTTCCCACTTGTAGGGCTGGGACGTGGGTCCGTTCTTTTCTGTTGTTCCGACTGTCTTGAAAACTTATAGACCTAAGCAGTCCAATTATGAGGAGACTGTAGTAGTAGAAGTAGTGGTAATGGTAAAGATGCCATTAACTTATGTGGGGCATCTGTATATACTCCTCAAAGCATTCTGCGGTTTGTTATTCCCATTTTACAGATTAATAATTCATTGGAATTCAGAGTTGAAAGGGCTATTAGGTGACTTCGTACTACAGTTGAGAAAGACTTACCCAACAAGTTAAACAGGAAGTATTAGAACTTGTAGCTCTTGATTCATCAGTTTTTTAAAATAGGAATTTCAAAGATTAATGTGTTAAGATTAGAAATTAATATTATTAGGTGTTCAGCCAAATAATATATCATTTTTATTTTTAGATTGTGGAAAAGCACCACTTGCGGATGTGCTGAAAGGGCCTCAGATTACAGGGGGCACGGTAGCTCAAACTGGCGCCTGGCCGTGGATAGTTAGCCTGCAAATTCAGTCTGGTAAAATTTCTGCTCATGTCTGTGGGGGAAGCTTAGTGAAAAATAAGTGGATCCTCACAGCCGCCCACTGCACTAAGGATTTTAGGTATGTAGACAGAACACACCTCCTGTTTTATCCTCAGGGGATATCTTGAAGTGGTAGAGAATCATTTGACTCCAGCCCTATTCAGTTAAGCTGTATGTTTGCAAGTAGCCATAATGCCTTATACACAGTGCACTGAATATTTGTTGAAATAAATCCTTTAAATCAGAGGTCAACAAACCTTTTCTGTAAAGAAATGTTTAAGGCTTTGCAGCCCATACGGTCTCTGTCACAACTACTCAAGTTTGCCTCTGTAGAACCAAATCAGCGATAGACAAAACAATTGAGTAAGTTTACTGTGACCCTATAAAATCATTTATGAATATTGGAATTTGAACAAAATATTATTTTGTTATTTGGTTTTTTTTTCCTAATCATTTATAGGTGTAAAAATCATTCTTTGTTCATGAGCAATATAAAAAGGAGACAGGCCAGATTTTTGGACTGTGGGTTGGAGTTTCTTGGGCCTTTCTTTAAATAATGAAGCTTTAAAAATTATATTGTAATCAGGTGTTTGTCTTTCTCACCATTAGATCATGAGTTCTTTGAAGACAAGGACTGCATGTTTTATTTTATATTCCTGGTACAAGTATAGGACTTGGCATACTTTATAGGAGACATGGTAAATGTTTATTGAGTCTATGGATGATGTCAGTCTTGGAGAAGTAGGATTTACCAGTTAGAATAAAACTTTACAACCATCCTAACCTATTTAATATCAAGGTCTATAATAAATCCTTTAGGAAACCATGGAACCTGTCATATGGTCTCTGTTTAGTCTTTAATTTTTAAGAGACTAGCTGTCTTAGAAAAGTCTTTAGGAAGAACTAACAAGAATTTCAAAATCCAGTCAAGGGAAAGTGGCCTAATGGAGTACCTAAAGTTTTCCATTTATATACTACATTTTAAACATTTTGGTTCTATGAATTGGCCTTTTGAGGAATAGGGATTAGAAAAATGGGAAGATACTGAGGTATAAACCAAGGATTTATACCAAGAAAGAGGTCAATTCTGTTCTTTCAGGTGTGGGTGTTCAACAACTACTTTCTAACATGCTATCTTTAAAAACTGCTTTTCAACAGCTTTCAAACCTTAATCCAAGGGAGGAAAGACCTACTTGGTATGAAGAGTCTTGGAAAAGGTTCTCTTGCCTACTTAGTCCTGACATTGTACCTTTACTGGTCTATTCCTTTGACACAGTAGGGAGAACAAGGAGTTTGAAGTGGACCTGTATCTTAGTCCTCCCCTGACACTTTGTGGTGCAGTGGTGTTAAGACTCAAAAACCTGCTATATGTATGACCTTGGTCAAATAATTTAGGTTCGCTATCTTGTCAGAGAATCTTAGAATCAAAGAGGCATTTTAAAGGTCTAGTTCAATCCTCTGTCCTGTATATGAAAACTAACTACAATATTAAAATAATGTATTCTCTAGTCAGAAATAATTATTGCTTCAATGTACTGAGCCAGGCATTCTTTCATACGTAATTTCCACTAATCTTCACAACTGCTCTTTAGGGAGACCCTGAGACTTCAGCATTCTTAAGTATTTGCTCATGGTTCCATGCTGGAAAGCAACAAAATCAGGAATCAAATCCAAATTTGTCAGACTGAAACCCACCCACATAACCATAATTGTATCATATGGTTCTGTACTTGAAATACCTCTTGTGAGGTTGAATTGTCTTAGGAAGAATCTCATTTCCATTTCAGACAGCCTTAATTCTTAGAAAGTTTTTCCTTATGTTGTATTGTCTTGGTTTTTGTTCTGCCTTCTGAAGCCATGTATATAAAACCTGATTCTTCTTCCAAGCATTTGAATATAATGTCCATATTCCACTTAACAGTTCTCAAGACTAAATCTTATTGATGTTTTTACCCCTTTACTCAACAAGCATTTAGTGAATGTATGTTATACACTAGAACAGGACTCTGTGCTGAGGAAGTAGATATTACTGAGGCATAGTCTCTACAAGTTTCAGGAGTTTCCTTCTGTCTCAGAGGACTAACTCTGTCACCTATTCCTGTTCCCCTCCTTGCACATCAATTATTCCTTATTCCCTTTTATAACAACCATTTATCAAAGACTTGCTCTAAGATTAGGTTTTGTCTAAGGATGTTACATATAATTCTAAATTTAAAAAGCCCTCCTCAGTGGTACCCCTCTGCAAAGCTATTATAATCTCCATTTTACACTTGAGGAATCCAAAGACCAGACAGATTTGCTAACTTGCCAAAGATCACATTGCTCTTAAGAGGCAGCCCACTGATTTAAGCCTAGGTCTCAAACCTATGCTGCCTCAATGTCTCTGCTATTTTTCAATCTGTTGTTCGTTTCTTCCCTATAGACTTCAAACATGTTTAGATCACCTCATCATTATTTAACAAACAAACTTTACCTGTTCCTGTTCTTCCCTTTACTGGGAGACTCCTTGAAAGTGACACTTCCTTTTTGCTCATTGACTCAGAAAATCCCAATTGCAATCTGATTTTTGTGGCCAAAATATACTATTAAAGATCCACATCCGTGCCAAAGCCAATGACCTCTCTCCATCCCCGTCCTGTTTGATCTCTAGAATACTTGCCGAAGTTGACTGCTGCTCTCCTTGAAATTATCTTTTGTTGATTTCTAAGATACCACGTTCTGTCTCTTTTTGTCTTTTCTCCTCCTCCTTGATAAGCCTTTGTCATCTTTTAAATGGCAATATTTTCTACACTTCTACTTTCTATCCTCTTGGCCTTATCATCTGTGCTCTTTTCTAGAGATGTCTCATCTACTTCTGTTTCAGCAGTTTGTGTGCTGGCAACTCCAAAGTCTCTCCAGCTGAGTCATATTTCCAGCTCCCAACTATACATATATATTGGAGTCACATTCTCAACAAGTCCAAAAATGAATTTTTAAAAATCTTTCCTTTAATCCTATTCCTTCTCTATTCTCCCATAATAACATCACCAATAGCTCTATTACCCAGAAGGCTAGCTGACTCTCTGTATTATCTCTGAAACCTGTTTCTTCTGTCCCCAATACCCCCTGCTGATCAGAAGTAAATTCAGAGTATCAGTCCCCATATCCCTAGCTCATCACTTACACTACTCCTATAACTATGTGAATGAGTGAAGTGGTATCTTGCTTTGGTTTTGATTCACATTTCCCTAACGATTAGTGATGTTGAGCATCTTTCCATGTGCTTTTTGGCCATTCATATATCTTTTTTGGGGAAATGTCTATTCAAGTCCTTTGCCCATTTTTGAAGTGGGCTGTTAATTTTTTTGTTGAGTTGTAGGGTTTCTTTATATAATATATTCAGGATATTAAACCTTTATCAAATATAATTTGCAAATACACTCTCCTATAGGTTGTTTTTTCACTCTTGAGAGTGTCCTTTGATGCACAAAAGTCTTTAATTTCAGTGAAGTCAAATTTATCTATTTTTTCTTTTGTTGGCTGTGATTTTCACGTCGTACCCAAGAAATTATTGCCAAATTCAATATCATGAAGGGTTTCCCCTGTGTTTTCCTTAAAGACTTTTATTACTGTTATTTTTAGGTCTTTATCTGTTTTCAGTTAATTTTTGCATATGACAAAAGGTAAGAGTCCAACTTTATTCTTTGGAACGTATATATTCAATTTTCCCAGCACAATTTATTGAAAACCCTGTCCTTTCCCCATTGAATTATCTTGGCACTCGCAGTGAAAATCAATAGATCCCATATAAAAGGGTGTATTTCTAGGCTCTCTATTCTTTTCTACCTGTCCTTACGCCAGCACACACTGTTTTCATTGCTGTAGCTTTGCAGCAAGTTTTGAAATAAGGAAGTGTGAGTCCTCCAACTTCATTCTTCTTTTTCAAGATTATGTTGGCTATTTGGGGTCCCTTAATAGTTTATGAATTTTAGCATGGGTTTTTCTATTTCTGCAAAAAACCTCATTGGGATTTTTATAGGGATTGTATTGAATCTATATATTGCTTTGGGTAGTATTGTTATCCTAATATTATTAAGTCTTTCAATCCATGAACATTCCATGTCTTTTCATTTACTTATGTCTTTAATTTCTTTCAGCAATGTTTTGTAGTTTTAAGTGTATACAACTTGTTTTATAATCTTATGATCTGAATATAAACTGCAGTGGATAAATAATATAAATTGAGTAAGTTTGGAAAAGAAAGGAAGTATTTCAAAGTAGCTTAAAGCAATGATTTCTTTTTAAAATAAATAGCACTAGCACTTTAAAATTTTTCACAACCTTTTTAGAGGTGGCCTAGTCCACTTTCATGACAACCAAATATGTTCTATTTCCTTGAGAGAAATTCTAGGAAGTAGAATTGCAGGGTAAAATAAAATGCAATTGTTACAGACTATTGATACATATTGCCAAAGTAACCATCTACTTACACTTTCTACAATGAATGAGTGCCTTTGTTCCTCTGACTCTTGTCTGTACTGAGCATTATCATCACACACATACATAATCTTTGCCAATGTGAGGGTGAAAAAAATTTCAGCATTTGTAAGTCGACTCATAGACACAGAGAAGTGATTGATGGTTACCATGGGGGAGGGGTTGGGGAGGTTGAGGGGGATAAAAGAGCACAAAAATTCTCAAACATAAAAGTTGGTCATGGGGACAGTAGAATACAGCATGGATAATACAGCCAATGATTCAGTAATATCTTCGTATGATGACAGACAGTAACTGCACTCATGGGGGTGAGGATTTAATCATATGGTTAACTGATGAACCACTGTGTTATATATCTGAAACCAATATAAGATTGTATATCAACTACACTTCAATAAAAAAAAAATTTCAGCATTTGTAGACAACAGTTTCTCATTACCAATTCAATTCTAGATGTAATAACAATTAAACATTTAGGGGTTTACTTGTTGATTTTTGACCCACAGAAGATTTTTTGGTGTGGTTTGATTTTTTGCTTGCTTTTTGTTTTTGTATGTCAAGATCCATTAGTTGCTTATTTTATATTTACTGTTATGTTTTATAAAGTCCCTTCTCATATCAATGTTATGTATTCAACTACATTTTCTTTCTGGTTTAATTTTTATAATTCTTGTGTAATTTAGTATCCAAATGTTTCATTCTAAAATTTCAAAAATTTATAAAAGCAGAAGGAATAGTTTAGTGAACTCCCATTAGAACTCTCACCCCATTTCAAGTTATCAGCTCATGCCTGATCTTATTTCATCTTAATCTCATCGATTCCCCCCTCCAATTATTTTGATGCAAGTCTCAGATATACCATTTTATGTACCTCTAAAAGTATGAAATATTTATTTAAAAGACTTGGGCATTTAAATACTGAATCAATTTTGAGGGTTTTTTTAGTGTTTAGTGTGTTTGGAGGATTTAATTTTATTTCACTGTTAAGACTAGTTAGGTAGATAGTTATTCCAATACCATTTATTGAATAATTCATCTTTTTGTCCATTGTTAAGAAGTGCTACCTTAATCATATATTAATTTCTCATGTACTTGAATCTGTTTTTGGACTTTCTGTCCATTGTTCTTTTTCTCCTTTCCTCCATCATGATATTTAGGTTTTTATTTGATGGGACTTTATGTTGCATGAAAGCAGGATTCAATTTTTTTTGTTAATCACCCAACATGAGAAATAACAAAAACTAGTGAGATTAAGAATGTTTACTTACTAAAATAAATATGTTTGTAATGGAAACATTTGCTTTCTTTCAGAGATCCTTTAATGTGGAGAGCTGTGATTGGAACTAATAATATACATGAGAAACATCCAAATACCAAGAAGATAAAAGTTAAAACAATCATTATCCATCCAGACTTTGAAATAGAATCTTATGTAAATGATATTGCTCTTTTTCATTTACAAAGAGCAGTGACATATGATGACTATATTCAGCCTATCTGTCTCCCTTTTGATGTTTTCCAAAACCTGGACCCAAACACAAAGTGTTTTGTAAGTGGCTGGGGAAGAACAACGGAAGAAGGTAATTATAGTCTAGATTTTATTGATATAAATCTTTCTGATTATTGGAGAGGGAAAACTCTTATATATTTATCTATGTCATGAGTTTGAACAATAGGTCTTTATAAACCAGTGAAAAGAAAATATCCTCTTGTATCTTTTTCTTCTCTGTGGGAGAGAAAATTATCTGCCAAAGCAGAGATAAAGACTTTCTCCCATTATACATGCCAAGAGACTTGAACCTTTAGCCAGTCTTAAAGAGACTGATGGTTCTAAGTATATTTGTAGTTTCTGAGACTTACGGGTGATGGCAGAACTGCATTTTAAAAAATCTATTTATTTTTATTAAGGTCTCATCGATATACACTTTTATGAAGGTTTCACATGAAAAACATGCTGGTTAATACATTCACCAATATTATCAAGTCCTCCCCCGCAGTCCATTGCAGTAACTGTCCATCAGCATAGTAAGATGCCACAGAGTCACTACTTGTCTTTTCTGTGCTCCACTGTCTTCCCTGTGACCACACACACAAAGTGCACTAATCATAATACACCTCAATCCACTTCTCCCACCCTCCCCCACCACTCACCTTTGGTAGACGCTAGTCGCTTCTTGGAGTCTGTGAGTCTGCTGCTGTTTTGTTCCTTCAGTTTTGCTTTGTCGTTATACTCCACAAATGAGGGAAATCATTTGGTACTTGTCTTTCTCCGCCTGGCTTATTTCACTGAGCATAATACCCTCTACCTCCATCCATGTTGTTGCAAATGGTAGGATCTGTTTTCTTTTATGGCTGAATAATATTCCATCATGCATATGTACCACCTCTTCTTTATCCATTCATCTACTGATGGACACTTAGGTTGCTTCCATATCTTGCCTACTGTAAATAGTACTGCGATAAACAGGGGTGCATATGTCTTTTTGAATCTGAGATCTTGTTTTCCTTGGGTAAATTCCTAACATTGGAATTCCTGGGTCAAATGGTATTTCTATTTTTAGTTTTTTGAGGAACCTCCATATTGCTTTCCACAATGGTTGAACTAGTTTACATTCCCACCAACAGGGTAGGAGGGTTCCCCTTTCTCCACACCTTGCGAACATTTGTTGTTCTTTGTCTTTTGGATGTTGGCCATCCTAACTGGTGGGAGGTGCTATCTCATTGTGGTTTTAATTTGCATTTCCTTGATGATTAGTGATGTGGAGCATCTTTTCATGTGTCTGTTGGCCATCTGACTTTCTTCTTTGGAGAAGTATCCGTTCAGATCCACTGCCGATTTTTTAATCAGGTTATTTGCTTTTTGTGTGTTGAGGTGCATGAGCTCTTTATATAATTTGGATGTTAATCCATGTCAGATATGTCATTTATGAATATATTCTCCCATATTGTAGTATGCCTTTTTGTTCTGCTGATGGTGTCCTTTGCTGTACAGAAGCTTTTTAGTTTGATGTAGTACTATTTGTTCACTTTTTATTTGTTTCCCATGCCTGAGGAGATGCTTCAGGAAAAAGTTCCTCATGTTTATATTCAAGAGATTTTTGCCTATGTTTTCTTCTAAGAGGTTCATGGTTTCATGATTTACATTCAGGTATTTGATCCATTTTGAGTTTTCTTTTGTGTATGGAGTTACACAATAATCCAGTTTCATTTTCTTGCATGTAGCTGTCCAGTTTTGCCAACACCAGCTGTTGAAGAGGGTGTCTTTTCCCCATTGTATATCCATGGCTCTTTTATTGTATATTAATTGACCATATATGCTTGGGTTTATATCTGGACTCTCTATTCTGTTCCATTGATCTATGGGTATGTTCTTGTGCCAGTACCAAATTGTCTTGATTACTATGGCTTTGTAGTAGAGCTTGAAGTTGGGGAGTGTAATCCCCCCAGCTTTATTCTTCCTTCTCAGGAGTGCTTTGGCTATTCAGGGTCTTTTGTGGTTCCATATGAATTTTAGAACTATTTGTTCTAGTTTTCTGAGGAATGCCATTGGTATTTTGATAGGAATTGCATTGATTCTGTAGACTGCTTTAAGCAGGATGGCCATTTTGAAAATATTAATTCTTCCTATCCGTGAGCATAGGATGTGTTTCCATTTATTGGTGTCTTCTAGTTTTCATGGTATAAGTCTTTTACCTCCTTGGTTAAGTTTATTCCTAGGTATTTTATTCTTTTTGATGCAATAGTGAATGGAATTGTCTTTATGATTTCCCTCTCTGCTAGTTCATCATTAGTATATAGGAATGCAACAGATTTCTGTGTATTGATTTTGCATCCTGCCACATTGATGAACTCAGTTATTAGTTCTAATAGTTTTGGAGTGGATTCCTCAGGGTTTTTTATGTACAATATCATGTCATCTGTAAACAGTGACAGTTCAATATGTTCCTTACCAATATGGATGCCTTTTATTTCTCTGTGTTGTCTGATTGCCGTGGATAGGAGCTCCAGTACTCTGTTGAATAAAAGTGGGAATCCTTGTCTTATTCCTGATCTTAAAGGAAAAGCTTTCAGCTTTTCGCTGTTAAGTATGATGTTGACACATATGACTATATGTGGCCTTTATTATGTTGAGATACTTGCCATCTTTACCCATTTCGTTGAGAGTTTTTATCATGAATGGATGTTCAATCCTGTCGAATGCTTTTTCAGCATCTATGGAGATGATCGTGTGATTTTTGTCCTTTTTGTTGATTTGGTTTCTGATGTTGATGGATTTTCGAATATTGTACCATCCTTGAATCCCTGGAATAAATCCGACTTGGTCAAGGTGGATGATGATCTTTTTAATGTATTTTTGAATTCACTTTGCTAATATTCTTTTGAGTATATTTGCATCTATGTTTATCAGGTTTCTTGGTTTGTAGTTTTCTTTTTTTTTGTCTCTGCTTGATTTGGTATTCTATGCTGGCCTCATAGAATGAGGCCTCATAGACCTCTTCTAGTTTTTGGAAAACTTTAAGGAGGATGGGTATTAGGTCTTCACTAAATGTTTGGTAAAATTCAGCAGTGAAGCCATCTGGTTGAGGAGTTTTGTTCTTAAGTCGTTTTTTGATTACCAATTCAGTTTTGTTGCTGGTAATTGGTATTTTCATATTTTCTGCTTCTTCCTGGGTCAGCCTTGGAAGGTTGTATTTTTCTAGAAAGGTGTCCATTTCTTCTGGTTATCCAGTTTTTTAGCATATAATTTTTCATAGTATTCTCTAATAATTCTTTGTATTTCTGTGGTGTCCATAGTGACTTTTCCTTTCTCATTTCTGATTCTGTTTATGTGTGTAGACTATCTTTTGTTCTTGCTAAGTCTGGCCAATGGATTATCTGTTTTATTTTCTCGAAGAACCAGCTTCTGCTTTCATTGATTCTTTCTATTGTTTTATTCTCGATTTTATTTATTTATGCTCTAATTTATATTACATCTCTCCTCCTACTGACCTGGGGCCTCATTTGTTCTTCTTTTTCTAATTTCATTAACTATGAGTTTAGACTGTTCATATGGCATTGTTTTTCTTTCCTGAGGTAGGCCTGTATTGCAGTATACTTCCCTCTTAGCACAGCCTTTACTGAGTCCCACATGTTTTGAGGTGTTGAGTTGTTGTTTTCACTTGTCTCCATATATTGCTTGATCTCTGTTTTCAATCGGTCATTGCTCCATTGATTATTTAGAATCTGTGTGTTTGTGGGCTTTTTTGTTTTCTTTGCCTAATTTATTTTTAGTTTCATACCTTTGTGGTTTGAGAAGCTGGTTGGTACAATTTCAGTCCTTCTGAATTTACTGAAGCTCCTTTTGTGTCCTAGTATATGATCTATTCTGGAAAATGTTCCATGTGCACATGAGAAGAATGTGTATCCTGTTGCTTTAGGATGGAGTGTTCTGTAGATATCTGTTAGGTCTATCTGTTCTAGTGTGTTGTTCAGTGCCGCTCTCTCGTTTCTTATTTTCTGTCTAGTTGATCTGTCCTTTGGAGTGAATAGTGTGTTGAAGTCTCTGGAAATAAATGCATTGCATTCTATTTCCCCCATTAATTCTGTTAGAATTTGTTTCACATATGTAGGTGCACCTATGTTGTGTGCATAGATATTTATAATGGTTATATCCTCTTGTTGGATTGACCACTTTGTCCTTATGTAATGTCCTTCTTTGTCTCTTGTTACTTTCTTTGTTTTGAAGTCTTTTGTATGATGCAAGTACTGCAACTCCTGCTTTTTTCTTCCTATTAGTTGCATGAAATATCTTTTTCCATCCCTTCACTTTCAATCTGTGTATGTCCTTGGGTTTGAAGTGAGTCTCTTGAAGGCAGTATATAGATGGGTCTTGTTTTTTATCCATTCAGTGACTCTGTGTCTTTTAATTGGTACATTCAGACCATTTACATTTAGGGTGATTATCAATAGGTATGTACTTATTGCCATTGCAGGCTTTAGATTCGTGGTTACCAAAGGTTCAGGGGTTACTTCCTTACTATCTAGCAGTCTAACTTAACTCACTTAGCATGCTATTACAAACACAATCTAAGGGTTCTTTTCTTTTTCTCCTCCTTTTTCTTCTTCCTCCATTCTTTATATATTAGGTATCATATTCTGTACTCTTTGTCTATCCCATGAGTGACTTTGGGAATGGTTGATTTAATTTTGCATTTCATTTCCTCTGGTGACAGCTATTTAGCCTTAGGAACACTTCCATCTAGAGCAGTCCCTCCAAAATACACTGTAGAGACAGTTTGTGGGAGGAAAATTCTCTCAGCTTTTGCTTTCTGGAAATTGTTTAATCCCTCCTTCAAATTTAAATGATAATCTTCCTGGGTAGTGTATTCTTGGTTTGAGGCCCTTCTGCTTCATTGCATTAAATACATCATGCCACTCCCTTCTGGCCTATACGGTTTCTGTTAAGAAATCTGATGACAGCCTGATGGATTTTCCTTTGTATGTGATTATCATTCTCTCTCTGGCTTCTTTTAAGACTCTATCCTTATCCTTGATCTTGGCCTTTTTTATTACTATTTGTCTTGGTGTTGTCTTCCTTAGGTCCCTTGTGTTGGGAGATCGGTGCACCTCCATGGCCTGAGAGACTATCTCCTTCCCCATATTGGGGAAGTTTTCAGCAATCACCTCCTCAAAGATACCTGCTATCCCTTTTCTGCTCTTCTTTCTCTGATACCCCTATAATTCAAATATTGTTCCATTTGGATTAGTCACACAGCTCTCTCAATATTATTTCATTCCTAGAGATCCTTCTTTCTCTCTGTGCCCCGGCGTCTTTGTATTCCTCTTCTCTAATTTCTATTCTATTTATAGTCTCCTCCACTTTACCTAATCTGCTTTTAAATCCCTCCATTGTATGTTTCGTTTCTGATACTGTATTCTGTAATGATTGAATCTCCATCGGGAATTCTTCCCTGAGTTCTTGAATATTTTTCTGTACCTCCATGAGCAGGTTTATGATTTTTATTTTGAAATCTCTTTCAGGAAGATTGATTGGTTCAGTTTCACTTGGCCCTTTTTCTGGTGTTTGTGGGATTTTGATTTGAACCACATCCCTTTGAAATTTCATATTTGTATGTGGCACCCTCTAGTGCTCAAAAGCTCTACTCTCTGGGCCAGTCAGCCCCTGGAGCAATGTCGGGGGTTTTAGGGGAGCAGCAATGGTGCTTGGGAGGAGGAAAGGTGTTTCCTGCTTCCCACCTCTATGCCTGTCTCCACTACCAGAATCAGTGGGCCGAGCACACAGGTATAAGCCTCTATGCTTGGCATTTGTAGCTGCCATAGGTGGGGTTTCCCTCTCACTGGCCTGACTCCAGGGCAGGGGCTGCCAGTTTGCAAGCCTGGTTGGGTCAGGCTGGGAGGAAGGCTCAGCAGGCTGCATATCATGGTTGGGGGCCTTGGAGCTGCATAGCCAGCCAGGGGATAGAGCACCTGAAGCTTCTCAAAGTTCCCAACCTGCTGGGCAGAGTGTGCCTGGACAACTTTGTCCACCTGTCCTTTCTCCTGAGCAGTAAGCTCTGTGAAATCCTTGCCCCTTTAGCATCCTTCTCACTGTTAAGAAGTCTCTCAGACTGCCTGCCTTTCTTTTGTCCCAGAGCAGCTGGATGTGCATCCTTTTTCCACAAGTGGTTGGAATCTCAGTCTCTCCAGGTATTCCACCTGTCTTAGCTTTCCAACCCCACTAATCTCCACAGCACCATGCAATATAGGTTCCTGCTCCCAGAGCAGGTCTCCAGTGCTGGGTGTTCAGCACTCCTAGGCCTTCTCTCCCTCCGCACTCTGTTTATCTTCCTCCTGCCAGTGAGCTGGGGTGGGGCAAGGGCTTGGGTCCTGTTGGATCACAGCTTTGGTACATTACCCTGTTCTGTGAGGTTTGTTCTTTTCTCCAGCTGTATGCAGTCTGGCGCAGCTGTCTTTCCTGTTGCTCTTTCAAGATTAGTTGTTATTGATTATATTTTCGATTTATATGTGCTTCCGGGAGGAGGTCTCTGTCTCACCTCTCACGCCACCATCTTTAATAGTA
Organism: Manis pentadactyla; assembly: GCF_030020395.1. Taxonomy (NCBI): domain Eukaryota; kingdom Metazoa; phylum Chordata; class Mammalia; order Pholidota; family Manidae; genus Manis; species Manis pentadactyla. The sequence goes on from NC_080028.1 coordinate 35,196,569, forward strand.
TGTCAATCTTTAAAAAAACTTAAGACAGTGGGCTCAAGATAGCGGTGTGCATAGGGTGGTGGAACTCTCCTCCCCAAACCATATATGTTTCCTAAAATACAACAAATACAACTATTCTTAAAAGAGAGACCAGAGGATACAGTACAACAGCCAGGCTACATCTATATCTGCGAGAACTCAGCATCTCACGAAGGGGGTAAGATACAAAGCCGGGACCTGGTGGGACCTGAGCACTTCCCCCACCCCAGCTCACTGGTGGGAGGAAAGGAATCAGAGTGGGGAGGGAGTGGAAGGGCAGGACTGCTAAATAACCAGCCCCAGTAATCTGCACCAGTAGCACAGACACACATTGCATGGTGTGCTGGATATTAGAGAAATGGAAGGGTAGGGTCCAAGACAGAGACCATGAGCAGGTCCCCACAGCCAGCTCCCCTGGGACAAAAGAAAAGCAGGTGCTTTTTAAAAGTCTTAAAGGGACAAGGGCTCAACACCTGAACAAAATCGTCCCAGCACACTCAGCCCAGAAGGATAGGAATGTTGAGAAACTTCAGGCCCCCAAACCATCTAGGGGGTAAAGTAGCCCCAAAGCCCTTCACAGTGATAAGCAGCCTGCCATTTGTTCTCCCTGATGATGCTACAAGCAAACCGGGTGATCCGCCATAGCTGTGGAGCAGCCAGAGAGCAGCCCAACCCACAGCAACCACCCAGAGTCTCCTCCCAGTGCGCAGCTAACTGGCACAGGCAGCAAAAGCTGGAGCAGAACCTGAAGGCACGAAGGGACACCATTCTCACAGGAGAATACACCCGGCATGGCTGTGACTCCGCATAGTGCTCAAGGCTAGCCTGAGGGCGGCCCTGCCCATGACAGCTCAGGAGATTGTCCCAGAGTCGTCTCCTGGTGTGTGGGTAACTGGCACAGGCAGCAGAACCCAGAGCAAGGTAGGTAGGGAAGGCACGAAGGGGCACTGTTCTCACAGGAGAACACACCAGGCGTGACTACAACCCCATGCAGTGCTTTATGCTAGCCTGAGGGTGGCCCTGCCCACAGCAGTTCAGGAGATTGTCCCAGAGTCTACTCCCGGGGTGCAGGTAACCAGCATAGGCAGCAGAGAAGAGCAAGGCGACCAATAAGCAGGAAGGGACTTTGCTCTCCCAGCTGACATACATGCCACCTGCCTGTGACCACTTCTATAACCATGAAAACATGGAAGAATCTGGTCCAGTCAAAATCACTCAGACAATCCCAATGAGAGGGCCTGGTGAGATAGATATAACCAATCTTCCTGAAAAAGAATTCAAAATAAAAGACATAACCATGCTGATGGACCTGCAGAGAAATATGCAAGAGCTAAGGAATGAAGTCCAGAAGGAGATAACAGAAAAGAAATAATTGATAGAACGGTTTAAGAGCAGACTGGATGAGATGCAAGAGACTGTTAATGGAATAGAAATCAGAGAAAAGGAATACAGAGAAGCTGAGGCAGAGAGAGATGAAAGGATCCCTAGAAATGAAAGAATATTAAGAGAACTGTGTGAGCAAGCAGAACAATATTCATATTATAGGGGTACCAGAAGAAGAGAGAGAAAAAGGGATAGAAAGTGTCTTTGAAGAAATAATTGCTGAAAACTTCCTCAAGCTAGGGAAGGAAATTGTTTCTCAGACCATGGAAGCCCACAGATCTCCCAACGCAAGGGACCCAATGAGGTCAATACCAAGACATATAATAATTAAAATGGCAAAGATCAAAGACAAGGACAGAGTATTAAAGGCAGCCAGAGAGAGAAAAAAGATTACCTACAAAGGAAAACCCATCAGGCTATCAGACTTCTCAACAGAAACCTTACAGGCCAGAAAAGAATGGCATGATATATTTAATGCAATGAAACAGAAGGGTCTTGAAGCAAGAATACTGTATCCAGCACAATTATCATTTAAATTTGAAGGAGGGATTAAACAATTTCCAGACAAGCAAAAGTTGAGGGAATTTACCTCCCACAAACCACCTCTACATGGTATTTTAAAGGGACTGCTCTAGAAGGAAGCACTCCTAAGACTAAATATATGTCACCAGAGAAAATAAAAGCAAAGCAAAGAAAGCAGACCAACCAAATACTAACTAAAGACAAAAAATATAATCAACTATCCACAAAAATAGTCAAAGGAAACACAAAAGAGTACAGAATAAAGCACCTAACATATAAAGAATGAAGGAGGAAGAACAAGAAGGGAGAGAAATAGAGAATCATCAGACTGTGTTTATAATAGCTTAATAAGAGAGATAAGTTAGATGGTTATATAGTAAAGAAGCTTCCCTTGAACATTTGGTAACTACGAATCCAAAGCCTATGATGGCAAAATGTACATTATCAATAATCACCCTAAAAGTGAATGGACTGAATGCACAATAAAAAGACACAGAGTAATAGAATGGATAAAAAAGCAAGACCCATCTATATGCTGCTTACAAGAGACTCACCTCAAATCCAAAGATATACACAGAATAAAAGCGAAGGGATGGAAAAAGATCCTTCATGCAAACAATGGGGAGAAAAAACAGGTGTTGCAATACTTATGTCAGACAAAATAGACTTCAAAAAAGAAAGTAACAAGAGCTACAGAAGGACATTGCATAAAGATAAAGGGGGCAGTCCAACAAGAAGATATAACCATTATAAATATATATGCACCCAACACAGGAGCACCAACATATGTGAAACAAATACTAACAGAATTAAAGGAGGAAATAGAATGCAAGCATTCATTCTAGGAGACTTCAACACACCACTCACTCCAAAGGACAGATCAACCACACAGAAAATAAGTAAGGACACAGAGGCACTGAACAACACACTAGAACAGATGGGCCTAACAGACATCTACAGAACTCTACACCCAAAAGCAGCAGGATACACATTCTTCCCAAGTGCACATGGAACATTTTCCAGAATAGACCACATACTGGCCACAAGAAGAACCTCAGTAAATTCAAAAATACTGAAATTCTACCAACCAACTTCAGATCACAAAGGTATAAAACTAGAAAAAAATTGTACAAATAAAACAAAGGCTCACAAGCACATGGAGGCTTAACAACATGCTCATGAATAATTAATGGATCAATGACCAAATTAAAACAGAGATCAAGCAGTATATGGAGACAAATGACAACAACAGCACAAAGCCCCAACTTCTGTGGGACACAACGAAGGCAGTTCTAAGAGGAAAGTATATAGCAATTCAGGCCTATTTAAAGAAGGAAGAACAATCCCAAATGAATAGTCTACAGTCACAATTATTGAAACTGGAAAAAGAACAAATGACACGCAAAGTCAGCAGATGGAGGGACATAATAAAGATCAGAGAAGAAATAAATAAAATTGAGAAGAACAAAACAATAGAAAAAATCAATCAAATCAAGAGCTGGTTCTTTGAGAAAATAAACAAAATAGACAAGCCTCTAGCCAGACTTATTAAAAGAAAAATGGAATCTACACACAAACAGAATCAGAAATGATGAAGGAAAAATTACAATGGATACTATGGAAATACAAGAATTATTAGAGAATACTATGAAAATATGTATGCTAACAATCTGGATAACCTAGAAGAAATGGACAACTTCCTAGAAAAATACAACCTTCCAAGACTGACCAAGGAATAAACAGAAAATCTAAACAGACCAATTACCAGCAATGAAATGTCGCGCGCCTCGTCCTCGCCAGCAAGAACAGCACGCAACAACAGCAGGATTCTTCTGCAGAAAGCTTTAATCTTCAGCTCTTTTGTGATACAATCATCAGGGGAAGGACCCAAAGGGAAAGACTGGGCTAGCTATATAGTTCTCATGCTCCAAGCTGATTGCGCGCTGCCTGTGATGCTTCATTAGCATAGCTGCTACGATACGCCAATTGGTTAGCAGGTGAAGGTCTAATTAGCATGTGGTATGCGGCCAGGAAGTGGCGGGATTATCCAGAAGTAGTCTTTGTTTTGCCTACAACTTTTTCTCAAGCTGGGCGCCATTTTTAGGTGCGGCAGGTATGGCTACCAAGACAATTACATTAAGAGACTTCTAATATTAAACCACCTTTGAGTTCCTTAGATACACTTATCTTGTCTACATTAAATTGTTTATCCTATTCTTTTTTTTTAAATGTTTTTATTTTTTTAGTTTGGAATCATTAATATAAAATCACATGGACAAAACTGTAGTTAATAGATTCACTTGTTTATCCTATTCTTTATAGATTCAGTGTGCTGATAATTTGTTTGGAATGATGCACTTAATGATACTGGCCTCTCTTGTATTATACTTAATCTGACTTGGTCAAGATGATTACTGTCCTCATACACTGAGTTGGGGCATGTTCTCTCTTTTTGGATTCTTTGAAATATTTCTATAGGTTTAAATAATCTGTCTCTGGTAATTATGGTGGACTTACTTGTTCTGCATTCTCGTGTTTTATTTTTGAAAACAATATTTCAGTTACTGATTTACTTCCTTTACTCTCCATAGGACTATTCTTTTTTAGTCAGTTTGGGTTGGTTAGAATTTTCTAGGGATTTATCCATTTTATCTAAGCATTAAAATTCAGAACATTACATTGTCTAAAGTATTAATTACCTTTTACTTCATAATATTATTTATATTTGTGCCTTGTCTCCTTCTCTCATCAGTCTTACCAGGAAGTCTGTTGTTTTTTTCAACAATATTTCAACTAAATTGTAGCTTTGTTGGTCCTCTTTTTCCTGATTTTATTTTCTATCGTTAATTGCTGTGCATATCTATTTCTTTTCTTCTACTTTCTGTGGGTCATGTAATGTTCTTTAAAGCTTTTTTTTTAAGTTGGACATTAATGCATAATGTTCAGCCTTCTCTAGTAGGTCAAATATTTATTCTTCCACATGGTTGAAACTAAAAGTGTACTTATTTAGAGCTTTAAGTTTCCCTTTATTACCTTAGCTGCAACACTCAAGTTTTGCTATGTAGTATATACATGGATTAGTTTTTAATTTTTCTAATTTATTCTTTAAAATTGAACTATCCTTGTACAATCTTATATAAGTTTCAAGTATACATATACAACACAGTGGTTCAATAGTTACCAACATTATTAAATTCTTACCCTCTCTAATGCAGTTCCTGTCTGTCAACACAGGAAGATGTTACAGAATCATTGGCTGTATTCTCCACGTTGTACTACCATCCCTGTGACCAACTTATAATTGAGAATTTTTGTGCCGTTTAATCTCCCTCACCCTTCCCACTCACCCCTTCCATCCCCTTCCCCATGGTAACCACCATTCCCTTCTCCATGTCTATGAGTCTACTGCTGTTCTGAACATTCTGTTTTGCTTTGTTTTTATATTCCACAAATAAATGAAATCATGGTATTTGTCTCTCTCTGCCTGACTTATTTCACTGAGCATAATACCCTCTAGGTCCATCCATGTTGTTGTAAATAGCAGGATTTTTAAATTTTTTATGGCTGAATAATATTCCATTGTGTATATGTACCACCTCCTCTTCATCCATTCATTTATTAATGGACACTTAGGTTGCTTCTGTATCTTGGCTATTGTAAATAATGCAGCAATAAACATAGGAGGGCATATATCATCAAAACAGGGATTTTGTATTCTTTGGGTAAATTCCTAGTAGAATTACTGGGTTGATTGGTATTTCTATTTTTAGTTTTTTGAGGAACCTCCATACTGCTTTCCACAGTGGCTGCACCAGTTGATATTCCCACCAACAGTGTAGGAGGGTTCCCATATCTCCACATCCTTGCCAACACTTGTTATTTCCTGTCTTTTGGATAATGGCCATTCTGATTTGTGTGACTATCTCATTGTGGTTTTGATTTGCATTTCCCTGATGATTAGCCATGTGAAGTATGTTTTCATGTGCCTGATGGCCATCTATATTTCTTCTTTAGAGAAATGTCCGTTCAGGTCCTCCACCCATTTTTTAACTGGATTACTTACTTTTTCGGTGTTGAGGCATATAAGCTTTTATATATTTTGGATGTTAATCCCTTATTGGATAAATCATTTACAAATATATCTTTCCATACTGTAGGTTGCCTTCTTGTTCTTCTGATAGTGTCCTTTGCTGTACAGAAGCTTTTTAGTTTTATGTAGTCTGACTTTTTCAGTTTGATTTTGTTTCCCTTGCCCAAGGAGATGTGTCCAGGAAAAAACTGTTCATACTTTTACTCAGATTTTTGCCTATGATTTCTTCTAAGAGTTTTAAGGTTTCATGACTTACATTCAGGTCTTCGATCCATTTCAAGTTTACTTTTGTGTATGAAGTAAGGCAATAACCCAGTTTCATTCTTTTGCATGTAGCTGTCCAGTTTTCCCAATACCATTTGTTGAAGAGGCTGTCTTTTCCCTTTGTATAATCAAGGCTCCTTTATCATATACTAATTGACCATATATGCATGGGTTTATATCTGGGCTCTTATTCTGTTCCTTGATCTATAGGTCTGTTCTTCTGCCAGTACCAACTTGTTTTGTTTGCTGTAGCTTTGGAGTAGAGCTTGAAGTCAGAGAGCATAATCCCCCAAGCTTTGCTCTTCTTTCTCAGGATTGCTTTAGCTATTTAGGGTCTTTTGTGGTTCCATATGAATTTTAGAACTATTTTTTCTAGTTAATTGAAAAATGATATTGGAACGTTAACAGGGATTGCATTGAGTCTATAAATTCCTGTGGGCAAGATGGCCATTTTGACAATATTACTTCTTTCTATCCATGAGCACGGGATCAATTTCCACATATTGGTGTCTCTAATTTCTCTCATGAGTGCCTTATAGTTTTCAGAGTATAGGTCTTTCATGTCCTTGGTTAGATTTATTGCTAGGTATTTTATTCTTTTTGATGCAATTGTAAATGGAATTGTTTTCCTGATTTCTCTTTCTGCTAATTCATTGTTAGTATATAAGAATGCACAGATTTCTATGTATTAATTTCATATCCTGTTTTTTGCTGAATCCAGTTATTCTAATCATTTTTTTGGTGGAGTCTTTAGGTTTTTCTATGTATACTATCATGTCATCTCAATAGTGAGAGTTTAACTTCTTCCTTACCAATTTGGATGCCTTTTACCTATTTGTGTTGTCTGATTGCTATAGCTGGGACCTCCAGACTATGTTGAATAAAAGTGGTGAGAGTGGACATCCTTGACTTGCTCCTGATCCTAGAGGACAAGCTTTTAGGTTTTCACCATTATTATTTAGTTTCAAGGTTTTAAAATATGATTTCCTCTTTCACATGTGAGTTTGGTAGTTATTTTTTATGTTCCAAATATGGTTAAAAATCTTTTGTCATTTTTTGCAAAGCTTTATTGATGTTTAATTTATAAAACATAAAACTCTCACATTGTAAGAATACAGGTCAGTGATTTCAAGTAAATTTATACCAGCACCACAATACACTTTTAGAATTCCTTCAACTTCCAAGAGTCCCCTTGTGGCGACTTACAATCAATGCCTGCCTCTAGTCCCACACTCGTGAAATGGTTAATATGATTTCTGTCTATATGAGCTTGCATTTTCTGGAAAGTTTGTATAAATGAATCAATTAGCCATAAATATATGTTGGGTTTGGACTCTATTGTGTTCTATTGTTCAATCTCTATGCTCTCGTTAAACCAATACAACGCTGTCTTAATTTTTTTATTTTTACTTTTTTTATTTTTTATTTTTGTATCATTAATCTACAATTACATGAGCAACATTATGGCTACTAGATGCCCCCCATCACCAAGTCCCCCCCACATACCCCATTAGTCACTCTCCATTAGCATAGTAAGATGCTGTAGAATCACTACTTGTCTTCCCTGTGTTGTACAGCCCTCCCCATGCCCCCCACCCCCTTCATTATGTCTGGTAATCGTAATGCCCCTTTTTGTCCCTTGTCCCTCCCTACCCACCCATCCTTCCCAGTCCCTTTCCCTTTGGTAACTGTTAGACTATTAGTGGGTTCTGTGAGTCTGCTTCTGTTTTGTTCCTTCAGTTTTTTTCTTCATTCTCATACTCCACATATGAGTGAAATCAATTGATGCTTGTCTTTTTCCGCCTGGCTTATTTCACTAAGCATAATACCTCCTAGCTCCATCCATGTAGTTGCAAATGGTAGGATTTGTTTTCTTCTTATGGCTGAATAATATTCCATTCTGTATATGTACCACATCTTCTTGATCCATTCATCTACTGATGGACACTTAGGTTGCTTCCATTTCTTGGCTATTGTAAATAGTGCTGTGATAAACATAGGGGAGCATATGTCTTTTTCATACTGGGCTCCTGCATTCTTTGTGTAAATTCCTAGGAGTGGAATTCCTGGGTCAAATGGTATTTCTATTTTCAGTTTTTTGAGGAACCTTCATACTGCTTTCCACAATGTTTGAACTAGTTTACATTCCCGCCAGCAGTGTAGGAGGGTCCCCCGTTCTCCACATCCTCACCAACATTTGTTATTATTTGTCTTCTGGATGGTGGCCATCGTTACTGGTGTGAGGTGATATCTCATTGTGGTTTTAATTTGCATTTCTCTGATGGTTACTGATATGGAGCATCTTTTCATGTGCCTGTTGGCCATCTAAATTTCTTCTTTGGAGAAATGTCTGTTCAGCTCCTCTACCCATTTTTTAATTGGATTATTTGCTTTTTGTTTGTTGAGGGCATGAGCTCTTTATATATTTTGGATGTCAATCCTTTATCAGATATGCCATTTATGAATATATTCTCCTGTACTGTAGGATGTCTTTTAGTTCTATTGATGATGTCCTTTGCTGTACAGAAGCTTTTCAGCTTGATTTAGTCCCATTTGTTCATCTTTGCTTTTGTTTCACTCACCCATATGTTCATGAAGAAGATGCTCATGTTTATGTCCAAGAGATTTTTGCCTTTTTTTCTAAGAGTTTTATGGGTTCATGACTTACATTCAGGTCTTTGATCCATTTCAAATTTACTTTTGTGTATGGGGTTAGACAATGATCCAGTTTCATTCTCTTACATGTAGCTGTCCTGTTTTACCAACATCAGCTGCTGAAGAGGCTGTCATTTCCCCATTGTATATCCATGGCTCCTTTATCATATATTAATTGACCGTATATGTTTGGGTTAATATCTGGACTCTGTATTCTGTTCCACTGGTCTGTGGGTCTGTTCTTGTGCCACTACCAAATTGTATTAATTACTGTGGCTTTGTAGTAGAGCTTGAAGTTGGGAAGTAAGATCCCCCCTGCTTGATTCTTCCTTCCCAGGATTGCTTTGGCTATTTGGGGTCTTTTGTGGTTCCATATGAATTTTTGAATTATTTGTTCCAGTTCATTGAAGAATGCTCTTGGTATTTTCATAAGGATTGCACTGAATCTGTACATTGCTTTAGGCAGGATGGCCATTTTGACAATATTAATTCTTTCTACCCAAGAGCATGGGATGAGTTTCATTTGTTAGTGTCCTCTTTAATTTCTCTTAAGAGTGTCTTGTAGTTTTCAGTGTATAGGTCTTCCACTTCCTTGCTTAGGCTTATTCCTATGTATTTTATTCTTTTTGATGCAATTGTGAATGGAATTGTTCTCCTGATTTCTCTTTCTACTAGCTCATCATTAGTGTAGAGGAAAGCAACAGATTTCTGTGTATTAATTTCATTTCCTGCAACTTTGCTGAATTCAGATTGTGGAGTCTTTAGGGTTTTTTATGTACAATATCATGTCATCTGCAAATAGTGACAATTTAACTTCTTCTTTACCAATCTGGATTCCTTGTATTTATTTGTTTTGTCTAATTGCCATGGCTAGGACCTCCAGTACTATTTTGAATAACAGTGGGGACAGTGGGCATCCCCTTCTTGTTCCCAATCTTAAAGGAAAAGCTTTCAGCTTCTCGCTCTTCAGTATGATGTTCGCTGTGGGTTTATCATATATGGCCTTTATTATGCTGAGGTACTTGCCCTCTATACACATTTTGTTGACAGTTTTTATCATGGATGGATTTTGAATTCTGTTGAATGCTTATTCATCATCTACAGAAATGATCATGTGGTTTTTTGTCCTTCATTTTGTTGATGTGGTGGATGTTGATGGATTTTTTAATGTTGTACCAATCTTGCATCCCTGAGATGAATCCCACTTGGTCATGGTGTATTGATCCGCTTGATGTAGTTTTGAATTCAGATTGCTAATATTTTGTTGAGTATTTTTGCATCTATGTTCATCAGGGATATTGGTCTGTAATTTTCTTTTTTGGTGGGATCTTTACCTGGTTTTGGTATTAAGAGTGATGCTGGCTTCATAGAATGAGTTTGGAAGTATTCCTTCCTCTTCTATTTTTTGGAAAACTTTAAGGAGAATGGGTATTATGTCTTCTCTATATGTCTGATAAAATTCAGCGGTGAATCCATCTGGTATGGAGGTTTTGTTCTTGGGTTGTTTTTTGATTACCGATTCAATTTCATTGTTGGTAGCCATACCTGCCGCACCTAAAAATGGCGCCCAGCTTGAGAAAAAGTTGTAGGCAAAACAAAGACTACTTCTGGATAATCCCGCCACTTCCTGGCCGCATACCACATGCTAATTAGACCTTCACCTGCTAACCAATTGGCGTATCGTAGCAGCTATGCTAATGAAGCATCACAGGCAGCGCGCAATCAGCTTGGAGCATGAGAACTATATAGCTAGCCCAGTCTTTCCCTTTGGGTCCTTCCCCTGATGATTGTATCACAAAAGAGCTGAAGATTAAAGCTTTCTGCAGAAGAATCCTGCTGTTGTTGCGTGCTGTTCTTGCCGGCGAGGACGAGGCGCGCGACATAATTGACCATTTTAACTGATTAAAGGATTTTTTAAATATATGATTATCTCAATAGGGACAGAAGCATTGTTAAAAGCTCACAACAATTTAGACACGGAAGGGAACTTCCTTGACCTGACCAAGGTTATCTACCCCCAAAGTACAGCAAGCATCATCATCATAGAAAAATATTTCCTTTAAAATCAGGAATTATTTTCCCCACCTTCACTACTTATATTCGATATTGGAGTAGAGTTTCCAGGAAGTATAGTAATACTAGAAAAAGATGCGGAAGACATACAATTGAGAAAGGGCCTAACAAAGCATTAATTTTTTACAGATGACATGACTATCTACATTAAAAAATAACCTATAATCCATCAGAATTAAGAGAGTCTAGTAAAATGGCCAGATATGAAACCAAATATATACCAAAATCTATATCATTTCTATATATTACTGATAGTTAGAAAACATAATTTAAAAAGTTAACATATGTCACACCCACGGGGATGATGATAATCAAAAAGTAACAAGTATTGACAAGGATGTGAAAAAAATGGAACCTCACACACTGCTGGTGAAAATATAAAAATGGTGCAGCTGCTTTGGAATACAGTTTGGCAGTTCCTCAAAAATGTAAATACACAGTTATCATGAATCAGAAATTCCATTCCTAGATATATGCCCAAGAGAAATGATAGCGGGTGTCCACACAAACCTGTATTTGAGTGTTCATGGGAACATTACTCTTAATAGTAAAAAAAATAATAATGAGATAAAGTGTTATATATTCATACAGTGGAATATTATCAAGCCGTAAAGAGGAATGAAGTACTGATATAAGCTTCAACATTATGCTAAGTGAAATAAAACAGACACAAAAGCCCGCATATTTTGTGATTCATTTATATGATGTCCAGAAAAGATAAAGACAGAAAGTAGATCCGTGGTTGGAATTAAACTATCAGCAATGATATTAACTACAAATAGGTAACAGAAACATTTCTGGAAAATCCAAAAATACATAGAAATTAAATGTGAATTGGAGCATAGTATGTTATTTAACCACTGTTAAATTTCCCAATCTTGATAAATGGACATACTAAAATATTTAAGGACACAGGCACAATGTCTGCCATTCACACACACCAGCGGAGTACAATGTGTGACAAAAAGTAAAAAAACTGGTGATTCTGAGTAAAGGGTATTTGATAGTTCTCTGTGCTATTCTTGCTACTTTTCTATATATAACTGAAATTTTATCTAAATAAAAAGTTGCCAAATATCTATAGGAAAAAAGAAAAACAGTTAACAGAGGAAACAATGGTACTAAAGAATGTGGGAGTGGGCATATGGGCTGTTCCCTGAGAAATTCTTTCGTCTGTGCTTGTGTTTGAAATTTTTCATAATAAAATATTAGAAAAGAAAGTGAACAGAAATTTACATTTACAATAAATATGCAAATGATTAGGTAGCTAAAAACAAATCTAACGAGATTGCAGGCCTTTTATGGAAAAAAAATTCCTAGTACATTTTTAAAAGACATTGATAAATACCTAAGAAAATGGATTTCAAAGACTCAGTATTATAAAGATGTCAATTTTACCTGAAAAACTGAAAAAAAAAAAAACGGGATAATAAACCCTAACATGAAATTTGAGACAATTGAAAAGCTCATTGTAAAAGACCTAACACGCAAAGCACTTCTACAGAAGAAAAATAAGTTGGAGGAGTTGCCATCCAGAAATCGTTCATTCTAAGGCTATAGTAATTAGTCAGTGTTATATTTAAGCAAGGATATTCTCAGTGACTGGTGTAACAGAATAGAAAATCCAGACATCTCTTTCTGGACTCTCTTTTCTATTCACTTTGAAAATCTCTGGTCATTTTGAATAGCCCTCTACGAATACCACACTGGCATTAGTATTGTTCAGGTTCATAAACTGGGCAGTAAGTTCACAGGTCTTCATTTGGTTACTTTATTCTATAACTTGTATGTTACATATATTCTCTTCTAGGTACCCAGTATTACTTGAAATGGTTCCCAAATAAAGGGCAGAATGTGTCTGGCCTCTAGGAAGGCTCGATCCAGGAATCTGAATGCACCTGGGATCCACTACATTTCTGTTTCCTATTCCTATTCTCTGCGTGTTGACTTACTTTCTCAGGCTGCTTGTTCTCAGTAGGCTGGAATTATGGCCACAGGCTGCTTTGGACTTACATCTAAACAGACACGTGACTATGGTGTGAAAGGTTCTTCTCTGGCAGCTCCAGTTAAAAAGACTGCTGGAGAAGTGTTCTAACTGACTAGACTTATACCAAATGTAGTCACCCTGAGAGCAATGAGTGTCATCAGGAGAATGGAATTCTGTGAATGGAACACTGAGTCATCTACCCACCTGCAGCCAAGGGGACAGAGTCTCTTACTAGAAAAGTTAGGGAAGATGTGGGGCACAACCACAGATTCAGCTATCACCCATAACAGCTGCAAGTCAGACAGGCTGATGGGATCAGATGCTGTTAGAGCAGGTTTTCTATGGATAAATCTTACAATGATGTGTCTTTCAATGGTTCCTGAAGTGTTGTCTTATATTTTCCTATCTTTTCTGTAGCAAAGAACCACTTTATGTTCAGGAATTAGCAGATAAGTCAGGGGAGTATAAGAATTATGAATGTTTTATTGTCATGTTCACCATCCTTCAAGACTTAGCATCATTAGAAAATATAATAAAAATTATATGCAACATAAGAAAGATAGACGTAACATTTACCTCTTTAGTCCTCGACAATTTTTATACAGCTTTATTTTGTAAAAACAATAGGTTGTTTTGTGAGACCTTCAAGACATACATGAGAATAACACTAAAAATAACCTGAAATTCCTATCATCTGGAGGCACCTGTCATTAACATTTTGGTGAACATCCTTCCACAATCTTCCTTGGCATATATACACGTACATACACATATGAATACCATTTTATGTAATTGTTGAATCAGTCATTTTGGAAAGAAAACCTATTCAACACGAACATTTTATATCACTGTCAAAATGCCTGTCCTCCAAAATAATTGATTTTTTTTTTTTTGTTAACAGGTAATGTTACAAATATGTTACAGGAAGCAGAAGTACATTATATTTCTCGAAACATCTGTAATTCTGAGAAGAGTTATGGAAACATAATTCCTAGCACTTCCTTTTGTGCAGGTGATGAAGATGGAGTTTTTGATACTTGCAGGGTAAGACCAAGTAATTTTCCTTAGAAATATTTTCTAAAGCCAGATGGGAACCTTAACAGGCCTTTGATCACTTTCTGTGAAGGCATAATTCAAGTCTAAAAGTGCTAAATTCCTTTTTCTCCTTCTTAACTATTCCAACAATCCAAATCCTCTTGTTTTCCTGTTTCCTTAGTTTCTACAGTCATAGCCAACAATAGGCAAAATCTGTCTTGAATCTTTTAATTACCACCTTTATTGAGTTTTATATATATAAATATAAATATATATATGTGTGTGTGTATATATATATATATATACAGTTCATCCTTTAAAGTATATAACAACTCAATGGAATTGTACCTTGAAAATTATGCTTTTCTAACTTTTGTCTAAGAGAAAGTTCAGAAAGGAGAAATGGGGAAATGGATGGAGGAAAATAAAGTTCAGGAGAGGATGAAGCTTTATAGGGAAATGACAATATTACCCTTTGGTTTTGGTTGTTAATAAAAACTCTGGATTTTATGTAAACCTTCTAAACTTCCTATCCATAATCATGTGTAACTGAAAAGTCCTGATGGCTTCAGAAGAAATAGTTCTCAGTTGGGTTGTTGGGACACAATAGTTTATTTTGTTTGGTTTTAGTTTCAGTGTGGAATTTGAAATTAGAGTATTTGCCTACCTGAAAGTTCAGTTGAATGATAAAAAAAGTAAGGCATCCAGGGATCCAAACAGGATAGTTTCATCTGTGGGGGAATGAGAGAATTTAAACCAAGTTAATGAGAGATGTGTACAGTGGCACTGAGAATATAACCAGTTATTAAGATGTATCACTGAATATTAAAAATAAATTCATGAATACTAAAAATATTAAGTATGCAATTCAATGGGCTTTTAGTATATTTATGGGTAGTATAACCATCACCATAATCCAATTTTAGAATGCTTTTTTCAACTCCAAAAGAAATCTCTACTCATTGTAAGTTACTTCCCATTTTCCTCTCATCCACCTCCAGCCCTAGGAAAACACTAATCTCTGTAGATTCATCTACTAAGGGAAATTTCATGGGAATGGAATCATTCAATATGTGGTCTTTTATTATTGCTTCTTTCACTTATTACTAGATTTTCAAGGTTCATCCACACTGTAGCATGTATTAATACTTTACTAATTTTATTGCTGAATAATATACCATTGAATGGACATGCCACATTTTATTCATCCATTCAGTGGTTGATGAACATGTGAGCTATTTACACTTCAGGGCTATTACAAACAATGTTACCATAAACACTCAAGTATAATTTTTTGTGTGGGCATATGTTTTCATTTCTCTTCAAAATTCCACCTAGAGGTAGAATTGCCAAGTCAATATCAAACATTTTGAAGAACTGCTAAACTATATTCCAAAGTGACTGCGCCATTTTACCTTCTCACCAGCAATGTGTGAGCACTCCGATATCACCATATCCTTGCCAGCATTTGTATTGTCTGTCTTTTAGATTATAGTCACCCTTGCAGGTGTGAAGTGGTATCTCCTTGTGGTTTTAATGTACATCTCTCTGATGACTAATGATGTTAAGCATCTTTGATGTTAAGCTTATTGGCCATTTGTGTATCCGCTTTGGTAAAATGCTTATTTAGATCCTTTGCCCATTTTAAAATTGTTATTTATCTTTTATTTATTGAGTCATTAACATTCTTTACATATTCTGAATACAGGTCCCTTACCAGATATATGGTCAGCAAATATTTTCTCCCCTTCTGTGGACTGTCTTTTCACTTTCCTGATGTTATTATTTGTAGCACAAAACCTTTTTATTTTTATGAAGTCAAATTTATCTATGTTTTTGTTTTGGCTCTTGTGCTTTTGAATCTTTCTTTATTCCTTGTCTTCCCTACTTCTAAATTTACCAGCACTTCACTCCCAAACAGTACCCCATGCTCTGATCTTTTCCTACTCCTTCTGATTTCTGCAACTTAGGGCTTATCTTTCCTGTGTCCTTTACCTTAAAAATCTTGCTGAGTAAAATAGTAAAGAATCTAATTAAATTGAAATGCACTCATTGTCAAAAAATAATTATTCAGTGCCTATCTTATATAGAAAATTTGAAAACACTTTAGGAACACGATCCTTAACCTTTAGATACTGGAAGAGTTATCTCAGTGTCCTTGTTGTTTTGAGAGATTAGTAGTCCTTGATTATGTTTTGGTACATTGACAGCCTTGTATGAACTATGACAGACATTTGTGATTTATAATACTATTGAGAGGCTTAGCCGTATTTATTCCTGCTATCCTGCACCAGCCACTGTCAACACTTAGAAAGATGCCATCTCTTGCAAGATGCCAGTTTACTCCTCTCCATTAGCTAGCAAACCATACACAAACCTAAAAGAATCCTTCTTATATCTTAAAATTATACTTTTCACACATGGCATTAGGCAGAAGTATTCTAATAGTATTCTACTAGAAGTATACTTTTAAATTATATTTCTCCTGAGTAATTATACTAAAAAATGCAAACAATTTGGTTTATAGTATTCTTGTTCAAAACTATTCAGATGGGAAGTTTATCTACCAGCTATATGGTTCTTCTAAATACCGGGCCAGACAAATACCTCCAGTTTGAGTTGGAATAAAACTGAAAATCTATAGATCTCTAAAACTTGAAGATAATATTGAAAGTGTATATTTATGTAAATTATGTTTAATGTGATTGTGATAGATTCATTCCAGATTTGCTGTTGTATAAAGACATCTAGAAGTAACTAAGGCTATTTTGGGACTTTTTAAATAGGGTGATAGTGGTGGACCATTAATGTGCTACTTACCAGACCAGAAACAATTTTTTGTAATGGGAATTACCAGTTACGGATATGGCTGTGGTCGAAAAAATTTTCCTGGTGTCTATTGTGGGCCATCCTTCTATCAAAAGTGGCTGACAGATCATCTCTACCAGGCAAGCAATAAAGGCATATTTAATATAAATATTCTACTGGGACAGATCCTTGCAGCTCTAGGTTCTATTGTATTACTAGCTATTCCATAGAGAAATTCTGAAGAATGTTTACTTTGTATTGCATCCCTTTCCATGTTCTATATAATGAAAATCATTTATTCTTTTGATTAGTAAGTATCCACGTTAGAGTTCCCATGTGGACATTTTTGGAATAAAAGAGTTGTGGCTTACTAGATATGTAATTGTAAATTTGGTACTAAATCACATGCTTCCTTGATGTGCCTCTTTTACTTTGTAATCATAATTTTGAATTTGGAATACCTTCCTAGAGTTTATATATAAAATTAAAAATATACTTTATGTATGTAGTGCCAAATAATAAAGAGTTTATAATTAAAACAAAAGCTACTTTTTATTAATCAGAACTCTTTCCTTTTAAGTTACACTTTATTTTACTCAAAAACACTTGTCTGTATATTATTTTTCAAATTAACATCTTGTTTCTGGTTCTCAAGGGCTATTTGGAGAAATAAGCATTTTCTTATTATTTAAATGTTAATTATAATAGTTTACTTCATATCAGTACTTCCTTTCCTATGCCAAGAGAACTGCAGTGCAGGTACCCCAAAATAATGTACTTTTTTTTTTCAAAATAATGCACTTTTTATTTAGAAATTTATGATGTGTGACATTTTTGCAGCACTTTAACCTGCTTTTGGAACTTTATTTTCTTGAAGCCCATGCTAAAAGTTTGCATTCCTCAGGCCTTCCAGATTAATTGTGAGGAGAGGTGACTGACAAGCAAGGTGGGAAAAGAGGGTCGCCAATCTAGAATAAACTTTACAATGACCAAAGTATAGAATGAGTTATTAATATTATCAAGAAAATGTTGACCAAATTAGTATCTACTACAAATCAACTTTGGAGAACCCATGAAGCTGAGAAATAATTTTCTCATCTTTCTTGTTTATGTTCAACCAGCTAAAACCAAGTGTTTGAGATTGTTGTTCTGCTTTGCTTTAACCTAATTTCAGGTTTTTACTGAAAGAAAGCATAAGTTTTCTATCTATTAACTCCCTTAGGGATCATTAGTAGTTTAACACTCAAAGGGTAAAACACTGCGTTTTACAGATTTGCGAGCAACACTGAGGGAATATTGACTGTTCTTTCTTGAAAGAGACCCTATATTATCCACTGACCGTCTTATAAGGAATTAGTTGGTAATGCTTGTACAGAAATCAACATAATGTATTAGTCTTTTCCTATTTATTCTGAGCATTCAGATTCACCTGATAGCCCTGAATGTTAATACTAAAAAAAACTCTTCTAAAATGTATTCACGCCATTAGAGGGGAAGCTCTTGCATTCCACTTCAAAGGTATGTCCTGATTGCTCTTTAGGTCTGCATTTCTAGTCAGGTAGCTTAGTTCACTTATTCCACTAACCAGAATTCAGTTATACAACATTTCTCTCCACTACCACAGACCGTTAGACTATAGACCTTGCGATTTAAGACCGACTTTCTTTCAAATATCATCCTGTTACTTGGTAACTACTTACCCATAACTTAGTAGTTACTTATCCACTGTGTATATGTACATCTTCTTTACCCATTCATCTATTGATGGACACTTAGGTTGCTTCCACATCTTGGCTATTGTAAATAATGCAGCAATAAACCCAGGGGTGCATTTATCTTTTGGAAACAGGGATTTTGTTTCTTCAGGTAAATTCCTAGAAGTGACATTACTGGGTTGATTGGTATTTCTATTTTTACTTTTTTTCAGGAACAAGAGTTTGGACAATTATTAATACTTACAGTATTGCTGTCAGTATTGACTAATTTGATTATATGAAGTTCTTTTCTTTTTCTGAAGTATCATTGATACACAAATCTTATATTGGTTTCAAGTGTACAACATAGTAGGTCAACAGTTACCCATATTATTAAATCTCACCCCCACTAATGCAGCTCCTGTCTGTCAATATAGGAAGATGTTAAAGAATCATTGGCTATATTCTCCATGCTGTACTACCATCCCTGTGACCAACTAATATTACGATTGAAAATTTTTGTGCCGTTTTATGCCTCTCACCCTCCTCAGAACCCACCCATCCCAATACTCCCCATGGTAACCACAAGTCACTTCTCAGTGTCTATGAGTCTACTGCTATTTTATTCATTTTGTTTTCTTTTGTTTTTATGTTACACAAATAAATGAAATCATATCTTTCTCCACCTGGTTTATTTCACTGAGCATAATACCTTTGAGGTCCATCCATGTTATTGCAAATGGTAAGATTTTGTTCTTTTTTATAGCTAATGTTCAATTGTGTATATGTACATATCCTTTATCCATTCATCTACTGATGGACACTTAGGATGCTTCCACATTGTGGCTATTGTAAATAATGCAGCAATAAACACAAGGTTGATATATCTTTTCAAAACAAGGATTTTGTTTTCTTCAGGTAAATTCCTAGAAGTGGCATTAGTGGGTCGATTGATGTTTCTATTGTTAATTTTTTGAGAAAACTCCATATTGCTTTCCACAATGGTTGAACTAATTTACATTCCCACCAAGTGCAGGGTTTTCCCCTTTCTCTGCATCTCGCCAGCATTTGTTGTTTCTTGTCTTTTAGATGTTTGCCATCCTAACTGGTGTGAGGTGATATCTCAGTGTGGTTTTAATTTGCATTTCCCTGATGATTAGCAATGTGGAGCATCTTTTCATGTGTCTGTTAGGCCATCCAAATTTCTTCTTTGGAGAAGTGTCTGTTCAGATCCTTTGCCCATTTTTTAATCAGATTACTTGCTTTTTGGGTGTTAAGGCATATGAATTCCTTATATATTTTGCATGTTAACCCCTTATCAGATAACTCATTTATGAATATATTCTCCCATATTGTAGGATTCCTTTTTGTTCTGCTGATGGTGCCCTTGGCTGTACAGAAGCTTTTTTGTTTGATGTAGTCTCATTTGTTCATTTTTGCTTTTGTTTCCCTTGCCTGAGGAGATGTGTTCAGGAAAAAGTTGCTCATGTTTATATTCAAGAGATTTTTGCCTATATTTTCTTCTAAGAGTTTTATGGTTTCATGACTTACATTCAGGTCTTTGATCCATTTCGAGTTTTCTTTTATGTATGGAGTTACACAAGAATCCAGTTTCATTCTCGTACATGTAGCAGCCCAGTTTTGCCAACACCAGTTTTTGAAGAAGCTGTCTTTTTGCTATTGTATATCCATGGCTCCTTTATCATATATTAATTGGCCATGTATGTGTGGGTTTGTATCTGGGCTCTCTATTCTGTCCCATTGATCTATGGGTGTGTGCTTGTGCCAGTACAATATTAATTCCTATTCATGAGCATGGGATGTATTTCCATTTATTTCTGTCTAATTTCTCTCATGAGTGTCTTGTAGTTTTCAGGGTACAGGTCTTACACTTCCTTGGTTAGTTTTGTTCCTAGGTATTTTATTCTTTTTGATGCCATTGTAAATGGAGTTATTTCCCTGATTTCTCTTTCTGCTAATTCATTATTAGTATATAGGAGTGCAACAGATTTCTGTGTATTAATTTTGTATCCTGCAACTTTGCTGAATTCAGATATTAGATCTAACAGTTTTTTGGTGGAGTATTTAGGGTTTTCTATGTACAATATCATGTCATACAAATGATAACAGTTTAACTTCTTTCTTACCAATTTAGATGATTTTTATTACTTTGTGTTGTCTGATTGCTGTGGCTAGGACATCCAGCACTATGTTGAATAAAAGTAGTGAGAGTGGGTAACCTTGTCTTGCTCCAAATGTAGAGGAAAAGCTTTCAGCTTTTTGCTGTTAAGTATGATGTTGGCTGTGGGCTTGTTATATATGGCCTTTATTATGTTGAGGTCCTTACCCTCTGTACTCATTTTGTTGAGAGTTTTTATCATGAATGGATGTTGAATTTCATCAAAGCTTTTTCAGCATCTATGGAGATGATCGTGTGTTTTATGTCCTTTTTGTTGATGTGGTGTTATGTTGTTGATTGATTTTCAAATATTGTATCATCCTTACATCTCTGGAATAAATCCTGCATGATCTTCTTGATGTATTGAATTCAGTTTGCTAATATTTTGTTGAGGATTTTTGCACCTATGTTCATCAGGGATATTTGTATGTAATTTCTTTTTACATAATGTCTTTGTTTGGTTTTGGTATTAGAGTGATACTGGCCTCATAGAATGAGTTTGGAAGTGTTCCCTCCTCTTTTAATTTTTGGAAAACTTTAAAGAGGATGAGTATTAGCTCTTCTTTAAATGTTTCATAAAATTCAGATATGAAGCTATCTGTGCCAGGAGTTTTGTTCTTAGGTAATTTTTTTATTACCAGTTTGATTTCATTGCTGGTAATTGGTCTGTTAAGATTCTCTGTTTCTTTCTGGGTCAGTCTTGGAAGGTTGTATTTTTCTACAAAGTTGTCCATTTCTTCTAGGTTATCCAATTTGTTGACATACAATTTTTCATAGTAGTCTATCATAATTCTTTGTTTTCCATGGTGTCTGTAGTGATTTTTCCTTTTTCATTTCTGATTCTGTTTATGTGTGTACACTCTCTTTTTTTCTTAATAAGTCTGGCTAGGGGTTTATCTATTTTATTTTCTCAAAGAACTAGCTCCTGGTTTCATTGATTCTTTCTATTGTTTTATTCTTCTCAATTTTATTTATTTCTACTCTTGTCTTTATTATGTCCCTCCTTCTACTGACTTTGGGCCTTATTTGTTCTTCTTTTTCTAGTTTCCTTAATTTTGAGTTTAGACTGTTCTTTTGGGATTATTCTTGCTTCATGAGGTAAGCCTGTATTGCTATATATTTTCCTCTTAAAACTGCCTTCACTGCATCCCAAAAGTTTTTGGGTATTGAGTTGTTTTCATTTGTCTCCATATATTGTGTGATCTCTGTTTTAAAATGGTCACTGATCCATTCATTAATTAGGAGCATATTGTTAAGCCTCCATGTGTTTGTGAGCTTTTTTGTTTGACAATTTATTTCTAGTTTTATACCTTTGTGGTCTAAAAGCTGGTTGGCACAATTTTAATCTTTCGAATTTATGAAGGCTTTTTTTGTGACCTAGTATGTGATCTATTCTGGAAAACATTCCATGTACACTTGAGAAGAATGTGTATTCTGTCTTTGGGAGTGTTCTGTAGATGTCTGTTAGGTCCGTCTGTTCTAGAGGATTGTTCAGTGCCTCTTTCTCCTTACTTATTTTCTGTCTGGTTGATCTGTCTTTTGGTGCGAGTGGTGTGTTGAAGTCTCCTAAAATGAATGTGCTGCATTCTGTTTTCCCCTCCAATTCTGTTAGTAGTTTGACATATTTAGGTGCTCCTATATTGGGTGCATAGATATTTATACTGGTTACATCCTCTTGTTGGATTGACCCCTTTACCATTATATAATGCCCTTCTTTGTCTCCTTACTTTCTTTGTTTTGAAATCTATTTTGTCTGATATAAGTACTGCTACTCCTGCTTTTTTCCTTCTTATTTGCATTAAATATCTTTTTCCATCCCTTCACATTTAGTCTGTGTATGTCTTTGGGTTTAAAAGGAGTGCCTTCTAAGCAGCACATAGATGGGTCTTGTTTTTTTATCCATTCTGCAACTCTATGTCTTTTCATTGGTGCATTCAGTCCATTCACATTTAGGGTGATTATTGATAGATATGTACTTACTGCCATTGTAGGCATTAGATTTGTAGTTACCAAAGGTTCAAGGGCAGCTTTCTGATTATCTAACAGTCTATCTTAAATAGCTTATTACTAGGACAGGATTCAAGATGGTGGCATGAGAGGTGAGAAGGAGAACTCCTCCCAAAACCACAAATAGTACAAAAATATAGTTAAATAATACAACTAACCCTAAAAGAGCAACAAGAAAGAAGGCTGAACCAGACTACATACAGACCTCACGAACAGAGCAGATCTCACGAAACAGGGTAATGTACAAAAGCCTTAATCCTGCGAGACCCAAGCCCTTCCCCCACCCCAGCTCACCAGCGGGAGGAAGAGAAATGGAGCAGGGAAGGGGTGGAAGCCTGGGACTGCTGAACACCAAACCCTGGATATCTGCTTTGTAAGTAGAAGCCTATATTGTGTGGGACTCTGGATATTGGGAAGCTCAGACAGGCGGAGTGCTTGAGAGACTGAGATTCCGGCCTTTTGTGGAAGAGGGGATCCACATCCGGCCGCTCTGTGTCAGACGAAAGGCAGGCAGTCAGAGGCTTCCTAACAGCAGAGGGCTGCTGAAGGAGTGGGGTTTGCAAGGAGCTTGCTGCATGGGAGAAGGGAGCTAGACAAGGTTGTCTGGGCATGCTCTGCCAGCAGGTTGGGAAATTTGAGGAGCTTCAGGCACTCCATCCCCCTGGCTGCCTACTCTGCTCTGAGGCCCTACACTGTGTCACACAGCCTGCTGCACCTTCCTCCTAGCCTGCCCGCTCTAGTTCACAAACCGGCAGTCACTATGCTGACATCAGGCCAGCCAGAGGGAGGTCCCACCTACAATAACTAGAGAAGCAAGCACAGAGGCTTAAACCTGTGTGCTCAGCCCACTGGCTCTGACACTGGAGACAGGCACTGCAGATGGGAATCAGGAAACTGATCTTTCCTCTCCCCCCAGACACCAGCTCTGCTCTCCTACAACCCCCAACCTCACTCTAGGAGCTGAGCAGCTCCAGAGACTGGAGCTTCTGGGCACTAGTGGGCACCACACAGAAATATGAAACATCAAAAGAACATGCTTCAAACCAAAGTCTCACAAACCCCAGGAAAAGGGCCAAATGAAACTTAACAAAATTCCTGAAAGACAGTTCAAAATAAAAATTATAAACATGCTTATGGAGGTACAGAAAAACATTCAAGAACCAAGAACAAATTTAAGTCAGAGATTCAAACATTAAGAAATACCATATCTGAAATGGAACATACAATGGAGGGATTTAAAAGCAGATTAGATGTAGTAGAAGAGAGAGTAAATGGAATAGAAATTAGAGAATAGGAATACAAAGAAGCTGAGGCACAGAGAGAAAAAAGAATCTCTAAGAATGAAAGAATATTGAGAGGACTGTGTGACCAATCCAAATGGGACACTATTTGCATTACAGGGGTACCAGAAGAAGAAGAGAAAGAAAATGGGATAGAAAGTGTCCTTGAGGAGGTAATTGCTGAAAATTTCCCCAGTCTGGGGAAGGAGATAGTCTCTCAAGCCATGGAGGTGCACAGATCTCCCAACACAAGGGACCCAAGGATGACAACACCAAGTCATATAATAATTAAAATGGAAAAGATCAAGGATAAAGACAAGACTTTTAAAAGAGGCTAGAGAGAGAAAAAAGATCACATACAAAGGAAAAGCCATCAGGCTATCATCAGACTTCTCCACAGAAACCTTACAGGCCAGAAGGGAGTGGCATGATATACTCTACCCGGCAAGGTTATCATTTAAATATAAATTTGAAGGAGGGATTAAATAATTTTCAGATAAGAAAAAGCTGAGAGAATTTACCTCTCACAAACCACCTCTACAGTGCATTTTGGAGGGACTCCTATAGATGAAAGTATTCCCAAGTCTCAATAGATGTCACCCAAGGAATAGACAAGACTACAGAATATGATTCATAAAATACAAAGAATGAAGGAAGAAGAAAAAAGGGGGAAAAAAAAGAACCTTTAGGTTGTGTTTGTAAAAGAACATGAAGTGACTTAAATTAGAATGTTAGATAGTAAGGGAATTGCCCTTGAACCTTTGGTAACCATGAATCTAAAGGCTCCAATGGCAATAAGTACATACCTATTGATAATCACCCTAAATATAAAAGGTCTGAATGCACCAACCAAAAGACATAGAGTTACTGAATGGATAAAAAAACAAGACCCATCTATATGCTGCTTACAAGAGACTCACTTCAAACCCAAAGACATACACAGACTGAAAGTAAACGGATGGAAAAAGATATTTCATGCAACTAATAGGGAGAAAAAATAGTAGTTGCAGTACTTGTATCAGACAAAGTAGACTTCAAAACAAAGTAATAAGAGACAAAGAAGGACATTACATAATGATAAAAGTGTCAGTTAAACAAGAGGATATAACTATCATAAATATCTATGCACCCAACACAGGATCACCTACATATGTGAAACAAATACTAACAGAATTAAACGGGGGAAATAGAATGCAATGCATTCATTTTAAGAGACCTCAACACACCACTCACTCCAAAGGACAGATCGACCAGACAGAAAATAAGTAAAGAGACAGAGGCAATGAGCAACATATTAGAATGGATGGACCTAACGGACATCTACAGAACTCTCCATCCAAAAGCAACAGTATACACATTCTTCTCAAGTGCACATTGAACATTTTCAAGAATAGATCATATACTCAGCCACAAAAAGAACCTCAGTAAATTAAAAAAGACTGAACTTGTACAAACCAGCTTCTCAGATCACAAAGGTATGAAACTAGAAATAAAATTATACAAAGAAAATGAAAAAGCCCACAAACACATGGAGGCTTAATAACATGCTCCCAAATAATCAATGGATCAATAACCAAATAAAAACAGAGATCAAGCAATATATGGAGAGAAATGACAACAATAATTCAGCAACACAAAATCTGTGGGATGCAGTGAAGGCTGTGCTAAGAGCGAAATATATTCCAATACAGGCCTACCTCAGGAAAGAACAACAATATCAAATGAAGAGTCTAAACTCACAATTAATGAAACTAGGGAAAGAAGAACAAATGAGGCCCAAAGTCAGTAGAAGGAGGGACATAATAAAGATTAAAGGAGAAAAAAATGAAATTGAGAAAGAATAAAACAATAGAAACAATAGAAAGAATCAATGAAAGCAAGAGCTGGTTCTTCAGGAAAATAAACAAAATAGATAAACCCCTAGCCAAACTTAAAAAGAAGAGAGTCTACACATATAAACAGAATCAGAAATGAGAAATAAAAAATCACTACGGACACCACAGAAATACAAAGAATTATGAGAGAATACTAGGAAAAATTATATGCTAACAAACTGGATAACCTGGAAGAAACGGACAACTTTCTGGAAAAATACAACCTTCCAAGGCTGATCCAGGAAGAAACAGAAAATCTGAATAGACCAACAAAGAAATTTAATTGGTAATCAAAAAACTACCCAAGAACAAAACTCCTGAACCAGATGGTTTCACTGCTGAATTTCACCAAACATTTAGTGAAGACCTAATACCCATCCTCCTTAAAGTTTTCCAAAAAGTAGAAGAGGAGGGAACACTCCCAAACTCATTCTGTGAGGCCAACATCACTCTAATACCAAAACCAGGCAAAGACATCACAAAAAAAGAAAATTACAGACCAATATTCCTGATGAACATAGAGGTAAAAATACTCAACAAAATATTAGCAAATGGAATTCAAAAATACATTAAAAAAATCATCCATCATAATCAAGTGGGATTCATCCCAGGGATGCAAGGATGGTACAACATTAAAAAATCCATCATCATCCACTACATTAACAAAAAGGACCAAAACCACATGATCATCTCCATAGATGCTGAAAAAGCATTCAACAACATTCAGCAGCCATTCATGATAAAAACTCTCAACAAAATGGGTATAAAGGCAAGGACCTCAACATAGTAAAGGCCATGTATGACAAACTCACAGCCAACATCATACTTAACAGCGAGAAGCTGAAAGCTTTTCACCTAAGATCGGGAACAAGACAAGGATGCCCACTCTCCCCATTTTTATTCAACATAGTTCTGGAGGTCATAGCCACGGCAATCAGACAACACAAAGAAATAAAAGGCATCCAGATTAGCAAGGAAGAAGTCAAACTGTCCCTGTTTGCAGATGATATGATATTGTACATAAAAAACCCTAAAGAATCCAATCCAAAACTACTAGATCTAATATTTGAATTCAGCAAAGTTGCGGGATACAAAATTAATACACAGAAATCTGTTGCATTCCTACACACTAACAATGAACTTGCAGAAAGAGAAATCAGGAAAACAATTCCATTCACAATTGCATCAAAAAGAATAAAATACTTAAGAATAAACCTAACCAAGGAAGTGAAAGACCTATGCCTGAAAACTATGGGGCACTCTTAAGAGAAATTAAAGAGGACACTAATAAATTGAAATTCATCCCATGCTCTTGGCTAGGAAGAATTAATATTGCCAAAATGGCCATCCTGCCTAAAGCAATCTACAGATTCAATGCAATCCCTTTCAAAATACCAAGAGCATTCTTCAATGAACTAGAGCAAGTAGTTCTAAAATTCATATGGAACCACAAAAGACCCTGAATAGCCAAAGCAATCCAGAGAAGGAAGAATAAAGCAGGGGGAATTACGCTCCCTGACTTCAAGCTTTACTACAGAGCCATAGTAATCAAGACAATTTGGTACTGGCACAAGAACAGACCCATAGACCAGTGGAACAGAACAGAGAGCCAAGATATAAACCCAAACATATATGGTCAACTAATATATGATAAAGTAGCCAAAGAAATACAATGGGGAAATGACAGCCTCTTCAACAGCTGGTGTTGGCAAAACAGGACAGCTACATGTAAGAATGAAACTGAATCATTGTTTAACCCCATACACAAAAGTAAACTCAAAATGGATCAAAGACCTGAATGTAAGTCATGAAACCATAAAACTTCTTAGAAAAAAATATAGGCAAAAATCTCTTGGACATAAACATGAGCAACTTCTTCATGAACATATCTCCCCGGGCAAGGGAAACAAAAGCAAAAATGAACAAGTAGGACTGTAACAAACTAAAAAAGCTTCTGTACAGGAAAGGACACCATCAGTAGAACAAAAAGACATCCTACAGTATTGGAGAAAATATTCATAATGACATATCCGATAAGGGGTTGACATCCAAATTATATAAAGAGCTCATGCACCCCAACAAACAAAAAGCAAATAATCCAATTAAAAAATGGCAGAGGATCTCAACAGACACTTCTCCAAAGAAGAAATTCAGATGGTCAACAGGCACATGAAAAGATGCTCCACAGCACTAAGCATCAGAGAAATGCAAATTAAAACCATAAAGAGATAGCACCTCACACCAGTTAGGATGGCCAACATCCAAAAGGCAAACAACAACAAATGTTGGCAAGGATGTGGAGAAAGGTGAACCCTCCTATACTGCTGGTGGGAATGTAAACTAGTTCAACCATTGCAGAAAGAAGTATGGAGAGTCCTCAAAAAACTAAAATAGAAATACCATTTGACCCAGGAATTCCACTCCTAGGAATTTACACAAAGAATGCAGGAGCCCAGTTTCAAAAAGACATCTGCACTCCTATGTTTATCACAGCACTATTTACAATAGCCAAGAAATGGAAGCAACCTAAGTGACTGTCAGTAGATGAATGGATAAAGAAGATGTGGTACATATACACAATGGAATATTATTCAACCATAAGAGGAAAATAAATCCTACCATTTGCAACAATATGGATGGAGCTAGAGGGTATTATCCTCAGTGAAATAAGCCAGGCAGAGAAAGACAAGTATCAAATGATTTCACTTATCTGTGGAGTATAACAACAAAGAAAAAACTGAAGGAATAAAACAGCATCAGACTCACAGAACCAAGAATGGACTAACAGTTACCAAAGGGAAAGGGACTGGGGAGGATGGGTGGGAAAGGAAGGATAAGGGGTGAAAAGGGGCATTACGATTAGCACACATAATGTAGTAGGTGGGGAAACATGGAAAAGGCAGTATATACAGAGAAGACAAGTAATGATTCTCTATCATCTTACTATGCTGATGGACAGTGACTGTAAGGGGGTATGTTGGGGGGACTTGATAATAGGGGGAGTCTAGTAACCATAATGTTGTTCAAGTAATTGTACATTAATGATACCAAAATTCAAAATTAAAAAACATTGCTTATTACTCTATTTCAAACACCGTCTAAAGATTCTTTTTTCCCTTCTCCTTCTTTTTTCTTCCTCCTCCACTCTTTATATATTAAGCTTCAATTCTGTACTTTTGTGTATCCCTTGATTAACTTTTTGGGTAGTTGGTTTAATTTTGCATTTGCTTAGTAATTAATTGTTCTACTTCCTTTACTGTGGGTTTATGTTCTCTGGTGTCAGCTATTTAGCCCTAGGAGTATTTCCATCTAGAGTCATCTGTTAAAAATATCTTGTAGATATGGTTTGTTGGTGGTGAATTCCCTCAACTTTTGCTTAACTGGAAATTGTTTAATCCCTGCTTCAAATTTAAATGATAATCATGCCGGATAGTGTATTCTTGGTTTGAGACCTTCTGTTTCATTGCATTAAATCTATCATGCCACTCCCTTCTGGCCTGTACGGTTTCTGCTGAGAAATCTGCTGATAGCCTGATGGGGTTTCTTTTTAAGTGGTCTTTTTCTCTCTCTGGTTGCTTTCAATACTTTCTTCTTGTCCTTGATCTTTGCCATTTTAATTACTATGTCTTGGAGTTGTCTTCCTAGGATTCCTTGTATTGGGCAATCTCTACATTTTCATGAACTGAGTGACTATTTCCTTGCCCAGATTGGGGAATTTTTCAACAATTATTTCCTCAAAGAGACTTTCTGTCCCTTTGTCTCTATTTTCTTCTTCTGATACTCCTATAATGCAGATATTGTTCCATTTGGATTGGTCATACAGTTCTCAATATTTCATTCCTAGAGATCCTTTTTTCTCTCTGTGCCTCAGCTTCTTTATATTTCTGTTCTCTAGTTTCTATTTCATTTACCTTCTCCTCTACCTCATCTAATCTGCTTTTAAATCCCTGCATTGTATGTTTAATTTCAGATACTGTATTTTTCAAAATTTCTCTTTGTTGAAGTCCTCCCTGAGATCTTGAATATTTTTCTGTAGCTCCGTGAGCATGTTTATGACTTTTATTTTGAAATATATTTATCAAGATGATTGGTGATTTCAGTTTCGCTAAGCCCTCTTTCTTCCATTCTTTCTTGTAATTTTGTTTGGACCAAATTCCTTTGCTGCTTCATTTTTTAAGCATTGCCTATGGAATAATAACTTTGTGCAGGTGGCACCCTCTCGTGCCCAGGTCAATTTCCTGTGTGTGAGCCCAGCTACTGGCGAGCAGTGGGTGTATGCCTTTTGCCTTGTTTGTAGTAATCTGTGTGGGCTGTCAGCTGATTGCATGAGCAGGGAAAATACTCTCTGGAGCTGCCGTGCACCTGCAGCAACGGTGGGGGTCACACACAAGTGGAACTGGCACCTGTTAGGAGGAAAGAGCTTGGCTTGGAGGGTTTCCTGCCTTCCCAGGTGTAATGCCTGCCTCCATTGCCAGGGCCAGGGGGCCATGAGTCCAGGAAGGAGAGTATGCTATGCCCTGGTAGCTGCCATGGGTGGGGCCACCCTGCAGCAGGCCTGGCTCAATGGCAGGGTGGCAGGTGAGTGGGAGCCTGCTGAGTAAGGAGAGGAAGGCTGCATACTGCAGTGGGGGGCCTTGGTGCTGCACTGCCAGCCATGGGGATGGAACATCTGAAGCTCCTGAGACTTCCCAACCTGCTCGGTTGAGCATGCCAGGAAGGTTTTGTCCACCTGCACTTTCTCCTGAGCAGAAAGCTCCGTGTAATCATTGCCCCTTTAGCACCCCTCTCACACTTCAAACTGGCCACCTTTCTTTTGTCCCAGGGGGCCGGTTGTGCATATCTGTTTACAAATGGCTGGAGTCTCAGTCTCTCCAAGTATTCCACCCATCTTTGCTTTCCAACTCCACTAATCTCCAGGGCACAACGTAATGTGGGTTTGTGCTCCCAGAGCAGATATCCAGGGCTTGTTGTTCAGTGGTCCTGGGCTTCTGCTCCCTCCCCACTCTGTTCCACTTCTTCCCACCTGTGGGCTGGGGTGAGGGGAAAGATTGCGTCCCACCAGATTGCAGCTTTGCTACTTTCCCCTTTTCTGTGATGTCTTCTCTTCTTTGCCAGATGTAGGCAGTCTGTTTTGTAGCCTTCAGGTTGCTTTTTCAGGGTTAGTTGTATTTGCTATATTTTCATGTTTTATGTGATTTTGGGAGGAGGTTTCTGCCTCACTTCTCACACCGCCATCTTTTTTCCCTAACAGTCATGTGGTTTTTATCCTTCTTTTTGTTAATGTGGTGTATGATAGTGATTGATTGACAGATATACCATCCTTACATCCCTGGAGTAAATCCCACTTCGTTGTGGTGGATGGTCCTTTTGATGTATTTTTGAATTCATTTTACTAATCTTTTGTTGAGGACTTTTGCATCTATGTTCATCCCAGATACCATTCTAAAATTTTCTTTTTTTTTAGTGTTTTTGTCTGGTTTTGTTATTCAAGTGTTGCCTCACAGAACTGAGTTTGGAAGTAGTCCCTCCTTTTCTAAATTTTCTAATACTGTAAGAAGGATGGGTATTAGCTCTTCTTTAAATGTTTGGTAGAATTCAGCTATGAAGCCATCTGGTTTTGCAGTTTTGTCTGTTGGTAGTTTTTGATTACCTGTTCAATTTCATTACTGGTAATTGATCTGTTCAGATTTTCTATTTCTTCCTGGGTCATTCTTGGAAGGTTATATTTTTCTAGGTATTTGTTCATTATTTCTTTTTTTTTTGAGTTACTACCCAAGTTTATTATTTTATGCACATAATCACAACTTATTCTCCTTAATTTAACAGTAGGTTAACATATACATTTTTTTTTGTAGATAATTATTTTTTATTGAAGGGTAGTTGACACACAGTATTATATTATATTAGTTTCAGGTGTACAACATAGTGATTCAACATTTATATACATGACAATTCTAGGTACCAGCTATCACCATACCAAGCTGTTACAATATCTTGACTATATTCATTATATCCCGGTTACTTATTATTTTACCATTGGAAGTGTGTACTTATTTTTTTTGTGTGTGAGGGCATCTCTCATATTTATTGATCAAATGGTTGTTAACAACAATAAAATTCTGTATAGGGGAGTCAATGCTTAATGCACAATCATTAATCCACCCCAAGCCTAATTTTAGTCAGTCTCCAATCTTCTGAGGCATAACAAACAAGTTCTTATGTGGAGAACAAATTCATACATAGTGAATAAGTTCTTACATGGTGAACAGTACAAGGGCAGTCATCACAGAAACTTTTGGTTTTGCTCATGCATTATGAACTATAAACAGTCAGTTCAAATATGAATACTCATTTGATTTTTATACTTGATTTATATGTGGATACCACATTTGTCTCTTTATAATTATTATTTTTAATAAAATGCTGAAGTGGTAGGTAGATACAAGATAAAGATAGAAAACATAGTTTAGTGTTGTAAGAGAGCAAATGTAGATGATCAGGTGTGTGCCTGTAGACTATGTGTTAATCCAAGCTAGACAAGGGCAATAAAACATCCACGTATGCAGAAGATTTCTCTCAGAACAGGGAGGTTGAGGTTCTAAGCCTCACCTCTGTTGATCCCCAATTTCTCACCTGATGACCCCCCTGCGACTGTGCCTGTCTTAGGTTGTTCCTCCCTTGAGGAATCTTACCTGTCTCTGGCTAACCAGTCATCTTCTGGGGCCATACAGGGAAATATAAAGTTGGTAAGTGAGAGAGAAGCCTTATTGTTTGAAATGGTTAGTGAAAGGAAAGGAGCGACACACAGCAGCAATTCACCGGAGAATTCCACTTTATTAGGGAAAGGTGCTGGGTTATATAGGAAGGGGCATGATTTGATTGAGATGTCACTTCTACGGGGCTGGTGGCTATTGGCTAGGTGCTGGGATTGGGAGGGGGGCGAGGGGTGATTTGGCTTCAGGTGGCGCCGGCAGGAACCGAGGACCCGGAAGAGAAGCAGGAGGTTCGCTATCTTATGGGTGGGGACCCTTCATTCCCCCCTTTCTCCTCTATGGGGTTGTGGACGTTACTTTCTCTCTGACTGCTTCCTGCTGAACGGGGGCGGAGAAGAGAGTGAGGGCTTGAGGACTGGGAGGAAAGGGTTGATAGGACTCCCCACAGTAAGGATGAGTAGATGTGGACTTCTTCAGGTTGGAAATCAATGAAGATTCCCTGTAACCATAAGTCGAGGACTTGTTGATTCCAATGGTGCTAAGAGGATACGGGTGCCAGAAGCCAGGCGTCTGTGGCCATTGTTTCCAGGAACAGTTTCCAGCGGAGAGAGGGGTCCGTCTCAGCGTGTGGTGAGGCGGTCACGTGAGGGTGAGGGATCTTCTGTGGCTAAAAGCTGGTATTTCCTGAGTAAAAGCTGGTTGAAAGTTTGATTAGAGATTTTACCAACTTGGGATTTGATCAACTTTATTATGCAAGGCAAGAAGAGACAGGCAAGGAGAATGATTATTATGGGGCCTGCAATGGGCCACAGCCAGGTGAGGAAGGGGTTTGTTAGTATTGAAGAGAATGGGTTGGAATTGGACGCAGAGTGGTGGCTGGAGGCAAGGTCAGTGTGTTTGGTAATGTCAGTTTCTACAATGCCGGATTCGTTGATGTAATAGCAGCACTCTTTCCGAAGGAAGACGCAGGTGCCGCCCTTCTCGGCTGTAAGCAGATCTAAGTCCCGCCGGTTTTGAAGGGTGACCTTAGCTAGCGAAGTGACCTGTCTTTGGAGAGAGGCCAGGGAATCGGCAGTGGATGTCAGGGCTCCCTCAAGTTTGGCGTTGAGATCTTTAATTGCCCATAGAGAGTGACCCAAGGCTCCTCCCGAAAACCCTGCCCCAATGGCTGAGGTGGTCAAAGAGATACCGACCATGATGGGAAGGAAAGCAGCCCTTTTTGTGCGCGAGGGCAAGGGAGGTTGGAGCTCAAGAAATTCTGCCATGCTGTAAAGTGTAAGCTGTGGGATTAGGGTGAAGAGAATGCAGGGTATATTGGAGTTGGGAGGCAGTGAGTTAAAAAGACTGCCATTCCACCAAAAAAAGTGACCTGGTTGCATAAAAGTCTTAAGAGCTGGAGGTAGGGGTGTAGATAGAGAGACAGTGAAGTGCGCTGGAGGGGGAAGGGGTTGAGCCTACACAGTAGTGGATGGTGAGATCATCTGCGTATTCTGGTTCCCATAGGGGTATGTCTGCCAGGGGACGGAAGGGCTGTCCTTCTGCATGGAAGGAGTAGTTGGAAATATTAAGGGGCACGGCGGCCAGCAGTGGGCGCTGTAGTGATGTGCACAGGAAACAATTGGCGGTGTTGAGGGTGTGGTTGAGAAAGATGGTGGTGTCTTGGATGAGCTGTAACCAAGAGTAGGAGCGGGGGTAAGAAGATGAAGAGGTGCCATCAAGAGTTTGGACAATAACTTTTCCGGAATGTCTGATGTCGGATGCAACTTGAGAGATCTGGGAATGAGAGGGAACGTACTCTCGAGAGATATGAAGGGTACCGTGGGGGGTCGAGGACCCCCCATAGTAAACTGAGGCTGTGACTCCAGTGGCCCATCGAGAGTTCCAGGGATCTGGGATTAATAAGGAGAATGAGCTGTTGGGATATTTTATGAAACGGTTGGAGGAGTAATACTGTGGGTACCAGGAGTTACCCATGTAGTGAATGGTGCAAGACCAGTAGGGACATCTCTGTAGGTGTCTGGCCATCGCCTGCAACAGGCTCGTTTTTGGTCATAGAGGAAGCAGAGATAGGGAGAATAAAGGTAGCTGCTAGTGAACACTTCGGTGGAGGGAGGAAAATGGAGGTATAAAGGCTCGGAGCAGCCTTTCAGAGGGCAGTCTGATGTGGCAATGAGGGCAGTAATTTTTGTTTGATGCTGTGTGTAAGTCTATCTGACTTTGAATCGCCATACAAAGGAGGCTGGGTTGGTGGGGAAGACAATAGGAATGAGGAAAAAAAGCGAGAGAGAGCGAGGGAGCAGTAAAGGAGGAAAAAGTCATGATTCGGGTATGGATGGCAAAGGGGGTGAACGGGATTTTGGAGGAAAGAGGACAGTAAGGTCAGGAGTCTGGAGGGAGGGAGAGTCTGTAAACTTTTGTAGGTTAAGAGATCCTTTAGGTGATGTTGGGACAGAATGGTAAGGGGCGCTCCGAATGTCAGTTTATGAGCTTCCTTCTGCAAGAGCTGTCCAGCAGCTAATGCCTGTAGTCAGGGGGCCCATCCCCGAACTGTGGGGTCTAATTGCTTGGAAAGATGAGCTACTGGGGCAAAGGATGGGCCATAATATTGGCCTAGGACTCCTAGAGCTTGACTGGACCTCTCATGAATGTATAATGAGAAGGGCTTCGACAAATCAGGAAGATGGAGAGCTGGGGCTTCCACAAGGGCTCCACGGAGCTTAATGAAGGAGTGTCAGGGTGAGGAGGATAATGGTTCTTCAGGGGGGCCCTTGCTGAGGTTGTATAGGGGTCTTGTCAACAGGAGAAGTTAGGGATCCACGCTCTAAAATACCCTGCCAGGCCTAGAAAGGAAAGGATTTCTGTCTTGGTTTTGGGAATGGGCAGGTCAGAGAGGAGCCGTTTTCTGTCTAAGATAATGGACTTTCTTTGTTGAGATAGAAGAAATCCGAGGTAAGTGACAGAAGGGGAAGAGATTTGAGCTTTGACAGGGGATACCCGGTAACCTCTGGAAGCTAGAAGGTTAAGGAGGGAGGCAGTGTCAAGTTGAGACTGTTCCCACGAGGGACTGCAGAGTAGAAGATCATCGACGTATTGTAATAAGGTGGACTCAGAGTGATCATGATGAAACTTTTGAGGTCCTGAGCTAGGACCTATCCAAAAATATGGGGACTATCTCGGAAGCCTTGTGGCAAAACCGTCCAAGTGAGTTGTTCAGAATGTCTTGTGTATGGGTCCGTCCAGGTAAAGGTGAAAAAATATTGGGAGCAGTATTTACGGAGAAGTTTTGGTTTTATTTTTTTTTTTTATTTTTATTTTTTTAGATAATTATTTTTTATTGAAGGGTAGTTGACACACAGTATTACATTACATTAGTTTCAGGTGTACAACACAGTGATTCAACATTTATATACATGATAATTCTAAGTACCAGCTATCACCATACCAAGTTGTTACAATATTTTGACTATATTCCTTATGCTATACATTACATCCCGGTTGCTTATTTATTTTACAATTGGAAGTGTGTACTTTTTCTTGGTTGTTGTTGTTAGGGCATCTCTCATTTTTATTGATCAAATGGTTGTTAACAACAATAAAATTCTGTATAGGGGAGTCAATGCTCAATGCACAATCATTAATCCACCCCAAGCCTAATTTTCGTCAGTCTCCAATCTTCTGAAGCATAACGAACAAGTTCTTACATGGAGAACAAATTCTTACATAGTGAATAAGTTACATGGTGAACAGTACAAGGGCAGTCATCACAGAAACTTTTGGTTTTGCTCATGCATTATGAACTATAAACAGTCAGTTCAAATATGAATACACATTTGATTTTTATACTTGATTTATATGTGGATACCACATTTCTCTCTTTATTATTTTTAATAAGATGCTGAAGTGGTAGGTAGATACAACATAAAGGTAGAAAACATAGTTTAGCGTTGTAAGAGAGCAAATGTAGATGATCAGGTGTGTGCCTGTAGACTATGTGTTAATCCAAGCTAGACAAGGGCAATAAAACATCCACATATGCAGAAGATTTCTCTCAGAACAGGGGGGGTGAGGTTCTAAGCCTCACCTCTGTTGATCCCCAATTTCTCACCTGATGACCCCCCAGCGACTGTGCCTGTCTTAGGTTGTTCCTCCCTTGAGGAATCTTACCCGTCTCTGGCTAACCAGTCATCTTCCGGGGCCACACAGGGAAATGTTAAGTTGGTAAGTGAGAGAGAAGCCTTATTGTTTGAAATGGTTAGCTTTTTATTTCTTTGCATATTTATGCCCTGTGGCTTCTATGCCCAGCATTTGTCTTGAGGTATCTTTACCACTTGGAGGAGTTATGATACTCGGTAAATTTGATATGAGGCACGAATTCTATTTAAGAATTCGTTGTAAGTTGGAAGGAAGAAGAAAAGCTATAGAAGCAGCAGGCGGGAGAAAACATGGGAAGATTGATTATTTCTTTGACATATCTTCTTGTAGAGTAACTTCAGCATGTATATATTTTAAGCTACTACTTAAATTGCGCACACACATTAACATAATAGGAGTATAGTTACATAACCAAAGCATACCTGTAATTACCAGCCATCTCCAGTGAAACCAAGAAAACCAGTTAGGCACCCTAGGCATTTGTGAAAACTTATCAATGATATGATGGTTATTATCTAACTGAATTTGAATAGTTTTAGAAAAATCAGACAAATTAAAACAACCCATTCCTGGGCACTGTTCACATCCCATATGTTCTTTTAACAGTAAATAGTCTGTAGTTGTAAGATTTTGGAGCGCTACAATTTGCACTTCTCCTAGAAGTTTTGGTTTTATATCAGGCATCAGGGAGAGGGTAGTTAGATGCTTGAGCAGGCATTCAAGAGGTGAACTTTCAGGGAGGGATGAGGAGGCTCCCATGGCTACAGGACAGAGAAGGAGACAAACGGGAAGACGAACGGAGACCCTCGGACTGGGAGCAGACCGCAAGGAGACCAAGGGCGTCCCTGATGATCCTTGGTGGTCTGTGGAAACTCGTATACGAGTCAGAATTTCTTAGGAAGTGTGGGTCGTCACCCAGACTTCTCTAAGAAGGCAGAGTGCCGGAGTCCGAGGTACCTAGTACTAGGAGTTTTTGGTGGAAGGAATTTTCAGCGGAAGGAACGGAAGGAGGAGGTGGGGAGAAAGGGAGCATTCTCATCCGCAAAGGAGTCACCTCGTTTATGGCTGTTGGAGGAGGGGCCTGAGGGTCCGCCGCAGCCGTGAAGGCCTGAGGCAGGGAGAGTTCCCTCCTCGTCCGTGAGCGTCAGCGCCTTGCCGGACGATCACGGTCAATGGCGCTGTGATAGCTCGGGGAAGAGTGGCCTGCTC
Organism: Manis pentadactyla; assembly: GCF_030020395.1. Lineage (NCBI taxonomy): Eukaryota > Metazoa > Chordata > Mammalia > Pholidota > Manidae > Manis > Manis pentadactyla. The sequence goes on from NC_080028.1 coordinate 35,234,512, forward strand.
CAGGGGAAAACTTACCAAAGGCCAGAGAGGAGTGGTGAGTGTGAGGAGCCAGCGCCGGAAAAAGAGGACGAGGGCAAGCTGCTGCTAGTGTTGGGGGGAAGGGGGAAGACAGGGCCCAGTTGGGGTGTCCCATCTCCCGGGTTTCGGCAACAATGAAAGGAAAGGAGCGACACACAGCAGCAATTCACCGGAGAATTCCGCTTTATTAGGGAAAGGTGCTGGGTTATATAGGAAGGGGCATGGGGTGATTGTGGTGTCACTTCTACGGGGCTGGTGGCTATTGGCTAGGTGCTGGGATTAGGGGGGCGAGGGGTGATTGGGCTTCAGGTGACGCCGGCGGGAACTGAGGACCCGGAAGAGAAGCAGGAGGTTCGCCATCTTATGGGTGGGGACCCTTCAGTTAGCTTTTTATTTCTTTGCATATTTATGCCCCATGGCTTCTATGCCCAGCATTTATCTTGAGGTATCTTTACCACTTGGAAGAATTATGATACTCGGTAAATTTGATATGAGGCACGAATTCTATTTAAGGGTTGTAATTAGGAAGGAAGAAGAAAAGCTATAGAAGTAGCAGGCGGAAGAAAACATGGGAAGATTGATTATTTCTTTGACATATCTTCTTGTAGAGTAACTTCAGCATGTATAGGTTTTAAGCTACTACTTAAATTGCGCACACACATTAACATAATAGGAGTATAGTTACATAACCAAAGCATACCTGTAATTACCAGCCATCTCCAGTGAAACCAAGAAAACCAGTTAGGCACCTTAGGCATTTGTGAAAACTTATCTATGATATGGTGGATATTGTCCAACTGAACTTGAACAGTCTGAGAGAAATCAGACAAATTAAAACAACCCATTCCTGGGGAATGTTCACATCCCTTATGTTCTTTTAACAGTAAATAGTCTGTAGTTGTAAGATTTTGGAGCACTACAATTTGCACTTCTCCTAATTCTTGATTGAGTTCCAAGAGTATAGATCCAGTCAAATTTGTTGTTTTACTGTATGCACAGGCCAGCTTAGATATCTCCTTCCTCATTCCCATGGCAAGTCCAGGAACTGGTGGGATGAGTGCATCTATAGCTGTAGCAGTGCGTGGATCTTTGTTGGGGTTTTTTGATGATCATCTTCTGGCATGATTCTTCCAGAGAGTGCTGATGTTGGAAGTTCTCTTTCATATCGTATCTTAGTTCATTTACGGGGTAGCCAAATTAGGCTTTGATCCTCTGTATAAACACAAACAGACCCTTTGCCTACACTTTTATATGCCCTTTATACACTTGTGTAGAAATCATTGGAGGTTACCACACAGGAACTGCCCCCCCCTTTTTTTTTTGTATCACTAATCTACACTTACTTGATGAATAATATGTTTACTAGGCTCTCCCCTATACCAGGTCCCCCCATAAACCCCTTTACAGTCACTGTCCATCAGCATAGCAAAATGTTGTAGAATCACTATTTGCGTTCTCTGTGTTGTACAGCCCTCCCTTTTCTCCTACACCCCATGCATGCTAATCTTAATACCCCTCTACTTCTCCCCCCCCTTATCCCTCCCTACCCACCCATCCTCCCCAGTCCCTTTCCCTTTGGTACCTGTTAGTCCATTCTTGAGTTCTGTGATTCTGTTGCTGTTTTGTTCCTTCAGTTTTTCCTTTGTTCTTATATTCCACAGATAAGTGAAATCATTTGATATTTGTCTTTCTCCTCTTGGCTTGTTTCACTGAGCATAATACCCTCCAGCTCCATCCATGTTGCTGCAAATGGTTGGATTTTCCCTTTTCTTATGGCTGAGTAGTATTCCATTGTGTATATGTACCACATCTTCTTTATCCATTCATCTATTGATGGACATTTAGGTTGCTTCCAATTCTTGGCTATTGTAAATAGTGCTGCGATAAACATAGAGGTGCACTGATCTTTCTAATACTTGATTGCTGCATTCTTAGGGTAAATTCCTAGGAGTGCAATTCCTGGGTCAAATGGTAAGTCTGTTTTGAGCATTTTGATGTTCCTCCATACTGCTTTCCACAATGGTTGAACTAACTTACATTCCCACCAGCAGTGTAGGAGGGTTCCCCTTTCTCCACAGCCTCACCAACATTTGTTATTGTTTGTCTTTTGGATGGCAGCCATCCTTACTGGTGTGAGGTGATACCTCATTGTCGTTTTAATTTGCATTTATCTGATAATTAGCGATGTGGAGCATCTTTTCATGTGTCTGTTGGCCATCTGTATTTCTTTTTTGGAGAACTGTCTGTTCAGTTCCTCTGCCCATTTTTTAATTGGGTTATTTGTTTTTTGTTTGTTGAGGCATGTGAGCTCTTTATATATTCTGGACGTCAAGCCTTTATCGGATGTGTCATTTTCAAATATATTCTCCCATACTGTAGGGTTCCTTTTTGTTCTATTGATGGTGTCTTTTGCTGTACAGAAGCTTTTCAGCTTAATATAGTATCACTTATTCATTTTTGGTGTTGTTTTCCTTGCCCGGGGAGGTATGTTCAAGAAGAGGTCACTCATGTTTATGTCTAAGAGGTTTTTGCCTATGTTTTCTTCCAAGAGTTTAATGGTTTCATGACTTACATTCAGGTCTTTGATCCATTTTGAGTTTACTTTTGTATATGGGGTTAGACAATGGTCCAGTTTCATTCTCCTACATGTAGCTGTCCAGTTTTGCCAGCACCATCTGTTGAAGAGACTGTCATTTCACCATTTTATGTCCATGGCTCCTTTATCAAATATTAATTGACCATATATGTCTGGGTTAATGTCTGGATTCTCTAGTCTGTTCCACTGGTCTGTAGCTCTGCTCTTGTGCCAGTACCAAATTGTCTTGATTACTATGGCTTTGTAGTAGAGCTTGAAGTTGGGGAGTGAGATCCCCCGTACTTTATTCTTCTTTCTCAGGATTGCTTTGGCTATTTGGGGTCTTTGGTGTTTCCATATGAATTTTTGAATTATTTGTTCCAGTTCATTGAAGAATGTTGCTGGTAGTTTCATAGAGATTGCATCAAATCTGTATATTGCTTTGGGCAGGATGGCCATTTTGACGATATTAATTCTTCCTAGCCAGGAGCATGGGATGAGTTTCCATCTGTTACTGTCCCCTTTAATTTCTCTTAAGAGTGACTTGTAGTTTTCAGAGTATAAGTCTTTCACTTCCTTGGTTAGGTTTATTCCTAGGTATTTTTTTTTTTTTGATGCAATTGTGAATGGAGTTGTTTTCCTGATTTCTCTTTCTGTTGGTTCATTGTTAGTGTATAGGAAAGCCACAGATTTCTGTGTGTTGATTTTGTATCCTGCAACTTTGCTGTATTCCGATATCAGTTCTAGTAGTTTTGGGGTGGAGTCTTTAGGGTTTTTGATGTACAGTATCATGTCATCTTCAAATAGTGACAGTTTAACTTCTTCTTTACCAATCTGGATTCCTTGTATTTCTTTGTTTTGTCTGATTGCCGTGGCTAGGACCTCCAGTACTATGTTAAATAACAGTGGAGAGAGTGGGCATCCCTGTCTAGTTCCCGATCTCAGAGGAAATGCTTTCAGCTTCTCGCTGTTCAATATAATGTTGGCTGTGGGTTTGTCATATCTGGCCTTTGTTATGTTGAGGTACTTGCCCTCTATTCCCATTTTGCTGAGAGTTTTTAACATGAATGGATGTTGAACTTTGTCAAATGCTTTTTCAGCATCTATGGAGATGATCATGTGGTTTTTGTCTTTCTTTTTGTTGATGTGGTGGATGATGTTGATGGACTTTCGAATGTTGTACCATCCTTGCATCCCTGGGATGAATCCCACTTGGTCACGGTGTACGATCCTTTTGATGTATTTTTGAATTCGGTTTGCTAATATTTTGTTGAGTATTTTTGCATCTACGTTCATCAGGGATATTGGTCTGTAGTTTTCTTTTTTGGTGGTGTCTTTGCCTGGTTTTGGTATTAGGGTGATGTTAGCTTCATAGAATGAGTTTGGGAGTATCCCCTCCTCCTCTATTTTTTGGAAAACTCTAAGGAGAATGGGTATTTTGTCTTCCCTGTATGTCTGATAAAATTCCCAGGTAAATCCATCTGGCCCGGGGGTTTTGTTCTTTGGTAGTTTTTAATTACCGCTTCAATTTCATTGCTGGTAATTGGTCTGTTTAGATTTTCTGTTTCTTTCTGGGTCAATCGTGGAAGGTTGTATTTTTCTAGGAAGTTGTCCATTTCTCCTAGGTTTCCCAGCTTGTTAGCATATAGGTTTTCATAGTATTCTCTAATAATTCTTTGTATTTCTGTGGGGTCCGTCGTGATTTTTCCTTTCTCATTTGTGATACTGTTGATTTGTGTTGACTCTCTTTTCTGCTTAATAAGTCTTGCTAGAGGCTTATCTATTTTTTTTTTTATTTTCTCCAAGAACCAGCTCTTGGTTTCATTGATTTTTGCTATTGTTTTATTCTTCTCAATTTTATTTATTTCTTCTCTGATCTTTATTATGTCCCTCCTTCTGCTGACCTTAGGTCTCATTTGTTCTTCTTTTTCCAATTTCGCTATTTGTGACATTAGACCATTCATTTGGGATTTTTCTTCCTTTTTTAAATATGCTTGGATTGCTATATACTTTCCTCTTAAGACTGCTTTTGCTGCATCCCACAGAAGTTGGGTCTTAGTGTTTTTGTTGTCATTTTTTTCCATATATTGCTGGATCTCCATTTTGATTTGGTCATTGATCCATTGATTATTTAGGAGCGTGTTGTTAAGCCTCCATGTGTTTGTGAGCCTCTTTGCTTTCTTTGTACAGTTTATTTCTAGTTTTATGCCTTTGTGGTCTGAAAAGTTGGTTGGTAGGATTTCAATCTTTTGGAATTTTCTGAGGCTCTTTTTGTGGCCTAGTATGTGGTCTATTCTGGAGAATGTTCCATGTGCACTTGAGAAGAATGTATATCCTGTTGCTTTTGGATGTAAAGTTCTATAGATGTCTATTAGGTCCATCTGCTCTGCTGTGTTGTTCAGTGCTTCCGTGTTCTTACTTCTTTTCTGCCCAGTGGATCTATCCTTTGGGGTTAGTGGTGTTTTGAAGTCTCCTAGAATGAATGCATTGCAGTCTATTTCCCCCTTTAGTTCTGTTAGTATTTGTTTCACATATACTGGTGCTCCTGTGTTGGTTGCATATATATTTAGAATGGTTATATCCTCTTGTTGGACTGAGCCCTTTATCATTATGTAGTGTCCTTCTTTATCTCTTGTTACTTTCTTTGTTTTGAAGTCTATTTTGTCTGATATTAGTACTGCAACCCCTGCTTTCTTCTCGCTGTTGTTTGCCTGAAATATGTTTTTCCATCCCTTGACTTTTAGTCTGTACATGTCTTTGGGTTTGAGGTGAGTTTCTTGTAAGCAGCATATAGATGGGTCTTGCTTTTTTATCCATTGTATTACTCTGTGCCTTTTGATTGGTGCATTCAGCCCATTAACATTTAGGGTGACTATTGAAAGATATGTACTTATTGCCATTGCAGGCTTTAAATTCGTGGTTACCAAAGGTTCAAGGTTAGCCTCTTTAGTATCTTCCTGCCTAACTTAGCTCGCTTATTGAGCTGTTATATACACTGTCTGGAGATTCTTTTCTTCTCTCCCTTCTTATTCCTCCTCCTCGATTCTTCATATGTTGGTTGTTTTGTGCTGTGCTCTTTCTAGGAGTGCTCCCATCTAGAGCAGTCCCTGTAAGATGTTCTGTAGAGGTGGTTTGTGGGAAGCAAATTCCCTCAGCTTTTGTTTGTCTTGGAATTGTTTAATTCCACCTTCATATTTGAATGATAGTCGTGCTGGATACAGTATCCTTGGTTCAAGGCCCTTCTGTTTCATTGTATTAAATATATCATGCCATTCTCTTCTGGCCTGTAGGGTTTCTGTCGAGAAGTCTGATGTTAGCCTGATGGGTTTTCCTTTATAGGTGACCTTTTTCTCTCTAGCTGCCTTTAAAACTCTTTCTTTGTCCTTGATCTTTGCCATTTTAATTATTATGTGTCTTGGTGTTTTCCTCCTTGGATCCTTTCTGTTGGGGGTTCTGTGTATTTCTGTGGTCTGTTCAATTATTTCCTCCCCCGGTTTGGGGAAGTTTTCAGCAATTATTTCTTCTAAGATACTTTCCATCTCTTTTCCTCTCTCTTCTTCTTCTGGAACCCCTATAATACAGATATTGTTCCTTTTGGATTGGTCACACAGTTCTCTTAACATTGTTTCATTCCTGGATATCCTTTTATCTCTCTGTATGTCAGCTTCTATGCATTCCTGTTCTCTGGTTTCAATTCCATCAAAGGCCTCTTGCATCCTATCCATTCTGCTTATAAACCCTTCCAGAGTTTGTTTCATTTCTGCGATCTCCTTTCTGGCATCTGTGATCTCCCTCCGGACTTCATCCCATTTCTCTTGCATATTTCTCTGCATCTCTGTCAGCATGTTTATGATTCTTATTTTGAGTTCTTTGTCAGGAAGACTGGTTAGGTCTGTCTTCTTCTCTGGTGTTGTCTCTGTGATCTTTGTCTGCCTGTAGCTTTGCCTTTTCATGGTGATAGGAATAGTTTGCAGAGCTGGGACGAGTGACAGCTGGAAGAACTTCCCTTCTTGTTGGTTTGTGGCCCTCCTCTCCTAGGAGAACAGCGACCTCTAGTGGCTTCTGCTGGGCAGCTGCGCACAGACAGGGCTTCTGCTTCCTGCCCGGCTGCTATGGAGTTTATCTCTGCTGTTGCTGTTTGTGTGGCCTGGTTCGGGCCTCTGCTGCAAAGTGGTGGAGTCACGTTGGAGGGGGAGCGGCCTGGAGGCTATTTATCTCCGTAAGGGGCCTCCCTGCTCCCTGCAGCCCAGGGGTTAGGGTGCCCAGAGATCCCCGAATTCCCTACCTCTGGATTAAGTGTCCTGCCCTGCCCCTTTAAGACTTCCAAAAAGCACCCGCCAAAACAAAACAACGACCACAAAAAAAATAAAATAAAGGTGGCCACTCGTTTTTCTTTATTCTCCGGTGCCAGCCTCAGTCATCTGCTCACCGGTCTTGCTGCCCTGTTTCCCTAGTATTGGGGTCCCTATCCCTTTAAGACTTCCAAAAAGTGCTTGCCAAAACAAAACAGCAAAAAAAAAAAAAAAAAAAATGGTCGCTCGCTTTTCTGGTGTCCTCTGGCACCAGACCACTGGTGCCCGCTCAGTTCTTGCTGCCGTTTTCCTAGTATCCAGGGCCCTGCACTCTGGCCCGGATGGCTGGGGCTGGGTGTTCGGCAGTCCTGGGCTCCGTCTCCCTCCCGCTCTGCCTATTCTTCTCCCACCAGGAGTTGGGGGGATGGGTGCTCGGCTCCCGCCAGGCCGGGGCTTGTATCTTACCCCTTTCGCGAGGCGCTGGGTTTTCTCAGGTGCGGATGTGGTCTGGATATTGTCCTGTGTCTTCTGGTCTTTATTCTAGGAAGAGTTGTCTTTGTTATATTTTCATAGATATATGTGGTTTTGGGATGAGATTTCTGCTGCTCTACTCACCCCGCCATCTTCCGCCCCTCTCTTGTCCATTATTTCTAGGTTGTCTAATTTATTGGCATATAAATTTTCATAGAATTATCTAATAATTCTTTATATTTCTACCATATCTGTTGTGGCTATTACTTCTTCATTTCTGATTTTGTTTGTATCCTCTCTCTTTTTTTCTTGCTAAGTGTGGCTAGAGGTCTTTCTATTTTTTTTGACTTCTCAAAGAACCAGCTCTTGGTTTCACTCATTTTTTTCTATAGTGTTATTCTTCCTTCTACTAACTTTGGGTTTCATTTGTTTTTCTTTTTATAGTTTCCTTAATTGTGAGTTTAGGCTTCATTTGGAGTTTTTCTTGTTTCCTCAGATAGGCCTATATTGCTATGTACTTCCCTCTTAGAAGCACTTTTGTGGTGTTCCACAGATTTTGAGCTGTTGAGTTTTTGTTTTCATTTATTCCATGTATTGCTTGATTTCTGTTTTGATTTGTTCGTTGATTTATTGGTTATGTAGAAGCATGTTGTTTAGCCTCCATGTGTTTGTTTTTTGTTCTGTGTAATTTACTGCCATTTCATATTGTGGTCTGAGAAGTTGCTTGATACAATTTCAGTCTTTTTTAAATTTATTGAGTCTCTTTTTGTGGCCCAGTATGTGATCTGTTCTAGAGAATATCCCATGCACACTTGAGAAAAATGTGTATCCTGCTGCTTTTGAGTGGAATTTTCTGTAGATATCAGTGAGGTCCATTTGATCTAATGTGTTATTCAGTGCCTGTTTCCTTATTTATTTTCTGTCTGACCGATCTGTTTATTGATGTCAGTGGTATGTTAACATCTCTGAATATGAATGAGTTGCAGTTTATTTTCCCCTCTAATTCTGTTAGTATTTGTTTTACATATTTAGGTGCTCCTATGTTGGGAGCACATATATTTATAATGGTTATATCCTCTTGTTGAACTGACCCCTTTAGCATTATGTAATATCCTCCTTTATTTCTTGGTACTTTCTTTGCTTTGAAATCACTTTTGTCTGATATAAGTACTGCTACTCCTGCTCTTTTCTCCCTATTATTTGCATGAAATATTTTTTTCCATCCCTTCACTTCTAGTCTGTGTAGCTCTTTGGGTCTGAAATGAGTCTCTTGTAGGCAACATATGGATGAGTCTTGTTTCTTTATCCGTTCTGCAACTTTGTGTCTTTTGATTGGTGCATTCAGTTCATTTACATTTAAGGTAATTATTGATAGCTGTGTACTTTTTGCCATTTTTTTCATTGTTTTCTGGTTGTTTTTGTAGTTCCTCTCTATTCTTGCCTTCTACCCTTCTGTTGTTTTATGAAGGTTTCTTTGGCATTGTGATTGGATTTTTCTTTTTTTTTTTTGTATCTATTACAGGTTTTAGGTTTGTGGTTACCATAAGGTTCACAGATAGCTTCCTAACTGTATAACAGTCTATATTAAGTTGCTGATTGCTCTGTTTCAAACACAATCTAAAACAACTACTTTTTTCTTCTTCTTCCTCCTCCATACTTTATTAGATACCATAATCTCCATTTTTTCATGTAGGCCTGGACTGATTCTGTGTATAGTTGGTTTTACTACTTTCATTTCATTTTGTTTTGTTTGAATTTCATACTACTTGGTAAGTAATTGGTCCACTACCTTTACTGTGGGTTTATTTTCACTGGTGAAAACTATTTAGCCTTAGGAACTCTGCAAATGCTCACTCAGTCCATGTGCTTTCTACCACTTAGCATTCACATAATTGAGAACTTTACTTGGGTCAGATTGAAAAGTAGAAATAGATGCCACATATCTTTGCTATGCTCCTGTTTAAATATATCAGTAGGAAATTTAAGTTGAGTCACTTCTCTCTTCAGCTGGTAGCCAGTCAGATGATACTACTTGAGGAGTATAGTAAATGCCACAATATGTTGTCTAAAAACTGCTTAATGATGAAGACAACTTTGCACTGTGTTTTCCTTACCTCAGAAGTAGATATTGTCCAGTTGGAGGCTTAGGGAACCAAACTTCATAAAGGCTTGGGAAATCTAAAATTATTCTTTTTCTGGTGTGGTCAGATCACTTGGGTGTTCTGGAATGTGATCCATGGTACTTTCTTTGTTATACTATTTCTGACTTAGTTTTGTCTAAATGGGTGTGAAACTTAAATGCTTTATTTATGAGAGAGAATAATGATACCACCAACTTAACATCTGGATAGCTCTGGATGATTAGCAGGGCCCTGCCATGTACATTCAAATGTCAGCATCTGTTATCCATGTTAAAAATGGAGAATGAAGTCCAGAGAGAACGTGTTACTTTAGAATCTCATGTCGTACCCGATCCTGGTGACCATCATGGAGTCATTGGACTTGACCTTTCATTGTGTGAATTTATTCATTAATAATAAGATACCATATCCCTCCCTGTAAACAAAATGTCACAGAGGAGAATGTAATATGTTTTATTGCTCAGAGGAAACTAATAAGGTCCAACCCTTGGTAGCTTAAAATTGGAGAAGGACATTTCAGTACATCAAGTTTTATGCAAAAGGTTTTCAAAGCTTTTCTAAGTAGTAGTATTGAGTATAATAGCATTTCTTAATTGCTCTTAAGTTTCTTACTGTATGTGCATTTCGTAAGCACAACAGTCCAGATCTTGTCAAAATTACTGTGCTTTCTTAACTACAGAGTGCTTTCATTCATATTTTAATGTTTAGGGAAACCGTGTAAGTCTTAAAGCCAAGCTGTACATTTTATGTAGTGGTGTTTATCTAGGTTTAATAAATAAATCATGCGTTTTACTATCAACAGTTAATCAGGAGTGAGGAAATATACTTAGGAACTCTGAATGGTGGGTCTCAAACCATGACAGGTTTTATGAGACAGTCCCTTTTAAAATTTAGTTAGGGAGTTCTGTGCCCTTAGAACTTAGCTATACCTAAGCAGTATCAAGTTTTAATGTGAATTTTTCAAATGCATAAACTTTGGGGGCCAAGAGGGCTAGCACCATCTTAGCATTCATTTGCTGATCTTCCACATCGTGGGCTCTGTTAGACCGTCTTGTGGAGTGGATGCACTGATGACTGCTTGAGTCAAGCCTAATGGAGCCTTGCTGGATGGGGTGGTGTAATTAATCATCACAGCTATGGAGCAGACAGATCAATTATTTGGCAAGCTGAGAGGACTCAAAGTGGTTTGCATTCTGTTCTGTCCTTTCAGAAAGTTGACAAATGGGCATTTAAGCTATGAAAAGATGGTGCCTGTTTACCATATGACCTTTTTCATATAAGTAAAGCAAGAACAAGAATCTCAAGTGATTAATTTTTTTAAGTAAAAATGTTGTGGATTATTAAATTACTATATTTAAGTGGTCCACTATGGTGTACTAATAGTCTTTCTGTGCCTTTTTGAAAATCGTGAACGTTGACAAATTTTGTTTAGAACACAAAGCTGGCAAAAATAAGACAGAAAATAAATGTTTAGTAGGAAACAAATTTTAACGTTTGAATAGGTATAGCCCATAAGAGGATGTGAAGGGAGGGAGGAAACCAAACTGGTATTACTATACAAAGAACTATTAAGAGGGTTTTTTTTAAAAACATAAAAGAGGAAATAGCTATGATATTTTGTTGCAAATGAATAGCCTATGAGGATGAACTCTAAAATATATGTTTCGGAAAACCAAGCAATTTTAGCAGCCTTTTAGGACAGCCTTTAGCCTGCCTGTAAAGTAGAGCTGAGTAGAGCCAAACAGCCAGATTAGATGGCCTCCCGGCACTCTTCCCTGTGATTATTAGTAATGGGGCCCTGCTGCTGTTGTTAGAACCAGGTGTCCAGAGCTGGGCTGGTGATTCAGTGCAGCAGCAAATGGGAAGAAGAGAATTGGCAACTTGGACTACAGCAGCTGGTGTTTATTTTTTGAAATATCTAGGTGCACACGTGGGAATTGATGGGTGCATAGTTGAAGCCCTTCGTTTGCTCCTGTCCCCAGGCCCTAGGTCATCAGGCCAGTGCTGGCAGCGGCCACGTGGTCACGCTGGCTCTTTCCCACCTTGCACACCAACTGAAAACCTGTCTGCTGCCTCGCTGTCCTAAGAGGCAATCTGGGTTGTCATTCTTGGAATCCCTCCAGTCCTGGCTCCCAATGTTATCACTGTCGTCATTTATTTTTTCTGATGTAGCTCTTGTGAAAATTTTGTCTGGTAAGCTGTATAAAACAAGTAGTACGTTGCCCCGTTAAAACAATTTTTAACCAGGTACATATAATAACTGGTTAGCAGGAAAGGTGGCTGTGGTGATAATTGCAGTGAGCCGGTAACATTTCAGTTCAAAGCAAAGGATTAACCTTTGCTTCAGTTAATATGTTCTGTCCTATTACCCGCAATCTGTTTTACAGTAGCCTTTTTTTTTCCTTCAGTATTTGAAATACCTTAAGTCTCCTATTGTTACCTTTCTAGGTCCTTAAGGAGCCTGGACCACAAATTGAAACTCTGCCAATTGGCTTGACTTTTGCACCCCTGGGTTTTCAGCCAGGTGTGCTCGATGCATGTCAGAGTCATCTTGTTTGGGATTCACATATGGAACACTTCCCTTGAGCACCTTATTTTAGAGTTCCCGATATCCTTTTCCTTGTTGAGAAACTGTTTTAATAGTTTTATTTTTGGGGTTCACAAAGTGCTTCATGTTACTGGAGAGGCTTGGCTGCAGATTTATTTAACTCGTGCTGAGAGTTTTTTTTTTTAGCAGGGTTTTGACCCTTGGGCAAACATTTATCTTGTAAAAATTTCTATCATCTGCTGACTATGGGTGAGAAGAACTTAAAAACATCTTGAGATGTCTACTAACCTGTCAAGGTGGAGGAAGGCATTGATTAGTCAGGAACATAGAATTAACTTCTTTAATGATACTATTTTTATTTCTTACTGCAGAATTGATATGTGTTCATTGTAGGCATGTTCACATTCTCATAAGTACTATGAATGTAAAAATTACCAATAAATTCTGTCACTCATAATTAGCTTCAATTGATCATTTGTGTGTATTGCTAAGTACATGTGCATTTATTTGTGAAACGGGATAATTCTCCATACTGATTAGTAGTTTTTCACAGCAAATGGAGTGACTGTCCCTTGTGAACAAATACTGTACTCTGTCATTTTTAATAGCTGCATTGTATGGCTTTAACCTTTTTTTTAGTTGTTTTGTGGTAACCAATCTTTTACTACTAAAAACATTCCTGGGATGAATATCCTTGTAGATGAATGTTTGTTAAGCCATAATTTGAAAAGTGACATTTTTCTGGGAAAAATGTTCAGAATGGACTTTGCCACTATTTCTAGTTATATTATTTAATAGTTTGAAAAGATTGATGTTTAGGCTGAAAATTGTTTTGAGAAATGTTAGTTATGTACTAGTTATGTACTAACAAAGTAGTGTTTTGGTAAGCCAGGACTAGTGATTTAAAAACACATTATTGCTTCTTTCAATATTTACTACTAAATGAGTTTTAGAAAAATGACTCTTCAAGACTAGTTTAAGACCTTCCTCTGAAAAACTGCCTAACGATTCTGGCCTTCTTCAGAGCTAAAGGTATTCATTGGCTGTCATGCATTTGAGAGAGAATTGGTGACATCTCTTGTTTTTATTTAGTTGTTTTAACCTTTAGCGACTACTCTTGAGGGTGTGAGCATTGTATATATTTTAATTTCACTATTACTTAATAAAGAGCCATATAGGTTAATGCTCAAATATATAGACCTGAAATAGTGGTGATGTAATCATACAATTCTTTTAATTTCAAATGAAGGAAAGATCACCTTTGTTCTATAGGCTGATTTCAAATTCTGTCCTCAACTCCTGGGAATACAACAGCTATCACAGTGCTTAGAAATATTGGGGGAGTGTTGTGTATTTTCCTCGGTCCTTGTCCCCGCCACAATAAAGAATTGAAGGGCAGAGACATAGTAGGGAAGCAGAGTAAAAGTTTTATTTAAACTTTCTTAAAGAGAGAAGAAGTGCAGCAGGTAACCTCAGCAAGGAGAGGCACCATGAAAGTTTGGAGAAAGTTTAAGATTAAAAGGTTACACAGTTAGAAAGTGTGAGCAACCTCAGAAAGAGGAGTGCCCCAAAAGGTTGGGGGGTCTTTCTTTAGGAATGTGACTAAGGCCTGGGGGTGCAGACCTGTTAAGTGGTCTTTGAATACTTAGAATTAACACAAGGAACTTCCTGTGCTGATTTCTCCAGGGTCTTGGTCCTGGAGCATATCAAACAAAGCCACCTGCCCAGCCCCCAAGGTGGGCTGAGTTATTGTCTGTTTGCTAAAGTAAGTTAAGAATCTTACTTCTTAACTTCCTGTTTATTAAACTACAGTCTTGAAGATGGAATCCTTCCTGCCTTTTACTATATGTTGTTTATGGCTGGGCCTGCATACTAAATTAGTTGCCTAGGTTACAAACAACTTTATTAGAACTAGAAGGAGAAAAAAAATACAAAAAAGAACATAAAGGTAAGAAATAAGGTGGGCCTGCATGATTAACACAATAAAGACATGGGCTATGCTGAGGTACCCTCCTTTATTTAGGGAATATTCAAACATTCCAGGCCAAGTTGCTCCTGGCTTTTTGAGCTGTAATTGATAAACTCTGGATCTTTTCAATGGACTTTCATGGCCTTTTTCTCTTTCCACCCCGCTGATACCTATTTTCCTGCTTAACATAAATATCAGACAATCATTTGCTAAAATGTTGGAGGCCTTGCTTGGTATTCTCCACATCTGGGCTGCCCTATGGGGAAATGGAAACAAATACATCTACCTTTCTGACTTAGCTGGAGGTAAGTGGTAAACATACCTGCTAGACAAAGTAGATTTCTTGGTATATATGAATGAGTGGCTGGGGATAGGAAGTCTGTATAGATATCGAGTTCAGAGCCCCACTGAAGTTTTGAACATTAGTAATTCTGCCCTCTCACCTGCTTAGCATTTTTTTCTCTACCTGATATTCTTTCCTTGATAGGTTTTTATTGCTATATTCATAAGGCACCTACCTGTCAATCCTTCCTTTGTGCACAGCTAAACCATTATAGAATTAGGCACAATCTATGATTTAGTTCATTGATGGATTGGATTATTTGTGCTGAAGCTTGAAGTTTGCTTTTTGTACAAAAACTCAGTTACCTGAGGAAATTGGATCATTTCCCTCTCTCTCCAACCCCAAGCCAGTATCTTCTTATTTAAAATAATGTACATGTAGATATGACTCAGAATAAATACTGTATTAAAATTTAATTTCTGCTCCTATGGTTCTCAAGCTGACCCAAAGAGCTTTTCTTTCTGTCAGCTATATATATAAATGGTATTTACTGTATGGGAAATTAAAACTGAGACATTTAAAAAATACTTATAAATTCAGTTAAAAATAAATATGAAGGCATTTTTGTTGAAAAATAGCCATGTGTACCAAAACCAATTTAGTAAGAAGAGTGGCATCCTTCCATACTTGGGAATCTCTTCAGTGCCTGCCTTAATCGAAGACAGCTGGATTCTTACCTGCTTCTGTATCTAATTTGTTGAACTGTCACACCTATTAGTAAACTCCACTCCTAGTCTTGAGAGAGTGAGAGTGAAAAGGGAGAGTAACACCATAGCATTTGGTGAGAATGATTTTGACCTCAGTGTGTCCCTTGAAAGTGTCATGGAGTTCCCCAGGGTTCACAGGCCACTTTGAGAACTGCTGGTGCCAGATTATAAAGAGCATAACTTTACATTATTATCATAGGAATGTTAAGGAATGGGTGATAGGAGTACCGTCCCTAGATTTTAGATGTAAGTTTCAACCCACATGTGTTGGATAGGATTTAATTAATAATATAGCTACACTTAATAACCAAAAGACATATAGCTTGCATTTTATATAACCTGTTTAACTTTATATAGCCTTAGACGCATACCTTAGACACATATCTAAAAGTCTATATAATCTTACATGCTTAAAGTAAAAATCATAGCCCACACGCTTAACCCACATGCTGTCTTACGCCATTTTCTGTTTAGCACCTAGCATGTAGCTTACATGAATTACTAATCACAATAGACTAGGGGAAAGTTAAAAATTAAATGTTAAATGGCTACTATTAGAAGAAATAATGATATTTAATTAAGGGTAATAAGCTGAAATTATGTAAACTGACAGAAAAAGGATTGTATTATTCATAATTTTAAAAAATGTTCAACATTATGTAAACCGTAGATACAAAAATAAAGACCCTGCTGCTTGATGTCAGGAGATGTTACAACTTTAATTGGGTGTTTCGTCTCCTCATTGATCTCACTCGCTGACGCTGTTCTTTCCTTTGTGACCCACATGTCAGCTGGAGCTGGACTCCGGCACCGAGCCCATTCCAAATCTGATGTGCAAACACAGACGTGTTCTGAGGAATGCTGGCCACATGGAAGGCAAAGGGTGTGCTCTGGCCAGCTGCACCCAGAGAGTTCTTAATCAAGCCACCCCAGAAAGGGGTCGTGCCACCAGTGCTCCCACTCTGTCCTCCCCAAAGCCGAATGCCCCAGTGGTGGAGCTGCTGTGGGGGGCAGCCACGCTCAACCCAAAGCCCCCACTGTGAGAAGGGCCCGCTGACACACCAGACATGAAGGGCGATGAGGTAGTGCTGCCAAACACTGAATTACTGGTCCCACTGCTGGTGGTCTGGGTCATAGCTCCAAAGCCCAAGGTGATGGCTGCAAAAAAGGAGGAAACATGGATCATTGTCTAACCCCATACACAAAAGTACATTCATAATGGATCAAAGGCCTGAATGTAAGTCATGAAACCATAAAACTCTTAGACAAAAACAGGCAAAAACCTCTTGGACATAAACATGAGCGACTTCTTCATGAACGTATCTCCCCAGGCAAGGGAAACAAAAGCAAAAATGAACAAATGGTACTATATCAACCTTAAAAGCTTCTGTACAGTAAGGAACACCATCAACAGAAGAAAAGGACATCCTACAGTACGGGAGAATTTATTCATAAATGACAGATCTGATAAAGGGTTGACATCCAAAATATATAAAGAGCTAACACACCTCAACAAACAAAAAGCAAATAATGCAATAAAAACGTGGGGAGGGGAGCTGAACAGACAGTTCTCCAAAGAAGAAATTCAGATGGCTGATAGACACATGAAAAGACGGGCCACATTGCTTGTCATCAGAGAAATGTAAATTAAAACCACAATGAGATATCACCTCACACCAGTAAGGATCGCCACCATCCAAAAGACAAACAACAACAAATGTTGGTGAGGTTGTGGAGAAAGGAGAACGCTCCTACACTGTTGGTGGGAATGTAAATTCATTCAACCATTGTGGAAAGCAATATGGAGGTTTCTCAAAAAGCTGAAAATAGAAACACCATAAGATCCAGGAATACCACTCCTAGGAATTTACTCTAAGAATACAGCAGCCCAGTTTGAAAAAGACAGATGCACCCCTATGTTTACCACAGCACTATTTACAACAGCCAAGAAATGGAAACAATCTAAGTGTGCATCAGTAGATGAACGGATAAAAAAGATGTGGTACATATACACAATGGAATATTATTCAGCCATAAAAAGAAAACAAATCCTACCATTTGCAACAACATGGATGGAGCTAGAGGGTATTATGCTCAGTGAAGTCAGCCAGGCAGAGAAAGACAAGTACCAAATGATTTCACTTATCTCTGGAGTATAAGAACAAAGGAAAAAATGAAGGAATAAAACAGCAGCAGAATCACAGAACCCAAGAATGGACTAACAGTTACCAACAGGAAAGGGACTAAGGAGGATGGGTGGGAAGGGAGGGATGAGGGCAGGGAAAAAGAAACGGGGCACTATGATTAGCACACATAATGTGGGGGGGCACGGGGAAGGCTCGGCTACACAGAGAAGACAAGTAGTGATTCTACAGCATCTTACTAAGCTCATGGACAGTGATGTTAATGGGGTTTGTGCGGGATACTTGGTGAAGGGGAGCCAAGTAAACAGACTGTTTTTCAGGTAATTGTAGATAGATACCAAAAAAAAAATTTTTTTTAAGGCCATAAATGATCTTACTTCTGCCTGTCTCTCAATGTCATTTTATCCCACTTTCCTGTTTAAACCTCTAGCCACACATGGCTCTTCTCTGCTCATTAAAACATAACATTGTCTCTGCCTTCGGGCCTTTGCTCCTGTGCCTACAATGGAGTTAGCCGCAGCCAATGTCCCTGCTCCCAACACTGGAACTGTGTCCATGGCCTCAGTTTGCTATTGTCTCAGAAAGGCTGCCACTGACTAATTAAATAGCTCCTCCAGTCATGAGTTATACAACTACCTGATGCTGTTTATGAATAACTTCTGTGATAACATCTAAATCTTCACCACAGAGTACAGATTTGAAAGCGGAGACTGTGTCAGCGCTTAAGACAGTGCCTGGCACTGCAGGCCAAGCCCATTCCAAATCTCACCTGCAAACCCAGGACTGTTCTGAGGTGTGCTGGCCACGTGGAAGAGAGTGGGTGTGCTCTGGCCAGCTGCACCCAGGGAGTTCGGATTCAAGGCTCCCCAGAAAGGGTTCTTCAGACCAGTTTTCCCACTCCGTCCTAACCCAAAGCTGAATGTCCCAGTGGTGGAGCTGCTGTGGGGGGCAGCCATGCTCATCCTAAAGCCCCCACTGCCAGCGGGACCTGCTCACACCCTGGACGTGAAGGGCACTGAGATGGTGCTGCCAAACCCTGTTGTACTGGTCCCGCTGCTGGTGGTCAGGGTCATAGCTGCAAAGGCCGAGGTGATGGCTGCAAAAAAGGAGGAAACATGGATCATTGTCTAACTCCATACAAAAAAAGTAAATTTGAAATGGATCAGAGACCTGAATGTAAGTCATGAAACCATAAAACTCTTAGACAAAAACAGGCAAAAATCTCTTGGACATAAACATGAGTGACTTCTTCATGAACGTATCTACCCAGGTAAGGGAAACAAAAGCAAAAATGAACAAATGGTACTGTATCAAGCTTAAAAGCTTCTGTACAGTAAAGAACACCAACAGCATAAGAAAAGGACATCCTACAGTATGGGAGAATATATTCATAAATGAGAGATCTGATAAAGAGTTGACATCCAAAATATATAAAGAGCTAACACAGCTCAACAAACAAAAAGCAAATAATCCAATTAAAAAATGGGCAGGGGAGCTGAACAGACAGTTCTGCAAAGAAGAAAATCTGATGGCCAATACACAAATGAAGAGATGCGCCACATCGCTTGTCATGACAAATGCAAATTAAAACCACAATGAGATATCACCTAACACCAGGAAGGATCGCCGCCAACCAAAAGACAAACAACAACAAATGTTGGCGAGGTTGAGGTGAAAGGGGAACCTTACTACACTGTTGGTGGGAATGTAAATTCGTTCAATCATTGTGAAAAGCAAAATGGAGGTTCCTCAAAAAGCTCAAAATAGAAATAGCATTTGAACCAGGAATTCCACTTCTAGGAATTTACTCTAAGAATACAGCACCCCTATATTTTGAAAAAGACAGATGCACCCCTATGTTTATCACAGCACTATTTACAACAGCCAAGAAATGGAAACAACCTAAGTGTCCATCAGTAGATGAATAGATAAAAAAGATGTGATACATATGCACACTGGAATATTATTCAGCCATAATAAGAAAACAAGTCTTACCATTTGCAACAACATGGATGGAACTATAGGGTATTGTGCTCAGTGAAATAAACCAGGTGGAGAAATACAAGTACCAAATGATCTCACTCATCTCTGGAGTATAATAACAAAGGAAAAACTGAAGGAAGAAAACAGCAGCAGAATCATAGAATCCAAGAATGGACTAACAGTTACAAAGAGAAAGGGACTGAGGAGGATGGATGGGAACGGAGGGATAAGGGCAGGGAAAAAGAAAGGGGGCATTATGCTTAGCATGTATAATGTGGGGGGCACGGGGAGGGCTAGGCTACACACAGAAGATAAGTAGTGATTCTATAGCATGTTACTATGCTGATGGACAGTGACTCTGATGGAGTTTGTGTGGGGTACTTGGTGAAGAGGGAATCCAAATAAACATAATGTTCTTAAGGTAATTGTAAATTGATAACACAAAAAAAACAGTTTAAAAGGCTAAGAATGATCTTCTTTTCTGCCTGTCTCTTAATGTCATTTTATCTCACTTTCTTTTTAAAGCTGTAGACACACCTGGCTCTTATGTGCTCATGAAAACATAAGCTCATATCTGCCTTTGGGCCTTTGCTCCTGTGCCTACAAGGTTCTCACCCCAGCTGCTGCCCCTGCTGCGGCCATGGCCTCAGTTTTCTACTGTCTCTAAAAGGCTGCCGCTGTCTACCTAAATAGCTCCGCCAGTCATGAGTTACACTGCTACCTGGTGCTGTTTATGGATAATTTCTGTGATAACATCTAAATCTTCAACACACGATACAGTTCCAAAAGCAGAAACGGTGTCAGTACTTAAAACAGCACCTTACACTGCAGACCGAGCATGTTCCAAATCTCACCTGCAATCCCAGATGTGTTCTGAGGTGTGCTGGCCACGTGGAAGGGAGAGAGTGTGCTCTGGCCAGCTACACCCCGGGAGTTCAGATTCAAGGCTCCCCAGAAAGGGTTCTTGAGACCAGTTCTACCACTCCGTTCTGACCCAAATACGAATGATCCAGTGGTGGAGCTTCTGTGGGGTGGAACCATGCCGATCACAAAACCCCCACTGCCAGCGGGACCTGCTGACACCCTGGACATGATGGGCAATAAGGTAGTACCGCCAAACACTGAGCTACTGGTCCCGCTGCTGGTGGTCAGGGTCATAGCAGCAAAGGCCGAGGTGATGGCTGCAAAAAAGGAGGAGACATGGATCATTGTCTAACCCAATACACAAAAGTAAATTCGAAATGGATCAAACACCTGAATGTAAGCCATGAAACCAAAAAACTCTTAGACAAAGACAGGGAAAAATCTCTTGGACATAAATATAAGTGACTTCTTCATGAACGTATCTCCCCAGGTAAGGGAAATAAAAGCAAAAATGAACAAATGGGACTATATCAAGCTTAAAAGCTTCTGTAAAGTAAAGAACACCATCAACAGAACAAAAGGACATCCTACATTAGGGGAGAATATATTCATAAATGACAGATCTGATTAAGGGTCGACATCTAAAATATATAAT
This sequence comes from Manis pentadactyla, assembly GCF_030020395.1. NCBI lineage: Eukaryota > Metazoa > Chordata > Mammalia > Pholidota > Manidae > Manis > Manis pentadactyla. The sequence goes on from NC_080028.1 coordinate 35,255,222, forward strand.
GAGCTAACACAGCTCAACAAACAAAAAGCAAATATTCCAATTAAAAAATGGGCACAGGACCCCCCGTGTTCTGAGAGAAATCTTCTGCATACGTGGATGTTTTATTGCCCTTGTCTAGCTTGAATTAACACATAGTCTACAGGCACACACCTGATCATCTACATTTGCTCTCTTAACAACACTAAACTATGTTTTCTACCTTTATCTTGCATCTACCTACTACTTCAGCGTTTTATTAAAAATAATAATAATAAAGAGAGAAATGTGGGATTCACATATAAATCAAGTATAAAAATCAAACGAATATTCATATTTGACCTGATTGTTTATAGTTCATAATGCTTGATCAAAACCGAAAGTTTCTGTGATGACTGCCCTTGTACTGTTCACCATGTAATTTATTCACTATGTAAGAATTTGTTCTCCATGTAAGAACTTGTTCGTTATGCTTCAGAAGATTGGAGACTGACGAAAATTAGGCTTGGGGTGGATTAATGATTGTGCATTGAGCATTGACTCCCCTATACAGAATTTTATTGTTGTTAACAACCATTTGATCAATAAATATGAGAGATGCCCACTCAAAAAACAAAACAAAACAAAAAAAGGTACACAGTTTCAATTGTAAAATGAATAAGTAACCAGGATGTAATGTATAGCATAAGGTATATAAATGTTGAATCACTGTGTTGTACACCTGAAACTAATGTACTACTGTGTGTCAACTACCCTTCAATAAAAAATAATTATGTACGAAAAAAAAAAATGGGCACGGGAGCTAAACAGACCGTTCTCCAAAGAAGAAATTCAGATGGCCAATAGACACATGAAATCATGCATCATATCACTTGTCATCAGAGAAATGCCAATTAAGACCACAATGAGATACCAGCTCACACCAGGAAGGATCGCCGCCATACAAAACACAAACAACAACAAATGTTTGTGAGGTTGTGGAGAAAGGGAACCCTCCTACACTGTTGGTGGGAATGTAAATTCGTTCAACCATTGTGAAAAGCAATATGGAGGTTCCTCAATAAGCTCAAAATAGAAATACCATTTGACCCAGGAATTCCACACCAAGGAATTTACCCTAAGAATACAGCTGCCCAGTTCGAAAAAAGACAGATGCACCCCTATATTTATGGCAGAACTATTCAAAACAGCCAAGAAATGGAAACAAACTAAGTGTCCATCAGTAGACAAATGGATAAAAAAGATTTGATACATATACACAATGGAATATAATTCAGCTATAAGAAAACAAATCCTACCATTTGCACCAACATGGATGGAGCTCGAGGGACTTATGTTCAGTGAAACAACTGAGGTGGAGAAAGAGAAGTACCAAATGATTTCACTCATCTCGGGAGTATAAGGCAAAGGAAAAACTGAAGGAACAAAACAGTAGCAGAAACACAGAAAACAAGAATGGACTAACAGTTACCAAGGGGAAAGGGACTGAGGAGGATGGGTGTGAAGGGAGGGATGAGGGCAGGGAAAAAGAAAGGGGGCATTAAGATTAGCATGTATAATGCGGGGGGGCATGGGGAGGGCTAAGCTACACAGAGAAGACAAGCAGTGATTCTACAGCATGTTACTATGCTGATGGACAGTGACTCTAATGGGGTTTGTGCGAGGTAGTTGGTGAAGAGGGGAGCTAAATAAACATAATGTTCTTAAGGTAGTTGTACATAGATACCAAAAAAAACCATTTTAAACGGCCGTGAATGATCTTCCTTTCTGCCTGTCTTTTAATGTCATTTTATTCCACTTTCCTTTATAACCTCTAGCCACACCTGGCTCTTCTCTACTCATGAAAACATAAGCTCATCTCTGCCTTCGGGCCTTTGCTCCTGTGCCAGTAACATTCTCACCGCAAGCCGCTGTCTGTTCTCTGAACTCTGGAAATGCGGCCATGGCCTTAGTTTGCTATTGTCTCAGAAAGGCTGCCGCTGTCTACCTAAATAGCTCCTCCGGTTGATGAGTTAACACTGCTGCCTGACATTGTTGATAGATAACTTCTGTGATAATATCTAAATCTTCACCACAGCATACGGCTCCAAAAGCAGAGACTGTGTCAGCACTTAAGACAGCGCCTGGCACTGCAGGCCAAGCCCATTCCGAATCTCACCTGTAATCCCAGACGTGTTCTGAGGTGGGCTGGCCACGTGGAAGGGAGAGGGTGTGCTCTGGCCAGCTGCACCCAGGGAGTTCGGATTCAAGGCTCCCCAGAAAGGGTTCTTCAGACCAGTTCTCCCACTCCGTCCTAACCCAAAGCTGAATGTCCCAGTGGTGGAGCTGCTGTGGGGGGCAGCCATGCTCATCCTAAAGCCCCCACTGCCAGCGGGACCTGCTCACACCCTGGACGTGAAGGGCACTGAGATGGTGCTGCCAAACCCTGTTGTACTGGTCCCGCTGCTGGTGGTCAGGGTCATAGCTGCAAAGGCCGAGGTGATGGCTGCAAAAAAGGAGGAAACATGGATCATTGTCTAACCTCATACAAAAAAGTAAATTTGAAATGGATTAGAGACCTGAATGTAAGTCATGAAACCATAAAACTCTTAGACAAAAACAGGCAAAAATCTCTTGGACATAAACATGAGTGACTTCTTCATGAAAGTATCTCACCAGGCAAGGGAAACACAAGGAAAAATGAACAAATGGTACTATATCAAGCTTAAAAGCTTCTGTACAGTAAAGAACACCAACTACATAAGAAAAGGACATCCTACAGTATGGGAGAATATATTCATAAATGAGAGATCTGATAAAGAGTTGACATCCAAAATATATAAAGAGCTAACACAGCTCAACAAACAAAAAGCAAATAATCCAATTAAAAAATGGGCAGGGGAGCTTAACAGACAGTTCTCCAATGAAGAAAATCAGATGGGCAATAGACAAATGAAGAGATGCGCCACATCGCTTGTCATCAGACAAATGCAAATTAAAACCACAATGAGGTATCACCTCACACCAGGAAGGATTGCTGCCATCCAAAAGACAACAAAAAATGTTGGCGAGGTGTGGTGAAAGGGGAACTTTACTACACTGTTGGTGGGAATGTAAATTCGTTCAACCATTGTGAAAAGCAACACAGAGGTTCCTCAAAAAGCTCAAAATAGAAATACCATTTGACCCAGGAATTTCACTCGTAGGAATTTACTCTAAGAATACAGCACCCAGTTTGAAAAATACAGATGCACCCCTCTGTTTATCACAGCACTATTTACAACAGGCAAGAAATGGAAACAACCTAAGTGTCCATCAGTAGATGAATGGATAAAAAAGATGTGATACATATGCACACTAGAATATTATTCAGCTATAATAAGAAAACAATACCTACCATTTGCAACAACATGGATGGAACTACAGGGTATTGTGCTCAGTGAAATAAGCCAGGTGGAGAAATACAAGTACCAAATGATTTCACTCATCTCTGGAGTATAAGAACAAAGGAAAAACTGAAGGAACAAAACAGCAGCAGAATCACAGAATCCAAGAATGGACTACCAGTTAAAAAGGGAAAGGGACTGAGGAGGATGGATGGGAAGAGAGGGATATGGGCAGGGAAAAATAAAGGGGGCATTATGATTAGCATGTATAATGTGGGGGGCACGGGGAGGGCTAGGCTCCACACAGAAGAGAAGTAGTGATTCTACAGCATGTTACATCGTTGATGGACAGTGACTCTGATGGAGTTTGTGTGGGGTACTTGGTGAAGGGGGAAGCCAAATAAACATAATGTTCTTAAGATAATTATAGATTGATAACAATAAAAAAATGTTTTTTTAACACCCTGAATGATCTTCCTTTCTGCCTGTCTCTTAATGTCATTTTATCTTTCTTTTTAAAGCTGTAGACACACCTGGCTCTTGCCTGCTCATGGAAACATAAGCTCATCTCTGCCTTTGGGCCTTTGCTCCTGTGCCTACAAGGTTCTCACCCCAGCCACTGTCCCTGCTCCCAACTCTGGAAGAGTGGCCATGGACTCAGCATTCTACTGTCTCTAAAAGGCTGCCGCTGTCTACCTAAATAGCTCCTCCAGTCTTGAGTTACACTGCTACCTGGTGCTGTTTATGGATAACTTCTGTGATAACATCTAAATCTTCAACACACAGTACAGCTCCAAAAGCAGAGACTGTGTCAGCACTTAAAACAGCGATTGTCACAGCAGACCGAGCCCATTCCAAATCTCACCTGCAATCCCAGATGTGTCCTGAGGTGTGCTGGCCACGTGGATGGGAGAGGGTGTGCTCTGGCCAGCTGCACCCAGGGAGTTCTGATTCAAGGCGCCCCAGAAAGGGTTCTTGAGACCAGTTCTCTGACTCCATCCTGACCCAAATCCGAATGACCCAGTGGTGGAGTTGCTGTCGGGGGCAGCCATGCTGATCACAAAACCCCCACTGCCAGCGGGACCTGCTGACACCCTGGACGTGATCGGCGATAAAGTAGTGCTGCCAACCACTGACCTACTTCTCCCACTGCTGGTGGTCAGAGTCATAGCTGCAAAGGCCGAGGTGATGGCTGCAAAAAAGGAGGAAACATGGATCATTGTCAAACCCCATACACAAAAGTAAATTCGAAATGGATCAAAGACCTTAATGTAAGCCATGAAATCAGAAAACTCTTAGACAAAGACAGGCAAAAATCTCTTGGACATAAACATGAGCAACTTCTTCATGAACGTACCTCCCCAGGCAAGGGGAAAAAAAAGCAAAAATGAACAAATGGAACTATATCAGGCTTAAAACCTTGTGTAAAGTAAAGAACACCATCAACAGAACAAAAGGACATCCTACAATATGGGAGACTATATTCATAAATGACAGATCTGATTAAGAGTCAATATCCAAAATATATAATGAGTTAACACAGCTCAACAAAAAGCAAATAATCCAATTAAAAAATGGGCATGGGAGTTAAACAGACAGTTCAGCAAAGAAGAAATTCAGATGGCCAATAAACACATGAAATCATGTGTAATATCACTTGTCATCAGAGAAATGCCAAATAAGACTACAATGAGATATCAGCTCACACCAGGAAGGATCGCCACCATACAAAACACAAACAACAACAAATGTTGGCAAGGTTGTGGAGAAAGGGGAACCCTCCTACCCTGTCGGTGGGAATGTAAATTCGTTCAACCTTTGTGAAAAGCAATATGGAGGTTCATCAAAAAGGTCAAAATAGAATACCATTTGACCAACAGACATATGAAAAGATGCTCCACATCGCTAATTATCAGAGAAATGCAAATTAAAACTACAACGAGGTATCACCTCACACCAGTAAGGATGGCTGCCATCCAAAAGACAAAAAACAACAAATGTTGGCGAGGCTGTGGAGAAAGGGGAACCCTCCTACACTGCTGGTGGGAATGTAAGTTAGTTCAACCATTGTGGAAAGCAGTATGGAGGTACATCAAAATGCTCAAAACAGACCTACCATTTGACCCAGGAATTGCACTCCTAGGAATTTACCTTAAGAATGCAGCAGTCAAGTATGAGAAAGATCAGTGCACCCCTATGTTTATCGCAGCACTATTTACAATAGCCAAGAATTGGAAGTAACCTAAATGTCCATCAATAGATGAATGGATAAAGAAGATGTGGTACATATACACAATGGAATACTACTCAGCCATAAGAAAAGGGAAAATCCAACCATTTGCAGCAACATGGATGGAGCTGGAAGGTATTATGCTCAGTGAAACAAGTCAAGCGGAGAAAGACAAATACCAAATGATTTCACTTATCTGTGGAATATAAGAACAAAGGAAAAACTGAAGGAACAAAACAGCAGCAGAATCACAGAACTCAAGAATGGACTAACAGGTACCAAAGGGAAAGGGACTGGGGAGGATGGGTGGGTAGGGAGGGATAAGGGTGGGGAGAAGTAGGGGGGTATTAAGATTAGCATGCATGGGGTGTAGGAGAAAAGGGAGGGCTGTACAACACAGAGAACGCAAATAGTGATTCTACAACATTTTGCTATGCTGATGGACAGTGACTGTAAAGGGGTTTATAGGGGGGACCTGGTATAGGGGAGAGCCTAGTAAACATAATATTCGTCATGTAAGTGTAGATTAGTGATACCAAAAGAAAAAAAAAAAGGGCAGTTCCTGTGTGGTAACCTCCAATGAGTTCTACACAAGAGTATAAAGGGCATATAAAAGTGTAGGCAAAGGGTCTGTTTGTGTTTATACAGAGGATCAAAGCCTAATTGGGCTACCCCGAAAATGAACTAAGATATGATATGAAAAAGAACTTCCAACATCTGCACTCTCTGGAAGACTCATGCCAGAAGATGATCATCAAAAAACCCCAACAAAGATCCACGCACTGCTACAGCTGTAGATGCACTCATCCCACCAGTTCCTGGACTTGCCATGGGAATGAGGAAGGAGATATCTAAGCTGGCCTGTGCATACAGTAAAACAACATATTTGACTGGATCTATACTCTTGGAACTCAACCAAGAATTAGGAGAAGTGCAAATTGTAGCGCTCCAAAATCTTACAACTACAGACTATTTACTGTTAAAAGAACATAAGGGATGTGAACATTCCCCAGGAATGGGTTGTTTTAATTTGTCTGATTTCTCTCAGAGTGTTCAAGGTCAGTTGGACAATATCCACCACATCATAGATAAGTTTTCACAAATGCCTAAGGTGCCTAACTGGTTTTCTTGGCTTCACTGGAGATGGCGGGTAATTACAGGTATGCATTGGTTATGTAACTATACTCCTATTATGTTAATGTGTGTGTGCAATTTAAGTAGTAGCTTAAAACCTATACATGCTGAAGTTACTCTACAAGAAGATATGTCAAAGAAATAATCAATCTTCCCATGTTTTCTTCCGCCTGCTACTTCTATAGCTTTTCTTCTTCCTTCCTAATTACAACCGTTAAATAGAATTCGTGCCTCATATCAAATTTACCGAGTATCATAATTCTTCCAAGTGGTAAAGATACCTCAAGACAAATGCTGGGCATAGAAGCTACAGGACATAAATCTGCAAAGAAGTAAAAAGCTAACCTTTTCAAACAATATGGCTTCTCTCTCACTTACCAACTTTACATTTCCCTGTATGGCCCCAGAAGATGACTGGTTAGCCAGAGATGGGTAAGATTCTTCAAGGGAGGAACAACCTGAGACAGGCACAGTCGCAGGGGGGTTATCAGGTGAGAAATTGGGGATCAACACAGGTGAGGCTTAGAACCTCACCCCCCAGTTCTGAGAGAAATCTTCTGCATACGTGGATGTTTTATTGCCTTTGTCTAGCTTGGATTAAAACATAGTCTACAGGCACACACCTGATTATCTACATTTGCTCTCTTACAACACTAAACTATGTTTTATACCTTTATCTTGTATCTACGTACCACTTTAGAATTTTATTAAAAATAATAATTATAAAGAGACAAATGTGGTATCCACATATAAATCAAGTATAAAAATCAAATGAGTATTCATATTTGAACTGACTGTTTATAGTTCATAATGCATGAGCAAAACTGAAGGTTTCTGTGATGGCTGCCCTTGTACTGTTCACCATGTAAGAACTTATTCACTATGTAAGAATTTGTTCTCCACATAAGAACTTGTTTGTTATGCCTCAGAAGATTGGAGACTGACGAAAATTAGGCTTGGGGTGGATTAATGATTGTGCATTGAGCATTGACTCCCCTATACAGAATTTTATTGTTGTTAACAACCATTTGATCAATAAATATGAGAGATGCCCTAACAACAACAACAAAAAAGTATATAATTCCAATAGTAAAATAATAACTAACCGGGATTTAATGAATATAGTTAAGATATTGTAACAGCTTGGTATGGTGATAGCTGGTACCCAGAATTGTCGTGTATATAAATATTGAATCACTATGTTGTACACCTGAAACTAATGTAATGTAATACCGTGCGTCAACTACACTTCAATAAAAAAATCATTATCTACAAAAAAAAAAAAAAATGAGTTGCGGCAAACAAAAAAAAAAAAAGAAAAAAGAGAAATACCATTTGAACCAGGAATTCCATACCAAGGAATTTAACGTAAGAATACACCTGCCCACTTTAAAAAAAGAGAGATGCACCCCTATATTTATCGCAGCACGATTCAAAACAGCCAAGAAATGGAAACAAACTAAGTGTCCATCAGTAGACAAATGCATGAAAAAAATATTTGATACATATGCACAATGGAATATAATTCAGCCATAAGAGGAAAATGAATCCTACCATTTGGAACAACATGGTTGGAGCTAGAGGGGATTATGCTCAGTGAAATAAACGAGGCGGAGAAAGACAAGTACCAAGTGATTTCACTCATCTCGGGAGTATAAGAGCAAAGGAAAAACTGAAGGAACAAAACAGCAGCGGAATCACAGAACCCAAGCATGGACTAACAGTTACCAAAGAGAAAGGGACTGAGGAAGACGGGTGGGAAGGGAGGGTAAGGGCGGGCAAAAAGAAAGGGGGCATTATGATTAGCATGTATAATGTGGGGCGGCACGGGGATGGCTAGGCTACACACAGAACACAAGTAGTGATTCTACAGCATGTTACTAAGCTGATGGACAGTGACCCTAATGGGGTTTGTGCGGGGTACTTGGTGAAGAGGGAAGCCAAATAAATATAATGTTCTTAAGGTAATTGTAGATAGATACCAGAAAAAACCACAACAGAACATTTTAAAAGGCCGTGAATGATCTTCCTTTCTGCCTGTCTCTTCACGTCAGTTTATCCCACTTTCCTTTATAACCTCTAGCCACACCTGGCTCTTCTCTGCTCACGAAAACATAAGCTCATCTCTGCCTTTGGGCCTTTGCTCCTGTGCCTGTAAAGTCCTCACTGCCCGCCGCTGCCCCCGCTCCTAAATCAGGAACTGCGGCCATGGCCTCAGTTTGCTATTGTCCCAGAAAGGCTGCCGCTGACTACCTAAATAGCTCCTCCGGTTATGAGTTACACTGCTACCTGACACTGTCTACAGATAACTTTTGTGATAACGTCTAAATCGTCACCACAGCATACGGCTCCAAAAGCGGAGACTGTGTCAGCACTTAAGACAGCGCCTGGCACTGCAGACCGAGCCCATTGCAAATCTCACCTGCAAACCCAGGAGTGTTCTGAGGCGTGCTGGCCACATGGAGAGCAGTTGCTGTGCTCTGGCCAGCTGCACCCAGGGAGCTCGGTTTTAAGGCTCCCCAGAAAGGGTTCTTGGGACCAGTTCTCCCACTCTGCCCTGACCCAGAGACAAATGCCCCAGTGGTAGGGCTGCTGTGGGGGGCAGGCATGCTTGTCCCAAAGCCCCCACTGCCAGTGGGGCCTGCTGACACCATAGATGTGACGGGCGCGGAGATGGTGCTGCCAAACCCGGATGTACTGGTCCCACAGCTGGTGGGCTGGGTCACAGCTCTAAAGCCGGAGGTGATGGCTGCAAAAAAGGAGCAAACATGGATCATTGTCTAACCCCATACACAAAAGTAAATTCAAAACTGATCGAACCCCCGAATGTAAGCCAAGAAACCATAAAACTCTTAGAGAAGGACAGGAGAAAATATCTTGGACGTAAACATGAGCGACTTCTTCGTGAACATATCTCTCCAGGGAAAGAAAGGAAAAATGAACAAATGGGACTATGTCAAGCTTAAAAGCTTCTGTACAGTTAAGGGCACCATCAACAGAAGAAAAGGGCATCCTACAGCATGGGAGAATATATTCATAAATGACAGATCCAGTAACGGGTTGACATCCAAAATATATAAAGAGCTAACACACCTCCACAAACAAAATGCAAACGTTCATGTGAAAATGTGGGCAGGGGAGCTGAACAGGGAGTTCTCCAAAGAAGAAATTCAGGTGGCCAGTAGACACATGAAACGATGCACCACATCACTTGTCATCAGAGAAATGAAAATTAAAACCACAGTGAGATATCACCTCACACCAGTAAGGATCGCCACCATCCAAAAGACAAACCACAACCAATGTTGGCAAGGTTGTGGAGAGAGGGGAACCCTCCTACACTGTTGGTGGGAATGTAAATTCATTGAAGCATTGTGGAAAGCAATATGGAGGTTCCTCAGAAAGGTCAAAACAGAAATACCATTTGACCCAGGAATAGCGCTCCTAGGAATTTACCCTAGGAATACAGCAGCCTAATTTTGAAAAAGACAGATGTACCCCTATGTTTATCGCAGCACTATTTACAACAGCCAAGAAATGGAAACAACCTACGTGTCCAACAGTAGATGAATGTATGCACAATGGAATATAATTCAGCCATAAGAAGAAAATGAATCCTACCATTTGCAACAACATGGGTGGAGCTAGGGGGGATTATGCTCCGTGGAATAAACGAGGCGGAGAAAGACAAGTACCAAGTGATTTCACTCATCTCGGGAGTATAAGAGCAAAGGAAAAACTGAAGGAACAAAACAGCAGCAGAATCACAGAACCCAAGCATGGACTAACAGTTACCAAAGAGAAAGGGTCTGAGGAGGATGGGTGGGAAGGGAGGGATAAGGGCAGGGAAAAAGAAAGGGGGCATTATGATTAGCATGTATAATGTGGGGCGGCACGGGGATGGCTAGGCTACACACAGAAGACAAGCAGTGATTCAACAGCATGTTACTAAGCTGATGGACAGTGACCCTAATGGGGTTTGTGCGGGGTACTTGGTGAAGAGGGAAGCCAAATAAATATAATGTTCTTAAGGTAATTGTAGATAGATACCAGAAAAAACCACAACAGAACATTTTAAAAGGCCGTGAATGATCTTCCTTTCTGCCTGTCTCTTCACGTCAGTTTATCCCACTTTCCTTTATAACCTCTAGCCACACCTGGCTCTTCTCTGCTCACGAAAACATAAGCTCATCTCTGCCTTTGGGCCTTTGCTCCTGTGCCTGTAAAGTCCTCACCGCCCGCCGCTGCCCCCGCTCCCAAATCGGGAACTGCGGCCATGGCCTCAGTTTGCTATTGTCTCAGAAAGGCTGCCGCTGACTACCTAAATAGCTCCTCCGGTTATGAGTTACACTGCTACCTGACGCTGTCTACAGATAACTTTTGTGATAATGTCTAAATCGTCACCACAGCATACGGCTCCGAAAGCGGAGACTGTGTCAGCACTTAAGACAGCGCCTGGCACTGCAGACCGAGCCCATTGCAAATCTCACCTGCAAACCCAGGAGTGTTCCGAGGCGTGCTGGCCACATGGAAAGCAGTTGCTGTGCTCTGGCCAGCTGCACCCAGGGAGCTCGGTTTTAAGGCTCCCCAGAAAGGGTTCTTGGGACCAGTTCTCCCACTCTGCCCTGACCCAGAGCCAAATGCCCCAGTGGTAGGGCTGCTGTGGGGGGCAGGCATGCTTGTCCCAAAGCCCCCACTGCCAGTGGGGCCTGCTGACACCATAGATGTGACGGGCGCGGAGATGGTGCTGCCAAACCCGGATGTACTGGTCCCACAGCTGGTGGGCTGGGTCACAGCTCTAAAGCCGGAGGTGATGGCTGCAAAAAAGGAGCAAACATGGATCATTGTCTAACCCCATACACAAAAGTAAATTCAAAACTGATCGAACCCCCGAATGTAAGCCAAGAAACCATAAAACTCTTAGAGAAGGACAGGAGAAAATATCTTGGACGTAAACATGAGCGACTTCTTCGTGAACATATCTCTCCAGGGAAAGAAAGGAAAAATGAACAAATGGGACTATGTCAAGCTTAAAAGCTTCTGTACAGTTAAGGGCACCATCAACAGAAGAAAAGGGCATCCTACAGCATGGGAGAATATATTCATAAATGACAGATCCAGTAACGGGTTGACATCCAAAATATATAAAGAGCTAACACACCTCCACAAACAAAATGCAAACGTTCATGTGAAAATGTGGGCAGGGGAGCTGAACAGGGAGTTCTCCAAAGAAGAAATTCAGGTGGCCAGTAGACACATGAAACGATGCACCACATCACTTGTCATCAGAGAAATGAAAATTAAAACCACAGTGAGATATCACCTCACACCAGTAAGGATCGCCACCATCCAAAAGACAAACCACAACCAATGTTGGCAAGGTTGTGGAGAGTGGGGAACCCTCCTACACTGTTGGTGGGAATGTAAATTCGTTGAAGCATTGTGGAAAGCAATATGGATGTTCCTCAGAAAGGTCAAAACAGAAATACCACTTGACCCAGGAATAGCGCTCCTAGGAATTTACCCTAGGAATACAGCAGCCTAATTTTGAAAAAGACAGATGTACCCCTATGTTTATCGCAGCACTATTTACAACAGCCAAGAAATGGAAACAACCTACGTGTCCAACAGTAGATGAATGTATGCACAATGGAATATAATTCAGCCATAAGAAGAAAATGAATCCTACCATTTGCAACAACATGGGTGGAGCTAGGGGGGATTATGCTCAGTGAAATAAACGAGGCGGAGAAAGACAAGTACCAAGTGATTTCACTCATCTCGGGAGTATAAGAGCAAAGGAAAAACTGAAGGAACAAAACAGCAGCAGAATCACAGAACCCAAGCATGGACTAACAGTTACCAAAGAGAAAGGGTCTGAGGAGGATGGGTGGGAAGGGAGGGATAAGGGCAGGGAAAAAGAAAGGGGGCATTATGATTAGCATGTATAATGTGGGGCGGCACGGGGATGGCTAGGCTACACACAGAAGACAAGCAGTGATTCAACAGCATGTTACTAAGCTGATGGACAGTGACCCTAATGGGGTTTGTGCGGGGTACTTGGTGAAGAGGGAAGCCAAATAAATATAATGTTCTTAAGGTAATTGTAGATAGATACCAGAAAAAACCACAACAGAACATTTTAAAAGGCCGTGAATGATCTTCCTTTCTGCCTGTCTCTTCACGTCAGTTTATCCCACTTTCCTTTATAACCTCTAGCCACACCTGGCTCTTCTCTGCTCACGAAAACATAAGCTCATCTCTGCCTTTGGGCCTTTGCTCCTGTGCCTGTAAAGTCCTCACCGCCCGCCGCTGCCCCCGCTCCCAAATCGGGAACTGCGGCCATGGCCTCAGTTTGCTATTGTCTCAGAAAGGCTGCCGCTGACTACCTAAATAGCTCCTCCGGTTATGAGTTACACTGCTACCTGACGCTGTCTACAGATAACTTTTGTGATAACGTCTAAATCGTCACCACAGCATACGGCTCCGAAAGCGGAGACTGTGTCAGCACTTAAGACAGCGCCTGGCACTGCAGACCGAGCCCATTGCAAATCTCACCTGCAAACCCAGGAGTGTTCCGAGGCGTGCTGGCCACATGGAAAGCAGTTGCTGTGCTCTGGCCAGCTGCACCCAGGGAGCTCGGTTTTAAGGCTCCCCAGAAAGGGTTCTTGGGACCAGTTCTCCCACTCTGCCCTGACCCAGAGCCAAATGCCCCAGTGGTAGGGCTGCTGTGGGGGGCAGGCATGCTTGTCCCAAAGCCCCCACTGCCAGTGGGGCCTGCTGACACCATAGATGTGACGGGCGCGGAGATGGTGCTGCCAAACCCGGATGTACTGGTCCCACAGCTGGTGGGCTGGGTCACAGCTCTAAAGCCGGAGGTGATGGCTGCAAAAAAGGAGCAAACATGGATCATTGTCTAACCCCATACACAAAAGTAAATTCAAAACTGATCGAACCCCCGAATGTAAGCCAAGAAACCATAAAACTCTTAGAGAAGGACAGGAGAAAATATCTTGGACGTAAACATGAGCGACTTCTTCGTGAACATATCTCTCCAGGGAAAGAAAGGAAAAATGAACAAATGGGACTATGTCAAGCTTAAAAGCTTCTGTACAGTTAAGGGCACCATCAACAGAAGAAAAGGGCATCCTACAGCATGGGAGAATATATTCATAAATGACAGATCCAGTAACGGGTTGACATCCAAAATATATAAAGAGCTAACACACCTCCACAAACAAAATGCAAACGTTCATGTGAAAATGTGGGCAGGGGAGCTGAACAGGGAGTTCTCCGAAGAAGAAATTCAGGTGGCCAGTAGACACATGAAACGATGCACCACATCACTTGTCATCAGAGAAATGAAAATTAAAACCACAGTGAGATATCACCTCACACCAGTAAGGATCGCCACCATCCAAAAGACAAACCACAACCAATGTTGGCAAGGTTGTGGAGAGAGGGGAACCCTCCTACACTGTTGGTGGGAATGTAAATTCGTTGAAGCATTGTGGAAAGCAATATGGAGGTTCCTCAGAAAGGTCAAAACAGAAATACCACTTGACCCAGGAATAGCGCTCCTAGGAATTTACCCTAGGAATACAGCAGCCTAATTTTGAAAAAGACAGATGTACCCCTATGTCTATCGCAGCACTATTTACAACAGCCAAGAAATGGAAACCACCTACGTGTCCAACAGTAGATGAATGTATGCACAATGGAATATAATTCAGCCATAAGAAGAAAATGAATCCTACCATTTGCAACAACATGGGTGGAGCTAGGGGGGATTATGCTCAGTGAAATAAACGAGGCGGAGAAAGACAAGTACCAAGTGATTTCACTCATCTCGGGAGTATAAGAGCAAAGGAAAAACTGAAGGAACAAAACATCAGCAGAATCACAGAACCCAAGCATGGACTAACAGTTACCAAAGAGAAAGGGTCTGAGGAGGATGAGTGGGAAGGGAGGGATAAGGGCAGGGAAAAAGAAAGGGGGCATTATGATTAGCATGTATAATGTGGGGCGGCACGGGGATGGCTAGGCTACACACAGAAGACAAGCAGTGATTCTACAGCATGTTACTAAGCTGATGGACAGTGACCCTAATGGGGTTTGTGCGGGGTACTTGGTGAAGAGGGAAGCCAAATAAATATAATGTTCTTAAGGTAATTGTAGATAGATACCAGAAAAAACCACAACAGAACATTTTAAAAGGCCGTGAATGATCTTCCTTTCTGCCTGTCTCTTCACGTCAGTTTATCCCACTTTCCTTTATAACCTCTAGCCACACCTGGCTCTTCTCTGCTCACGAAAACATAAGCTCATCTCTGCCTTTGGGCCTTTGCTCCTGTGCCTGTAAAGTCCTCACCGCCCGCCGCTGCCCCCGCTCCCAAATCGGGAACTGCGGCCATGGCCTCAGTTTGCTATTGTCTCAGAAAGGCTGCCGCTGACTACCTAAATAGCTCCTCCGGTTATGAGTTACACTGCTACCTGACGCTGTCTACAGATAACTTTTGTGATAACGTCTAAATCGTCACCACAGCATACGGCTCCAAAAGCGGAGACTGTGTCAGCACTTAAGACAGCGCCTGGCACTGCAGACCGAGCCCATTGCAAATCTCACCTGCAAACCCAGGAGTGTTCCGAGGCGTGCTGGCCACATGGAAAGCAGTTGCTGTGCTCTGGCCAGCTGCACCCAGGGAGCTCGGTTTTAAGGCTCCCCAGAAAGGGTTCTTGGGACCAGTTCTCCCACTCTGCCCTGACCCAGAGCCAAATGCCCCAGTGGTAGGGCTGCTGTGGGGGGCAGGCATGCTTGTCCCAAAGCCCCCACTGCCAGTGGGGCCTGCTGACACCATAGATGTGACGGGCGCGGAGATGGTGCTGCCAAACCCGGATGTACTGGTCCCACAGCTGGTGGGCTGGGTCACAGCTCTAAAGCCGGAGGTGATGGCTGCAAAAAAGGAGCAAACATGGATCATTGTCTAACCCCATACACAAAAGTAAATTCAAAACTGATCGAACCCCCGAATGTAAGCCAAGAAACCATAAAACTCTTAGAGAAGGACAGGAGAAAATATCTTGGACGTAAACATGAGCGACTTCTTCATGAACATATCTCTCCAGGGAAAGAAAGGAAAAATGAACAAAGGGACTATGTCAAGCTTAAAAGCTTCTGTACAGTTAAGGGCACCATCAACAGAAGAAAAGGGCATCCTACAGCATGGGAGAATATATTCATAAATGACAGATCCAGTAACGGGTTGACATCCAAAATATATAAAGAGCTAACACACCTCCACAAACAAAATGCAAACGTTCATGTGAAAATGTGGGCAGGGGAGCTGAACAGGGAGTTCTCCAAAGAAGAAATTCAGGTGGCCAGTAGACACATGAAACGATGCACCACATCACTTGTCATCAGAGAAATGAAAATTAAAACCACAGTGAGATATCACCTCACACCAGTAAGGATCGCCACCATCCAAAAGACAAACCACAACCAATGTTGGCAAGGTTGTGGAGAGAGGGGAACCCTCCTACACTGTTGGTGGGAATGTAAATTCATTGAAGCATTGTGGAAAGCAATATGGAGGTTCCTCAGAAAGGTCAAAACAGAAATACCATTTGACCCAGGAATAGCGCTCCTAGGAATTTACCCTAGGAATACAGCAGCCTAATTTTGAAAAAGACAGATGTACCCCTATGTTTATCGCAGCACTATTTACAACAGCCAAGAAATGGAAACAACCTACGTGTCCAACAGTAGATGAATGTATGCACAATGGAATATAATTCAGCCATAAGAAGAAAATGAATCCTACCATTTGCAACAACATGGGTGGAGCTAGGGGGGATTATGCTCAGTGAAATAAACGAGGCGGAGAAAGACAAGTACCAAATGATTTCACTCATCTCGGGAGTATAAGAGCAAAGGAAAAACTGAAGGAACAAAACAGCAGCAGAATCACAGAACCCAAGAATGGACTACCAGTCACCAAAGAGGAAGGGACTGAGGAAGACGGGTGGGAAGGGTGGGTAAGGGCAGGGAAAAAGAAAGGGGGCATTATGATTAGCATGTATAATGTGGGGCGGCACGGGGATGGCTAGGCTACACACAGAAGACAAGCAGTGATTCTACAGCATGTTACTAAGCTGATGGACAGTGACCCTAATGGGGTTTGTGCGGGGTACTTGGTGAAGAGGGAAGCCAAATAAATATAATGTTCTTAAGGTAATTGTAGATAGATACCAGAAAAAACCACAACAGAACATTTTAAAAGGCCATGAATGATCTTCCTTTCTGCCTGTCTCTTCACGTCAGTTTATCCCACTTTCCTTTATAACCTCTAGCCACACCTGGCTCTTCTCTGCTCACGAAAACATAAGCTCATCTCTGCCTTTGGGCCTTTGCTCCTGTGCCTGTAAAGTCCTCACCGCCCGCCGCTGCCCCCGCTCCCAAATCGGGAACTGCGGCCATGGCCTCAGTTTGCTATTGTCTCAGAAAGGCTGCCGCTGACTACCTAAATAGCTCCTCCGGTTATGAGTTACACTGCTACCTGACGCTGTCTACAGATAACTTTTGTGATAATGTCTAAATCGTCACCACAGCATACGGCTCCGAAAGCGGAGACTCTGTCAGCACTTAAGACAGCGCCTGGCACTGCAGACCGAGCCCATTGCAAATCTCACCTGCAAACCCAGGAGTGTTCCGAGGCGTGCTGGCCACATGGAAAGCAGTTGCTGTGCTCTGGCCAGCTGCACCCAGGGAGCTCGGTTTTAAGGCTCCCCAGAAAGGGTTCTTGGGACCAGTTCTCCCACTCTGCCCTGACCCAGAGCCAAATGCCCCAGTGGTAGGGCTGCTGTGGGGGGCAGGCATGCTTGTCCCAAAGCCCCCACTGCCAGTGGGGCCTGCTGACACCATAGATGTGACGGGCGCGGAGATGGTGCTGCCAAACCCGGATGTACTGGTCCCACAGCTGGTGGGCTGGGTCACAGCTCTAAAGCCGGAGGTGATGGCTGCAAAAAAGGAGCAAACATGGATCATTGTCTAACCCCATACACAAAAGTAAATTCAAAACTGATCGAACCCCCGAATGTAAGCCAAGAAACCATAAAACTCTTAGAGAAGGACAGGAGAAAATATCTTGGACGTAAACATGAGCGACTTCTTCGTGAACATATCTCTCCAGGGAAAGAAAGGAAAAATGAACAAATGGGACTATGTCAAGCTTAAAAGCTTCTGTACAGTTAAGGGCACCATCAACAGAAGAAAAGGGCATCCTACAGCATGGGAGAATATATTCATAAATGACAGATCCAGTAACGGGTTGACATCCAAAATATATAAAGAGCTAACACACCTCCACAAACAAAATGCAAACGTTCATGTGAAAATGTGGGCAGGGGAGCTGAACAGGGAGTTCTCCAAAGAAGAAATTCAGGTGGCCAGTAGACACATGAAACGATGCACCACATCACTTGTCATCAGAGAAATGAAAATTAAAACCACAGTGAGATATCACCTCACACCAGTAACGATCGCCACCATCCAAAAGACAAACCACAACCAATGTTGGCAAGGTTGTGGAGAGAGGGGAACCCTCCTACACTGTTGGTGGGAATGTAAATTCGTTGAAGCATTGTGGAAAGCAATATGGAGGTTCCTCAGAAAGGTCAAAACAGAAATACCATTTGACCCAGGAATAGCGCTCCTAGGAATTTACCCTAGGAATACAGCAGCCTAATTTTGAAAAAGACAGATGTACCCCTATGTTTATCGCAGCACTATTTACAACAGCCAAGAAATGGAAACAACCTACGTGTCCAACAGTAGATGAATGTATGCACAATGGAATATAATTCAGCCATAAGAAGAAAATGAATCCTACCATTTGCAACAACATGGGTGGAGCTAGGGGGGATTATGCTCAGTGAAATAAACGAGGCGGAGAAAGACAAGTACCAAGTGATTTCACTCATCTCGGGAGTATAAGAGCAAAGGAAAAACTGAAGGAACAAAACAGCAGCAGAATCACAGAACCCAAGCATGGACTAACAGTTACCAAAGAGAAAGGGTCTGAGGAGGATGGGTGGGAAGGGAGGGATAAGGGCAGGGAAAAAGAAAGGGGGCATTATGATTAGCATGTATAATGTGGGGCGGCACGGGGATGGCTAGGCTACACACAGAAGACAAGCAGTGATTCTACAGCATGTTACTAAGCTGATGGACAGTGACCCTAATGGGGTTTGTGCGGGGTACTTGGTGAAGAGGGAAGCCAAATAAATATAATGTTCTTAAGGTAATTGTAGATAGATACCAGAAAAAACCACAACAGAACATTTTAAAAGGCCGTGAATGATCTTCCTTTCTGCCTGTCTCTTCACGTCAGTTTATCCCACTTTCCTTTATAACCTCTAGCCACACCTGGCTCTTCTCTGCTCACGAAAACATAAGCTCATCTCTGCCTTTGGGCCTTTGCTCCTGTGCCTGTAAAGTCCTCACCGCCCGCCGCTGCCCCCGCTCCCAAATCGGGAACTGCGGCCATGGCCTCAGTTTGCTATTGTCTCAGAAAGGCTGCCGCTGACTACCTAAATAGCTCCTCCGGTTATGAGTTACACTGCTACCTGACGCTGTCTACAGATAACTTTTGTGATAATGTCTAAATCGTCACCACAGCATACGGCTCCGAAAGCGGAGACTCTGTCAGCACTTAAGACAGCGCCTGGCACTGCAGACCGAGCCCATTGCAAATCTCACCTGCAAACCCAGGAGTGTTCCGAGGCGTGCTGGCCACATGGAAAGCAGTTGCTGTGCTCTGGCCAGCTGCACCCAGGGAGCTCGGTTTTAAGGCTCCCCAGAAAGGGTTCTTGGGACCAGTTCTCCCACTCTGCCCTGACCCAGAGCCAAATGCCCCAGTGGTAGGGCTGCTGTGGGGGGCAGGCATGCTTGTCCCAAAGCCCCCACTGCCAGTGGGGCCTGCTGACACCATAGATGTGACGGGCGCGGAGATGGTGCTGCCAAACCCGGATGTACTGGTCCCACAGCTGGTGGGCTGGGTCACAGCTCTAAAGCCGGAGGTGATGGCTGCAAAAAAGGAGCAAACATGGATCATTGTCTAACCCCATACACAAAAGTAAATTCAAAACTGATCGAACCCCCGAATGTAAGCCAAGAAACCATAAAACTCTTAGAGAAGGACAGGAGAAAATATCTTGGACGTAAACATGAGCGACTTCTTCGTGAACATATCTCTCCAGGGAAAGAAAGGAAAAATGAACAAATGGGACTATGTCAAGCTTAAAAGCTTCTGTACAGTTAAGGGCACCATCAACAGAAGAAAAGGGCATCCTACAGCATGGGAGAATATATTCATAAATGACAGATCCAGTAACGGGTTGACATCCAAAATATATAAAGAGCTAACACACCTCCACAAACAAAATGCAAACGTTCATGTGAAAATGTGGGCAGGGGAGCTGAACAGGGAGTTCTCCGAAGAAGAAATTCAGGTGGCCAGTAGACACATGAAACGATGCACCACATCACTTGTCATCAGAGAAATGAAAATTAAAACCACAGTGAGATATCACCTCACACCAGTAAGGATCGCCACCATCCAAAAGACAAACCACAACCAATGTTGGCAAGGTTGTGGAGAGAGGGGAACCCTCCTACACTGTTGGTGGGAATGTAAATTCGTTGAAGCATTGTGGAAAGCAATATGGAGGTTCCTCAGAAAGGTCAAAACAGAAATACCACTTGACCCAGGAATAGCGCTCCTAGGAATTTACCCTAGGAATACAGCAGCCTAATTTTGAAAAAGACAGATGTACCCCTATGTCTATCGCAGCACTATTTACAACAGCCAAGAAATGGAAACCACCTACGTGTCCAACAGTAGATGAATGTATGCACAATGGAATATAATTCAGCCATAAGAAGAAAATGAATCCTACCATTTGCAACAACATGGGTGGAGCTAGGGGGGATTATGCTCAGTGAAATAAACGAGGCGGAGAAAGACAAGTACCAAGTGATTTCACTCATCTCGGGAGTATAAGAGCAAAGGAAAAAACTGAAGGAACAAAACAGCAGCAGAATCACAGAACCCAAGCATGGACTAACAGTTACCAAAGAGAAAGGGTCTGAGGAGGATGGGTGGGAAGGGAGGGATAAGGGCAGGGAAAAAGAAAGGGGGCATTATGATTAGCATGTATAATGTGGGGCGGCACGGGGATGGCTAGGCTACACACAGAAGACAAGCAGTGATTCTACAGCATGTTACTAAGCTGATGGACAGTGACCCTAATGGGGTTTGTGCGGGGTACTTGGTGAAGAGGGAAGCCAAATAAATATAATGTTCTTAAGGTAATTGTAGATAGATACCAGAAAAAACCACAACAGAACATTTTAAAAGGCCGTGAATGATCTTCCTTTCTGCCTGTCTCTTCACGTCAGTTTATCCCACTTTCCTTTATAACCTCTAGCCACACCTGGCTCTTCTCTGCTCACGAAAACATAAGCTCATCTCTGCCTTTGGGCCTTTGCTCCTGTGCCTGTAAAGTCCTCACCGCCCGCCGCTGCCCCCGCTCCCAAATCGGGAACTGCGGCCATGGCCTCAGTTTGCTATTGTCTCAGAAAGGCTGCCGCTGACTACCTAAATAGCTCCTCCGGTTATGAGTTACACTGCTACCTGACGCTGTCTACAGATAACTTTTGTGATAACGTCTAAATCGTCACCACAGCATACGGCTCCAAAAGCGGAGACTGTGTCAGCACTTAAGACAGCGCCTGGCACTGCAGACCGAGCCCATTGCAAATCTCACCTGCAAACCCAGGAGTGTTCCGAGGCGTGCTGGCCACATGGAAAGCAGTTGCTGTGCTCTGGCCAGCTGCACCCAGGGAGCTCGGTTTTAAGGCTCCCCAGAAAGGGTTCTTGGGACCAGTTCTCCCACTCTGCCCTGACCCAGAGCCAAATGCCCCAGTGGTAGGGCTGCTGTGGGGGGCAGGCATGCTTGTCCCAAAGCCCCCACTGCCAGTGGGGCCTGCTGACACCATAGATGTGACGGGCGCGGAGATGGTGCTGCCAAACCCGGATGTACTGGTCCCACAGCTGGTGGGCTGGGTCACAGCTCTAAAGCCGGAGGTGATGGCTGCAAAAAAGGAGCAAACATGGATCATTGTCTAACCCCATACACAAAAGTAAATTCAAAACTGATCGAACCCCCGAATGTAAGCCAAGAAACCATAAAACTCTTAGAGAAGGACAGGAGAAAATATCTTGGACGTAAACATGAGCGACTTCTTCGTGAACATATCTCTCCAGGGAAAGAAAGGAAAAATGAACAAATGGGACTATGTCAAGCTTAAAAGCTTCTGTACAGTTAAGGGCACCATCAACAGAAGAAAAGGGCATCCTACAGCATGGGAGAATATATTCATAAATGACAGATCCAGTAACGGGTTGACATCCAAAATATATAAAGAGCTAACACACCTCCACAAACAAAATGCAAACGTTCATGTGAAAATGTGGGCAGGGGAGCTGAACAGGGAGTTCTCCGAAGAAGAAATTCAGGTGGCCAGTAGACACATGAAACGATGCACCACATCACTTGTCATCAGAGAAATGAAAATTAAAACCACAGTGAGATATCACCTCACACCAGTAACGATCGCCACCATCCAAAAGACAAACCACAACCAATGTTGGCAAGGTTGTGGAGAGTGGGGAACCCTCCTACACTGTTGGTGGGAATGTAAATTCGTTGAAGCATTGTGGAAAGCAATATGGAGGTTCCTCAGAAAGGTCAAAACAGAAATACCACTTGACCCAGGAATAGCGCTCCTAGGAATTTACCCTAGGAATACAGCAGCCTAATTTTGAAAAAGACAGATGTACCCCTATGTTTATCGCAGCACTATTTACAACAGCCAAGAAATGGAAACAACCTACGTGTCCAACAGTAGATGAATGTATGCACAATGGAATATAATTTAGCCATAAGAAGAAAATGAATCCTACCATTTGCAACAACATGGGTGGTGCTAGGGGGGATTATGCTCCGTGGAATAAACGAGGTGGAGAAAGACAAGTACCAAGTGATTTCACTCATCTCGGGAGTATAAGAGCAAAGGAAAAACTGAAGGAACAAAACAGCAGCAGAATCACAGAACCCAAGCATGGACTAACAGTTACCAAAGAGAAAGGGTCTGAGGAGGATGGGTGGGAAGGGAGGGATAAGGGCAGGGAAAAAGAAAGGGGGCATTATGATTAGCATGTATAATGTGGGGCGGCACGGGGATGGCTAGGCTACACACAGAAGACAAGCAGTGATTCTACAGCATGTTACTAAGCTGATGGACAGTGACCCTAATGGGGTTTGTGCGGGGTACTTGGTGAAGAGGGAAGCCAAATAAATATAATGTTCTTAAGGTAATTGTAGATAGATACCAGAAAAAACCACAACAGAACATTTTAAAAGGCCGTGAATGATCTTCCTTTCTGCCTGTCTCTTCACGTCAGTTTATCCCACTTTCCTTTATAACCTCTAGCCACACCTGGCTCTTCTCTGCTCACGAAAACATAAGCTCATCTCTGCCTTTGGGCCTTTGCTCCTGTGCCTGTAAAGTCCTCACCGCCCGCCGCTGCCCCCGCTCCCAAATCGGGAACTGCGGCCATGGCCTCAGTTTGCTATTGTCTCAGAAAGGCTGCCGCTGACTACCTAAATAGCTCCTCCGGTTATGAGTTACACTGCTACCTGACGCTGTCTACAGATAACTTTTGTGATAACGTCTAAATCGTCACCACAGCATACGGCTCCAAAAGCGGAGACTGTGTCAGCACTTAAGACAGCGCCTGGCACTGCAGACCGAGCCCATTGCAAATCTCACCTGCAAACCCAGGAGTGTTCCGAGGCGTGCTGGCCACATGGAAAGCAGTTGCTGTGCTCTGGCCAGCTGCACCCAGGGAGCTCGGTTTTAAGGCTCCCCAGAAAGGGTTCTTGGGACCAGTTCTCCCACTCTGCCCTGACCCAGAGCCAAATGCCCCAGTGGTAGGGCTGCTGTGGGGGGCAGGCATGCTTGTCCCAAAGCCCCCACTGCCAGTGGGGCCTGCTGACACCATAGATGTGACGGGCGCGGAGATGGTGCTGCCAAACCCGGATGTACTGGTCCCACAGCTGGTGGGCTGGGTCACAGCTCTAAAGCCGGAGGTGATGGCTGCAAAAAAGGAGCAAACATGGATCATTGTCTAACCCCATACACAAAAGTAAATTCAAAACTGATCGAACCCCCGAATGTAAGCCAAGAAACCATAAAACTCTTAGAGAAGGACAGGAGAAAATATCTTGGACGTAAACATGAGCGACTTCTTCGTGAACATATCTCTCCAGGGAAAGAAAGGAAAAATGAACAAATGGGACTATGTCAAGCTTAAAAGCTTCTGTACAGTTAAGGGCACCATCAACAGAAGAAAAGGGCATCCTACAGCATGGGAGAATATATTCATAAATGACAGATCCAGTAACGGGTTGACATCCAAAATATATAAAGAGCTAACACACCTCCACAAACAAAATGCAAACGTTCATGTGAAAATGTGGGCAGGGGAGCTGAACAGGGAGTTCTCCAAAGAAGAAATTCAGGTGGCCAGTAGACACATGAAACGATGCACCACATCACTTGTCATCAGAGAAATGAAAATTAAAACCACAGTGAGATATCACCTCACACCAGTAACGATCGCCACCATCCAAAAGACAAACCACAACCAATGTTGGCAAGGTTGTGGAGAGAGGGGAACCCTCCTACACTGTTGGTGGGAATGTAAATTCGTTGAAGCATTGTGGAAAGCAATATGGAGGTTCCTCAGAAAGGTCAAAACAGAAATACCATTTGACCCAGGAATAGCGCTCCTAGGAATTTACCCTAGGAATACAGCAGCCTAATTTTGAAAAAGACAGATGTACCCCTATGTTTATCGCAGCACTATTTACAACAGCCAAGAAATGGAAACAACCTACGTGTCCAACAGTAGATGAATGTATGCACAATGGAATATAATTCAGCCATAAGAAGAAAATGAATCCTACCATTTGCAACAACATGGGTGGAGCTAGGGGGGATTATGCTCAGTGAAATAAACGAGGCGGAGAAAGACAAGTACCAAGTGATTTCACTCATCTCGGGAGTATAAGAGCAAAGGAAAAACTGAAGGAACAAAACAGCAGCAGAATCACAGAACCCAAGCATGGACTAACAGTTACCAAAGAGAAAGGGTCTGAGGAGGATGGGTGGGAAGGGAGGGATAAGGGCAGGGAAAAAGAAAGGGGGCATTATGATTAGCATGTATAATGTGGGGCGGCACGGGGATGGCTAGGCTACACACAGAAGACAAGCAGTGATTCTACAGCATGTTACTAAGCTGATGGACAGTGACCCTAATGGGGTTTGTGCGGGGTACTTGGTGAAGAGGGAAGCCAAATAAATATAATGTTCTTAAGGTAATTGTAGATAGATACCAGAAAAAACCACAACAGAACATTTTAAAAGGCCGTGAATGATCTTCCTTTCTGCCTGTCTCTTCACGTCAGTTTATCCCACTTTCCTTTATAACCTCTAGCCACACCTGGCTCTTCTCTGCTCACGAAAACATAAGCTCATCTCTGCCTTTGGGCCTTTGCTCCTGTGCCTGTAAAGTCCTCACCGCCCGCCGCTGCCCCCGCTCCCAAATTGGGAACTGCGGCCATGGCCTCAGTTTGCTATTGTCTCAGAAAGGCTGCCGCTGACTACCTAAATAGCTCCTCCGGTTATGAGTTACACTGCTACCTGACGCTGTCTACAGATAACTTTTGTGATAATGTCTAAATCGTCACCACAGCATACGGCTCCGAAAGCGGAGACTCTGTCAGCACTTAAGACAGCGCCTGGCACTGCAGACCGAGCCCATTGCAAATCTCACCTGCAAACCCAGGAGTGTTCCGAGGCGTGCTGGCCACATGGAAAGCAGTTGCTGTGCTCTGGCCAGCTGCACCCAGGGAGCTCGGTTTTAAGGCTCCCCAGAAAGGGTTCTTGGGACCAGTTCTCCCACTCTGCCCTGACCCAGAGCCAAATGCCCCAGTGGTAGGGCTGCTGTGGGGGGCAGGCATGCTTGTCCCAAAGCCCCCACTGCCAGTGGGGCCTGCTGACACCATAGATGTGACGGGCGCGGAGATGGTGCTGCCAAACCCGGATGTACTGGTCCCACAGCTGGTGGGCTGGGTCACAGCTCTAAAGCCGGAGGTGATGGCTGCAAAAAAGGAGCAAACATGGATCATTGTCTAACCCCATACACAAAAGTAAATTCAAAACTGATCGAACCCCCGAATGTAAGCCAAGAAACCATAAAACTCTTAGAGAAGGACAGGAGAAAATATCTTGGACGTAAACATGAGCGACTTCTTCGTGAACATATCTCTCCAGGGAAAGAAAGGAAAAATGAACAAATGGGACTATGTCAAGCTTAAAAGCTTCTGTACAGTTAAGGGCACCATCAACAGAAGAAAAGGGCATCCTACAGCATGGGAGAATATATTCATAAATGACAGATCCAGTAACGGGTTGACATCCAAAATATATAAAGAGCTAACACACCTCCACAAACAAAATGCAAACGTTCATGTGAAAATGTGGGCAGGGGAGCTGAACAGGGAGTTCTCCAAAGAAGAAATTCAGGTGGCCAGTAGACACATGAAACGATGCACCACATCACTTGTCATCAGAGAAATGAAAATTAAAACCACAGTGAGATATCACCTCACACCAGTAAGGATCGCCACCATCCAAAAGACAAACCACAACCAATGTTGGCAAGGTTGTGGAGAGTGGGGAACCCTCCTACACTGTTGGTGGGAATGTAAATTCGTTGAAGCATTGTGGAAAGCAATATGGAGGTTCCTCAGAAAGGTCAAAACAGAAATACCACTTGACCCAGGAATAGCGCTCCTAGGAATTTACCCTAGGAATACAGCAGCCTAATTTTGAAAAAGACAGATGTACCCCTATGTTTATCGCAGCACTATTTACAACAGCCAAGAAATGGAAACAACCTACGTGTCCAACAGTAGATGAATGTATGCACAATGGAATATAATTCAGCCATAAGAAGAAAATGAATCCTACCATTTGCAACAACATGGGTGGAGCTAGGGGGGATTATGCTCAGTGAAATAAACGAGGCGGAGAAAGACAAGTACCAAGTGATTTCACTCATCTCGGGAGTATAAGAGCAAAGGAAAAACTGAAGGAACAAAACAGCAGCAGAATCACAGAACCCAAGCATGGACTAACAGTTACCAAAGAGAAAGGGTCTGAGGAGGATGGGTGGGAAGGGAGGGATAAGGGCAGGGAAAAAGAAAGGGGGCATTATGATTAGCATGTATAATGTGGGGCGGCACGGGGATGGCTAGGCTACTAGGTACCATGAAAAAAAGACATTTTAAAAGGCAGTGAATGGGATCTTCCTTTGTGCCAGTCTCTTCATGTCAGTTTATCCCACTTTCCTTTATAACCTCTAGCCACACCTGGCTCTTCTCTGCTCACGAAAACATAAGCTCATCTCTGCCTTTGGGCCTTTGCTCCTGTGCCTGTAAAGTCCTCAGCGCCCGCCGCGGCCCCTGCTCCCAAATCTGGAACTGCGGCCATGGTTCAGTTTGCTATTGTCTCCGAAAGGCTGCTGCTGAATACCTAAATAGCTCCTCCGGTTATGAGTTACACTGCTACCTGACGCTGTTCACAGGTAACTTTTTTGATAACGTCTAAATCTTCACCACAGCATATGGCTCCGAAAGCGGAGACTGTGTCACCACTTAAGACAGCTCCTGGCACTGCAGACCGAGCCCATTCTAAAACTCACCTGCAAACCCAGGTGTGTTCTGAGGCGTGCGGGCCACATGGAAAGCAGTTGGTGTGCTCTGGCCAGCTGCACCCAGGGAGCTCGGTTTTAAGGCTCCCCAAAAGGGGTTCTTGGGACTAGTTCCCCCACTCCGCCCTGACCCAAAGCCAAGTGCCCCGGTGGTAGGGCTGCTGTGGGGGGCAGGCTCGCTTGTCCCAAAGCCCCCACTGCCAGTGGGGCCTGCTGACACCATAGATGTGAAGGGCGCTGAGATGGTGCTGCCAAACCCGGATGTACTGGTCCCACAGCTGGTGTGCTGGGTCACAGCTCCAAAGCCGGAGGTGATGGCTGCAAAAAAGGAGCAAACATGGATCATTGTCTAACCCCATACACAAAAGTATATTCAGAACTGATCGAACCCCCGAATGTAAGCCAAGAAACCATAAACCTCTTAGAGAAAGACAGGCGAAAATATCTTGAACATAAACATGAGCGACTTCTTCGTGAACATATCTCTCCAGGGAATAAAGGAAAAATGAACAAATGGGACTATGTCAAGCTTAAGAGCTTCTGTACAGTTAAGGGCACCATCAACAGAAGAAAAGGGCATCCTACAGCATGGGAGAATATATTCATAAATGACAGATCCAGTAACGGGTTGACATCCAAAATATATAAAGAGCTAACACATCTCAACAAACAAAATGCAAATATTCCAATAAAAATGTGGGCAGGGGTGCTGAACAGGGAGTTCTCCAAAGAAGAAATTCAGGTGGCCAATAGACACATGAAAAGATGCACCACAGCACTTGTCATCAGAGAAATGAAAATTAAAACCACAGTGAGGTATCACTTCACACCAGTAAGGATCGCCACCATCCAAAAGACAAACCACAACCAATGTTGGCAAGGTTGTGGAGAGAGGGGAACCCTCCTACACTGTTGGTGGGAATGTAAATTCGTTCAAGCATTGTGGCAAGCAATATAGAGGGTCCTCAAAAAGCTCAGAACAGAAATACCGTTTCACCCTGTAATACCGCTTGTAGGAATTTACCCTAGGAATACAGCAGCCCATTTTGAAAAGAACAGAATCACCCCTATGTTTTTCTGAGCACTATTTACAATCGCCAAGAAATGGGAGCATCCTGAATGTTCATCTGTAGATGAATGGATAAAGAAGATGTGGTACATGTACACAATGCAGTATTATTCAGCCAAGAGAAGAAATCAGATCCTACCATTTTCAACAACAGGTATGGAGCTGGAGGATATTATGCTCAGTGAAGCCAGACAGAGAAAGAGAAGCCCCAAATGATTTCACTCATCTCTGGAGTATAGGAACAAAGAAAAACTGAAGGAACAAAAGAGCAGCAGCATCATAGAACCCAAGAATGGACTACCTATTGAAATGGACTAAAGGGAAAGGGACTGAGCAGGATGGGTGAGAAGGGAGGGATAAGGGCAAATAAAAGAAAGGGGGCATTACAAATTGCATATACAATGTGGTCGGGGGGCAAAGTGAGGGCTGGGAAACACAGAGAAGACAAGGGGTGATTCTACAGCATCTTACTACACTTATGGACAGTGACTATAATAGGGTTCGTGGGGGGGACTTGTTGAAGGGGGAAGCCTAATAAACATAATGTTATTCATCTAATTGCAGATTAATACCAAAAAATAAAAAACATTTTAAAAGGCCTTGAATGATCTTCCTTACTGCCTGTCTCTTAACGTCATTTTATCCCACTTTCCTTTTTAAACCTCTAGCCACACCTGGTTCTTCTCTGCTCATGAAAACATAAGCTCATCTCTGACTTCGGGCCTTTGCTCCTGTGCCTGGAACGCCCTCACCTCCAGCCGTTGTCCCTGCTCCCAACTCTGGAACTACAGCCATGGCCTCAGTTTCCTATTGTCTCAGAAAGGCTCCCACTGCCTACCTAAATAGCTCCTCCTGTCATGAGTTACACTGCTACCTGACGCTGTTTACAGATAACATTTGTCTCTTCACCACAGCGTAGAGCTCCAGGAGTGTAGACTATGTTGGCACTTAAAACAGCACCTGGCTCTGCAGACTGAGCCCATTCCACATCTCACCTGCAAGCACAGACGTGTTCTGAGGTGTGCTGGCCACGTAGATGGCAAACAGTGTGCTCTGGCCAGCTGCACCAAGGGAGTTCTCACTCAGGCATCCCCAGAAATGGGCCGTGCCACCAGTTCTCCCACTCCGTCCTGCCACAAAGTTGAATGCACTAGTGGTGGAGCTGCTGTGGGGGGCTGACATGCTCATCCCAAAGTCCCCACTGGCAGCGGGGCCTGCTGACACCCCAGATGTGACGTGTGATGAGGTTGTGCTGCCACCGCTGCTGTTGGTCTGGGTCGTAGCTCCAAAGTCCGAGGTGGTGGCTGCAAAAGAGGAGGAAATGAGGATCATTGTCTAACCCTATACACAAAAGTATATTTGAAATGGATCAAAGACCTGCATGTAAGCCATGAAACCATAAAACTCTTAGAATAAACATAAGCAAAAATCTCTTGGACATGAACATGAGTGACTTCTTCATGAACGTATCTCCCCCAGCAAGGGAAACGAAAGCAAAAATGAACAAATAGGACTATATCAAGCTGAAAAGCTTCTGTACAGGGAAAGACACCATCAATAGAACAAAAAGGCATCCTATAGAATGGGAGAATATATTCATAAATGACAGATCTAATAAAGGGTTGACATCAACAATGTATAAAGAGCTCACACACCTCAACAAACAAAAAGCAAATAATCCAATTAAAAAATGGGCAGAGGAGCTGAACAGACAGTTCTCCAAATAAGAAATTCAGATGGCCAACAGACACATGAAAAGATGCTCCACATCGCTAGTCATCAGAGAAATGCAAATTAAAACCACAATGAGATATCACCTCACACCAGTAAGGATTGCCACCATCCAAAAGACAAACAACAACACATGCAGGCGAGGATTCGGAGAAAGGGGAACCCTCCTCCCCTGCTGGTGGGAATGTAATTTATTTCAATCACTGTGGAAAGCAGTATGGAGGTTCCTCAAAAAATTCAAAATAGAAATACCATTTGACCCAGGAATACCACCTCTAGGAATTTACCCTAAGAATGCAGCAGCCCAATTTTAAAAAGACAGATGCACCCCTATGTTTATCGCAGCACTATTTACAATAGCCAAGAAATGGAAGCAACCTAAGTGTCCATCAGTAGATGAATGGATAAAGAAGATGTGGTACATATACACAATGGAGTATTATTCAGCCAGAAGAAGAAAACAAATCCTACCATTTGCAACAACATGGATAGAGCTACAGGGTATTATGGTCAGTGAAATAAGTCAGGTGGAGAAAGACAAGTACCAAATGATTTCACTCATCTCGGGAGTATAAGAACAAAGGAAAAACAGAAGGAACAAAACAGCAGCAGAATCACAGAACCCAAGAAAGAACAACAGTTACCAAATAGAAAGGGACTGGGGAAGATAGGTGGAAAGGGAGGGAGAAGGGGGTGGAAGAAGAAAGGGGGCCTTATGATTAACATGTATAATGTCGGGGGGGCATGGGGAGTGCTGTGCAACACATAGTAGACAAGTAGTGATTTTGCAGCATCTTACTACGCTGATGAACAGTGACTAATGGGGTATGTGGGGGGGGACTTGGTGAAGGGGGGAGTCTAGTAAACATAATGTTCCTCAAGTAATTGTAGATTAATGATACCACAAAATAAAAAAATTTGAGGAAACAGCTGTGATGCTGCCAAAGGCTGTCTGGCTGCTGGAGATGGTGCCAAAAAGAGGGGCTGCGGGTTTCAACCCACGAAAACCTGACCACACAGTGCTGCCAAAGGCTGGCTGGGCTTCCGAAAGGAAAGGAGCTGCCGAAGCTGGGGTCCAGTGCTGGCTGGCAGTCCACATCTGCTGTCTGTCAGTGGCTCCAAACGTGTGCTGTGGGGTGACTCCGGGATAGGATGGGACGGGGGGCCTGGTGCCGGAACTAAAGGGAATGTTGAAGACTGGGGTGGTACTGCTGCTAAATGTCAGAGCAGGCTGGCTCGGGGCGATGGGGGCGGAGGTCGTGAGGGTGCCACTGAAGCCACCGAAACTGGCTGTGCTGCTGCTAGCAGCTGTCTGGACGGCGCCGGGCAGGGACTGGCTGAAGGTGATGGCTGTTGTTGGAGCAGGCGTGGTCAGAGCCTGCCAAACTGGAGTATGGAGCCCATGGCTCGGCAGAACTGGCAGCAGAGGCAAGGGGGGACCCAAAGAGGACAGGCTGGGCAGTGGAAGCAGTGGGGCTGGTCATGCTGCTCACAGTGTTGGTCACATCGCTCACACCAGAGCCAAAGACAGGCTTCCGGGCGGAGTCTGCGGCTGTGCCGGTGGTGGTCCCCCAAGCCGCTGCTGAGGGGACGCTGACACTGGCCCGGCCAGGGAACAGAGGGGCATTCGTGCTAGTGCCTGAAGTAGTTGTCTGACTGAAGGAGGAAGGAGTTGACAAGGGCAAAGATGTAGGTAGCCCTGTGCTGCTAAAAACAGGACTGAAAGGGAGGGGCAGTCTTCTGGTAGTCGGGGTGTTCACAGAGCTGGAAGATGCCTCCGTTGTGACTTGGGAACGGCTGAATGGCACAGGACCCTCCTTCCCACTTTTAGATGGAGCCACAAAGACGGGCTTGAACATGGGATGTGCTGAAGACACAGCAGGAGCTGCTGTGGCAGAAGGGTTAGCAGGTGGTCTGCCCAGCATTCCAAAGAGAACACTGGGCTTCAGGGTGGGGCCCGGGGCAGGCGGGGCCTGGGGTTTGGCAGATGTCTCAGCCTGAGAGGCTGGAGGTGACTTGGTGGCGTCACTGGCTGGTATTGCGGGAGAGGCAGGGGTCAGCCCCAAGAAAGAGGCTGTGGATCTGGAGTCTGGGGAGGGGCCGGGGAGCGGCCCTGACTGTGAAGAGCCAAGAGGGCCCAGAAGGCCAGGTGTCTGCAGGGGCCAACGGGCCATGGGCGTGGCTGTTAGGCAGGGAAATACATATGAGTCGGGTGGAAAGAGTACAGGGTCAGCAAAGCCCCCTAGAAAGGACTCGGTTAACCAGTTAAATCCAGAAATCCAGAAAAGATTCAGAGTTAGTGAGTTAATCAGTTAAAGCTCAAAAGGTCAAGAGAAACTTGGCCTTGAAGGTTTGAATATTCCCCAGATAAAAGTGTCTGAGCACAGCCCATGTCTTCATTGTGTCCATTAGACCACTGTATGATTTACTCTAGCCTGCTAAAAGGCCCACCTATAAACAGCAAAGTAAAGACAGGGAGATCCCACCTTAAAGCCAAAATTGTATTTTAAAAAAAACTAGCAGGTTTCACAAGAAAGATTCTTAACATACTCTTTAGCAAACAAATAACTCTGCCCACTTTGGAGGAAAGGCAGTCTTGATAAGCTAATTTTGCAGAATTACTTAGAGGACTGATGAGTAACTTAATGTCTCATCAAAGATACTTGAGACCACTTAACAAGCCCACACCCTAGCCCTCTGTCACATTCCTGAAAAATCCTTAAAAGAGGGAGCCCCCAAACTTTCACTGTGCTCCTATGTGAGGTCACCAGCACTTTCTAAGTGTGGAACCTTTTAACTTTAAACTCCCTCTTTTCAGCCTTTCATGGTGATGCACTCCTCTCTCTGAGGTCACCTGCACTTCCTAAGTGCATAACTTCAACTCTTCCCAACCTTTCAGGGCACTCCTCTCTCTGAAGTCACCCACACTTTCTCCCTACATGTGGTTGTATCTGCAAATAAAGTATCAGACTTACTTTCTTCCTGCTCTCTTCCAGAAATGGAGAGGTTTGTCTATCCAGCCTAGTTTTTAATACTGAACTTTCACTAGGTGTCTCTGAGATTCTATCTTCTATGGTTTGGGTGCTTGGATGGTGTTGGCAAGATTATTTCTAACAGTCAAGACGACGTGAAATGATCATTGCTCTAAATGTGTGCACATGGTTGCTTACTGGACAGAAATTGCCTGGTCTGCTCAGATTCCCCCACCTAGGCTTACCTTACCCCAAACCCCCCAGGTGGCCTGGGTTATGCTATATGAGTCTGGGCAACCTTTCTCCCTTACCAGACCATAAACCCCGAAGGACAGGAACATCT
Organism: Manis pentadactyla; assembly: GCF_030020395.1. NCBI lineage: Eukaryota > Metazoa > Chordata > Mammalia > Pholidota > Manidae > Manis > Manis pentadactyla. The sequence continues at coordinate 35,288,948 of NC_080028.1, forward strand.
CTCTCTGTAACTACCAAGCCCCACACAAATCAAGGCTCAGTACGTGTTTCCAGTGGGTTGTGGTCCATGCACCCTCCATACAATACCACCAACACATGCCACGCGTTCATCAACTTACTCTGTTCTCCCTGGGACTCCTTGTTTACCGGCGGAGTGGAAGAGCCAAATCCCTGAGGACCGTCCTCTTCTCTGTAGGAGGAAGAGGCACAATTAAGTTTAGAAAAGCACTGGATAACTTCTTACACCCTCCTTACTACTAACTGACCAAAGTCTAGAACAACCATGACTAAGATCTCAGTGTGTCAAGACAACAAAAAGAAGCAAAGAAAATTCCTAAAGAAATGAAGGGAGGCAGTTCACAGAAGCCATAGACACCTTTGTCTTAAAACAAGCAGAAAACAATCTTCAGAACCTTACATACAACCTGCCAAGTTTCTGAGAGTCCTAGTCACACCTCTGTCTCTAAGAAAGCAGCATTCTAGTCAGGCACCTAGGGGGTCAGCTGGGGTCTAGAATGTGAAGCCTGCTGCGCACCCCCATCAGTCACTCTGTTCACTCTGTCCCATGCAAGCCCTTCCCCTTATGCCCCAGCCCCTCACGCTGCAGCATGAGGGGAAGCAGAGGCCGGTGTGGTCACACTGTGTGACGACTGCAAGAGACAAGAGCGATTCAGGGCGGCACCGTCTCTGCCCTTTAGATGTGAACTATTTTGATTCTCCAAATCGGAGTCTCAGAAAGCCTAAGAGCCAAGTAAATTTCCCTCCTTTCCCACCCTCTCATTAATCCACACAGCAAATCACTGATTACCTCATCTTCTTTTCTGGACACTCTGGTGTCTGTGAGCAGGAGGAGGCTGGGCTGGCGAAGGGTGAGGCACTGGGACGCCTCTTCCAGAGCTAAAAGCCAAACACAAGTCACGTGACTGACCCTTGGGAATAACATAGGATCTGACCTTCAACATAATTTTGTGGCTCTAATCCATCACTGTATATAAAGCCTCCTTTTCAAGTGACTAAAAAATCATTTCTTTGTGAAGTGGGGCTTCTGAAAAGTGAGTCAATTGCCAGTGTTTGAAAGGGTTGTCATTGGCCAAAGCTGGAAAAGTTGCATCAGAAAGAGCAGCTACACTCTTTCTGAGGATCATTAAATGTTTATAAAATATCATCAAGATACTGAGGATCATTAAATGTTTATAAAATATCATCAGTTCATAAAGATAACACAGCAAGAATCATACTGGTCACCTTTGGAGTTAACTAGGCATCAGTGCCGGCTTATTATCCTGCCACTCCAGTAGACAGGGTTTGTTCTTCTATCTAGAATTACACAGACCTTCAGTTAACAAATGCAATGCAGAGGGAAGGACAGAATTGGAACATCACCATTTTGCCACAATGGACATAGACAAAGGTGAAAAATGGCCGCTAAAATCAGCAGGTGAAAAGCTCATAGGAACAATAAAGTGAAGGATCAGACTGACACCTGAGCCCAGTGGGAGGCAACCACACAGCACGTGCTCCCGATGTGATGCGATCAGAAGAGCACAGCAGCACCTCTGCCCAAATCACTTAACTTGAAACTCATCAAGCCTCAGGAGCCAACTGTCCATTTACAGGGAAAATAGGGATAGAGTACTTGTCAAAATGGCACCATGATGAAAACAAAATCCAGAATGTAGTAAATTCTATAGAACATAATGACTCAGACTTTTCAAAAGTAAGAAAAAGCGTAGTAGTAGTACCGTTGACTGAGTCTAAGAGAGGCCTGACGTCCCCGCTGCGGGGGAGGGCGCGCGCGGCCGCCGCCCCAGCCCGCGTGCTCCGCGCCTCGGTGGCGGCGGCGGCAGCAGCCGCGGGGACAGCCCGCGGGGGAAGCCTGACAGCTGGAGGCCGCCAGGGGGCGCCCGCCGCGCGGGCCCGGAGCGCCCGGGGAGGCCGCGCTGTGAGGCCGGCGACCTGCCACCTGCTGCTCCTCGGGCGGGCCGAGGCGCTGGGAGCCAGGGCCCTGCACCCGGGATAGGCGGCATCCTGGCGGGGCCCGCGCACCCCGGGGCTGTGTCTGGCGCGCCCCAGGTCCGCAGAGGGGTTCTGCCACCGCGGGGAGCTCGCCGGGCCGGCCGGTCTGAGCAGCGCGCCCGGGGAGGCGGAAGCCCCGGTGCACGCGAGCCTCCCGAGGTCGACCCCGCAGCTGCCCGTGACGCGGGGGTGGCTTCCCGCGCGCCTGCGTGGCGGGCCGTGGGAACGCGAGCCCAGCCCCCGGGGGACCGACGGGCGGCGGAGGGCGCGTCCCTCGCCCCACCCACCCCCACCGTCCCAGCGCCCCGCCCCTGGCGCCCAGCTCTGAGCATCATCGCTCCGCCCAGGCCTGTTAAAAAGTTGATTATTTTTAGCATGTCTGCTTGTTAGGCCATCAGTTACAACCTTGTATAATGCTAAGTCTGAAGCTCTGAGTGTGAATTAAGTCCCCTGAAATGTAAATTTCGGTACTTACTTTGGTGGCACTTCTTGAATGCTTACTATGCACAGTGTAGACTCATGAACACTTTACATGTACTGCCTCACAACTATCTTATGAAGTAGGTCAAAATCATTATTTCCATAAGTGTACAACCTTACCTTCAGATTTTTTGTTACACATATTAATTGAATACCTTTAATGCTCAAAAAAAAAGAGTCTAAGAAACATGTGAACCAAACACAATGAGTTGATTTTTGGTCCCTGATTCAAAGTAACTGTAATAAGACAGGGAGGGTAAGAAGGGCAAATTGGGGCGATAATAACTAACATTAAGTTATTATTACTCAGAGGAATAGAGGCATTGTGGTTATTAATGTTCAAAAAGTTTTTAAAATACACTGAAGTACCTACAGGTGAAACAACGTGTTTGTACTTTAAAACACAAGAGGAAAACCAATTTGGGTAGTTGTTGATGGATCAAGACTGACAAAACACTGTTAACTGCTGGAGCCACATGGAGGATCATTATGATATTTTTCTTTCCTTTTGTGTATGTATGACATTTGACATAAAATTGTAAGAAGGGGCAATGACTATGTATGTCAGGTCTGTTGTGATCACTGATTGAGGAAATGTGTGTACAGTGCTCAGCAGAGGGCCTAGTGCAGAATAGATCCAGGTAAAGCTTCATACTATTATGCTCTGCATTGCCATAACTGCTTGCCCGGGGCCTTCATCTCCTGTATTTGTCATTTATCATTAATGTGCCATTTATATTACTCTAAGAGCCTCCTGTATGGATGAAAACTTATGTCAAATTCTTTCTCCTCTCAAAAACCTCCTTCACGCATGTGTTACTTTTTTTCCAGCTCCTATATATTGGGTGCCTGCTTACTGACAAGCACTGTAATGGGTGCTTTTCAAACATTACCTTCAATCTTTATAACAATCCATTAGAGATGAGAAAAAGAGAGTTTAAGTCATTTACCTGCCTAAGAGTCTATAGCTACTAAGTGCCAAAGCCAAGATTTGAACTCAAGTCATTCTGGTAGCAAAACTTGTTCTGTTCTCCAGTCTACACATCCTTTCTAAAAATAATTATAACCACTTATTTTTAAAACTTTCATTAAATTCCCAGTGCCTAGAGGATGAATTTATGACCCATTGCAATTCAGACTCAATCTACCTTTTTAATCAAATTAGTACCATTTTTTGAATTACTCATCCTCTGTCTATTTATCTATAATAATGGCTCTGTCTTGTATCAGGTTTCCACATAGGCATTCTGGGCTTTCTAGTTTTTTCCACTGGTCCATAGCGATCATTCAAGGGTTGGTAACTGCTGTTAGCTTAGAGGTGACCTCAGCATCTGACAGAAGGTGGCTAGAAAACACTGCACAATCAACTAATAAATGCAAAGAACCCAATTCTGCCACACCACCAGGTGTGTGTACCTGAGAGATGCCTCCAGTAGAAGTGTAGGAACTGGTAATGGCATTGCGGCTGGACATACGGATGCCACATGCGCACGTGCCCTTTGAGCAGCTCACAGCAGAGGAGCAGGGTCTCTTATGCAGTTCACCATCTGAGCTCTGGGAACTGAGGTCTCTCTTCAGAGGCCCAGGCCTAACAGGGAAATAAAAGGGGAAAACACAGATGTGCTACTGAAAGGCACCAACATTGTTTTAAGGCTTCATCCACCGTCACAAAATCGTTCTAACGCAATGGAAAAGGATAATGCTGTTAATTTTACTGTTAATTCATCTAAACATGTCTCACAAAGTCAGAAAGGGAAAGCTCAGTATTTAAAAAATTAAATGTATGATTCTACTTATATATACTCTAGGAAACGCACACAAATCTATAGTGACAGAATGGGGACCAATGGATGCCTGGCAACAGGGACAGAATGAGAGGGAGATTTTAAGGCTTCACCACGGGGCATGGGGAAACTTCTGGCAGTGATGGTGATGTTCATTATCTTGACTGTGGTGCTGGTTTTGTGGGTGTGAAATTTAGACAAAATAGTTATTGTGGCAAGTTACTCAAAATGTTCCTCTCTGATTTCAAAGAGGAAAATTTATAGGACAATAATTCTGATAAGGATACATGTCAAAGTTGAACAAATGGTACACTTCAAAGAGGCACAGTTTATTTATGTCAATTATACCTCAATAAAGGTGTTCAAAAATGATTAGGAGGAACCAACCACTTTTTCTAAGATTCAAACTGAAACAGAAATTCCCTAAACATCTTTCCTGTGAAATAGTCATCCAACCTTTGTGACAGCACAGACAGCTCACTGTCTCCTGGCTGATGAATGTCAACCACAGAGCAGTTTATCCCTGCACTAGATGCAAACATACTTTCTCTTTCACTTACTTCACCTATGGATCCCATCTGGAGCCAAGTCAAGCCAATTGTCCTCCTTTCATGTGATAGTCCTTCAGATTTTTGCAGGCCATTATCCTTCCCTCCCTCATTTCTTTACACCCCTGAGGTTTTTCTCCTCTGGGCTAGTGCTTGTGTACCTTTAGAACCCCCTCACCCACCACCACCCCGTGACATCTTGAGTTGCTTCACTCTCTCGCAGTGAATTTCGGTTTGTGTCTGCCTCCTCTTGCAGGGCAGCACAGCCAACCAGCAGCACTCCGCGGACAGCAGGACTAAGGCATTCAGGACCACCACTGACCTGCCTCCTCCTGGTCTTTGTTCTGTTATCAGCCCAGAGGAGGAGCATGTTAAGCTTTTTTGGCAGGCATATCATAGTGCTGTCTCAATTTAAAAACGTAACTTACCCCAAGCCTTTTCACACACATTTCCAGCCTTTTTCCCTCCCAGCCAATTCTTCCTCAAATATAATTAAGCTAAAAGGCAGAAATCTCACATTTTTCTTAAATTTCGTACTGCTGCATTCTATCCATTGCACAAACCTTGTGATCTTTTTGTTACATACTTGGTTATTCAGTGTATCTACAAACCCTCTAAGCCTTAGCATAGTTTATGCATATTAAAGAAAAATAGTAAAAGGAATTAGACAAAATAGTTATTGTGGCAAGTTACTCAAAATGTTCCTCTCTGACTTCAAAGAGGAAAACTTACAGGTCAATAAGTCTGATAATGACCCTTTCCCAAACAGGAAACCTCACCCAGATGGATTCTCACTTACTCAGGCACAAAAGCAGCAGGGACTCCATTGGCCACCTCGGGCTTCAAAGCTGAATGGCCACTGCCACTGCTGTTATGGCACCTGTGACAAATCACAAACCCTCAGTTAGATGATACGACCTCTCCTTTAAAGCATACTCTCATATTCCTGGGATCTTAACTCTTTCTACAGAACATACGTTCATGCTAGACAAGAAAAGGTTGCCTCAGATCTCAAAGATTCAGGAAGGTCAATTTATTCTAGGACTGTCCTAATCTAATAAGAAAAGTATAAAAATGCATCAAGACCTTTTGAACTATTCCGGTGTACTGATTATTTGCTAACTTCTCACCAAAGCACTGCAATCACAAATTTAATATCCTACCATCTGTAAACTAAAGACAAAAAAACACTTTAGCCACCCACCTACACACATCCCCCAGTGTTCTCACTTAGTTCAGTCTGGAAGAGAAGAACTTCACAGGTCACAGATAAGGGCCTGCGCATGGTGCACATAATCACTGCTTATTCCAATTATGGGAAAGACAACACAGAGCCCTCAGTTATAGGCTCACTGGGGTCTAGACAAATTACCAACCTGGAGAACATGAGAAACCTGTTTTGACCATAAGAATAGTTATTTTCTCTCTGACCTCCAACACACCATCTCCCTCTGCCACTCCTGCTTAGTTGGCTGCCATGAGCTCAGACTGCTCCCTTGTAAAGCATATCCCTAGTATTCATTACCTGATCTTCCAACGTTACTTCCAATCAATCTTCCAATGTACACACTTGCATTTATTAGTATTTCCTTACCTAATGTTGCCATCTACAGTATCAAAGATGGCCAGCTGTGAACCTGCAGGGTATGGCTAACCTGGTGTAACTGATGAGGACAATGGTTCTATTTCTCAAATGTAGGGCCCACTGTCTCCTCAGAGCATGTTTCCTTGACCACCTTATATACAGAGCTCCCCCTTTCTCATGGCCCTTTTATAGCACTGCTTCTTAAAAATCTTTATATACTTACAATCTATAATTACCCTGTTTCATTGATTACCCAAGTCCCAGGAGACCTTTGTCTAGCTCACTGCTCTATCCACAGTACCTGGAGTAGGCTCTGGCACATGGGTCTTGGAATCGGTTGAATTACAAGAAAATTCTTAACTGACTCCTTGGAAAGCCACAAGCAGTTCTGCAGCTTACTCAGCACCATCAACTTCCTCTCTTTCCATCGAGGAAACAGACTGCTTCCTCTATTTTCGTTACATTTTCAAAAACCAAATAATGAAACTGGTTTTATTCTCATTTCTCATAAAGCTACCATACTCCAGTCTTCACTGTTCTTTGCTAAGTATTTCCTTCAGCACAAACATGACATCTAAGCTGATGGTCACCCAAATAACTGACCACAAGGGGAAGACTTTCAGCATTCTCTCAAAATAAAATTTAACACATTTATATCAAAAGTATGAAGCTGATGTGGCCAGTAACTGTTGGCTTTTCTCTAGTACTTATGGAAAAGGTATATTACAAAATGTATGTAACCTGTGCCTAATGAAAGGCATAGCATTAAAGCTCTTGTTACCAAGCTTTTCCATGAAAGCCAAAGAAGGGGACCTGCCATTCACACACAGGAGGTGACCTCTGATTCTTTTGGGGAGTGATCTCTCTCTCAACAAATCCCAGGAGCCCGTGTGGGAGGCACGTTGAGTACTCTGCAGGGCATGTTACCTTCTTTTCTCCTCCTGACCAGCAGCAGATGTTTGGTCTTCCTCCTCCTCCACTGTCCTTTTCTTCCTCTTCCAACATTCGAGGGCAAGCAGAACAGCCTCCTTTGACCACGGGTCTGGGGCCTTAGGGATCTGCACTGCTCTGTAACAGAAAACAGGATTCTAGCATTAAGATATTCTGATCATCATGCTACATAGCATGAACTTCAGGCGCTGGAAATCAGAAGCTATCCAACAAGCAAAAGGGTAATTTATACACTCACACAAATGACCCTTAGCTGTTAAGCTATAGTCTTGGGAAAAACCCAGAAAATAAAAAACTGCTCAATAACTGGAACTTGAGATTTCTCCCTCACATAAGGAGCTTCTTCCTTTCCTTTGAGTTAGTTATTCTCTCAGATGAACAACTGCAGGAGAATAAAGAGGACACACTGGGAGTCTTTTCCTCCAGCAATGCTTACATTGGAAAACGAGCCAGGTTGCTCCCGGGAGGAGCGATCCTCACTGTCGAAGGCCTGCACACCACTCTGGAATGACCGCGAGACAGCACACGCTTCCTGTGACCGCCATTCCGGCACAGCGTGGGAAGCACACAGGAATACCGGCCCTGCTGGACTGGGTATCGTCTTGGACATGTTATGCCAAAGTGGTGTGGTGAAGTCCTACAGACCCTGTGGAGAATGGGAGACACATTATGGAATCAAAGCAGCTTAGAAGAATGACAGAAAGTTTAAATTCCTTAAGAACCATGTGGGTTCAATTATTTTCCAGAGAGCTTAAGCCTCTAAGCAACACAAAACACAGCATTTTTATGGCAACTTTCCCCATTCCACGTAAGGGCAGAAAGTGGCAGGTACTTGACAGCTGTCCCTGCAATGGATTCAACAACTTTGAGGGGGAAATTGAAAAACTGCCCACACAAGTAAAACTACAGTGGAAGAAAAGTGTGTGTAAGGATGTGCAGGGACAAATTTTACAAGAATCCTTCAATCTGTTATGCTAAGTCATCAGAAATATACACCCAAAGTCAAACATTTTAAAAACCTGAATGTTCACCTTTTCAGATAAATGTAATTATCAAGGATCTAGTGTTGTCACCGAAGTTTTGAATTTTGTTGTTATCACTCAACTGGGACTAAACAAAAACACAAGTCTTTTAAATCTAATCATCTTTATCAGCCAAGTTATATCCATCCAGGAAGTTTTTGGTCCAAAGATAAAAAAGTAACAAAACCTTTTAGAGTACTACAGTTTACAGACAGAAGGTAGACTCACCTGAAGCAGGGATATTTTAAGTGATTTACCAAGTATTCTACTAAACCCATACTGTATTAAAGTTCAGAGCTTTAAGAACTGAAAGAAGGATTTGCAACAACGTGGATGGGGATAGAGGGTACTATGCTCAGTGAAATAAGCCAGGCAGAGAAATACAAGTATCAAATGATTTCACTCATCTGTGGAGCATAAGAACAAAGAAAAAACTGAGGGCACAAAACAGCAGCAGACTCACAGAACCTGAGAGTGGACTAACAGATACCAAAGAGAAAGGGACTGGGAAGGATGGGTGGGAAGGGAAGGAGAAGGGGAATAAGGGGCATTAGGATCAGCATACATGATGTAGGGGGGTGGGCACGGGGAGGGCTGTATAGCACACAGAGAAGACAAGTAGTGACTATAGCATCTCACTACGCTGATGGACAGTGACTGTAATGGGGTATGAGGGCGGGACTTGATAATGGGGGGAGTCTAGTAACCACAATGTTGCTCATGTAAGTGTACACTAATGATCCCCCCAAAAATAAAAAAGTAAAAATAAAAGGAATAGAAAAATGACCCCAAAAAAAGAACTGAAAGAAGGGAACAGTTCTGGCAGCACATCTCATAGCAGAGGCTAAAGGGAGACAGGACACGGTGGACGAGCACCAAGGGGTTTGAAGAGGTGAAAACAGCACAGAGCCCACTTAGGACTGAAGAAAAAAAACTTTCAAAGTCAAGTCCTCCGTCTGGGGAGGGTCAGCGTGTCTTACCGGCGGGAAGGCCTTCGAGGGGACCTGGGGAAACGAGTGGGGACTGAGGGCTGAATGGGATCTCGGCGGGCCCAGGGGGCCGAAGGAGCGGGGCTTGTGGGGCAGGCGGGGCTAGCGAGGAAGGCCGGGCGCGCTGGTGGGCGCCGTCTCCTTGCTTCCGGATTAGGGGCGGGCTGAAGGGGGCGGAGCTTGCTCAAAACTCCTCCCATTTGAAGCTACGAGCGATCTCTGTCTGGCGGGCGAGCGGCCTCCGCGGCTCTCTCCTCCAGACTGCCTGCCTGCGCTAGCGCGCCGGGGCTAGAGGCGGGCGTGCATTATGCGCTGGCGGGAATTGTGCGCTGGCGGCGCGCGCTCCCGTTGCCGGGAGACGGCGCGCGAATGGCAGGCAGCGCGGGGCTCGCGGCTCAGGCGCCCCCCTGGCTGCGGCGGCTCCCCAGCCAGCTCGACCAGCGCGGCCGCCGCGGGCACCGGGTAGCACGAGACCCATTGGCGAGATGGCGAAAAAGAAACCGGAAAAGGAAAATAAAAAGCATTTAAGTCTTTCATAAAAGTCAGTTGGTATAATGTGAACTATTTTTTCTTTTTTATTAAGGTATCGTTGATATACACTGCTCTGAAGATTTCACAAGAGAAACAATGTGGGTGCTACATTCACCGTATTACCGAGTTCCCTCCGCTACCCCACTGTCCGCCGCTGTCCATCAGCGTAGCACCATGCCACTGAGTTCCTACTTGTCTTCTTTGAGCTACATTGTTTCTCCGTGACCCCACACACACCATGTGCACCAATCATAATATCCCTGAATCCTCTTCTCCCTCCCACGCCACTCCCCTTTGGAACCCCTAGTCTCTTCTTGGAGTCTGTGAGTCAGCTGCTGTTTTGTTCCTTCAGATTTGCTTTGTTATTCGCCACAAAGGAGGGAAATCATTTGGTACTTGTCTTTCTCCACCTGGCTTATTTCACTGACCATAATACCTTCTAGCTCCATCCATGTTGTTGCAAATGGTAGGGTTTGTTTTCTTCTTATGGCTGAATAGTGTAACATTTTGTATATGTGCCACCTCTTCTCTATCCATTTATCTACTGATGGACACTTAAGTTGCTTCCCTATCTTGGCTGTTGTAAATAGTGCTGCAATAAACAGACAGATGGAATTCTCACCTGAAGCAGGTGTATTTTAAGTGATTTACCAAGTATTCTGCTAAACCCATACTGTATTAAAGTTCAGAGCTTTAAGAACTGAAAGAAGGATTCGCAACAACATGGATGGGGCTAGAGGGCATTATGCTCAGTGAAATATGCCAGGCAGAGAAATACAAGTATCCAATGATTTCACTCATCTGTGGAGCATAAGAACAAAGAAAAAACTGAAGGCACAAAACAGCAGCAGACTCGCAGAACCCGAGAGTGGACTAACAGATACCAAAGGGAAAAGGACTGGGAGGGGTGGGTGGGAAGGGAGGGAGAAGGGGAATAAGGGGCATTAGGATCAGCATACATGATGTAGGGGGGTGGGCACGGGGAGGGCAGTATAGCACACAGAGAAGACGAGTAGTGACTATAGCATCTCACTACGCTGATGGACAGTGACTGTAATGGGGTATGAGGGCGGGACTTGATAATGGGGGGAGTCTAGTAACCACAATGTTGCTCATGTAAGTGTACACTAATGATCCCCCCAAAAATAAAAAAGTAAAAATAAAAGGAATAGAAAAATGACCCCAAAAAAAGAACTGAAAGAAGGGAACAGTTCTGGCAGCACATCCCATAGCAGAGGCTAAAGGGAGACAGGACACGGTGGACGCTCACCAAGGTGTTTGAAGAGGTGAAAACGGCACAGAGCCCACTGAGGACTTAAGAAAAAAAAACTTTCAAAGTCAAGTCCTCCGTCTGGGGAGGGTCAGCGTGTCTTACCGGTGGGAAGGCCTCCGACGGGACCCGACGAAACGATTGGGGACTGAGGGCTGAATGGGATCTCGGCGGGCCCAGGGGGAAGGTGGGGCGGGGCTTGTGGGGCGGGGGTGGCTTGCGAGGAAGGCCCGGCGCGCGGGTGGGCGCCGTCTCCTTGCTTCCGGATTAGGGGCGGGCTGCGGGGAGCGGAGCTTGCTCAAAACTCCTCCCATTTGAAGCTACGAGCGATCTCTGTCTGGCGGGCGAGCGGCTTCCGCGGCTCTCTCCTCCAGACTGCCTGCCTGCGCTAGCGCGCCGGGGCTAGAGGCGGGCGTGCATTATGCGCTGGCGTGAATTGTGCGCTGGCGGCGCGCGCTCCCGTTGCCGGGAGACGGCGCGCGAATGGCAGGCAGCGCGGGGCTCGCGGCTCAGGCCCCCCCCTGGCTGCGGCGGCCCCCTAGCCAGTTCGACTAGCGCGGCTGCCGCGGGCACCAGGTAGCACAAGACCCGTTGGTGAGACAGCGAAAAAGAAACAGGAAAAGGAAAAGAAAAGCATTTAAGTCTTTCATAAAAGTCAATTGGTATAATGTGAACTTTTTTTTTCTTTTTTATTAAGGTATCGTTGATAGACACTTCACAAGAGAAACAATGTGGGTACTACATTCACCCGTATTATTGAGTCCCCCTGTACCCCACTGTCCGCCGCTGTCCATCAGCGTAGCACCATGCCACTGAGTTCCTACTTGTCTTCTCTGAGCTATATTGTTTCTCCGTGACCCCACACACACCATGTGCACCAATCATAATATCCCTGAATCCTCTTCTCCCTCCCATGCCCCTCCCCTTTGGTAACCCCCAGTTGCTTCTTGGAGTCTGTGAGTCGCTGCTGTTTTGTTCTTTCAGATTTGCTTTGTTGTTATTCTCCACAAAGGAGGGAAATCATTTGGTACTTGTCTTTCTCCACCTGGCTTATTTCACTCACCATAATACCCTCTAGCTCCATCCTTGTTGTTGCAAATGGTAGGATTTGTTTTCTTCTTATGGCTGAATAATATTCCATTGTGTATATGTACCACCTCTTCTTTGTCCACATTTAGGTTGCTTCCATTTCTTGGCTATTGTAAATAGTGCTGCAATAAACATAGGCGTGCATATGTCTTTTTGAACTGGAATCTTGTTTTCTTTTGGTAAATTCCTAGGAGACGAATTCCAGGGTCAAATGGTATTTCTATTTTAAGTTTTTTGAGGAACCTCCATACTGCTTTCCACAATGGTTGAACTAGTTTACATTCCCACTAGCAGTGTAGAAGGGTTCCCCTTTATCCACAACCTCGCCAATATGTGTTGTTTGTGTTTTGGATGGTGGCGTCCTAACTGGTGTGAGGTGATATCTCATTGTGGTTTTAATTTGCATTTCTCTGATGATTAGCCATGTGGAGGATCTTTTCATGGGCCTGTCGGCCATCTGAGTTTCTTCTTTGGAGAAGTGTCTGTTCGGACCCTGTGCCCATTTTTAAATTGGATTAGTTGCTTTTTGTTTGTTGAGTTGCACGAGCTCTTTATGTATTTTGGATGTCAAACCCTTGTTGGATATGTCACTTATGAATATATCCTCCCATATTGTAGGATGCCTTTTTGTTCTATTGATGGTGTCCTTTGCTGTACAGAAGATTTTCAGCTTGATATAGTTCCATTTGTTCATTTTTGCTTTTCTTTCCCCTGCCTGGGGAGATATGTTCATGAATAAGTTGCTCATGTTTATGTCCAAGAGGTTTTTGCCTGTGTTTTTTTCTAAGAGTTTTATGGTTTCATGACTTACATTCAGGTCTTTGATCCATTTTGAGTGTACTTTTGGGTGTGGGGTTAGACAATGATCCAGTTTCCTTCTCTTACATGTAGCTGTTCAGTTTTGCCAAGGCCAGCTGTTGAAGAGGCTGTCATTTCCCCATTGTATGTCCATGGCTCCTTTATCATATATTAATTGATCATATATGTTTGGGTTAATGTCTAGAGACTCTATTCTGTTCCACTGGTCTGTGGCTCTGTTCTTGTGCCAGTACCAAATTGTCTTGATTACTGTGGCTTTATAGTAGAGCTTGAAGTTGGGGAGCGAGATCCCTCCCACTTTATTCTTCTTTCTTAGGATTGCTTTGGCTATTCGGGGTCTTTGGTGGTTCCATATGTATTTTTGAACTATTTGTTCCAGTTTGTTGAAGAATGCTGTTGGTAATTTGATAGGGATTGCATTGAATCTGTAGATTGCTTTGGGCAGGATGGCCATTTTGACAATATTAATTCCTCCTAGCCAAGAGCATGGGATGAGTTTCCATTTGTTAGTGTCCTCTTATTTTTTCTTAAGAGTGTCTTGTAGTTTTCAGGGTATAGGTTTTTCACTTCCTTAAGTTTATTCCTAGGTATTTTATTCTTTTTGATGCAATTGTGAATGGAATTGTCCTGATTTCCTTCATCCATTTTTTTATTGGGTTATTTGTTTTTTGGGTGTTGAGGCATATGAATTCTTCAGGTATTTTGGATGTTAACCATTTATCAGATGAGTCAATTACAATTCTCCCGTACTGTAGGATAAGGCCTTTCATTTATTTTTATTATTTTTTTATTTTTATTTTTGTTTTGCTATTATTAATGTACAATTACATGAGCAATATTATGTTTACTAGACTCCCCCTGTTATCAAGTCCCCACCACATACCTTATTACAGTCACTGTCCATCAGCGTAGTAAGATACTGTAGAATCACTACTTGTCTTCTCTGTGTTATACTGCCTTCCCCGTATCCACCCGCCCCGCTACATTATGTGTACTAATTGTACTGCCCCTTTTTCCCCCTTATCCCTCCCTTCCCAACCATGTGGCACTGTGAATATAATGAACAGACAGCCTTAGAAATGTTTGATCTCTTTATCCCAGTAATTATACACTTCTAAGTTGTGTGTCTTAGGGACATGGTTGAATCTATGTACAAAGATATTCAGTGAAGTATCATTTATAATACTTGGAGTGAGGGATGGAAACAAAATAAATGTCTTAGTAAAGGATTAGGTAAACAAGTATGGTACAAACTCATTACAGAAATGTCATCAGCCATAGGAAAGGATTTTGTATAATAATATTATATACCCTGTCTAGAGTTTTGTCAAATGTTAGTGACAAACTCAGGACTTAAGTCAAGGTTGTTTATTATCTCCTAACATAAGAACTCTGTGCCGTGAGAGTGTGTGTACATGGGGAAAAAAGACTAAAAGTACAGATTTCATGATGTTACAGTGGTTATTACTGTGTAATGGAATAACAAGAGATTTTTATTTTAACTTATTTTTATTTCCTACGTTCTAACAATGAAGGTTGGGTGTTAGATTGACAAGCGTTTCTAGGTGGTGCGGACCAAGTACTAGAAAGTGTCCCTCCAGGGGAAGAGGGAATGCGGCTGCTGCGGCGACACCTGGTGGCGACTTTTTAAAATAGCTTACTGTATTCCAGACCTTGAGAGAAACAAGAAACTGAAAGTACTAAACTACTTTGCTTATTTAAAAAAATCTTAAGGTAAGAATCAAATCTCACCCTAGACTACAGGTACTACTAATTCTAGGCTCACCTGGAAGATTGACAATTAGCTTTTCCGTTGTCAAGTTCGTAGGATTAAGCTCCTTGGATTTAATTCTCCTCTCCTTGCGTTTTGGCAGCTTGCGTTTTAGGTCTAGGACTAGGCGGCCCGCATCTCAGCCCCAAGCCACCAGGCAAGGTGGGCTCTCTAAAGGCTCGGGGGCGAAGCCTGAGGCCAGGAGTGGACACCTGTCTGAGGCGCCAGCACCTCCCAGGGACTCGAAGCATTGGCTCGTCTCGGCCTCTGCTCTTCCGCTGTGCCCGGCTAGCCCCGGTACTCTAGGGCTCGGCTGACGCTTGTCTCAGGCTCGGCTCTCTTCGGCTGAGCTCGGCCAGTTCTCGGCTCTCTTCGGCTTCCTTCGAACGACTCTCGTCTCGGCTTCCTCCAGCCGGCTCTCGTCCTCGGGCTCGGCTCTCTTCGGCTAAACTCGGCCCGCTCTCCCCTTTAGGGCTCGGCTCTTTTCGGCTGAGCTCGGCCGCGGCCCCGGAAGGGCGCCAGTGGAGCCGGGCCTACCGGCTCGCCCGACGGCCATGGCACCACTACTGGAGTATGAGCGGCAGCTAGTGCTGGAGCTGCTCGGCACGGACCGGCTGGCCGTGTGCGCCCGCGTGCTCGGCGCGGACCGACTCCTCTACCACTTCCTCCGGCTGCACTGCCGCCCAGCATGCCTGGTGCTGGTGCTCAACACTCAGCCGGCCGAGGAGCTGCGGCGCCGTCACCTCGGCTGCGTCGGGGCCTCCTGAGCGGACGCGAGGCCTCTGAGTGCGAGGCCGGGCCTGACGCGGGCGGGAGGGCGTTGAATGGGGGTCCGTGAGGCAGATGCAGGTCCCTGACAGGGCGCGTGGACACAGATGGGGTAGGAGGGTCCCGGGGAGGGTGCAGGTCCCTGACGCTGAGAGGGGCGGAGGAGACCTGGGAGGGTCATGGGAGTCATTTGAGGAGGGAAGCCGGGAGAAAGGGAGGTCCCTGAAAGGGATGGGGTTGTCTGCAGGTGGGTGTGGGTAGGAATAGCGAGGGAATCCCAGAGCCGGGTATTCAGGGCTCGCTGGGGTCAGAGGGATAGGGTCTGTGAAACGGCACGGTGATGGGGATGGAGGAACCTCTGGGGGTAATGGGGACGTGTGAAAGGAGCCGCAGAGGCTGGGGCGAGCCCTCCAGGTACGAGGAGGGACTGAGGAGGTCACCCGGGCTGTGGGAAGAGGGGCACGGGGTCAGAATCGAAGGAAGCTGAAAGCTGAGGATTTTGGGGTGGGATACCTGGGGGTAAGGAGGATGGAGCCGCTGAGAAGGACGGAAAGGGGATACACTGGCGTTATGAAATCCCCTCTAGGGTGGACGGAGACAGATAACTAATAGACTAAACCCTGCCTGGGAAAAGGATTCCTTATTACCTCCTCACACAGTACTAGCTTGCCTGCAAAACCTGGCTTGGGTGGGAAGTATTTCTAGGTAGCAGAAGTCTTTGAACCCAGGGTTTAAAAAAAGTCTTTTTTGTTGTTAAAATGCTAGTAAAATCTCAAGGGCAATGATTTCCTTAATGCATACCCAAAAACAAAGCTCTGGTTAAATGCAGAGTGGTTGGTTGATCACCGTGAAAGAGGAACTTCATTTGTGAATTATCTCTGAGAAAGGGCAGTCTATCATTTTAAATGCAAATGATGCCCCCTAAAAAAGCTGTCCTGTTTTAAAACTACTAATCAAGTTTGATTTGATTTCGGAATATTTTATCAATCAGCTGAAGATAGAAGGAACACCTCCCACGCCATGTAACAAATGAAATCCCAAGTAACAGTCGCTATGAGGGTTACACACAAGGTGGTGTGATATTTGCAACTAGTCGAATAATCGTGGTTGGTTTCTTGACTGATAGAATTCCTTCAGATTTAATTACTGGTAAGAAACCTTATTATTTGTATATAAATCTGCGCTTTTGGAGTGTCTCTCCCCTCTGCTACTCTAAACTAGAATCTTCTTGTGGGTAGCAGTAGGCGTTTTTGCTCAACCATGTGTGTCCAAGGCATTAGTACAATACCAGTCATTTTAGATGCTCAATAAATATTTGTGGCCTGAATAAGTAACTAAATGTGAGACTGACTTTTAATTGTTTTCTCAGCTCATATCCAGTAAACACATGGTAGTTGGCTGGCCTTTGCTTTTCATACCTGATCAGACTTGAAGCACTTATTAAATATTCTTTGTATATTTCCTAAAATATTTGGTTTTCCTCTTTAAATACTGTTTTGTCCCTTCATTTGAAATTAAACCACATAGTTGCTTAGTTATTTTGAGAAGAATGGTTTAATCTTAGCTAGAATTCACATAGAACGTGAATTATTTTTCGTTATTATTTGTCCTTTCAGAAACCTTTGATGATTTAACTAAAATTAATTCAGGGGCCCTGCTTCTGTGACCTCAAGTTACCTTGTGCTTCTCTCTAGTGATAGTGCTTCAAAACACTACACTGTATTTGCTGTTTATTTGCTCCTCTCACTTATGAGATAATAAGCTTCGTAAGTACAAGGAACAACTTACTCATCCTGGACGAAGTAACTGGTACATAGCAGGTACTACACACATATCTGTTGGATGAATGATTCATGGCTATCCTGGGATCTGGTGAACCTCTGGAGGGCAGAGAGAAAATGAAATTCTTAATCTTACTTCCCACCGTATCTATCTTCTTGCCCGAGACTTAGATGACCCTGAAGAAATAGTTAATAAGCAAATGTATGAATGAATGCTTTATATGGTTCATAATAAACTGATGAAGGAAAAGTTTCATTATACTTTCATAACATCACTAATTGTTACAAGCTTTGGCACAAGCATGTGTGGTCAGACTTACCTGGCTCTGACTGGTAATGCTACTGCAGACAGACAAGTTACCTAATTGCGTGAGCCTCCGTTTTTCTCATTTCTTAAATTGAGAGATTAAGGTGCTCCTAGAGTTATCATGAGGACTAAGACAGATAAAATAAATCAGTTGTTTAGAATGGTGCCTGGTACATAATATACAATTCATAAATAATATCAAAAAAAGTATTGTCTTTTTGTAACTAGAAATCTTAATATGTGGTAAATTCTTTTACTGTTTGCTGCTTTCTTATAAGCTGTTTTTAATTGGTATAATGAAAACAAAGTGTTGAAACTACCACTAGATGTCAGTATTACTCAGATATACAGAAACAGTTTAACCTAATGAGGCGGAGAGCAATTTGAATCAAAGCAATGTCCATAGCTTATGGGTAGTTCCTGATTAAAAATGCCAGATTCCATGCCCATTTCTGATTAGTTCCAACCAGTGATGAAGCTGGAGCTGCCACTGCTGCTCAGCTGAATAGAATGCAAATGAATGCCAAAAACGAATTCCTTCAAATTCTCTACCACCTGGGATCATGTCCCAGGAGCTCATTGGTGCTTTCACCCCAGCTTTTACAGACCAAAGAGCAGTCCCCAAATCACGGATCATTTGGGAAGTGCTGTATGTCCCCAGCCCTAACTTGCCCTTGTTACTACCCATTATCACCACCCCCAGTCCACCCTAGGGGCACCTGTCAACCACATCTCCTAAACAATGAGAGAACTGTGTATCTACCCAGATTGTACTTTGAAAAGAATGGGGACAGGAGGATGCTTTCCCTCCTAAAACAGCTCCTTACAGCTCCAAGCAGAACTCAGAACACACTTTCTATAGGACACTTAAAAAAAGTAACTCATGTTAGATTTGTCCCCACCATGCCATAATTCGGCTTTGCGTTTATTCAACAAACATGTAGTTCACCACGTGTCCCATGTTTGGCAGGAATGTGGTAGGTGCTGAAGACAAAGATAAATTGCACAGTGTGGTTGAACTCTTTTAGGGCTGCCCCTGAGTTTGAGCTTATCTTCACGGTGAACTAAATGTGTGACCCTGGGCAAGTTTCTTAATTTCCATGTGACTCAGTTTACTCATCTGTCAATTGACAACAGTAATAGTACCTCCCTTCTAAGGTGGTTGTGATGGTGAGATGAGATAATGCATGTCAGATTCTTAGCATCATGCATGGCACATTGCAAACATTTGTGTGATTTCTGCTTGTTAGAATGTTCTTGTCCCCAAGCAGTTTAGTGGAGCAGATAGATGGCAAGAAGTAATTACAATATGAAATAGGAGCTGTGATCGGTGCATAAAAATTTAAGTATGCTTTTGTGGGACTCTTGACTTGCCTCCAGAAATATAACCTGCTTGTGGTGTTTTCATTTTTATATTTTAAAGGGCAGGTCCTGGCTTGTCAGTTGCACATGATTTGGAACCTCTGGTTTCCCATTACTTGCTGGATGACCTTGATCAAGTTGTTTGATCAAGTTGTTTTTCCGTGGTCACATAATAATACCTACCCTATAGAATCATTGTAAGGGTTAAATAAAATAAAAAACTGTAAAAGTACTCAAACCCAGTGCCTGGGATATAATATTCTCTTCTTCCTCCTTCTGGGTTCTAAAAGAATGACAACCTTTTAGAGCACATTTCCTTAAATTAAGGGTCTCCTTTTCTTTAAAAGTCTATTTTTATTATTTTTAACTTCATGTAATATTTCAATGCAGGCCAGCAAATGTGACCCAGTACAATACTTGGAAAAGCCCACCTACTGAGTAGAAAATCTTTTCTGAGTAGGAAATTAGCTATATAAATGGGTAACTCAAAATCCTTTATCTACAAATTCCTAAGTAACACTCTTAATTTTTACTGTATTTGGAAACCAGTTTGTTTAGATAGAATAAATTTTAACTCCATCCTCTCAATCCAAACTTTAAACACCAAAATATAGAATCTGCATTGAGTGTATTGAACTACTAGAAACAATCATAAATTACTATTAGTGTCATTTTCCAAACCCTAGGAATGATGAGAACTGGGACAAAAACACGTGAGCACATTTATACACACATGTAAAAGGTAACTGGCTTGATTTAAGTCCAGAAGACAGAATCGTCATAAATAATTGCACTTCTGATCTGGAAATGATTTTTATGCACTTGTATATCATCACATGTCTCTCCCTAATTTATCACTAATCACACTGCACCAAAATGGCACATATATATACATTATATAGACATTTTATCGATAGATGATAGGTAGATCCATCATCTGGTCGAGGGCTCTCATTTTATAAATAAGGAAGCATGTATAACTGTGCTTGTTCTTGTGATTCAAAGGTGTCACTGTCATACCATCTCCAAAAAAAACCAGACGTATTAAATATAATATAGTCATTAAAGGTTAGTACTTTCAGAAGACTAATTTATCTCTCGACCGAATATACTCTGCTTCTGATAACTGAATTATTCTAGTAGGCAACACAGATGTTGCCCGG
Organism: Manis pentadactyla; assembly: GCF_030020395.1. NCBI lineage: Eukaryota > Metazoa > Chordata > Mammalia > Pholidota > Manidae > Manis > Manis pentadactyla. The sequence continues at coordinate 35,309,183 of NC_080028.1, forward strand.
ACTTCTGAAATGCAGCTGTTTTATGTAGCCCACAGCTGATTCAGATATAAAAGGAAAATCAGTGACTCACTTCGATTTCAGAAACTCTCTTCCACCATGTCAGACACTCCCCACTCCAGGGCCTTTGTTCTTTGTTGCTTTCTCAGCCTGGAGCCCTCTTGGCCCGCAGCTCACTTCCTTGACTTCACCTAAGCCTCTACTCAGATGTGAGGCCCCCCTGTCTAAAGTTGCAGCCCACCATCATACCTCACACATACTCCCTCTTCTCCTCTGGTTAATTTTTCTACTTAGCACTCATCACCTTGTATGCTCTCAAATATTGTCTGTACTTCTTTATATTGCTTATCGTAAGTGTCATGAGGACAGGGGTTTGCATCTGGTTGTCCATGGCTGTGTCCCCAGCCTAGAACAGTTCCTGCCCAAGTTTATGCAGGTGCTGAAGAAAAATGGGACAAGTTAGTGAATGAACATGAGCGGGAAAATTCCATGTCTGTTCTGTGAAATAAATGATAACTTCCTCCCTCAGGCATCTTGGTGTACAGAGCTCACAGAATCATCAAGTCCTGTCAAGAAGCATTCATCTTGTGCCTGTTCTGCCAGAAAAATGAAACGTGGCTTCATTAAAGCTTTCACAGACAATGCTGTCGCCTTTGACACTGGTTTTTGTCATGTGGAAAGAATGATGAGAAATCTCTTCGTAAGGAAGTTGTATCTGTGGCCAAGCTAAACAGCATTATGTGACAGACATCTGTGAGCACATCTGCTGTAATTCAGTTTTGCACTTCAGTGAACGTAATGTAAAATGTACTGTGATTGTGCTTGGCATGTGATAGTCAGGCTCATAACAAGTGCCTCCAAAGATAAGTGTATGGGTGCCACATTTGTGATTCTTTTAAAGGAGAGAGAGATTTGATAGTCTTTTTCTGGTATCCCATCAAATCTCTCCAAGGGCAGCCACTGTATTCCTTCTTGTACATTTAGTGGAACCCTCAGGGCTCGAGAGACACATACACAACAGTGGCCAGTGAACTACAGATTTATATGGGCTAAGACTTCCACTTCCATTTGGAAAACAATGAAATAAAACAAAGATCTTGAAGAAGTTTTATATAACTTCTAGGAAAAAAGCCACAGGTTTCAACTTTAAAACATTTTGCCGCCTATGCTAATTTGTGTTTTGGTTACACTGTATCTTATTTAAGGGTGATTGTGGTCTTTTTTCTTTCTTGATACCTTTTTTCAGGGATCAACGTACTTTTCCCATAAAAAGCCAGATAGTAAATATTTTGGGCTTTGCAGGCTCTGCCATCTGCCTCAATTATTCAAGTCTACTGTTAGAGCAAGAAAGCAGCCATAGACAATACATAAACAATGAGGGCAGCTGTGTTCTCGTAAGACTAAAAACAGGTGCTGGGTTTGGCCCAGACCATCGTTTGCAGACCCCTGCCTTATTTGAATAATACTTTCATTCACTGAGATTAAAAGTATTCCTGAAAACATTGCCATTTGGCTTTCCATTTTGTTTCTTAATTGCATTTACAGAGAAACCATTAGAGTTTTAAACCAGAAATATGCAGCTCTTGAAACTCTAGAAAATATTTCAAAAATGTTTGTCTTTTTAGGTTCCATGTAGCAGTAAACTCATTTTTAGAACAGCACAAACCTGAAGTCCTAGAAATTCATGTCTCTATGACACCAGCCATGCTTGCTATACAGACTGCCATACTGGACATCTTAAATGCATGTTTGAAGGAACTGAAGTGCTGTAACTTGTCACTTGACGTTGAATATTTATCTTTAGAAAACACTATTGGAAAATCCTTTGACAAGATATTCTGTTTCTTTTCCCTTTTAAGCATAGCTTGTCCTGTTAAAACCGTAGAGAATGCAAGTTAATTTAGTATTGCCATGTTCTTAATAGGAATTTGCTGTTATTTTAAAATTAAATTGGAAGTGATTTAAAGTATAGCTTCTTTGGTTTAGTGGAAAGTAATTTATAGTGACATACATGGATTGGCATATCCGCATGACTCTAATTTTTGCAGTTATACAGTGATTATCTCTCATTTTAAGTATAATGAAGAAAAAGATAAGTACCTTTTTGCTCTGAAGCAACCTTTGGATATCTTCAGTTAGAAGAGTTTTACATAAGTGCATTTGTAATTTATGATCTCTTGTTTCGAGTAAAAATAATTTGGATGAGTTTTCACTATTGAGGAATGTGAAACTTGCTCTGTCCTAAAATTACATTCCGAACTGAGAAAATGGTAAGACTTTAGTTCAAGGAATTTTTATTCTGATTTTTTTCATCATAGATTAATATTAATACAGACACATAAATGTCTAAGATTGAATTATAGATCCTGAAAATGCTGACTTTTTAAAAATTCCAGGCAACTTACTTTAGATATTTTGGTAGAACAAGTTCCTGCCTTTTTAAACTCTGAATCGACCCTTTGTGGCTGGAAGAGGAAAAATGTAACTCCTCATTTCTCTGATTCATCCAAAAATTATTTTATTGTGGAATAATGATACATAAGACTAATTTCATGTGTTTTGTTCCTCTACTCTTAAAGCTTAGGGCATAGTGAAACCAAAAAAACCTCCACATCTTCACATTCTTTTAATAGACTGTATATTCCTAGAAAAACAAAATGTAGCCTAGTATGTTTTGCACTAAATTTCTGTTTATCATCCCCTGGCTAGTAAAAATCAAAGTTACTTTTAGTAACCAAATCTACATACAACTTGGGTCTTGTTAGAAAATTTAATTTTTGTAGATGATTTTATAAAACAAGCATGCAAATATATGTCCCAGTATATCTAAGACAGCCTTGGTATCTGCCTATTGTCCTGGAGTAATCATTAGTAGTAGCATTTCATTTTCACAAGAGTTGTGTTTTGAGCAATAAATCTTCTAAGTATTATTCCTGCTCAGTATTAAATTTGTTAGATAAGATGCCATGTAGTGATACTGCTTCCCTATCATGTTGTGTATCATCTTTTTAAATTACAGAATCAGTTTACGAAGGACAGGAAGTGTGTGTGTGTGTGTGTGTGTGTGTGTGTTTGTACACCCACATAACCCACATAGTATATACAAAAAGCTGTTCTGTGTTTTAGGCAACTTTTTAGGATCTTAAAAGTTATTCAAACTTAGCCCACTGTTAATTTAACAAATATCTTCCCATCTATGAAGCACAGTGGTAAAAAAATTAACAAATATTTTATGCCACCAAATTAAGATACATTGTTGTTTAATTTGATACATTGTTGTTTAATTTGATGCCACATTGTTTCCCTGGTTTATGCCTTCAGCTTCATCATCTCTCTGACTGGATCCCACATCTTTATCTATCCAGGATAAGATCTCAGCCCACCTTGGCAGAAATTGAGTGTTTCTGAGCTACCTGCTTTGACTTTTCATAAAAACAAACAATTGATTATCTGATTCTTATCAGGTCTTTTCTCTCCTGACCAATAAAGTAAATGTAGATAATTATGAATTGACTATCTGATCATAAAGACTTTAGTGATAAGATACTCTGTTTCATTTTTGAAAAATTAAACATATTATTAGAATCTTAGGAACTGAAATTTTCTGTCCACCTCCTTGGGAGATAATGTTTTGGATTTTTTGTATGTGTGTGACAAAATATACGTGAACATAAAATTTACTATTTTAACCATTTTTCGGTACACAGGGATAATGTTTTTTGAGACTATAGTGTTAATAATAGCTATGTAGAACATATTTTTAGCAATATTAAATTTTACCCTTATTTTAGACAATCCACCATTATCTGGATCCTTTGTGGCACCAGCTTGGAGCCAAGACTAAATCCTTGGTTCAGGATTTGAAGATACTACGAACTTTGCTGCAGTATCTTTCTCAGTATGATTGTATCACATTTCTTAAACTTCTGGAATCTCTGAGAGCAGCAGAAAAGGCTTTTGGTCAGAATTCAGGTAGGAGATAAAAATGCTAATATTTAGGAACTAACTTGAATACAGTGCTGGGTTTTTTTGGGGAATCAGGTGTGGGGAGTACTGTATTCAACTGCATGGTATACTAAGATTTCAAATTAAGTTTTATGTTCATAGCTCAAGGATGTAGGTTTTATTGATAGCTAATGTTTCCACTTACTTAATGTCTGTTCTGTATAATAATAAATATTCATATCCATTCCAGGCAATTTTATTTCTAGAAAAGACTGCATATTACAGGCAGTCCCCAACTTAGAAATAGGTGTGTTCTGGAAGTTTAGTTGTTAAGAACTTAAAATTCATTTTCTCAGACTGACGAAAATTAGGCTTGGGGTAGATTAATGATTGTGCATTGAGCATTGACTCCCCTATACAGAATTTTATTGTTGTTAACAACCATTTGATCAATAAATATGAGAGATGCCCTCACAAACAACAACAAAAAAAGTACACACTTCCAATTGTAAAATAAATAAGTAACCGGGATGTAATGTATAGCATAAGGAATATAGTCAAAATATTGTAACAACTTGGTATGGTGATAGCTGGTACCTAGAATTATCATGTATATAAATGTTGAATCACTATGTTGTACACCTGAAACTAATGTAATGTAATACTGTGTGTCAACTACCCTTCAATAAAAAATAATTATCTACAAAAAAAAAAAAAAATTCATTTTCTCCAAAGAAACAGCCAGAGTGTGGGCCATTAGCTAGAGGGCTAAAGACTGAAGAGGAGAGATTGATTGTAAGAGAAACATACAAATACAACTGGCCACCATCTTGTTTTCCTTTCAGCCACATTTACCCGCACTGTTTTCTGTCACTGGTTAGATCATTGATTTTCAAAGTGTGGTCCATGAGCCCCTGGAGCCAAGATTTAATACAATTAATAATTTTTACTGCTTCATCAGGAACATTCATGAGTAATAAACTGCAAACACTTAGAACTAAAGAATACATTGACTCCTAGCACACTTTGGTTTTGGTGCCATGATTGTATTTAGGCACTAGCAGTGTTACCCACTAACACTTTTCTGCACCATCTTTGGAAATGGCAATACAGTGGGAAAAAGTCAAATAATGACTTAGTAGTATTGTAAGAATGGTTTTGAGATTACAGAAACCCTGAAAACATCCTGGGGGCCCGCAGGTATCCATAGGCCACACTTTGATATATGTAAGTCACATGACCATCAGAGATTCTTTAAAATGAATCATAAATTGAAGGCTTTTTAAAGCTTTTCATACTAGGTTGACTGTTTCTGGACTCCTGCACCTCGATGTTTCTAAATGATCGAGCAAGGGTTTATCATGTTCCAGATGCCAAAATGAGCAGGAAAGGAAAAATGTCTGAAAAAATGGAGTTTAAAGAAGGGCAGGGTATGTCATAGGCTTAAGTCTTTAAATGTGTCTTTTATTTCAGTGATTGGTTGGAAGTAGTTAACAAGTTAATGTGTGATTTTAAGTCTCCTTCAGCCATCAGAAAATGTATGCCGGTATGATAAATGTATGTTGTATGTAATTCTGTTAAAAGTATTAACATGACAAGTCTTAGAATCTGTTGCTGGGGATTCTGGATAACAAAGGCCAAGTATCAATCAAGAACATTCTTACTTCTACTTAAGAACTAGATTGATTTTTTGTAACTTTAGAGTAATAATTGCCACTTCTGTCACTTAAAGTCTTAATGGAATATTTTAACATCCCTCTGGGCTTTTAAAAGACATAAATATACTAGAATGAGACAAATACGGATTTTATTCCGACACTCATCTAGTAGATAAAATGAATATTGTTTTTTTAAGGTATGGGAGAGGGCAAATGCTTACTTTCTGCTTAGTTCAAAGGTCTAGTTCAAAAGTTAAATATTTTAGGGATGTGTTTGAGTACTTTACTAACAGAAATACAAGTTTGTTGTCTACTTCTATTGCATGTTCAGGGTTGTGAAAATCATGATGATTATAGAAATAATCAATGCTATTATTCTGTTCTCTTTCCTTTATCTGTATAGCAGCTTATACATAGTGTCACAGTTGACAGTTAACATAGAATAATCTAGTATTAGTAACCATGCATATAACTTTCTATTGAGACATTATAAAGCTTGTATTAATGTTTGTTTGAAGCATCTTTCCTTTAGACCATAACTAGACAATTTTCAGGAAAATAGATTGTCTAGCATTATGAAGGCCCCACAAAGGAAAGGGATAAGAGAATGATGCTTGAGTTATCTCTTGGACAGAGGAAACTTGACCCTGCCCTCCCAACTCCCTGCCTGCCTGTGCCTCACCTGAAAGCTGCCTGTGTCCTTGGATCCCCACCCTCTGGATATAAAATAGTTTGCCTCTAAACTTTTGTAGTTAATTCTTGTATTAAATTCCTTTGACATCTAATGTGAGTTTTGTGTTCCTGGCTGCACCCTGACTAATATAAACACCTTTGCAAAAAAGCACATCAAGGTTGACATCACTAAAGGTGTGCCTATGTTTCACTGTTTGAATGTTCCATGAATGTTCTAACATTTATTTAATCATTTGGCTATTGATGAACATTTAACTTCTTTCCAAGTTTTTTGCTACCACAATTTGTGCTGTAATGAATATATCTGTATATATATGTATTTCTATAGGACAGAGTAAAATTGCTAGGAGTAATATTGCTAGGTCAAAAAACGGGGTATATATTTAAAAAATTTAAGTTTAATTGCCAAATTGCCCCCAAAATGTGTCACAATCTATACTTTCAACAACTCTGTGCCTTAAGAGTGCCTATTTCCCTACCCACTGGGCAACTCTTTGTCAATAACATAGTGAAAAATGTTTTCTTGCTTTCATTTGCATCACTTTACATTCTGAATGAGATTAACTATCCTCTCATATACCTACTGGCCACTTGCATTTCTCTTGCTGTGAACTGCCTTGTAACTGGTTTTATTTTTTGCTTTATATCATGACCTTTATCTAGAACAATAATAAAAAGCAACATCGATCAGGACTGCACCATAATTACCATGTTCTATGACTATACCATAATTACTCTTTTATTACTGAATGTTTAGGTTGTTTCCAATCTTTTCCTTAACACAGATTCTTAGATGAGGTGTTATTGGGACATAAGGGTTTGTGTGTGCGTGTGTGTGTGTAAGGTTTTTGAGAAGCATCGCCAGGTTGCCCCATGAAAAGTTCACTCCAGTTGGCACTTGTACCAGCAGATTATGAAGATGCCCGTTTCCCGATACAAAGATATTCAGCCCAGAGATACCTTCTGGGGTCTGTATCATGAACTACATGTAAGATGATTCCACTGACTTGCTGCCCAATTAGTTTCCAGAATTGCAGGCTTGGGGCAGCTCAGGTCTCCAGGATGAGCAGATTCCTTTGACCATCATTGTGAAGTTAAAAATATAGACTAGCCCTTTTTCCGTATGTTCTCTTTATTCCACAGCTATCTATTGAGAATCTGTTCTGTGTCAAGAGGCTTTTTCTTGCCCTGGAGATCTCCCATCAAAACGGTGAGAGCCACAGTTATATCAAACGAGAAATACCATCATACTTAGAAATGGCTTGAGTTTTGGAGAAAGCCCAATTATAGACTGTGTGAACTTGGGCAGGTTGCTTAATTTTTCTGAGTCTCAGTTTTCTCTTGCATTCAATTGAGATTACAAAACTGATGTTGGAGGACCTGACGCCCCAGCACATGGAGGTGTTAACATAGGGATTAAAAGTGTAGACTATCTAGTCTGACTAATATGGTTTGAATCATGTTTGCACTGCTTACTGGCTTTAGGACCACAGACAAATTATTTAACCTTACTTCCCTCATGGGTAAAGTGGACATGATTATACTTACCTCACAGTGTTATTGAGTAGATCAAATTAGACGATAAATGTAAGGTATTTAGCATAGTACCTACTAAGTGTTCAATTAATATTAGCTGTTTTACTTAAAGAATTTTATTATATAATTTGCATGTCTCCTTGTACTGCACTTTGGTTTATTATGCTGTGCAGCTACTGTGTGGAAAGAACTGCAGGTGAGGTAGAAATAGCAAAAGGACTAGAGCTGGAAGTGGGGCTTGAAGATGTGACTGACTTGCTGACTCTCATGGTAAAAATTGAAGGATGAGGAGTTGCTTCTTATGGATGAGCAGAGAAAGTGGTTTTTTGAGATGGAAACTACTCCTGGTAAAGATTCTGTGACAATTGTTGAAATAACAAGAAACAATTTAGAATATTCCATAAATTTAGTTGATGAAGCAGAGGCAGAGTTTGAGAGGATTAACTCTAATTTTGAAAGAAGTTCTACTGTGGGTGAAATGCTATCAAATAGCACCTTGTGCTGCAGAGGAGTCGTTCATGAAAGGGAGAGTCAATCAGCGTGACAAACCTCATTGCTGCTGTCTTATTTTAAGAACTTAATCCAGCTGACTCAGCCTTCAGCAGGCAACACCCTGATCAGTCAGCCATCAGCGTGGAGACAAGGCCAGGAAAAAGAGGATGACCCCCTGAAAGCTCAGATAATGGTGAGCGTTTTTTTTAGCAATAAAGTATTTTTAAATCACTTAATTAACATTAATAATTAAATAAAAGATTTAACTTCTTTTAGACATGATACCATGTCTAAGAGTGTACTTAATAGCACACATAATAGACTACAGGGTAGTGTAAATGTAACTTTTCTATGCACAGAGAAATGAAAGAATTCATTTGACTCACTTCATTACAATATTCACTTCATTGCGGTGGGTGGCCTGGAACCAAATCCACATCCCCGAGGTCTGCCTGTATGGTTATGGGCTGAACTACAAAGCCCATATGTTGACGTCCTAACCCGCAGTACCTCAGAATGGAAGTGTATTCAGAAATAAGGTCTTTAAAGGTGGAATTAATTTAAAAAGAGTTAATTAGGGTGAACCCTAATCCAATATGTCTGGTGTCCCCATGCGAAGAGGACATCTGAACACAGACTTGTACAGGGTGAAGTCGCCGTAGAGATGAAGGAGGAAGGTGACCACCTAGAGGCCAGTGAGGGGCCTGGAACAGACCTTTCCCTCCCAGCCCTCAGAGGGAGCCCACCCAGCTGCCGCCTTGGCCTCGGACGTCCAGCCTCCAGAGCTTGGCACTTTGGTACAGCAGCCCTAGTGAACTGAATGCACCCCATAGGAGTCACCCGTTTTAGTGTACAATTGAATGACTTTCCATAAACTAACAGAGTTGTATTATTTTAATATTAGAATATTTTCATCACTCCTAAAAGAAAGCAACCAGTTTACAGTCACTCCCATTCTCTTCTTTACGCCCAGGCAACCACTAATTTTCACTCTGTCTCTATAGATTTGCCTTTTCTGGGCATTTCAGTTAAATTGTCTCCAATGATTAGGATAATTTATATAATAAGAGTCAGCCCATTCTATATCCTGATTGTCTATTTGTTAAAACTTCTTACATTGAGTCCAAATCTACTGTCCTATAACTTACACAGTAACATATTTCTATTTGTAATATAAGTAAGTCAAAAACTATTTTATGTACCACAGAGTAGTTGAAAAGGGATTGAAATACTCAGCCAAAATCACCATTACAATCATAAATTAAGAAATTATCACTTTGTTTTTAGCAATCGATAAGGAAAAAGATATTGACAAAAGAGACTATAAGGATTGCATATCAACTACATTTCCATTAAAAAACAAAGAGAGATTATGAGGGAGAATGCTTTTTTGAGTCGCAGGAGGATAAACAGCCCAGGAAAGATCTCCATACCTGCTAATGAGAAACGTTTCTCCGTGGTGAGACCTGAACCGACAAGCCATTCCTCAGAGCTGCTCAGGCACATCTGAAAACTAAGCGGGACATTAGGTCAAGACCACATGGGTGGGGCCACACCCAGATAGCAGAGCATCCTTACTGCCAAAGACAGTGTTGACGCTGCGCAATGATAGGGCTTTGGGCAAAGTCCCTTTGTTGAAAAGCTCCGTTTAGATGTAATCTATATAGGGCATTATGTCAAACTTGCAAATGAAGAATTCCTTGCTTTTCTCACCTAGAAGAGTTGGCCTCCTGGTTAACCTTACCAACCTAATAGTAATGATAAATTGAAACTATGTACTATGTACATATGCAGGCATCTGTAAACATTTCTTCAAAAATCTTTATTAAGCACCTGGTGAGTGCCAGGTACTGTTCTCAGCACTTGAAAGTATATCAGTGAGTAAATAAAGGTCTCTGCACTATGGTGCTTGCATTCTAGAAGAGAAAGTCAGAAAATAAACATTAAACATAGTAATAATAAGTAAGTTGACTGAAGTATTGAGTTGGGAGTGTTAAGTTAAAGAAAATGAGAGCAAGGCAAGGAATTTGGGAGTGCTGGGGGTGAGCACGGATGAGGCTGCAATTTTATCTGTTACTTTTTTTCGAAAGCACTTTAGTGAGGTATAATTGATACATACAAAGCTGTACATATTTAATGTATAAACTTGATGAGTTTGGAGATCCGTAAACATCCTTGAAATCATCACCACTCTCTATGCCATAAAGATCATCTCCCGAAGTTTTCTTTTGTTCTCTTTATTTATTTATTTATTTTTCTAATGCGGTTGCACTTTTTAACAGGATGACTGTGTAGGCCTTATTGAGAAGCTGGCTTTAGAGAAGACATGAAGGAGCAGATGGAGCTAGTTAGTAATTATCTCTGGAAATAGTGAGATCCATGCAGAAGGAGCAGCCAGGGTAAAACTGACAAATACAAGAGTAATTCCTGGTGTGTTTGAGGATCACCTGAGAAGCTGATGTGGCTGGAACCAAGTGAGGAGCCTAGAGAACAGTCATAGAAGATGAAGACAGGTGGATAAGAGAGAATCAAGTCAGAGACTTTAGTTGTTTTTTAAGTGAGATGGGAAACCATAAAAGCAACATGATGTGTTTAAAGTTTGGAAAAGAACCCTGTGGCTAGACAGGAGGTGAGCAAGGACAGAAACAAGAGCATTGGTCAGGAGCTGACTTCAGAATCCAGACATGAGATGATGGTGGTGGGATCAGAAGCAGTGGACATGCTTGGTGTGTGCAACTGGAGTTTCATGTATCCAGTAAATATTCAAAGACACTGTGCCATGTGCCAGGAGGCTGTGGTGGCCAACCTAGTGACAGTCTCTCCCCTATTTCTGTAAACAATGGTAATAGTATGGATGGAGGGCTTGCCAGAAGTCAGGTTTGCTGTAAGTGCTGGAAAGGTATTCTTTCAGTGCACGTGGGTGGATCTCCCTCCAGAGCTCAGCTGCCACTCTCGTCCACATTTAAAGGTGAAAAAGTCAAACACGGAGACGGTTAGTGAGTACCTGAACTTGCATGGTCAGCCAGAGTCAGAATGTCAGTGCACAGGGTCTCCTGAGTGCCTCTCTTGAAGTTGGTGGGCATGATGAGTGTTATGGAAGGAGGATATGGGAGGGAGGAGGTGACATTGAAGCTGAAACTTAACATGTGTTCTTCCGGGGGAAGCGTAGGTGAAGGGAGAGGAGAAAGCAAGGATGAGAAGGGGAGTGTCCAGGAACAGGGATGGGCACATAGAAAGACAGACCTAAAAGTGAAAAGCAGGACCTTAGAGACCGAAAAATATACCCATAATGTTGCGAGGGTACCCTAAATGTGCGAGGGGTAGTGATATGGAATGAACTCGAAAAGCAGGCAGAGGATTGAACTTTGGGTTAATAAATCTATGGGTCTACTAATAATCTACTAATTGCACATTTGTCTTTAAAATTTTCTTCCTGGGATTTCACATTGCAAGTATATTAATTCAAAGAGTATATCTCGGAGTCAGAAAACCAATGGCAGCCTGAGAATTAGCTTACAGTGGGGAGGCCAAGGGCCTCCTGCTCTCCATTACCCACTTGATCTAATCCAAATAAATACACTGAGTAAAACAATGAGAGCTGTGCTAACACAACTTCCAGAAAAGTGCTCTGCCCATATTTCCATCCAACAGCTGCCCCTAACTCCTTTAATGCAAAAATGTCAAAGCCTCTATTACAGACAAGCCAGACTGAATCCTGCTCTACCATTTACTAGCTTTGAAATAACATGAATTATTTCACACCCATAAACCTCATTGATCTACTCTACATAAATTGACATATTACCCATCTCTTAAAATCAGCATCACTCTGAACTAAGCTAAGGCATACAAACTGCATATTTGACACTTTCTATTCACTTGCCAAACTCAAATATCAAAGCAATTGCATGTTCTGATAGAGGGCATTTTTTTTATTATCCCACAAATTGGACAATTGATTTAGTCTCAAGTGACAAAGGAACAGAAAAAGATTCAAATGTTTGAGTTCCAAAACTCTATTCGCTTCTGTTCAGATTTTCTATTTAATTTTCTTCAAAATAAGTCTCTTGACCTGCTGTGTCTGGAAGCAGGAGAATGCTGTAAGTTCTCCAGAAGGGACTCGCCTGGACTTCCAGGGCAAGAGCTGGCTTGGCCCACTGAGAAGTGCTCAGACTTTGAAGCTAAACTGATTCGGGATTAACTGGGGTGATGTAGTTGATTGCTCATCAGTGGCACTGGGAGTTGTATGCACCATTTTGCACTTGTGTGACTTTCTTTCTCAGGGAAAATGTTGCCATAACTTGTGAGTTAGCAACAACTTGGCAAGGAAGATAGTCTTCTGCAAAGTATTGCCGTCATCAGGAGGGCAAAACTCTGGGAAATCCCACCCAGATTCTTTCAGGATGCAGACAGGAGTCCACAAAGAGTAAGAGCAGAGTGACTCGGAAGCCATAGAATCATGCCTGGTGTAAGCCCACGTTCACACACCTAAGGAGCAGTACTTTGCCCTCAGAGCCAGGGACCCTGAGGGCAGTAAGAGAGGAAAATGAGAACTTGTCTCTCCAGTCAGCCTCTGTACCTTGCTATTCCAGTATTTCTAACTTATGTTAAGTGGGCAAGAGTCCTGTGTACTCGGTTCCAAACCAACATTAGGCTCACAAAAGTATTTGCAGCTAGTAATGCATCTAGTGACAGTGACAATTTCAAAGCATATATGGATCCAAAAATGGGAGACAAGTGGCCTCCATATTTGGTAAAAGGTGATAGATCTAAAAGCTGAGACTGTATGTGTATGGGGACAGTTTAGAGGAAAGAGTGTATGCAGGGTGGTGACCACATGGAAATGGATTCTGAGGGAAAAGGTGTCTGGAAGGGCAATGCAGGAAGGGAGGGGTTAGGGGAACAGAGTGGGGGAATGCCCAGAGGATCCCAGGCAGGAACAGCAGCCCTTCCTTCAATGCCATTTGCATCACTGCCTGAAGGTGGCATTGCTCACTCTGAAGGATTCCTGTGAAGATTAGGAAGCTCTGAAATACATTTTTGGAAGGTCAGTTCATATGTGTTTTCTATTTGTCATGTTCTGTCAGCACTTCTGTGAGAACAGAGCCATTATACCAGCCTTGGGAGCCAGAGACAGCTGGATCCTTCAGGCCCGTGGTTCCATCTCTGTGGAGAAGAGTGGAAACTGTCATTGCACCCAGCTTGCTTTCTGTTTCTGCTGCCCTGCCAACTCTCATCTGTACAGTGTGCTTCAAAAAGCAAACAGGTACAAAGAATTCAACCTGGTTAATCAGTTGTTCCCCTGCCCACAAAATCATACAACTTAGAGTCTTTTCAATCCTCTGATGTGTCTAATTTGTTATCTAGCAATCAAGAGAAAGAAAAAGAAATTCTCCTGAGTTTTCTATTTACGGTCCTATAGCTAGGGAACTGGAGTTTGCCTGAGAGGCATATTGTAGAGTGATTGTAGGGCCCAGAACTCAGTAACACAGTGTCCTAGTGAGGTCTATCAATATGCTGAAGACTTCCTAAAGGTGCTTATCAGCATGTGGAGGCACTTATCACAGGTAAGGAAAGATTTCCATTGATTTGGTTCAAAGGGCAACTTAAGACACACAATGGCTCACATTCCTTGCCCATCTCCCTGTAAACAGACCCCCTGCCCTCCCACTGGATGACAGATGCTGATTTCACCAGGGGGTCTAGATTTGAAATTACAAGGCATCTTTTGACAGTTCACGTCCCTTTCAGGTCAGGTCTCCAGTGCTTAATTCTGATGGTATGAATGCATTTGGTGGGAGATGGAGGGGCAGTACCCAGTCCGGTCAGGGCTAAATCATCTAGATCATGGTTGAATACCTTTGCAGCTTCTGAGAAAGGATGACAAACTACTAAGGCACGAAGGCTGCACACAGGAGGCTCAAACTCCTGTGACTATTAATCTTTTGCTTCTGAAGTCTAATTATCAGTGTTCTCCACTAGTAGTTCTGTGTTTTAGGACTAGATGTTTTAGGACTGGCTTTAAAACGAAGAAATAATTTTATTGGTCACTATCTATGGGCTGTTTTGCTAGAACTATTTATTTATTGGTGTTTCTGTAAAAACAATAGCAAATACTTGTTTTGGTGGAAACAGTCCCAGTGGAAATCAGCCCAACTTAATTTGATGTTGGCGTTTTTGCTGCATGCCTCCCCAGAAATGCTTGACTTAATATTTTTACAATAGGAGAAAGGCAGTAAAAGCTTTTGAAGCCAGATGTCTCAAAAGCAACCTGCTGATGGGGAATCTTTTCTCATGTAGGAAGAGATTTCAGTTAACATGATCAAGTGAAACCAGTTATATTTGAAGTTTCTGGCTTTTTTGTTTATCTTAGTCAAATAAAGCTGCATATCATAGTAAAAAAAAAAAACCAAAGGTCAGTCTTCTGACAAAGATTCTGGCAATTGCCATGTATTAGGAAACTTGATTGAGCAGTGACTTCAGCTTTGGTAGGTGATAATGCTGCTCAAGTCATGTTCAGAGGCTGGAAGAGACCCAAAGTCTAAGTCGGTTTAGACCACAGATACTGTGCTTGTGATTTGTCTAAGGCACTTTTTACTATTTTCTGATCTATACCAAATTTTGATTGCCACCTCTATATATCTCTTTTTAAAATATCACTAATAAATAACTGCTAGTCTAAAACATTCATCCGTCAACAAAGTGATGCATGTGTTGGAGGGAGCCCGACAGCCAAGAATGAGAGTGACTTCAGCTGGCTTCCTCACCACTTATTTCCCTTGGTAGAGTCCATCCCTATGTGATAGTTAACTCCTGCTTATCTGTTTCATACCAACGTAAGCCTACATAATCCGAATACACTTGGGCTAATTCTTCAGCCTTGTTACCTTACCACCATCACAGTTGCCAACAGGTTGTAAATAGAGCTGACTCAAGTTTCACTTCCATCATTTTTCCTGCCTGCCTCTCTGACCATTCTTCCTTTAGTGCCTGATTCATATGTCACAATTTCTGAGGCCTCATTTTCTCATTTTCAATTACCCCTCCACCAATTAATCCTTTCTTACTTTGTATCTACTTCTCCTGTGCTCATCATCCTTCAGTCATGTGTTTAAATGTCATTCTCACCAGTTTGAGTGAGAACCCCATCGGGCTGTGCCTCATTCATCTTTGTTCGCCAGCACCAGGCTTAGTGTCTGTTGCTGTAGAAGGCTTGTCTGAGTGCTTGTTGATGGAAAGGATGCCAGGTGCTGGGCACTCTGATGGGATAAATGGTGGAGAAAGATTCAGTCCTACTCTCAAGGAGTTTACAATGTAGTGGGCCAGAGAAGACCTGGCCATAAATACAGTGTAAGAATGTGTGTGACTGGTGGCATTACCAATGAAACGTTTGAGAAGGGCCTTGAAGGATGCTGGGAGGACCTTCCAAACAATTGACCTGCATCAGCAAAGGGAGAAAGCATGAGGTATATTTCAAGTTACCTGGTGAATTTCAGGTTGTCTAGGTGACATGAGGTAGATGTTAGGAAACGGTGGGAAATAAACTTGGAAACCTGGTTGAACCCAGATGGCTGAAGGTCATACGTTTTGGATTTTCTTCTTCAAGTGATTTAAAAAACTAAAGTTTCTGACACACCAAGAATGGTGTAGGGAGGGTGAACTGCCACTGCTTTCAAGTTTAAATGTAACTGGATTACTGAGAAGAATGGGGATGGGAATCTTGAATAATTATATGTCTCATTTTTTCAGCTACTGAATGTAGAGCAGCAGGAAGACATTATCAAAGCAGTGTTTCAGAAGAATGATTTTGCCAGGGTGGAAGGGATGAGATGCAGAAGACAGGGAGGCCAGTTGGGAGGCCAGGAGTTTTGAGGGCTTGAAGAAGTACTTTGGAGGTCAAAGAAAAGAGGCAAAGTGCTTTGCAGTTAGGGTCACTGTGAGAACTCTGTCAACAGTGAGCCAGTCAGGAGGAACCTGGTCTGGTCAGATAAAGAGGGCAGGAGTCATGATGATGAGTAATGTTTCAGATGGCTCAAATCTAAGGTACTAAAAATACACCCAGGAGGATATTTCCAGATCACTGGATATCTGTGAAAAGAACATGAGGAAGAGACATTAGAAAAAGAAAGTTTGGCCGCTCCTCACATGGTGAGGGAGATGGCAAGAGTCACATGACTCAGTGACCCCATGGAAGTGAGTGGGGTTCTAGATAGAACACTCCAGAACCAACCTTAGGAAAAGCTTTTGTTTGGGGTTCAGGAGGAAAACAGCCAGCAAAATCAGCATTAGAGGCCTAAGAGAGCCAGGAACATAATGTGCAGCTAAGCTAGATGTGGTTGCTAGAGAGGTAAAAGATGCAGAAATCTCAAGGACAGTAAGGAGGAAGCAAACACTTGTGCATCTCATGTTAAAAAGAAAACCATAGATCCAACATGGGGTCACTTCTCCAAGGCCAAGTCACCAAACAGGGCTTACTTGCACTTTTAGCCTCTCCCAGGAGTAGAATTTGTAAGCCAGTCATTCTGGAATTTCCTGATCACTAATGAGGTCATCTGCATAAGACCCTCCCGACCCACCACCCTGCTTCTTCTAAGGGAGGGTGTCCTTACCTGAAACAATCCCTAATCTTCTCTTTTGCTGATATTTCTTTGCCACAGCCTCCTGTCTGTAAAAACCCTCCATTTTGTACAACTACTTGGAGCATTTCTCTGCTTTCTAGATGGGATGCTGCCTGATTCCGAATCATTTAATAAAACCACTTAGATCTTCAAATTTACTTGGTCAAGTTTTGTCTTTTAACATAAATAATTGGAAAATCTTTTATGAGTGACTTTTAAGAAGGCACTTCCAGATGAAAGATAGGGATAGAACCAAAACTCTGGCAGGGTGAGGATAAAATTGTAATATTTCCAGAATATCTCGCCTGACTTTAGTACATTTGCATATCAACAGGCGTTCCTCAGGGGTGGAGACAGTAGTCCATCTCACTATCAGTGGGTAATTATGTGGGTGACTGAGGGCTTATCTGAACCTGAGAAGTTAGGGGAAGGGCTCATTTACTTCTGCCAGAGCAGGAAAGAGAGATGGCCCCAGACTCCAATTCGTAAGCAATAAACAGGTTTTAAACTTTATTTCTCTCTTTGACTGATTTTGGTTGTAGAGGTATTTTGCCCTGGGATTTCCTTTCCCTGGAGTTACATCTGGCAGTATTCAGCAGGACCTCTGGACCCGAAATCTGTCATAATGGGTGTGATCTTTGGGTGGGCTGCCCCTAGAGATGATGGGAAGAAGTGGTGATCGCCCTGAGGGACGTGTATCTGCACTCCTGTGTTTGTGGAGGTGCCACCACTGCTGCTGGCCAGACGATGCTGGCCTGTGGCCTGAGCTGAAGGCTGCTGCTGCTGCTGCTCCTGCTGCTCCTGCTGCTGGCCAGAGCTCTGTAGGTCAGGGAGGCCAAGGAGAGGCCCCGAGCCCGTGGAGAGGAGTGTCGTGTGTGCTCTCAGGGGGACTTACACCAAGTCCCTCAGCAACATGGGACAATGATAAGGGGGCCAATAGCCCTCCTCAGGTGGCAAATAGACTCTACTGGGCCTCTGCCCATATCAGAAGGATATCAGTATGCCATGACTTGTGTGGATACAGCTACTGGACTATTGGTTGCTTTTCCTGCACATCATGCAGATCAGCAAACCACCAAGAGGGCCTAAAACGTCTCGTTGCAGCCTATGGCCAGCTGCAGGTGATTGAGAGCGATCAAGGCACCCACTTTACTGGACATGCATTACAAGGATGGGTGCAACAATTAGGAATAAAGTAGAAATTTCATGTACCATATAACCCTACTGGGGTAGGCATGATAGAGAGGTACAACAGTTTGTTGAAATATGGCCTGAAGTCAGATGCCAATAGTTTATGGACTGGTCACTTCACCTATGGGCAGTGCTATGGTGTTTGAATGAAAAACCATGTAAAGGAGCTTTGAGCCCTGTGGGTATGCTAACACACCTTGCTGCCTCTCCTATACACTGTATATACAAACCAAAGAAGAGTTATTGAAGCCAGGATATGGCCAGCAGAGCAGCATCCTGCTGCCAGCCCCTACTGCATTAAACCCTGGAGATACTGTTGAATGGACGTGGCCCTGGACATTTTGACACATGGACTGATGATGGCTGGCCCTTCTGGCACCTTGGGGAAAAGGCCTATCAGCTGGCCTCGTGTGTATTCCCGAATTAACAGCAGCATGGCCCCCAAAGATCACAGTTATTTTCTTCTACAGTCCTTGTGGCCTGGATGCACCCCCTGGCTGTAGCTGCCACATGATGGCTGGAATGGACGAGCTTTGATCTTAATCTGCATAGGACTTTGAACCTATCTGAATGTTCCAGTTTAAGGATTATCATAATTTTATTGCTGTTGCTATTGTACGTATTTTCTTCTACAGTCCTTGTGGCCTTGATGTGTCCCCTGGCTGCAGCTGCTGCATGATGGCTGAAATGGATGAGCTTTGGACTTAATCTGCATAGGACTTTGAACCTAGCTGAATCCTCTGGCTTGAGGATTACCATGATTTTATTGCTGTTGCTACCGTATGTCATTAGTCTGCTCACAATGCTCCAGTTTTCTCACCAGGGATATTTCACCCAGAGGGAATGAGTAAATTTTAAGGTGAGATTTCTGGAGGGGTTGCCTGTGGGTAAAATTGTAATATTTCCAGAATATCTCACCTGGCTTTAGTGCAAATGCATATCACCAGGTGTTCCTCAGGGGTGGAGACTAGTATGGCTTTAGTGCACTGCATATCATCAGGTGATCCTCAGGGGTGGAGACAGCAGTCCATCTCCATATCAGTGGATAATTACCTGGGTGACCGAGGGCTTATCTGAATCTGAGAGGTTAGGGGAAAGGCTGGTTTGCTTCTGCCAGAGCAGGAAAGAGAGATGGCCCCAGACTCCAGTTTGTAAGCAATAAATGGTTTAAACTTTATTTCTACCTTTGACTGATTTCAGTTTTAGAGGTATTTTACCCTGGGCTTTCCGTCCCCTGGAGTTACACCAGGGGTTACAAACTCAAATGCTTACAAGGACCTGACAGGTAGCAGAAGTGAACAAAAGGGGTCAGAGGAGACTGTGATAACCCGGTGATCACATGCCTACTCAAAAGGAGCAGCTGCACCCAGACCACTGTTGCCATGTGGAAAGAGTGACCAGTGCAGCCAACTGCCTGACCTTTACAAAGACCAAAATCCTATTTTTAAGTGATATTTCCCAATTTTAAAAACATTGTGAGAGTAAGTGAAACACTTCTATAGGCTGTATCTGGTATTTGAGCCACCAGTTCTAGCAACCTCCACTAGGTCTGAAGGCACTGATGATAGAACAAGAATATTTTGAGATGTAAGGCAGTACAACAGTAAGCAGTCTGAGGAGTGTTTTAGAGACTGGGGTGCTAGCAGATATGAAGGGGAAGATTGAAGATTTTGTAGAGGGAGGCCCAAGGAGGGGGTGAAGCTATGATATCCTGTAGCTCCAGGCTGTAGGGGATTCCTAGCTCTGGGCAAGTTCACTCTGAATTCAATGAGAATAAATAACAAGAGGGGAACATTGAAGGAGTGTAACTCTGGGGGAAAATATGTTCCCAGCCCAGGGCAAATAACCTTTGAAGCCAAAATCAGTCAAAGGGAGAAATAAAGTGGGAGAACCTGTTTATTATTTGCAAGCAGTTGTCCACTTCTGTGTATCTCAGCACCCAGCTGCAAAAGGGGCCCCACCAAACCTCTCTTGTCCAGATATGCCCTCTCTGTCCCAGCCCTTGTAATCAGCTATTGATATGGAGATGGACTACTTCTCTCCACCCCTTGGAAAAACCTATCAAAAAATGGAGATGCACTAAGGCCAGGTGAAAGATTCTGGAAATATTGCAATTTTACCCACAGAAAGGTTTACACCAAGCTTTATTCTCACTGTGGCAGGTCAAGTGCTAGAGTCACATCTGCATCCAGCAAGTCTATCTCTGTGTCTGCTTCTGCTCCAGCCTCATCTTCACTCCAGTGTCTGCTCTCCTGCAAGCACTGGGCAGAGCTCTTTATTTGGTGAAATGACACCAAATATCAGACATTTCCTCTCTTCCCTTCCATTATTTGCCAAGAGAGGATTCTTCAAACATCTGAAAGATCTTGGATTCTGGAGTTGAAGCTGCTCCATAGGAAGGTGGTTCCCTTAACCAGTAGCCAATGCCCTGTGGAGGTAATAGGTAGTCATAAAAAATGTGTGTGTGTGTTATAGTCCATATTATTAACATTCTGGGGGCAGAAACTGTGGACTTATTGTGGTGCATAATAACAACTTGTCTTCATTTAATTTGAGACACGGGACAAGTCTCTTTTCCAGTATTATATAGACACACATAACAAAAGACTAAACCAGCTGCCTTATAAATGTTAAGGCTTTAGGAACAAAATTTACTGTGGCACATTCTCCTCATTCAGTGCAGATGTGCAGCCTATCTCTTTGGGAGGAAGAGGGATACCTTTAATAAATCTTGCTTAACACCATAGACAAAGTCATGGTCTATTTGTGGTGGTGGTGGAGGTGCACCACTCCATTCCCAGGGAGAACCTCCTGAGAGGAGCACTGTTAGCTGACAGCTTCAGGTGCCACACCTCTGGTTCCACCCCATGGCATTTGCACCAAGGCTATGGTCTTCCCAGACAGCTCTCAGCCAGTGATCGAGGTGGGGATAGTAGCAGAGGGCCATTCCTGCCTGGTCAAGGACTCCTCTAATGGACCATGTGTGTCCATTGCCAAACACAGGCAAACTGGCAATGCAGTAGGCCAATTACATCATTGAGTAGATTAGGGTCAGGTGAGGATGCTAGCCATAGGAACTTCCATTTTCCCTACAAATCCTTAGGGAGATAAGATACTTTTTCCTTTCAGATGAGAGGGATGGAGAGAGTGAGAAACAGAAATGTTAAATGCTGGGAATGGTCGTTGAGGTACATGAAGGAAGATTAAGAAGTCTAAACTTGATGTAATAAATGAACTCTAAGAAATAGATGCTGAGAAAAAAATAAAAAATAAATAGATGCTGAGATTGCCTGCTGAGGAGGAGGGAAGTGAAGACTGTATGTGGGCCATGGGAGGGTGGGGAGTGTTTCTAACACTCCCAGAGTCAGGATTCAGGATTCAGCAAATGACAAATCAAAGACCTAGTTGAGATTGATAGCATACATCCATAGGGATTTTCCATTTAACCAGTACTTTTTAAGTGGCTTCTGCGTTCTGGGCATGGCCTGGGGATTTTCAGTCAAGTTAAGGAGATAGATGAAGAAATAAGTAATTACCACAAGGCTGTAAGTATCATAAAAGGGGT
Source organism: Manis pentadactyla (assembly GCF_030020395.1). Classification (NCBI taxonomy): domain Eukaryota; kingdom Metazoa; phylum Chordata; class Mammalia; order Pholidota; family Manidae; genus Manis; species Manis pentadactyla. The sequence continues at coordinate 35,330,878 of NC_080028.1, forward strand.
ATAAACAGGGTGCTATTGGGGAAAGAAGAAATACATTCTGGAAGTTGTGCTGAGGAGGGGGCATTTAAGTTTGAAAGATAAATTATAGTTGCTATGAAGACAATGAGGAAAACCAGAATGGAAAATACAGGCAACACTTTAGAGGAAAAACCAAACATGGTGCATTCAAAGAATTTCATGTAATATCATGTGTCCAAAATGGAGTGCTCTTTGCAGAGTGGAAGATCAAAGTGAAGAGTTAATACGAAGAGGAATGGAATGGTCATGGAACTTGGACTTGCCCTATACACAAAGAAATGCCATGAAAGGATTCCAGACATGAGAGTGATGTCATCAGTTTGTTTGTTAGGAAAGCACACTGGCTAGAAGCAAGACCAAGAAGGAAGCCAATTTTAATGTGCAATAATGTACTCAGCCATAGAGGATACATCTTGATTGATTTAAATTAATGGCCATCTTTATTTACCCACCGATTGATCTAGGAGACGGTCATGCAAACCACTTTAGATTAATAGGGTATAAAAGTATGTCTGCAAAGGGCCTCTGGGAAATAGTTCTTTGATAAGGAAGTGTTTACCTTAAAAATAAAAGTTATTTTTGCTAGCAAAAATGGGTTTATTTGGGAATGGCAGAAAATTGCAATCTAGGACATGCAAGCTACAGTAGAACAATAGGTGTGTTGGGAGAACAGAGGGAAGGAAACTCTTTTATAGAGGAAAATGGCTGAGTTAGGATGCCTGTTTTCAAGCAAAAAGGCCATGAAGTAAACAAAGTCCACAGCTTCTCATTGGCTGAGTAGTACAGTCTCTCACGGGCTGAGCTATCGCTCGGCAGAAGGTAGCTGCCTTCTTCCTGCTGGGTGGTGAAGTAGCTGAAGCAACACGGCCCCCATCTCTTCTTGTGGGAGCTGAGATTTGCGAGGAGTACGGGACATGAGAACTTCTCCTGCAGACTTCCTGATGCCATGTACATGATGTTTACCTTAATTAATTTTCACAGAAATGCTTGGGGAGAAAGCTTCTTTTGTCCCTTTCCTTCCTCTCTTTATGGAACTTGCTCATTAACATGTAATATTTGGAGCTACAGCAATCATTTTGAGATTAGGAGGCAGTAAGTCTAAGAATGAAAGCCAATTAAGTTGAAGATGGCAGAGCAGAAGAAAGATGGGTACTTGGTGTTAGATGAGGTCATCAAGAGGACATAACTGCCAGTTGACCTTAAAACTGTCCCTGGGGAAATCAGAAGCTCTTAGCACCCTTCCTGTCCTTGGAATGTACATTCTGCTCACCATTCTCATAGTTGGAGCCTTTTCAATGATACAACCTGGAGAAAGCAATCTGTTGTTGTGACCATCTAGGCTGTGTATGCAACTGAATCCAGTTAAGGCCTTTATATAAACTTTTAAGATTTGGGTGGTCAGGTATAGAGATCTCCTAGACTTTCTGTCACCCAAGACCAGCCTCCTATGGAAGTTCCCTTGCTTATTAAAACCAATAGTTGGTGACACTGTTTTGTTTCCAGAACTATTCTGGGATGGCCTGCCTTGAAGTTACCAAGTCAATAATGAGTGCCCTTATGCTTTAAATCGTGATTAGTTGGATTTTTTGTTAATTGCCACATTGACCTATATGTGGCTTCCATAGTAGAAAGTTTCAGGGGCAAGACATCCTCAACTGCTACAAATAGTCATAGATAGTCCTATTTCTGTATTCCTACTTATCTTCTACATCTTTCACTAGTCTTTACCTTTCCCTTTCACATGTCTTACCAAGATTAGACAAAGCTTTCTTTCTCATCCATGTTCTCTTCTTTGTAGCTTTCCTTGATCTCTCCTAAACAGAATTCATTTCTCTCATTTAAAGTCCTACTGTCTTTGTATTTATTATATTAAATTATAGTTAATTAAGAGGCCAGGGGTCTTATTTTCTTGATCTGTGTGCCCCTGGAACAAATAAGAGATGCTCAAAAAGTGTGTTCTGAATGGAATTTTGAGATGGGGGCCTGAATAACAATAAAAATAATATTGACCTATTTTATATGTTTATCCAGATTTGCCTCACTGGCCTCCAAGTTGCTCATTAAAGGGTGAAGCCTGGTGGTATTTACCTCCCTGGTGTGAGGGCCATCTTAGGCATGGCCTCCACTGCACCCACACAGTGAGAGCTGCAGTGGGACCATGAGTCTCAAGCCAGCTCAACTTGCTGCAGGGAGTTTTGGACTCCTCCCACCACTTCCAGACTCAGAGGCAGCACTGTGCCTCATTCGGGGCTTCTCCAGAGGCTGCCTGGAGGGATCTTGGTTTACACATTTCAGGAATGCAGGGAAATTATTACCCTGGGAACTCCACTTTGAACAAAGAAAGACAGTAGGTGAAAAGGAGCCAGCACAAACTCTTTTCCCTTCCTCTTTGATGGGCCTCCCTGAGCACCATGATTCCCTAGGGTTTGACCAAGCAATTCACTATGTTTTTTCATGAAGCTGCAGTCAGTTCCCTAATGTACCACTTTGTACCTGCTATTTCTCCATCCCTGATTGACTTGCTTTTTACTCATTCCTGGGGCTCTGGAATTGTATTCCCCTCTTTCCAACTACATTAGCATATACCCTTGCCTCAACCATCATTTTACAAACTAGGGCAAAGATTCTATTATTTGTAATCAGTTTTCTAATTGCATATTTGTGGATGCCACTTCAGTTTAAATTCTCTTTCAAATATAGGCAGCCATCCAAAACAACACAGGATTTTTAAAAACACTTTTTGTTTAAGTAAACCATTACCATGAGGGAATTTTCTTTACATCAGTCTGCCCGTTTTTCAACATTCTTAAAGTAGGTGAAATGAGGTCTCAAGGACAATAAATTAACTCCTAGGATAAGCAAATATTTAATTGTCCTGGATTTTAAACACTGAGTTTTCATTTTGAATTTAATAATGACTCCTTTAAAGTGATATTATTTCTCAAGGCATCAAGCCTGTGTTGACGAGTTTCTTCAAAGAAAGTTGGAAGAATAATTGAAAGATACATAATTATTCTTCACTTGATGCTTGGTTATCTTACTGTCATCTAATACCAATAAAAGCTACAACAAGTGATCAGAGTTTCTGAGTCATTTTCATTTGACAGATGTGGAACACTACATTATTTTTTATTCTGTTTATCACAGACATCTTTTCAATATAGTTAAATTTGTTCTAAATTGAATATATGTAGGAGTTACATATAATTAATAGAAATGTGTTCAGGTGCAAAAATGAGGCTTCAGTCTCAGTGGCAGCATAATCATCTTGAATTTATGAATGCCTCTGCCTGGGATCATTAACCAAGATGAAGGAAAAACATAATTTACAATAAAGATATTAGCCTACATAAAAATCTTATCTGAAATAAGAAACAAGGTCTGAAAATTTTAGCTTATTGCTAAACTACACAGAACAGAAACACTTATGCAAAGGAATGAAGAATAAATATTGGGTCTGCTCTGGGAAGGCCAGCAGGGAAGTCATACAAATTGAAAGGGACAAATCAAGAAAAAAATGGATTACAAAAAACTTGGCAAAGATGTTGTGATCATTGGAATTTCAAAGTATTTAACCATACTTTCTTGAGAATAGGAAAATCTTCAGAATTCTCCCAAAATGAGAATGGAAAATAATAACATTCATGCTGAAATACCTACATGTCAAACACAATCAACTCTCAACCATCCTACTAATAACTGGGTGAGGTATAGTGGGCTCAAAATCAACAGCAAATGTTTGTTAAATGCTAACCGTGACAATTTTATCTAGAGACCACTGCCATGTTCCTGCAACTATGTTCCCTGATCAAACTGGAAATTATCAGCATCACTAGGAACTGCTTTATAGTTGAGTTTGCCTAATCATGAGGCCCTCTGGGGAAGAAAATAATAACAAGTAGGGAAGGAATGGAAATGAGGTAAGATGGTTATAAGCAAGGAGAATTTTAAGAAGACAGCTACTCAAATGATGCCCCAAGAACAAGAGGCATAACTTTGGAATTACTTAGAAGCAGTTACTGTTCTTCTAAAGAGCAGTTTCAGACACTCCAACTTCTGGCCATAATGGAATAATTGGAACTGAAATAAACCTTGAACAACTAGAAAACTGGACTAAATATATGAAACTACTGTTTTCAGACTTTGGACTGCAGGTAGTGTGGGGCTGTGATGCCTGAGAGAAGGTAGCCCTAAGATCACCCTGGCTTTCTGCCTGGCACACATGCCTGGCCATGGAGCAGGGAAGAAGTTCCCATGGTAAACAGAATGATCTCATTAGGGTGAGAAGATGAAGTGCAGAGTTCAGGAGGGCTGAAGCTGCTAGAAGTTGTAGGGCAGAGTTGCACAGAGAAGAAAGCAACCTAAAGGAAGAATTCCAGAAATCTGTATGGGCTCCTTTTAAGTTAAATACAGTAAAACACCAAACTTTGGGTAAACAGATGTTGGGGAGCTGTGAGTGTACACACAGCTGGGGTTGCTCAGGTTCTGACTAGCCAAAGAGGAGTGTCACCATTGATCAGTAAATTTGAAGTTTATCACTTTAAAGGAGTCATTATTGATCAGTAGAAGCTCCACTGATACAACAGAGACCCTGGAAAGGCCATAATTTAATAGTTACTAAACTATTGTTGAAATAAAAGCTACTTTATGTCTCCTCTAAAAAGGCTTAAAAACAAGCTCCAAAGGATCTAGTACCTTTACTTTCCTGTGCTAATAAAAACACAACTGTCTTTAAAGGAAGACAACAAAATCCAGACACTCAAACATGTAAAATCCACAATGTACAGCATCCAATAAAAAATTACTAAACATGCCAGATGGCAGGAATTTGTGACCTATAACCAGAAAAAAGGATTACTCAAAGGAAACCAACCCAGAAATGATAGAGATGGATGGAATAGTAGACAAGAGTGTTAAAGCAGTTATTATAACTATGTTTGACTATTTAAATGAAAACATGAACAAAGTGAGGAGAGAAATAGAAGACATTTTTTAAAAAGTAAAATTTCAACAGAATAGTGGAGAGGTAGACCAGACAAAAAAGGGAAGGAATGAGGAGAACAAAATGAAGGTTGTGGGCAAAGACTGTTTTTTCAAGAAGAATCGCTGCAAAGACAGAAAGGGACAGAAAAATCCAGCAAAGGCTGGGATTGTTGTTAATCCTAGAGAAAAAAAAGAGAGAAGCCAACAGTGAAAGCAAGGGAGAAGGAGGCATTTGAGAAAGAAGATGTAATTAGTAGAAAGAAGAAATTAGTGAGGTCAATTGTCCTAGGAAGCTTTAAGAGAGAAAACTTTGATCTCTAAAGAGAAAAGGAATGATTTTTTCCTTGAGACAATGGAAAGAAGTTAAATATAAAATAGAGACAGAAAGTTCAAGGAAATTAAACAAGACCAGGATAATTAATGAAGTTTTAGTAAACAGGAGGCAAAATAATTTTCTGAATGGCTTCAGGATTAGGAAATCCAATGAGTGAAGAAATAAGAAGAGGGATCCCAAATCTGTGACTGTGAGAAACAAGCCCCAGAGAAAAAGTAAGAGATGAATAAAAGGATTGCAAAGATGCCCCATTTCCTCAAACACTGAATTTATTGGATGCCAGAATTAGTAAAAAGGAAATCATAAAATGCACATGAGGAGAGATTTGAGTTTAAATGTTAAGAGGAAAATGATTTCCTTTTTTATTTTAGTATATTAAACCCTGGGAGATAACGGTGTTTTAGGGGCTTGGAGTTGTGAAGAAACTATGACCTGGGAAAAAAGAAGGAAAACAAGAGATGTGAAAAACTTTGGATGAGTTGGACAAGAGTAAAATGGCCATAATCTTCAGACCACTAAATTTTTATTTTGCAGGTACATTTGTAAACTTGGAAAATAAACCTATGCATAAATGACATTGGCTTGTAATAAAAACTACAAAGTCAGTTACTTTTGTGTGTTGCTTGGTGATATGAAATGGCCAGGCTGGAAGTCAGAAGACATGTGTCTGGTCTCTGACACTGACCATCTTGATAGGCTAGTCATCTCATCTCTCTGAGTCTGTTTCTGGATCTGTAAAGTGGGCAAAATACCAATATCCCTTTTCCGGATGGATTTGCACAAATCAAATGAGAGTATACATGAAAACTTTGTATGCTGCTAAATGCTATAAAGCACAAGATATGTGTAGACCTTTTTTAGACGGTTATCTACCCATCTCACAATGATTCATCTCTCTGAGAGCTGCCTTCCCAATGCCCAGTTGTATTGACTCTAACACCCCACCCACATACGCACAACTGATGGGACCAGGATTGAACACCTAATCCTAGATGAGCCAGATTCTCTCTCCTGAGAATTTACAACTGGGACCATGACTATTCAATTTGAACCTGTCATTTGAACAGAAATGTAAACTCTAGAGCAGTGGGTTGGCCATCTGCTGCCTGCCAAGAACATGGAGATGCAAAGAGGGCCAGTCTAGAGAATGAATGAAACTGAAAGGCAGGAGAAAACTGCAAGGAGAGGAAGAGAGGAGGGCTGATACTTCTGATAAGTTCCCCCTGAGGCTGACTGCTTTACTGCCCTGGGATTCTTAAAACACTCCTCTGTCCTGTAAATTAAATTCTTTTTTTTCTTTTTCTTTTAACATATTACAGCTCAAGTATTTTTCTGCAATTTTCAACTAAAAAGTCTTAACTAAAGCAATGTAGTGGGTTGACTAGTTCCCCCCCCAAAAAATCATGTTTACCCAGAACTCAGATCATGACTTTATTAGGAAATAGGATCTTTGCAGATATAAGTAGATAAGATGAGGTTATGCCCACTTGGAGTGGGTTTTAAACCAATGACTGATGCTCTGAGAAAGTCGGAAGAGGACATAAGAAATACACACAGAGAAAAAGGCCACATGAAGATAAAAGTAGGCAGAAATTGGAATTATGTTCCCACAGGCCAAGGAATGCCCGAGGCCAGCAGAAGTTTGAAGAGACAAGGAAGGATTCTTCCCCAAAGCCTTCAGAGGGAGCGTGGCCTGCTGACACCTTGATTTTAGACTTTTGACCTCCAAAACAGTAAAAGAATAAATGTATGTTGTTTTAAGCCATCCAGTTTGTGGTACTTCATTACAGCAGCTCTAGAACTAATACAAGGAGTATTAGAAGACAATTTACTTCAAAATTGCTGTTTTCAAGCTTTGTTGTCATGGAAAGGGTTAGACTCCAAGGAGAAACCCTTGAAGCTCTTGAGTGCTTTCTAGGCCCACCGCCCCCTTCTGAGAAATAGTGATTTATTCTGCAGAAAGCTGTTATATTTCTTGCCATGTGAAAGAGCCCTATTCCTCCAGCCACACGTGGTTGGAGCCCAAGTCCCCTGGGAATGGGCTACTCAGATGGAGGCCAAAATGGTTGGTGTCAAACTGCCTAATGGGGACACTGTATTGGATAGTAACAAGTCAACTCAGTCAGGAAGTACAAATACTATATAAACAAATAATAGGCAATATCCCAATCCTTACTAAGCCTTCGTTTCATTTCTCCATGAGCCCATAGGTATCCCCGTCTGGGAAGGCCTGTGACCAAGAATGGCTGCCAGGAGACAGAGGACATCCTGTACTGCTCCGTGAATTCTAGCAATAAACCCCCATTATCAGGGATAATCTGGGTATGCTTCTTGTTTCAACCTGTCCTGGTGTGCTCAGGATGTTATAACAACATACTATAGTCTAGGTGTTTTAAACAACAAAAATTTATTGCTCACAATTCTGGAGGCTGGGAAATGAAAATCAAGATGCCAGCCAATTCAGTTCCTGATGAGAGATCTCTTCCTGACCTGCAGATGGCCACCTAGTTGTGTCTTCACATGGCCTTTCCTTGGTAGGTGCATAGAGGGAAATCCCTCTCCCTCTCTCTTCCTCTTCTTATAAGGCCACCAATCCTATGATGTTAGGATCCCACCCTTATGACCTCATATAACCTAATCACCTCCTAAAATCCCTATCTCCAAATATAATCACATCCAAGGTTAGGGTTTCAACATCTGAGTGGAGGGTGTACACAATTTAGTTCACAGCAAACCTTAAAAAACCTAATATATGTTGCGCCCTCGGTACTCATGTATGAATATGATGATCACAGAGATTTAATATGCGTTTTGGGGCTGGTGGAGGAGGCAAATAAAACACTTGTCCTAGACTTTGCCACCACTTCTTCCTCCTTCACACCTGGTGGTGTGACATGAAGTCCCCAGCTCTCTGAGGTCTCCCACAATGTCTGCTGGGAAACTTGTTTCATGGGATTGGCTCAGCCATGCTGGAAGGCCAAATGTATGCTGGGAGCATGAGTACAGGGTCACATTAATTTTTCTCCTTAGCATCTTGATAGACTCTTTTCACCAAACAGCTGGCTCATCTATTATTCCAATGCAGGAGTCACACTGAGAGACAATATTGGATCATTTCTGTCTGGCAAGACACAAAGTGCTTCTGACTACATAAATGAGGGCACACAACACACACACACATATGTATGTGCCTAAACACACATAACCATTTGTGAATATGTATTTATACTATGTGTTCACACTTCCTTTGTGTCAGATGTTGTTCTAACTCACCTATGTATTAATTCATTTCAACCTTGCAACAATCTCATGAGCCAGGTAATATTATTATGCTCATTTAACAGTCCAGAAAATCAAGGCACAGAGAACACTAGCTCAAGCTCATATATCTAGGAAGTGTTAACATTGAGGCGTGACCCACACAATCTGGCTTCAGAGTTTGTGCCCTGAACTATTATACTTCCGTATAACATACGACAGTAGTCCCATCTATGAGAAACTGCTAGTGCTGTTAGCAAGGGATGAGTAAGAGGCATAAATAGGAAGATTGGAATCAGAAAATTATTATGGGAAATACACTCTTTGGGGTGAAACATTTCTCTGACTGCTAGTCTCTGTAGACTTTGATGGCCATATAGTGACTGACAGTCCCAGAGGTAAAGACGACTTGCCTTGGAAGAAAACTGTCTCAGTGTATGGATCCATGTGTTAACTTTATCTGTTGCCTGATAGTGGGCAAGCCATCTGAAATGTGTGGGAAGAGATGTGAAGTCTTTCTCATTACATTCCGTGTGTCCTGCGAAGAGAGCTGGTAGCTCTGAGGTTTTGTCCCCAGGGCAGAAAGGGAAAAAGATTGTGCCCCTTCTCATGGCTCTGACTAATCAAGTGCCCCTGTGTGCTCCAACAAGAGCTTCTTCTTAGTTGGATGAATGGATGTGTAGAGAGGCAAGAGGCCAGGACTTATGGGCTCAAGCGTATGTAAGATTTATTGGAGCTGCTAGTTAGAACACTGCTCTTTTCGTGAACTGGACAAAAATGCTCTCACACCAAGCTTTCCCCAATAAAATAAATACCCTCAGATGTCTGTTGACCTAAGAGGACCTGCTTGTAGTCCATATAATGGCTAAACCACTCCGCAGGGAACTTGACAGACGAGTCATTTAGCTTTCAATTCAGGCTGAGAATTTGCACCAAAAAATAAGACTAATGCCTTTTAAAGTGAAATATAAATTCCTGTTTTCTTAATTTTTTATTCACTCATTCAACAAATATTTATTTATTGCCTATGATGTGGTAGGCACTGTCCTGATTGAAATACACCAGTAAGCAAAACAAAGATACATGGCCCTCATGGAATTTTTCCTCTAGTGTGGGGAGATAGATGATTGACAATAGGCATAATAAATAAATGATATGTGCAAGAAGGCGATCAGTGTTATAGAAAAAGAAGGAAGAGCAGAATAAGAGGGACTGAAAGGGTTGGGGGCTGGTTGCAATTTAAAATAGAATAGTTAATAGTCACCTTATTGAGAAGGTATCATTTGAGTAAAGACTTGAAGTAGTTGAAAAAAATCAGCCAAGTGGGCACCTGGGGAAAGAGCATACCAGGCAAAGGAAACAGAGGGCCGGAGTGTGTCTAGTATCCTTGAAGAATAGCACGAAGCCAGGGTGGCTAGAGCAGTCAGGGTTGGGGGGAGGGGGCAGCGGAAGATTGGAAGAGGTAGCACGGCCCCGCTCATGGGCAGGCTTGTCAGCCACTGTACAGACTTCTACATTTACACTGTAGGACTTCTCCCCTGAGTGAGAGGGGACTGTACTAGAGAGTTTTGAGCAAAGGAGTGACATATTCTCTCTCAGGTTATAACCAGATCACTTGCTGTGTTGTAAGTTGACTGGATGAGAGCAAGAGTGGAGGTGAGGGAACCAGATAGCATGCAATTTCAGTTATCAAGAAGAGAGATGTTGTAGGTATGGACCGGTTGTAACAGTGGAGGGGGTGAGAGGTAGGCAGGTTTTGGGTAGAATGTAAGAAAGGGGAAAAAAAAGATGAATCAGATGGCTGTAACCATCAAGATGGAGAAGGCTGCTGGTGGGACAAGTTGTTGGTTATATAGTCTGGAGGTCAGAGAAAATATCTGGTCTGGAGATGCAAATGTGGGATTGTTGGCATACTGATGATATTTAAAGACAAAGGCTAGATAAGATCACCAAGGACGGGAGTTTGGATAGAAACAAGGCCCAAGGATTGAACCTTCAAGCACTCCAACATTAAGGAGTGAGGAGAAAGAGGATTCAGCAAAGGAGATCAAGACAGAGTTATCACGTAGGGAAAACCTAAATGGTGAATTCTGGAAACCAAGTGAAGCAAGGATGTCAAGTGCTAGAAATTTATTGTCTTACAGTTTTGGAAGCGAGAAGGAAATCAAGATGTTGGCATTATTTGTTCCTTTTGGAGGCTGAGAGAGCATCTGTCCCATGCCTCTCTCCTAGCACCTGCAGCTTGCTGCCCGTCTTTGACATTTCTTAACTTGTGGATGCCTCACCCTGATCTCTTGCCTGCACCTTCACCTGGTGTTTTCTCTATGTGCTTGCGTGTACCTAATTTTTACAAGGACACCAATCAAATTGGATTTGAGGCTCACCCTATGACAGGATGACCGATCTTAACTAATCACATCTGTAAAGACCGTATTTCCAAATAAGGTCACGTTCTGAGATTTTTGACATATGAATTGGGGGTGGGGAACACAATATAACAGGGTTCTAATGTCACATTTATTGAGTGTCAGCCTTAATGGCAATAGATTAGGCAATCGCTAACCAGGTAGGATTGACAATCAATGGGATTTGAAAAGGTCTTCCTTGTGCATCCCTTTAATGCCTGCCAAACCTGTCATTCGAATTTATTATCAGATGTGATTGTTTAGACCTGTTTGAGAAAGCAGATCCTTGAAGAGTAAGAAGTAATGACTGGCAAAGTGAGGAGTGAAGGATTTGAGGGGGCAGAGGAGTGAGGGTTGTGCTCCTAACGCGGCAACCATGTGTTTTGAATACGTATTTCTTTACAATATAAAAGCAGCTTCCCCAGGCATCACCCCCTGAGATTCTGTTTCTGTAGACGTGGAGCCCAAGAATCTGCATTTTAGCATGATTTAAGGTGAATTGGATGCCACACACTGACAAAGGTTTCCATAAAGAGCCACTGGTTGTGGTGTGGGGAAATGGAAGCAACAAGATACTGGGGTGGAGCCAGACTGAGGCTTGCCATCCAGAGAGAGTGGACAGAACCATAGAACTCCTGAGGCCAGAGCTACAAAGGCCAGAAGAGACCACCGGGACCACCTCCTCATTTCCAGATGAGGAAATAGAGCCCAGAGATGGTGAAGCCAGGGCACTGTGAGCACTGAAGAGCAGAGACAGAAACAAAAAACGGGACTTAAATATAATAAGAGGATTACAATGGATAAAATGGAAAGGGAGAAGAGAAATGTGAGGCGCTGTCCCTGAAGTCAGTGTCTAGACTAGATAATGTCTCCTTTCTCTTTACCAGGTCACAGAAGTTGTCGTGCTTCAGAGTGGGCTACTGCTGTGTTTCTGTGTACTGCTGTACACTCTGTACCTACTGGAAATGATAAGCATCTGGTCCGCACTGAGGCCTGACTGTGTGTCTAAAGGTGGTAAATGTGAAATAAACTTAATAAACCAGATAATAAACACCCTGGTCTCAACTCTGTAAAAATACACATGTGCATACTGACAAAGACTAGCCGCTAACAAAAAGTAATAAAATGTTTGGTATCGTACGTGAGTCAGATCTTCTGTTTAAGTGCGACACAAAAATTTAAATGGAGAAAATAATGCCTTTGGAATTTTCTTCTGTGGGCATTCATACAGGGCTTTATAATGTGAAGAGAAAAACCAGACATGGAACTTAAAACCTAAGACCTCAGTACAACCAGGAGGTCTAAGGACGCGGTGACAATCTCATGTTGGGATGTCTGTGTTTGAGTCAGTTCACGTCAGACTGCGGGCGGAGCGCGGCAGCCTCCGGCGGGCGGCCTGACACAGTGCGTCCGACCCCGCAACACACCTGCTCGGGGTTACATCAGCCACGGCGGTGGCAGCGGTTCAAGGCCGGTGAGAAGCCACAGAGCAGGGAAAGAACCACCCTTATTAACTGAGAGAAAAACTGGTCGGACTCGATCAAGCAGAACATTAGAGTGTGATGTCAACCTACTCTTGGGTACAGTTTCAAAGAGGCTCCAGGAACAGTTCCTGGAGTTCTCTTTCCTGGTGGTTGACTTTTCTGAGGCACGAGAGCACCGCACGGAAGGCTTGTTGTGAATGCACGCAAATGGCCAAAATACCTGAACGTCAGTCTCTCTTCATGTGTTCATTAGGTATCTTCCTAGTTCTCTTTCAAGGTTCTTCCCTGGACCCTAAACCTTAACGCTAGTGCTTTGTGTGCCTTTCAGTAAGCAGTATTACCATTCATTGAGTCCTGTAGGTTTATTGTTTCACTGTGTACAGATGAGGAGTAGCTGATGGTCTGGAAAAATGTTGCCCTCCTAGGTTCTCTGTGTTTGTAAACTTGGATCCTCAATGTTGGTTTAGCTTGGCTTGGTCAGGCCCTAAGAAAAACTGGCTTATGCATCCCAAACTCATGTGAGTCTGATTCGTATCAGAAAATTGATTTAGTCATTTACAATGAGAAACACAGCAGCAAGTGGCGCAATGCTTATGTTGGGCTCTCTGAGGTTTCTCTTCCCACAAAGGAAACCAAGAGAAGATGAGAAGTCTGTTCATGTGTGAGCTTAAGTTATTGGGACCAGGAGAGTGTCTGAGAGAGATGTATTTACAAACTGATCTGCCTAGAATTCCGTGATTCCCCTGCAATGTCTACTCTCTGAGGGCCCAACTCACGCCTTACCGGTTCTCTGAGCCTTCTGCCCAGGGGCTTAGGGAAAAATTAATCACCTGACCAGGCTACTATAACTTTTATACCTCTGTTATAGCACCAGTCCCTTGTATTCTAGCAGCTCTTTGATGTACCTGTCTCCCCTGCTGTTTCAATAACTGGAATAAGGACTCCCTTATCCATTTTTGTTTCCTCAATGCCTAGCACATAATAAGTGCTCAGTGCAGGGTTGTTGAATGAATGAGTGAGTGAGTGAATGAAAGTAGTTCTTTCTCCATCTATCCTGATGACCTTTCTAAACTGGGTTCTTTTAAATGAATGTGGCTAGATACTAAGAATAATTGAGAGAGGGAGATTGAGGGAGAGAAAATCTTATTCCCTCACTGTAAGAGACTAATCCAAACCTTACACCATGGGGAACTCGTGAAAGCCAGTCTTAGGCAATATTCAATGTTTTAGGCTTTCATCCAGCTTCATCTGCTTATCCAATCCTTCTGTATTATTTCCTGGCCTAACCTAAGGCCATGGCTTATGTATACCTTAGCCTGCCTCTTTGTTTTAGTGAACAACTTGACAGCTACACAAGCTTATTGATTTGGATTGTCCTAATTCACCTTCACCCATCTTCTCTGCTCTCTTCGTCTCTCTGCTAATCCCCAGGGTACTTTAGATCCTTACTTCTTAGAGGACCAGCAGCATCAACTTCATCTCTGAACTTGTTAGAAATGCAAAAACTCAGGCCTCAGAACTTTTGAATCAGAATCTGAATTCTAACAAGACCCTCAAGTGAGCTGTATGCACAATGAAGTTGGATAAGCTCCGACTTACAGCTTTATGATGATCGTTGCTCCTGGATTCCTGGGTTTCCTTTCTATCTTGTCTCCTGGTATTCTCAAGACATTAACATCCATTGTGTTAGTTATTTATGTCTATGTTAAAAATCACCCCAACTTATTGGGTTATAAAAGCAAATATTTATTATCTCACAGTTTCTGGGCAAGACTTATCTGGATCCTTTGGCCAAGAGTTTCACAAAGCTGCCATCAAGGTGTCAGCAGGGTTGCATCATCTAAGGCTTGGCTGGGGAGGGGCCATTCCAATCTCACTCATATGATTGTTGACAGGCCTCATGACTTCCTGGGCCGTTGACTAGGCCCTCCCTCAGTTCCTTGCCTTGTTGGTCTCTATGGGGCATCTCCCAGCACGGCAGCTGGCTTCATAGAGCAAACAAGTGGAAAAGCAGGAGAAGACAGGCAAGATGGAAGCCAGAGATTTTTTGTAAACTCATCTCAGAGGTGACAGCCTATTATTTTTGCCTTATTTCATTTATTAGAAGGAAGTCACAAGGTCCAGTCTACACTCCAGGGGAAGGGCTTATACAAAGGTGTGTAACAGCAAGTGGGGATCTTTGAGGGTTATCTTAGAGGCTGCCTACTAATTCCATCTTCATTTTCATGTAATAACGGGCAGACCAGTTTCTACTTTAGTTGAAGATCTGTATGGCCATTCCTGGGAGCTCAATACCACTTGGAACTTTATGTTCTCCAAACTTTCACCCTGTGTGCTTCCTGTTTTGACTACAACTTGTCATTCCCTCTACTTGCCTTACATCTTCCCTCCGTTCCACCATCTTTCACAGCAAACATGACTTCCTATCCCTTTCAGCCCTTCTTGTTTTAGTCTATTATTAACACACTTCCTGTCATACTCAAAGCCCCATGCAGGGGGCCTCTTATGAGTGGCTAGTTAGGTATGGCCTTACTAAAAAACCTAGGAACACTCACACTCACTTGTTTGATTTGTGGGATTGTCACCTTTCCTTCCTCTACTTCAGGGGAAATCTAGCATTCTCTAGCTTTTTCTTCCATATCCAGGTTGATGAACATGCCCGAAGGGAATCATAAAATTGTGCTGATTGAGTTTGCTATAAATGGATGCTATCTAAGTTCATCTGCTTAACACCCTTCTTTCAGAATGCATCTCAACAGAATTTACCCAGCAGCATTTCCAGAACATTTTCATATTCCTCAAGTGCCCAAACCCACCTTCACTATTCTTGGTGAATACCCTTAGCCTTCTCCAGGGGAAGGCCCATTCCCCAGCCTGACTGTCTCTACTTTAGAATGCTCTCTTCACTCACTATTTTTTGTCCCTCTTGTCTGAGAGGAATAGGCAGTGATCTTCTTTTCTGGGCCTAAACTCTTCATGTGTCATTCCATCCCATCCCACTTTGACTTTGCTCCATCACTTCCTCTCTCTCTACTGCCTTCTTCCCTTCAGCTTACATACATTTGTCTGCAGTAAAAGCAACCTTGACTCAGTGCCTCAAGATACTACTTCATCACTTTCTTTCTACTGCTTAGCTTATTTTTAATTTTGTTATAATTTTCAAATATACAGAAAAGTAGAATACCACAGTAGATACCAAAATATTTGCACCTAGTCATTGGTGAAATTGTTCATATTTGCTTCATCATTCTTTTCCTGGAGTCTTCTTAATTAATTGTAGACATCATGCACTTTGCCCCTAATTAGTTTAGGATGCATCTCTTAAAAAATAATATCATTATTACAATTAACAAAACAATAATAATGCCTTCATATCATGTGACAGACCATATTCAGATTTTCCCAGTGATCTCAAAAAATGAGTTCTACCACTGTTTTTTTAAAGCCAGGATTCAATTTAAGACCATGCATTGCTTAGATTGTCTGCGGCTTAATTCTCTTTTGATTTCAACAGTGCTCCCCTCCCTCTTTTTTATGTCATTGAACTGTTTTAGAGACTAGACCCATAGTCCCTAGTTAATGTCCTACCTTCTAGATTTGCCTGATTTTTTTTTGGTGTCATTTAACATATTCACCTACCCCTGTATTTACTGTAAACTGGAGATGATATATAAAGGCTGATTTCAATTAAAGTTTCAAGTTAAACATTTTTGTCAGTGCTTTATATTGCCTCACATTTTAGGCACATTACCTCTGATTGTCCCACTTTTAGTGATGCTAACATTAATTACCGAGTTAAGGTGGCAACAGCCAGATCTCCCCACTAACTTACTTTTACTCACTTGCAACTAGCAAATACTTTGGCACTATGTAATGCTAAGAATTTTTAAGACTCTGATATTTCTTTCTCTTATCCCATTCTCTAATTCTTCTTACCCCACTAGAATGAAATCGGGGGAAGTCAGCAGTGACCTCCTTATCATTCAAACCAAGAGGCTTTGGCTTTTAATGAAGATAGAACTGAAAGTGAAGATGGAAGTCCCTGCTCCTTCCCCTCCAAAAGCCAAAGCAAAGGTTTTGGAGGCCAAGAAGACTGTGCTGAAAGGCATCCACAGCTATGAAGACAGAGAAGATCTCAATGTCATCCATTTTCCAAAGACCCAGGATTCACTGCAGCTCAGAAAGCAGCCCACAATTCTCAGGGGAGCCCCCCTACGATTAACCAGCTTGACCTCTAGGCCATCGTGAGGGTCACCTGACCACTGAGTTGGCCAGGGGGAAGACAGAAGACAACAGTATTTGTTCACTGTGGATGTCAAGTCAGCAAGCACCAGATCAAACAGGCTGTGAAGGGGCTCTGTCACACTGATGTGGCCAAGGTCAACATCCTCATCAGGCTTGGTGGACAGAAGAAGGCATATGTTCCTGGTTCCTGATTATGATGTTTCCCCCCCATTTTTCAAGAAGTGTCCTACCTCAAACACTTCTTCCTCTAATTATTTACATCTTTATTGAATGTTTTTCTTTATCTGGCCCTAAATAGGGTCAGGATTCTATTCTTGGTCTTCAACTTTGTCTCTAGACTGCACTTTAATAGTCTTCTCTACTAACACAGCTCAGTCAGATTGCTAAAAAAATCTACATCTTTAGCCTGACATTCTATAACTTGTTGACATTTCTACCTAGGGTCCCATCCTGTATAACTTAAACTCAATCGGCATAAAAGTGAAATCATCTTTCTTTGAACCTCCTTCCTTCCAATATAGGAGTTTTGATTAATTCAGTGTTCATGTTCACACTGTTATGCTCATGTAAATATTGTTCACTGCTGAGACATATAGTGTATTATGATCACATAGACTTTTATAGGAGAATTCTGTTACTTACCTTGTTGTTTGATTTTGTTTTCTATGTATCATGATTAATCCTTTTCTTCTCCCCAGAGCTGTAAAATTCCTCTCTGTATAGTTAAATACATCAGGTCATCAATCAATTAGTTTCAGAGATTTACCCCCCACCTTTAAAAAGCCCTGCTGGAGGCCCCATCCTCCTGTGACTGGCTGCTCTCTAGGCCTGTAGCACAGCTGGCCACCTGTGACTTCTGGTAATTCCCTTTTCTTCTCTCCTGTGCAGGATCCTCCTTTTCCTGGACTCCATGCATGCCGCTTCCCTGGTTTCTTCCATTGTTTCGTTGGAATACTTCCTCCAATAGCTCCCTAGCGTGAACGTAAGTTTTTTGAGATCTTGCATATCTAAAATTTTTAAATTTTACCTTTGCACATTTGGGAGTTTATATAGAATTCTATCTAGATTGAAAATCCACTTTGCCAACAATTTGGAATTTACTGTTTCATTACCTCCTAACCTCTGTGAGAAAGCTAATGGCATTCTGTTTCTCCTTCCTGCATGATCTGTTTTAGTCTTCTAGAATATTTTAGGACTTTATGTCAATTAATTCTTGTGAATTTTCTTTATGTGTTTATATGTTCTTTATGTGTTTATGTGTTTGGTCAACCTCTCCAGATAGTAAACATCCCTTATCCAGTCATGGTTCATTAAAGAAAACAGCAGCCAACGTAGATATATATGTTTTTTAATCAGAAAGAGATTTGATTCAAGTGCTAAGGAGCTTCCAAATTTATGGGAAGGACTTAAAAAGAAGACAAGGCTAGGCTTCCAGGGGGCTCAGATATGAAACAGGCTACAGTACCTGTGTTCCAAGCCTCATGAAGCCACCATGGCCATGCTGACTCAGAGGATCAAGAAGATGGCCTCTACCCCCAATTTCCACCTTCCAGATCTAATGCAAATATATTTCATTTTGAGAATCTAATTCATATCCTGAAAACCAAATGTAAAGAAGTGTGGAATTTTTTTTTTTTTTTTTACTTCCCAGGTAGCCTCTGCACACTGGAAGGATTAGAATAGTTGTTGATCAAGGCAGTCCACAGTAGGGCAAGGGCAGTGAAGTGGAACTGGAGCTCTGACTATTCCCTGTACCCAAGACTTCTAGGGTTCTGTGGCAGAAATCACGGTGCTTCTCCTAGGCTTCCTACGTTACATGCACATTGCTGAATGGACAAGGCGAAACCTGACAATTACTCCTCCATACGCTTTCACTTCCTGAGATTGTGTAGCTATCTCATTTACTGTTACCTTGTTTTACATTCTGTTGGACTTATTGGTGTGTAATTTTCTTAATTCATATTTTTATTAGAGTTTTGGGAGAAAGAAGAGATAAATATATTTTCAGATCCACTAGATAATTCTCAAAGTTTGTTCCACAGACACACTTCAGTGATAGGATATTCTCCCATGTCCCTGTGTGGAGGATTAGGGTGACATTGAGATATATGAGAATACCCAAGTGCAGGAATTAATCATTTTTAAAACTCCCTAGGTAATTCTGTTAAACTCTACCAAGACCACCAGTTGGTATCAGTTACCCATGGCTGTATACCATGTTATTCTATAACTTAATGGCTGAAAACAACAAACATTGTCTCACAAACAACAAATATATCTCACAATGTCTGTGGGTCAGCAATCTGGAATGGGATTAGCTGGGTGTCTGTGGCTCAGGGTCTCTCTTAAGGATGAAATCAAGCTGTTGGGTAGGGCTACTGTCTTCTCAAGGGTTTACTGAGAGAGAATCTGCCTGCAAACTCATTTCCATGGCTGTTGCAAGCCTTAGTCCTCACTAGCTATGGGCCTCAGATGTCAGTTCCTTGTCATATGGACCTCTCAATAAGGGTGCTCATGACATGCAGCTAATGGTTCAAGAGAGAGAAGGCATGAATGAGCCCCCAAGACAGAAACTACAGTCTTTTTATAACTTAATCTTGGAGGTGAAAGTCCATCACTTCTGCATTATTCTCTATTCTTTAGAAGTGAGTTAGTAAATCCAGTCCACTCTCAAGGGGAGGAGATTACACAAAGACATGAGTATTAAGAACTGGGATCATTGGGGACCACTTTAGAAGCTGCCTGTCATATCCAAATGCATCAATACTTCCCTCCAGTTGAAAAATCACTTTCTGTTTCTGCTTGTCTGCTTTTGACCTTTCTGAAGTAATACTCCTTACTTCTACCAACTTAGATCAGATGCAAACCATCTCCTCCTCGGAGATAGATAGAATCTTAACTGATGGTGTTAAAATAGAAGCAATATAGCAGAGAGTTAAAGTACAGCTTTTGGAGAAAAAGAGACCTGGATTTGAAGGATGTCTCCAGTATTTCTCTGCTATACAACTTCATGAAATGATATGTTCTCTCTGAAGTTCAGTTTTCTATCCTAAAATATTAGGATTGTAAGACCTACCTAATAGAGTTACTGTAAGATGAAATGAAATAATGCATATGAAGCAGTTAACATAATTGCATTTTCTTAATAAATATATATGCCTCCAGATGCCCTTTCCAAACCAATTTGTATTATCACTACCAGTTTACTCCTCCATACCACTTTTGTCAAATTATTCCCATATCAAAACCTATTAATTGAATTTAAAACTCCATAGCACCCTTTTCAAGATTCTTCAGCATATAGGCTCAACCTTCCTATTTACCCTTCTCTCCCTGTTCTTCCCTGTGTTTATTCTGTGCTTCAGTCCACCTCTACTGGATGCCCTTTCTGAACCTTCCTTATGCTCTTTACCACCATATATTATTATTAGTGAGCTTTTTCCTGTGTGTGCCCACAGAAACTTCAGTCATCTTCTAAAATATATTTGAAATTCCACCTTTTTCCTAGAAATATCCCTGCCTACCTCAGTCAGAAGCAATCCCTTTCTGGCCTGATTTCCCAGGAGACTTACTGTACCACCTTTTGATATTGTTTTTCTTGAGCAAATGAATGTGGCACTCGATCATCATTAAGTGTTTTCTTTGAAACTAGATTCCAAACTCCAGGGGGCAGAGTTCATGTCTTATATGTCCTTCTGTCCTCTATAGTGCCCCGTACACTATCTGATAAATTAAAGAGTGATCAGTGACATGGGTGAGTAGAGGGGGTAAATAATGGGCAAGGAAATATGCTACAGAACGACAAACAGGATAATCCAAAAAATAATTCCAGAAACTCATTCTGAGTTGTCTGGAAATGAGCTGACTGGACCATGGCCCTTCCATCTCACCAGCCAGAGGAGCTGCACTCAAATCCAGCTTCCCATATGTGCCTGTCAATTTCCTATTTGCTCTCAGATGCATCTCCCACCCCGTCCCTGCTCTGTGTGGTATCACAGGGAGGATCATCTTCCAGGCTCCTTTGCCCTTTGGCTTTTAGGTAGTTTTAGATAGTTTTCATGTGTTGTTTGGCTGAAGTTCACTCATTTTTACTGCTGTAAATTATCCCATGTATGCAAGTGCCAAATTTATGTGTTTATTCTATCAATAATGGGTATTTGAGTTTCTGGTTTGGGGCTATTACTAATAATGCTGACATGAACATTCTCTTGTATTTCTTTTGTAAAAAGACAGGTTAGAACTTATTTCTTGTGTTTATATGTAGGATTAGAATTGCTGGGTAAAGGGTATGCATATTTTTAGTATTTACTAGATATTTCAAATCTCCAAAGCTGTACCAGCAGTGCATGAGCGTTCCTGGTGCTCTATATCCTTACCAGAGCTTGGTATTGTCAGACTTTTAAAATGTGTTTAATCTGATGGTTACACAAAGATATCTCATTGTGCTTAATTCACTGATTACTGGCAAAGCTGGATCCCTTTTCTTAGGTTTATTGATTATGTGTTTATTCTGTGAAGTAATTATTCATATCCTTGGCTAACTTTTCAGTTGGTTGTTTTTATATTTCCTTTGATGTGTAGAAGTACTTTATATATTCTGGGTATTACACTTTGTTAGCTACACTGATTCCCTAAAAAAGTATTTAGTAAGCACTTACTATGCTCAGAAGATACAGCAGTGAACAAGACAGACCAAAAAAGCTCTTATTAATGAAACACACATTCTAGTATAGGGAGAGAAACAATAGATACAATAAATAAGAAAAGTGTGTGTGGAATGTTAAAACTGACATACTCTGTGATAAATGCTATAGAGAGAAATAAAGCAAGGAAAGTTTGTCATTTAAAGTAGGGTGGTGTTTGAAGGTCTTGCTAAGAAGGTGACATCTGAGTAAAACCCTGAAGGGGGTAAGGACACAGGCCTTAGGGGTATTTGTTGGAAAAGCATCTCAGGTGGAGAGAACAACACAGACAAATCCTTGCAGTTGGAGCGTAAGCAGTGCAGTGTGTTCAAGCAGCATCAAGGAAGCAAGTACAGCTAAAGGTGAGTGAGAAAAATGAGTCATAAGAGATGAGATTTGAGCAGTAAGATGGGGAAGCTTGTGTGTGCTGAACGTAAGGGATTCAACTTTTACTCTCAGTGAGGTGGGAAGCCATTTGAGGAAAGGAAAGATTTGAGCAAAAGAGGGACACAGTCTGACTTACTGTTTTAAAAGACACACTCTGGGGTACAAGGGCAGAAATAAACTGAGTGGTTTTCCAAATAATCCAGGTGAAAGATAATGGCAGCTTGCACTAAGGTAATACTGATTATCAAAAGTGATTGGGGAACATTAAAAGATAACCTGTGAGTAACTATGACCCAGCTGAGATTGGGTAGTTATTGATGAATTTTTGTTTTCCTACTCTAGAAGAATTTTATCTAGTAATGCTTAGGAGCTGAGACTGGATGGAGAAAGCAAAGGTGACTGACCTATTGGTGGTGATTGGTATGGCCAAAACAGTAAATAGGCAAAAAAAGAAAAAAGAAAGTGGCTTGGGCTAAGGTGGTACCAGTGAAGATGTTGGGAAGTTTTCAGATACCAGATTTATTGTGAAAGTAGAGCTATGAAGATTTGTTGATAAACTGGGCAGTAGTTTTGAAGTAAGGATCTAACTCTTTTCCTCCAAATACCTAAACATTTGTCCTCACATCATTTGTCAAATTATTTATTAGATAGCCCATTTCTGCCACTCCTACCTTTTAAACAGCCTTCAAATCTATCTTATTCTTTGTATTCCTACTGCTATGGCCCTAGTTTAGGTCACTGCCATCCTGCCAGCTTTCAGCTAGATTGCTGCCATTTCCTCTTATCTCTTTCTTCGTGAGAGCATATATGAAACCCCTTAGACAAACTGCAGTCAAAATAGCCTTTGTGTAAGACAGCACTGATCATGTTACTCCCTGTATGTCTTCCCTCAAGATGAAATACAAACTGTTTAATGAGGTTTACCATTATATCAGCTTCTATAGCTTCATCTCTTACCATTTATCCTCCTCAGCCTCATCTCTACTCTCCTTCCACAAAGGCATTTAGCTTCCTTAAAAATGCCATACTCTGCCTCATTTTCAGGGCACATACTGTTCTTTGCCTCTGCTCTGCCCCATAGATCTTTGATGACTAACTCATCTGTCCTGCAGGTTTCACTATGAGGTCAAATCTTCCAGCAAGCCTTTTGGAATCTTCCTTGAGCCAAGATTGGGTGCTTCTCCTATATGATACTTTCTGCATTACAACATTAATTATACAGAATCACAATTTCTTATTTACTTTCCTCTTTACTTTCTTTCTTGACTATAAGCCAGTAGAGGGAATTATGTATTCTGCCTCTGAATTCCCAGCACCTAGCATGTAATAGGTTTCTACAAATATTTTTTAAATGCCATAAAAAAATTATCAACTGTATGGTATGTGGTATACACTGTGCTGGGCTATTGGGTACAGAGAGATAAGAAAGACAAGATCACTCCCTTACATCTTTTATGTTAGGGGAAAGACAGACAGTAAACCAAATAGATAGATAAAGCAATTGCAACTTGTGATAGGAAGAATAAAAATATTTGGCTGTGATTAGGAAGAATAGAGGGTTCTAATTAGGAAAGACGGCCAAGAAATTCTGCCTTGAAGAATTGACATTTAAGCTAAGGACTAAAGAACAAGAAGGAGCCAATTACATGAAAATGTGAAAGAGCATTACAAGCAGAAAGAAAAGCATGTGCAAAAATTCTGAAACAGGAAAGAGGCTGCCGTGTTCTAGGAACTTGGACTGCAGAGTTGTAAGCTGTGGGATAAAGTGCACGGCATGAAGTTGGAGGCCTCAGGCAGATAGCCAGGTCATGCAGTGTCTTTTCGGCCATAGCCAGGCACTTGGATTTGTTCTAACAGACTGGAAAATCACAGAAAGGTTATAAGGGTTTTCAGGAGAATGTCATGCCCCAATCACATTTTAAGAGTCCACTCTGGCTGTGTTGATAATAGAATGTACAGTTACCATGGAAGTAGAGGGAACACTTTGAAAGCTATTGCAGTAATCCAGAAAAGAGAATGATGGCTTCAACTAGCATAGTCACAAATGGGGATGAGGATAAGTGAATGAATTCAAGCTACATTTTGAAGGTAGAACAATTTGGACCTGCTGATGGATTGACTATGAAGGATAAGGGAAAGGGAAGAGAATAGGGTGACTCCCAGGCTGCTGACTTCAGTGACCCAGTGAGGAGTGTTACCATCTTTAGAGACAGGGACAGTGGGGAGGAATGGCTTGGGGAGGACACAAAAAACATTCTGTTTTGACTATGTTGTTTGAAGGCTTTGTGTGATATAATGAGTTGTAAGAAATAGATATTTCCCAGGTGTATTTGGTCTTCACTCACAGTTTCGGAAACTCTTCAGAGCCTTAAAGGTGAAATGGGTGTCTTGTCATGTTTCTGAGAGACTTTTGGATGCCTACCCCAAGGGTGGGGGCTGGAGGTTGAGTCAGCCAATGGCCAATGATTTAGTCAATCCTGACTATGCAATGAAACCCTCACAAAAACATGGGAAGAGCATAGTTTCCTCTTGCATCCTGCTTCTCAGTTGGGGAGAGAACCAGAATGCTTCCACATGCCACTGAGCCAGGCCCCAAACTCCATGAGGACAGAAGATCCTTTATTTGGGACCTTGCCCTATATATCTTTTCATCTGGCTGTTAACTTGTATCCTTTGTTAAAGTGGTAAACTAAGTGTTTTCCTGAGTTCTGTGAGCCACTCTAGCCAATTAATAGAACCTAAGGGGGAGGACATGGAACCTCCTATCTGTAGGTGGTTGGTCAGAAGCCCAGGGAACTGCCTGGGACTTGCCACTGGAGTGCCGGTGGAGCTCAGTCTCTCAGGAAGGAGCCCTTAACCTGGGGAATCTGGTGCTGTCTCTGGGCAGGTAGCATCAGACTTGAGTTCTTGGACACCCTGCTGGTGGTGGGGAATTTCTTGGTGGTGTGTGTGGGAACACCCTCCCCCTCCCCCCCCCACATCTTGGAATCGGGTCCAGGAACCCAAAAGGAGTTAACTGCTGTGTGGAAAAAACAGTCTGTGAGATAATAAAGTAGAGATGTCACATTAGCAGTTTGAATATATTAATCTGGGACTTAGATGAAAGGTCTGGTCTTGAAATACAAATGTAGGTGTCCTTTGCAAGAAGCTTTAGGGAATGGATGAGCTCCTCAAAGAACAGTCTGTGTGGGGAAGAGAAGGTGGTATTTAGAAGCCAAGATCTAAGCCCTAGATCAGTTACTATAGGAGTCCCTTCTCCCAGTCCTTCTGCCTGTACTGAGCGAGGAAATATATGTATGCTTACACATAAATATGTATCAAAATACATACATTCATGTACAAGTATATATACACACACATTTGCATCTATATTTATTTCTGTGTCTATCTACCTATAAAGGAAACCTAGAGTTCACATTGACATGTTCCATTCCAATATGTTACTACAAGGCTCATTCTAGCTTTCCTCCATCTGTATTTATCTTGCTCTTCTGTCGCAATGAGAAACTTGACTTGTTTCATCCTCAATATTCTACTAATTTGCTTGATCTGTCCATGTACAGCCCATCTCCTGATACTCTTAAACTGCCACCATGCTAGAATACCTTCCTTGGGAAGGCCTGGGCCTCCTGAGTAGTTCATTTTCTTTATTTAGGTTCTGTACATGTTTTATTATGTACATTTTTGGGACTTTGCTTTGTTGCTCTTTTGAAATAGTGCTATTTAAATAAGTACACTTTCTGCTCATAACATATTTGAAAAGGTTACATTTTTTTTTTTACATTTGTCAATCTGAAAGGAATTGTTATTTCACTATTTTTATTGGTTATTAGTGACAGAACATTTTTCAAATGTTTATTAGCCACTTTTACATACATTTCTGTAAATTGTATGAATCCTTTGTTTTTCTACAGAAATCCTAGTGCTTTTTTTAAAAAAGGAACCTCTTGAGTTGTTTATAAATTCAGGAGAATAATTGCTTGTTTGTTGCAAGTGTTTCCCAAGTTAACTAGTTGTTTAAAAATTTTTTTTTAATTTACAGAATTAAAATTTTTACATGGACAAATATGTTGATCTTTTACTAATTATTTTTGAGCTTCAGATTGCCTTCTCTCTCCAGAGGTCAGATACTCATCTATACTTTTTATTTTTGTTGAAGATTTAAAAAATTTTACATTTTTAGAAATTTTAGAAACTTTTCTATCATGTTAAACATCTTTAGAAATATTTTTTTCCCCATGTTAATTGAAAGTTTTTTTTATTGAAGTGTCATTGATGTACAGCCTTATATTGGTTTCAAATATACAACACAGTGGTTCAGCAGTTACCCATATTATTAGCTCTTCACCCCCACTAGTGCCATTATTATCTGTTAACACAGAAAGATGTTACAGAATCATTGGCCATATTCCCCATTCTATTCTACTATCCCTGTAGCCAACTTATATTATGATTGAGAATTTTTTATGCCCCTTTATTCTCTTCACCCTCCCCATCCACCCATCCCAAGAAATGTTGTTAAACATTTCTTTGTCCATCTGGAACTTGTTTTATTTTTATTCAGTCTGTAGAAAATTCTAATACTAAGAATATTAATCTTTTCAAAGTTGTCACCAATATTTCCCTCAGCATTTTATTTTCCATTTAAATCATCTTATTTTGATTTTTGACATGTAGAAGTTTCCATTTTTTTGTAATTAAATTTACTAATCTTTAGTGACTCCTCCCCTTGCTTTTAAGCTTAGAAAGAGACCTCCCCTATCCAGATATTTAATAAACGTAACACTTATATTTTCTTTTTTCTCTCCCCATCTCTCTCCTCCTCCTTTTTTCCCCCTCCATCTTCTCTTTTTACCTTAAGATTTGCCTTAAGGCCAGCTTTAAGTAAAATGAATCACTTTGGTCTCCTGGGGGTCTTGCAGACCCAGAAAAACGGGATTGGGATGGATTTCTCTACAAGGTAACCCCTCTCTTTCCCTCCTACATGAAAAGGAGTTCAGTGTCAAGCTCCCAGGAAGTGTATGTACCTCTGACAATTCATACACTGCTAATGTGAAAGGTGGCCTTTACATATTCTGTATATCAATTTAGCCATTTATATGGAGAGAATGAAAAAAAAAATGACCTAGTTTTGGTCAGATGCTGCTTGTTTCTCCTCACACCATGGGGTTCTGTTCTGTGTCATTTCCTTTGAAGTCAGTGGGAACCCTGTGCAGGATGGCCACGTGAACACCAGCCTCCATACATGAAGGTGAGAACTGCCATTACGATAAACTATTCAGCAGTGTGGTGGAGGGAACCTTGGTTTCACACACTTGGTGGCTACCCTGCAGATCCCACTGTCTGTGAGGGCTTTGTTCGACTGGAGCAAACAAGAACTTTTTGAATCTTGACATACAGGGGCTCATTCAGTAGAGCATCCCCTGTTATGAGAGGAGGCACAGTGCTGGGCAGGCATTGCAGTTTTTAGCCAGCACACTGAGGGCATTGCTCTCACATTCTCTCCATCTGTAAAGAGACTGTTTTCAAGACCCCAAAATGGTTTTCTATAGATTGGAGAAACATGTAAATACTTTGGGGGGCATATATAGTGGGGGACAAACTGCAGTCATGTCAAAGAAGCCAGGCCTTTTCAGTATGAAAAAAGAATTCTTTGCAAATTTTAGGTGATGTTGGTGAAAAGCAGAGCTTATAATAGAAACAATGAGAGAAACTTTGATGCAGAGATAGTATTGGAAATGAAAAAGAATCATCTACATTTGCTTTCTATATCAGGAGCATTATTTTGGTAATTAGCCCACAGATACTTTCTCCCTCTCCTCCCTTCACAATGAGTCACGCACCATTTTAGGAACCCGTATCACATGGTTTCAGGTGGTTATTCTACAAACAGAATGAACAGAGGTCAAAGAGCAAATTGCCCAAACTGATGGGTGATTTTGTTCCCATGCATTCCATCCCCTGACTTTGAAATAGCAATGTCTCCTTACTGATTCCTTCATCATATCATTCTGCTCCTGTCTCCAAGCCCTTGCTCAGGCTGTAGCATATCCCCAGCTTCAAGGTGCCTCACTTCCAAGGCTCCGTTTTAGAGCAGGACAGCAGCATTTTGTATTTGTAATTTCTCCTATTGGATAGCATGGGAGTGGAGTAGCATTTTTTGCTTATAATTTTGAGTTCTGTTACAGAAAACTTGTATGAACTTCTGCATAGAGATCATCATCAAGGGAGGGAATATAGATGGAAGAAAAGAGAAAACACTGAGTTCTGGAGTACTCCAAAAATAAGAGATTGGGGAGGAGAGAATATTTGGGAGATCACTTTGCAATAGTACATGGGAGCAGCATTATTTTTTGAAATAATAGTTATATTGTAATATAATAGCTATGAACTATTCTGGTGTGTAAATATGCCCTAATTTACATAAACAGTCCTCTACATAAACAGCTTCTTAATTGTTCCTTCTGCTCTCAGTTTATCCTTACTCCAATCTGTTCTACATTCTGCTTAGGTTAACCTTGGATTAATTTTAGTTATTTGTGCCTGGTTGAAAAGTGGAAAACAGGGGAAGTACAATATATTATATTTATATGATGAAATGTAGTGCAGTTATTATTTTTAATAAGAAGATACTGGCAAAAGATGTTGAGTGAATAAGGCATAATCCTAATATGTGCACAAATGCACACACACACAGATATGTGACCAGAAAAAGATGCTACAAATTTATCCATCAGAAATGTAACATGGATAGTGGGTTTTGGTGACTTTTATTTTATTTTTTTTATGTTTTTCTGTGTTTTGCAAATTTCCTTCATGAAAAGTAAAGTTTTTTGTAAGAAATGTACTTTAATTCTGATGTCTTACAGTCAGGAAACCAGCTTTGATTCTTTATTGCCTAGAAAGATAATGTACAAATATCTTAATTGAGTAGTCAAGACACTTCAGACTAGAGGCCCAATCTGCCTACCCAACCTCTTCGTTTCAGCTAAAAGGATCTGCTCACGGTCTTTTGGTTGTGCTGTGTACTTGTATACTCTTTTGAAAACTGGGTTCCTTTTTATTTCCCTCCTTTCCCTATAATTTCTACAAATTCTTTAAGACGCTATTTAAATTCTACTTCTTATTTGGTCCTCAGACCATGGATGATGGAAAAGGTCTCCAAGGATTAGTAGCTGTGTTATTCATTCAGCATTTACCCCAGGATGCTTTGCATTATTAGGCTCTTTTTCTATAAGTCTATATATAACTTGTCACTCCAACTGGCATCTTGATTCTTAGAGGACACTTTCTGTGAGTAGAGTTCTTGATATCCTGACCCCCCTGCCTTATTCACAGTGTGTCGCAAATATTTGCAGTGTTCAGATCTAGGGTTATTTCAAATAGATATACATATATATATATATATATATATATATATATATTTGATCTCTCTTTACGTATATGTTTGTATCTTGTAAATGCTTTGACTTTATTGAAGGAATAATAAAATTTCAGCAGTTAATTTCCTATAATGGAAACATTTAAAATACATGTAATTATAAACTATTGCTTAAGCATTCTTTCTTTGGTCAGGAAAGATCACTGATCTCTCTTCAGGGAATGTTCTCTTCTTTCTGTCTCCTGAAAGACAATGTAGCTTTCCTTTTCCTCTTTATTGCCTGGTCCCGAATATAATCTCCACATATGTCCTATCTTTGTAAGTGAAATACTTCTTGTCTTAGTGGAAGTCAGCTCCCGAATGAATTTCTGTTGGTTCAGAAAGCAACTTGAGGTTTCTGCCTTTGGCGCAATTCGATTTCCTTGGCGTCTTTCCACAGTCACCATTTAGATTGCTCCTGGTCGGCAGGATTTCTTTCTATCATATACTCTGTGGAGGTTAGAAAAGAACTGTATTACACTGGCTTGAAACTGTGTTGGAAAATGAAATTTGGAAAATGTGTTGGAAAAGGAAGCTTTTGAAACTCAAATTGTACTCGAGTTGGACCTCTGGTAGTACCTTTATACATGAGTAGTTCTTAGTGGAGTAAAATGGCAGATACGGTGAAAGTTCCTTCTTATTTGGATTGTCATTGAGTAAATATCACAATGTGTAAAATCACTTACATAAATAAAGCAGTTGTAAGACAAGATGATTATAATTATTTTCTAAAAAATATGGGTACATATATATACTTATAATGCAGGCTTGGATTAAGATCTTTAAAAAGGTCCTAAGCACTTGAAGAGTTTATAGTGCATATGAAATAATGCCTTTTATTTACATGAAGATTAAAACCATGTTACAATTAAGTAAGTCTCAATAAATTCTGAATTTTTATATCTTTGCATTTATAAAAATGTCAAATTCTTTAAAAAATTATTTTTGGTTCTGTTTTGCTGGTGCTTTAAGTACATACTTCATCTGCCTTTTGGGTAATTCAGTTTTGTTTATATGGATGTAAATACACCAATAAAGGTCTGGAAAGGAGCATCCAGATCATTAACAGTGGTTACACATGTGCAGAGGAGCAGGCTGGGGAATGGAGAACATTGCCCTTTTCCATTTTACACCCATATTTTCCCCTAATCATCTGTTACCAAAATGTAGTTAGTCATTAACGTTATGCATAATCATTAAAGACAGACAAACACACTGCAGAAGTAAAATGCCTCACCTTTTCTTTTTTCTATTGAAGTTTAACATTAAAATTGCTTTTATTTTATAAACATTAACATAATCCAGACAGTGTTGTCAATCCAGTCCAAATTGAGTGTATTGATTTTTCTTTCTCTTTCGTCCAATAACATGGTTAGACAGCTGCCTGCTATTAGGTTTTTTCAGATGTTGTTGCTGGTCATCATCACTGTTAACATTCATTGACCTCTTACAATCTGCCAGGCACTGGTACAGAGCTCTATATGTCTTAATTTGTTGAACTCTCACAACAGTCTTGTGAGTTGTGTATTATTATTACAGTTATTTTATAGATAAAGAAATAGAGGTTGGAGTAAGGAATCAGAGGCTGGAGAGGATAAAATGTCTTGCGTGAGCTGGGTCACACAGCCAGCAAGTGATGGACCTGAGATGTGTCTCTGGCAGACTGACTTCAGACTCTGTATAGGAAAGAGAAAGGGAGTGGAGCTAGTCTGGTTGTGGTTTAAGATTTGTACTATATTTCATAGTTGGCATATACACTTGTAATTGGGAAGTGACCGAAGGCATCTGGGTCCAGTTGATGTGTTGGTTGAAAATTACTATTATTATGAGGATGATTATTATAGTATTTAGTAATTATGTAGTGCTTTATACTTCAAAGAACTGTGCTTTATAATCATTTATTAGTTATGTCTCACAACATCTCTATGATATAAAGATGCACTTATGATGAATATTTTACAGAAAGAGAAACCGAGGTAGAGTAAGATGGTCTACATCCTCAATGAAAAAGTGAAGGTGGATTGAATGCATCCTCTTAAATTCCTGAGACTTGCTAAGTGGCTCAATCTGGACAAAAGAAGTTTAAATTTTTTACCCTTTGAAAGGAGAGTGTTAGTTCCCATACTTTTTCTTGATATTTAATTAAAAATTAAATGTAAAATATGCTAACATTTGATGACTGTTCCCTTTTAGGTCCTCTGTTTTTGAGTTTTTACTGCATTTGTGCCAATGTGACATTTTTGCTTAAATTCAACTTTGCTATCTCCCATTTCTCCATACAAGCACAATTTACTACAAATACGGTTTCCATTGTCAATATTATATTGCCTCAGATAGCTTCCATTGTCTTTAAAAGATGCCTTTTGTTCAGCACATACATAGGACTTGTCATGATAACTTACCATGGAAACAAACTTTGTGCAAGAATTATTTTGGAATTAAAGGAAGTCTTGGATGTCTGGAAGTTTGTACACTTCAAAATGGAAGATTATAAACCTATCAATATGACCTGGGGTTGGGGAGAGCAAAGGTGGGGATGAGAAGGAGCTGTGTGGGTTTATTACAGCACCTTATAAAAGGCCTGATAGAGATACACACACTCTTCTATAAATCTGGAGTCTCTTTGAGTTGAGAGGCAGTCATAGCCATAGCACATGGGAAAGGCTCAATAAATATTAATTTAGTGGTTAAGAGCATGGCTGTGGAGACAGACTGCCTGGGTTCTAATCCTGGCTCCATTACTTGCTAGCTACCTGAACTAGCTGGGCTTGTGTTTCTTCATTGGGGTGGTGTTGGGGGATCCCACTCCATAAAGTTAGTCATGAATGAAAATTATTCAAATAGTTGCTGTTATTTGTCTTTTCTATTTTCAAGGCAGGTGACAAAACATCAGCTACAATGCCATTAAAGTGTTGGTGTTAATGGTATTTGTAACTGGATGTCTGCACTTGCGTGGGTTGTTTAGAAATGGTACAACATAGTACCCCACAATATTCTACCCCAGAAAAACAATTTAAAATGTATAAACGACTTAAAACATAACATATGGGAATAAACAATTATGAACACACGTAAAATCTATAAGGCAAAATTCTATACTTGTTTCTTCAAAACATTCATATGACCTCCCAAGCAGTGGCTCCAGACTCAGTGCCTACCATGAAGATTTCACATGTGAGTGAGGCCAACTCATTTACTACCTCAATATACAGCTGCATCTGAGCTAAAGACACTGACAGCTTGTGGGATGTACCCCTAGTCAGCCAACGTGTCTATGGTTTTAAGAGACATCAGCTACTGGGAGTTTGATTTGACACGATGTTTCCCAATTTAAACATTTTGGCTCAATTTATTTCTTGGTACAAAAGTCTGTGGGTCAAACAACATACTTGAGAGCCATTTGTCAAATCTCTGCCAATTATATTAGGACATATACTAATACATTGCGCTTTTATTCAGTTCAGCAAACACTTTTCAAGCACTTGCGGAGTCAGGGATGAAAGGTGAGGAAGACAGAATATGACAAATTCTTCATGAAACTCGCAAGTCTTGTGGAGAGACTGGCAATAATGTTATAGCAGAGAGTGGAAAATGCCACAGAAGAGTGTGGAGCCCAGGATTTAAGCTAAGTATTCGATCAGGCCTACATGAAAATGAACAAAAACGAACCCCATTATTTAAAAGCAAGACAAATGGTGGACACCCAAGTAGATGGCTCTTTTGTCTAACAAAACCCCTTAATGGATTTTTAGGGTGGGACCTATGCACAGACAGGGCTGCAGCCTTGCACAATTACAGGGGGATCATTCCTCTTGTGGTCTTTGCAATTGGCACCCCTTTGAGCACCATTCAGGTTGTATTCTTTGTGAATGATACCCCCTGGAATTGTGTAACCCGGTAATTCAACAAAGATAGGCCAGGAGCCAGGCCTGAGAGGACTGAAAGCTAAATCCTTCCACATAATAAAGTAAGAGGAATTTTAAGTGTTTGCCTAGTGGTTGGAGCCATGAGGTTGGAGGGGTTGCCTCTAATGGGGAGAAGAAAGGGTTTGGAGTAAAGTTCTCTAGGATGAGGACTGGCCAGCAATTTGGCGACAACCTGGAGCCTATGAACATGGTGAGAGATTCCCTGTAATTTTTGAAAGAGACACATCAAGTCCTCTGTAATCTTTAACTTAATGAGACTCTGACAAATGAAGTCAAACAACTTTTTCTTTGGCATCAAGTATAGCCTTTGAACCTGTTATATGTGAATCAGGAGATAATCAGGAAAGAGTCAATGCTCAGTCTTCATGTAGCAACCTTTGGCTAAACATACAATACCGTAATAACTTGCCTTGTTTATGTTTCTTTTTTAAAACTCAAAGCACTTATCCTTTTTCTTTCCTCATTTGTTCTAACATTCCAGTGTGGGAGGGGCAGATTATGATAACATTATTGATAGATGGAGAAATTGAAATAGAGATTAAATCGCTTACTCAATGTTGCATAGTTTGGGTGTTGGAGCCCACACAGGATTTTTGTTCTCCAAGCTCCTGCCACGAAGTAGAGAGTTCATGAGTTTTGGAATTAGAGGAATCTTTGTTTGAACATTCCTGATTTCTGCCTCTTAATAAGAAGGTGGCCTTAAATCAATTAGGTTACCTAAGTCTCAGTTTTTCTCTTCTGTAAAATTAAGATCACAAAACCTCATAGTAGTGTAATGAAGATTAATTTAGAAAGTGCTCGTAAGGCCCTGGCAGAGTGGTTCTTGAATAGGATTAATTCCACCCCCCAACTCAGTATTATCTGATTAAATTTCAGTGCAAACTTGAAGTAATCATAAAAGAATCCTCTATGAATACTAATATTTTTCAGGCCTCATGTCCCAGTGAGAGCAAAACATGAATAAAATTGCTTTAATACATCATTTAATTCAATTAGAAGAAATTTAGCTTTGGTAGAATTATTTTTGCTGAGGATAATTAAAAAAAAGAAGAATATGAGGAAGACAAGGTAGAAGAGCACAGTGGTTCTAAAACTGGGGACTATCAGATTCATCTGCAAGGCCTGTTAAAACAGATCGCTGGGCCCACCACCCCAGAGTTTCTGATTCACAAGGTCTTGAGTGGGGCCTAATAACTTGCCCTTGTAATAAATTCACAAATGATGTTGATGCTGCTAGGCCCGGGAATACACTTCAGAGAAGCCCTAGTAATGGTAAGTAAAATTCTAGGGATGAGGCCCAGCAATCTGTGTTTTAGTAAGACACCCAGGTGTCTGTGATGCATTGTCAAGTTGAAATCCACTGGCGTACTGGTGAAAAGCATCTGAGACAGACCAGAGTCAAGTCCTAGCTGCATGGATTACTAGTTAAGATGATCACATTCGATGACAAACCACTAGCACATCTGTGTCCCCAAGGAGGCCTGAGAATGCCTTGATTCAGGATGCGTCTCACT
This sequence comes from Manis pentadactyla, assembly GCF_030020395.1. Lineage (NCBI taxonomy): Eukaryota > Metazoa > Chordata > Mammalia > Pholidota > Manidae > Manis > Manis pentadactyla. The sequence continues at coordinate 35,365,534 of NC_080028.1, forward strand.
GTCCATCCTCTAAGCTCTTTGGTGGAAAGAGAAGTTAGTGAGTCCTGTCCAGCCAGGCTTGGATTTTTACTACTCCACACTTTGGGGCATGAAAGACTGCTTAAATTTGGGTACTAGGGAAGTATTTACAAACACTTCTGTGATCACAAAAAATAAACAAGACAGTGCTGTAAGTAAAGCCAATAGCAAAGGCATTGTTTTGTCTTAAATTCATAATAATGGATTCTGAACCATTTCCATTTCCTTTGCCTTTCTTAGTAGAAAACTTAAAAAAATCTTCCTCCAGTCTTAAGGGATGCTTGTAAATTTGTTTTGCAGAGAATATGCATGTTAAGAGGCTTTTCATCTCCTGTATCTGGCCTCAGACACAGAATCTGCTTTTGATGTTGGATGCTGTCTTGTCAAAGGGTTTCAGCTCCGGGGCAAGTTCGCTATGGATTTGTTGTGACCAAGGAAAATGAAAGCAAAACGTTCTTGGGGTGAAAGGGTTATACCCAACTTTATTTCCAGGTGGCAGGTCAGTCACTAAAATCCCTTTCACTCAGAGCAAGTCTGCATGCAGCAAGCCAGTCTCTGCCTCTGGGCCCCTCTGTCCGCACAGCTGTCCCGCACAGCCATCCTCCGGGCCTCTATGCACAGTTGTCCTGCACGGCCGTCCTCTGGGCCTCTGTCCTTGGTGCTGCCCATTCCAACCTTGCAGCCTTGCCACCATGTCGTGCCCAGAGTACTGGGCAGAGCTCTTTTTATAGAGTCAACAGCCATGTATTGCCCACAGGTGTGCAGTGAGCTCGTCAACCAGGGCCAGGTGAGAATCCTGGCCACAGGAACTCTCATTTTATCCACAAATGCCTTCCTGATATAGTGGCTGAGGAATAATCCTTTTTTCCCCCTTTTCCTGCCTAGCATCTGACTCTCTGGGTCCTCATACTGTCTCAGCTCACAGTGTCACAAATATCCATGTTGGCCCCAGGACATTCTTTGTCTCATTTACCCTCATTTTTCCCATTACAAAAACTTCTACTCTTTATTTCCTTAACTAACATTTTCTGTCACCATTTGCTAATCCACATGTTTCCAAATTACCCCACTGGAGTGACTCCATTAGAAGAGAAATTGTTCCTACTTATGATGAGGTATGAGAATTGTTGACTCTTACCCAGTGCTACATTGGTACTAGGTACACTGAAGTGTTTATCATGCATTTACATTGAATCCCTATATCCATCCAGAGATGATTTTATATATGTATATATACACACACACATATCAAATATATCACAAATGAGGAAGCTGAGGCTTAGAGAGGTAAAGCAATTTACCCAAAGTTAGAAAGTAAAAGTAAATAAGCGGATCCAGGCGATAAGCTGCCAGAATCCCAAGCTCTTGGCCTCTGTTGAAATCCCAACTGATGATGGAATGTAAGAATATAATTTGGTTCCTGCCCTCAAAGAACTTTAAATGTTGTTAGTAGTAGATCAGGATTTATATACACAACAGGAGTTAAAATAAAATCAAGAACCAATCTTTGTGGTATTGGGTTTGGTACCTTTGATTGGTTTCCTCTACAAGATGTAGATCATAATACCAACCTCAAGTGGTTTGCGGATGATTAACTGAGTTAAACACCCGAAGCGTTTAAAACTCTGCTTATTACGTAGTAAGAGTTCAATAAATGTTAACAATCATAATTTTTAAAGGAGGACTACTGGGGTGGGGAGAGAACACTGGAGAGTCGGGAAGCCGGGTGTGAGCCCTGGGCCTTTGCACCTAAATCTCGAGCCTCGGTTTTCCCGTCTGTAAACCTAGGTGGCTGGAGCGGAACAAGTCGGAGACCAATAGCATTGCTCGGCGTCAGGGACCAAGGGGCGGCGAGGAAGAAAGGTTAGCGACGAGACCGGGGGCGGCAGTGCGAGCGCAGCGCGCGAAAGGCCCCGCCCCTTCCTGGCCGCGCCGGGGAGGCCCTGGCCACAGCCGCCCGCAAGCAGTTCCGCTGCCGGAACGCTTCCCTGCCCCGTTCGCCCTGAAGTGCTTTCCCAAGGTTCGGGCCGGAGAGAGGTCTTGTAGGCGCAGCCGCCGAGGCCGTCGGCGCCGAGTAGGGTCTCCCACCCGGGTCAGAGCTGGGTGTCCGCGCCCTGCCCCCTCCCAGCACCCAGGCCGACGGTGAGTAGCCGGGGGAGCGGACCGGGACGGCCGCGGGCCGCGTCGGGGCTGGCGCTCTCGGGCCCCCGCTGCCCACTCGGGGATGCGGGCTCGGCTGTCGGGGTTCGGGGAAAGGGGTTGTCGACCGCGGAGCCGTTCGCCGAGCCCGACCGGCGGGGAGGAGCGGGCGGCGGGGCCATGGGGTGGGCGGGGCGGAGCCGGGATGGGGGCTCTCGCTCGGAGCTGCTGTTGCTCTTGGGACTCAAGAGGGCGGCTGGGCTGGGCCTCGGTTCCTCTGTCCCCCTCATTTCTGCTCCCCCAGAATCTTAGCTCTGCTTCCCGGATTCGGTTTCCTGTGTCCATCCTGGGGTTGGACACCAGACTCAGTCTTGGGTCCCAGTTCCTGACTTTTGCGTCCTGTAGGTCTGTCCCGGGCCTCAGTAATTAGTCCAGGTTCCAGGGGTGTCGTCTCCTGAAGTCCGAGGGCGGGGCTATATGAGTAGATACAGAGGTTCTCTTGCAAATCTTTTCATCCAGACCCGATTAGGGACTGCCTGCGATCAATTTGGGAGTGCGCTTGGGAGTGGTTCTGGATACGGAGGTCCGTGTGGTACCAGCGAGACTCTCAGGATCGTTGTTCACTGGAGAACTTGCTCAAGCTGTTGTTGAAGTCACTTCTTAACAAAACAAGTTGCTTGAGGAAAATATGTAGTTAAGATAAGTTCCTTTATTTTCCTGCAGACATTTAAAAAAATACTGTTCTCTAATTTGCATTCTTAATTCTTGTGGTTCTCTGAAGTCACAGTTGAATCATGAGTTCAGTCTGCGGTTGTTGCACGAATTGATTGCAGAGGGTTGGAAGAATACCACTTTTTCCCGAAGTTTGTATATACTTTCCTATTTGGAACTGTCATTCTCCTTAACTTTTACAGAAGAATTGTTCTTGGTAACTCCAAAGAGGCTGCAGAAGTTCACACAGGTGGGCAGAGATGTTTTATGTTGTCTTTTTTAACTTATATTTTGAGGTGTTTACTCGGGTAAATTGAGAATTTTCTAGAGGAAAAAGTGATGCAGGTAGTTATTTTTTAGTATGCAAATTTTAGGTAATTAAATGCTGAAATGTTTGTCGGGTTCTCCATATTGAATAGTGATTTTAAAGTTGTCATAAGGGAAGGCAGTTACTGCAGCTTGTGACTGTAGATGATCAGTGTTTTTGCAGTGTAAAGTGTACACAAATCACCTTTGTGAGACCAGTGATACTTCCTGCACTTCTCTTGTGCTTTTATGAGTACTTACACTGTAGGTTTTGGGTACTTACCTCATTCCCTCCCCTCCCATCACTGGAAAGGGAGGTAATACCATGAACTAGGGAAAATAGACTGAAATGACAAGTTCAGTGAGATCTCCTATGTAAAAGAAAATTTCTTTCAAGGATATTAATTTCAAGGTATCAGTTAATTGTAAACAGGCAAAGGGTGGATGATTTTTAAAGTCCCTGGAAAAAACTTTGGAGGGATGATTAGTTGCCTGGCCTTTAGATTTAGATAGAAACTGCAAATTCTTAGTCATTGAAAGTGCTTATTTGTTTAGAGCATACAGTTGGAATATTGGAATTGAGAGAATCTGGAGAAGGAGTCAGGGTAGATAATGGTTAAGGATCTGTACTCAAGGTACAACGTAATATGTTTTGTTGGGAATTATTTCAAGAATTATTTCCAGAGAAGAAAAAGGCTATTGGGGAAAATCAGATACCCCTAGGCATTGCAAATTTTATTGTTCAGATCAGTTCAGTAGATACTGAATATTTGCATCGTGAATTTGTGAATTTTATTATAAAATGTATTTTGTCGTAAATTTGTAAATTGTATTATATCATTCAAGTCAGTTAAACAGACACTGAACATGCGCTATGTTAGGCATCAAGGTATGTTAAGTAACCATGTAGGAACAAATAAAGAGTCCACTATAACAACCAAGATTCGTGTTTTGACAATAATTTTCTACGGTGTGTCAGTCACATCATGAAGACATGAATTGTATTGTTTAGGCATATTGAAAATATTTTTCTAATTGGAGGGGAGTATTGTGTGCTTTATGAAAAGCACTTTAGGCATTATAGGATACAAAGAGTAAGTCTTTGGTCTGTAAGAATTTGAAATCTAGAAGGGGATTAAGATATTTGCATAAAAATTTACAACATAAATATATGTAAATACTACGTGAGTGGTTTGACCTAAAGTTTGGAGTTGTAGAAAGGAAAATGGGTTCATTTTTAGCTGGAATAACGGACAGTGGTGGAGGTATAGTACTACGAGGATAGCTCTGAAGTTGTTACTTACTGAACACTTTGCTAGCGCCACGCCCTATGCTAGTTACTTTACATGCATTTTCTAAGCTTCACAATAATATGTAAGCATCTTAGTGAGGACACTGGTGCCCAAATAAGTAACTTGCCTAGACTATGTAGCTAGCAGGTAACTGAGCCCCCATTTGAATCCGAATCTGCCTATTGCTGAAGCCTGTCCATTTACACTATATTATGCTACCTCCCAATAAATTGGTAACATGAGTTCAGCATTGCAGAGGGGAAGACTTTTCTCAGACAAAAATTTAGGAGATGGGAGTAGACGGATGAAGGAGGCTTTTCAAATGAAGGGAACGATGTGAGCACAAGTGTGGAGGTGGGTAAATTCATTGTATACTCAGAGAAAAGTTAGTGGACCAGATTACCTAGAATATAGTGTTCATTTTTTGGGAATAAGAGATGAGGTTTGAAATGTAAATTGGGGCTGGATTGTAGGACATATTTAAATGCTGTACTCAGGAGTTCAACATTTGGTAGGTAATGAGAAACTAATAGTGTGTATGGAATGATTTGTTGCAGAAAGCTGACTTTCAGTGTAGTATAAATATTTCGTAAGGGTAATGGTGTTGGGGTGGGGTAGGCGGGTGGGCTGCGAGGTTGTGGGGGAAGGTTTGGAAGAAGTGGAAGGTGGATCATTTTGAGTGTGGTGTTGGAGTTGGTGGTACTAGGTGCAAAATAGTCTCATTTTGAAATATGTTGAGCTTTTTATATACTTCCTAAATACTGGAAATGCCCAGAGGCATTTGGAAATGGGGGTTTGTAGTTCATGAGAGAGGTCAGTGGTAGAAATACATTTAACATGAATCTAGAGAATAAAATAAATAGATGTACCAGTTGAATCTAAGGAGATAAAAGAACCAAAGGAAAGTTGAGAGGGGAAAGAAAAAACAACCATTTGTTTTAGATGGCATCTGTTTGAACAGAAGGAAAAGACATTAAATAGGTAACTCTATATAGTGGGTAAAAAATTTGATAGTCTATGTACTGCTCCCTCACACTGCAGATTCAGATAGAGTACAAATAATCTGATCTTTGAAAACCCAATGGGGAAATACAGTTTTCTTGCCATTGCTAGCATGAATACTGTGCTATTGTTACCCTGTTTCAGGGAGGACAGACTATTTCAGACTCTGGTCCAGAGTGTCAGACTGATTACTTAAGGACTGTTTGCTTGTTTCATTTAGACATTTGCTGGCAAGTGAAATGTGAGGATTTGGAAGCACATCTCTGATACAGTATTCTGTTCGTTGTATGGATGACTTTCAACTTTGGTATCAATATCAGGAACCTTTAAATATTCAAAGATAATTTTTGTGCCTCCTATTACTACTATCTGCTAATAGTGCCTTTCACAATTTATTTATGAAAGTATTGCATATTTTTAAATCACATATTAAAAAGCATTTAATTACATATTTTTCTTCCAACTCTCTTTTATACGTACTTTTGGTTCACATGAGTAGTTTTGTCTCTATTATTCTGACTGTCAGAGAAGGATAGTATGATCAGATACTTTTATGCATCACAGAATGATACATACATAAAAACTATGTATTTTAATTTTCTATGTGGTTTTTCTGTTTAGATATTTAATAGGGGGAACTGGTTGGTGTATTAATGTGTAAAAGATTGTAGTAGTTTGCAGAAGGAGGCTTAAGAGTTCTAACTTCTGAGGACAGGTTTACTGTTTTTAGGCTAAGTTACTGTGGAAGTGTTTATTTCCTTATTGAGAACTAATACATTGCTTTTGTCTTTCAGGGATATGTTTCTCACTATATTACAGGCACTTGTAAATGTCCTGAGTTCTGAGTCAGTGCTGCTGGAGGGAGGGAGTGGTGTGCTTTGTCTGGACTGGTTGACTTAGTTGCAGTCAGCCTGGTATTAATGAGGCAAAGGTCAGGAGTTCCATTTAGCTTCAGTCTGAGCGATGGCCAGTGAGTACACCTCTCACTCCCACCAGCTGTCTTGGAAATTCCTTGGTTGTCATTGGTCACAAAGGTGACTGGATTTGTGTGGATCTTTAAATATTAGAGGAAATTTAGCATAATGGTTAGGAACCCTGATCTGGAATTAGACAGTTCTGTCAGAATTCTTGGTCTGTGACCTTGGGAGAGTCCCTAAACCCCTCCAAGCCTCTGTTTCCTCAATATTGAGTAGCTTAATATTTGGTTTGGGCATGTCCTGCTGTTGCTTTCTTTTTCCAAGTAGGAGTCAGCTGCTTAGACCTGTGGTTCCCCAATGCCAGATTATGGAGTGGTATCTGTGACAGATTTTTCACTTGTCTGAAGTGAAATGACAATGAATTAGCTTTTCATAAACTAAATGTATTGAATTTAAAATAATTTTTTTTCTAAAATTATCTTTTACCATTTTTAGTATAAGTATATTAGTTCATTTAGGAAATAATGATGATGGTAACTGGTAGTTATTTTCTTTTTAAATGTCCTTGGCAAAAATTTAAAGTTGGCAACTCTGTGCTTATCGGCCCTTTTTATTTTTTTAAGATATGGTTATGTGAAATCTGAAAATCTTGGTTTAAACAGAACCAGGGGATTGGTGGACAGCACTTATTTATGCATATTCAGGTTAGGCTTGGAGTACATTATACTCTTCTGTTACACTGCAGGGGTTGTATTATGATTCTTACCATCACTGAATTAAATTTTGCCAAGTTTTATGTTAATACTTATAGCACATTTCAAGGGACAGTGAGATTATTTTCAGTTCAAATAAGTTGCCCCAGGTTATTTAAGGCTCTGTTTCTCAACCAGAGACCCAGGAGGAAACTGACTATCTGTGGGGCCTGCTCAGGGTGCTGCTTAAGTCATTACTCTGTTGACTAGCCAACAAGATAAATAATTTGTCTTTGACATAGTGAAGTAGTAGCAATTGGCTTTCCTTTTCACCTCTTCTGAAGGAAAGATCTTTGAAGCTAGATTGAGAAAAGCTTTTTTATTTAATATAGCAAGTAAACCTTGTGCAAATATCAGTATTCAAAATGCTTTCTAGAGAAAGAGGAGTTCAGTACTTTGCATAATAAGTTATGTAAGTGGAGCCACAATAGTCCTCCTGGGGACAGGAACCAATTATTAGCATACATGCTTATTGACGCCCTCAGTTGTCTGGATGAGAAGCTTGACGCCTTGGTTCACTTAGAGGTGGTGGTGGGCAGTGGGGGTGGTACTTACGGTGCAAACCTAGCCTAAGTGACTGTTAAATTAAGGCTTAACATTTGGGGTTCTTTTGAGTGTTTTTGGTTAGATAATTTAAAAAATTGAAAGTGCTGTAGAAGTACTTAATATATGTTAGAATGCCTAAAGCAAAATGTTCAGCTTCAGTTGAAATAGCTTAGGCCCTCTGTCTTTTAAAGAAAACTGGAGGTTTGCTGCTTTCAATGTTAAGGATGTTATTGCTTTGTAGAGTTGTGTATTATTCTCTTTGGTAAATAAAAAAACATGGAATTAATTTATTTTAATAGAGCTTAAATTTTTCCTCCAAAGTACTTCTAATGACAGAAATGAATGGTATGCTCAGAAGTCTGGAGATGCAGCCCAGCGTCCTGCTATCAGTAGAAAATTTGATGATGCCCTACAGGCATCATGAAAAAAAAAAGCGTACAGATTTTATTTTTAAAAATTCATATGAATTATGTGTTTGCTATTCTCTATCTGTGTAAACAGTGTTCTAAACAGTGTCAGCTAAAATTGGTGCTCCCTAGAAAGGGTGGTATATTCATCCTGTGGGTTTTTATATCCCAACGACATGGCTTGTATTACAGTTTAGTAACACTGTGCTTAACTATTTAATCTTCGTTCATTAAAAAAAATCTTGTGTTATTATGGTTTTTGGTGGGACATAAGGGATGGTGACCAATTCCTGACACTTTCTATATATTTTTTATTTTGGTATCATTAATATACAATTACATGAGCAACATTGTGATTATTAGAGTCCCGCCATTATCAAGTCTCCCCCACATACCCCATTTTAGTCACTGTCCATCAGCGTAGTGAGATGCTATAGTCACTACTTGTCTTCTCTGTGCTGTACTGCCTTCCCCATGCCCCCCACCACATTATGTGTGCTAATCGTAATGCCCCTTTTTCCCTTTATTCCTTCACCTTTCCCACCCCCCCATCCCTTTCCCTTTGGTAACTGTTCGTCCATTCTTGGGTTCTGTGAGTCTGCTACTGTTTTGTTCCTTCAGTTTTTGCTTTTTTCTTATACTCCACATATGAGTAAAATAATTTGATACTTGTCTTTCTCCACCTGGCTTATTTCACTGAGCATAATACCCTCTAGCTCCATCCATGTTGTTGCAAATGGTAGGATTTGTTTTCTTCTTATGGCTGAATAATATTCCATTGTGTATATGTACCACATCTTCTTTATCCATCCATCTACTACTTTCTGTATATTTTTAACAATCAGCAAAATGTTTTAAATACTACGAAAGAGCTTTAATTTCATAGAAATAAAATGACTTTAAAAGGAAATTGAATCAATTTTAAGATACTGTTTTATATTTAAGATACTCAATATCAATATATTTTTTAGTGTTATAGGAAAAATGGCAGCACTGTCTGATAGAACTTTCTGCAATGGTGGAAATGGTCTGTATTTGCTATTCAATATAATGATCCTAATATGACTACTGAGCACTTAACATGTGTCTAGTATTACAGAGGAACTAAATCTTAAATTTTATTTAATTTTAATTAGTTAAATGTGAATAGCCACTTCTGGCTGTTGGCTGCTGTATTAGATTGCAGCTCTGCAGGGCAAGGAATAGGGAGAAGAGAGGTTGGAAATCTTCATTCCACCTCTCAGCTCAGTTGTAGGCAGAGATTAGGGTTTGGTAAGTGTTTGTTGAATGAAAGAGTGAATCTTTCTTTGTTTCAATTTTAAAGACTAAGGTTTGTGACGTATTCTAGATTTTTAGGGAGTGGTCACTTTTTTTCTTCTGTGTTGATTAAAAAATTTTTTTATTATAAAGGCATAATAAATGTACAGTTTATGTAATTATAGAATGAACTACCATGTACCACTAACTGGCTTGAAAAATAGAACACTGCCTGCATCTTTGAAGCTCCTTTTACTCTTCACCATTTGTGTTCTCTGACATACTTCCTAAGAAACCGCCATCTGAATTTTGTGTTAATTGTTCCCTTACTTTTCTTTTACTCTTAATGAATGTATTATTAAAAAAAGTCTATTTCCTTCTCTCTTCAAGTTTGGAAGTTCAACTCTATGTAGTTTTCCTTTATTTTAGTTCTCCCTGACTCCCAACAAATTAGATATTATTATTGTTTTAAATACTTGTTTGATTTGCCTGTTTATTTTCAAAGGGCCTTTGCTCATCATTCCCTTGTACTTCTTGCCCTCCTGTCAGGGATCTGAGATCAGTTTTTCTCTGCCTGAAATAATATGGTTTAGAGTTTTCTGTAGTGAGGGTCTGTTGTTGGAAAACTTTTTGTTTGAAAGTATCTTTATCTTAGTCTCATTCCTGAAGATGGTTTTTCTGAGTGTGCATTCTTTGGTAACAGTTTTTTTTTTTCTTTATTAATAGATTTTGTTCCATTCTCTTCTGGCTTTAAATGCTGTTGAAAAATTTGTAATCCATGTAATTGTCATTCCTTTATAGGTATCTGTTGTTTCATTATTTATTTGCTGGTTTCAGAATGTTTTCTTTGTCCTTGGCGTTCTTTTGCACTTTCATTTTGATATGTCGACAAGTTGATTTTATTTATCATCGTTGGAATTCACTAGGCCATGGAATCTGAAGATGGATGTCTTTCAACAGTTTTGAAGAATTTCCGGCCATTTTCTCTTCTGTATTGTTTATCCTGAACTTGTATTTGTATTTGAAGTATGTCTGATGTTCTTACTTTGCCCACACCCCACCAGTGCCTCTTAACCCTTGTTTCGTATCTTCCATTTTTTTATCTTTCTGTGTTGTGTTCTGCAAAATTAGTGTCTTTTCTTCCAGTTAGTTAATTTTTGTTTTAGCTGTGTTCAACTAGTTTGCTGAATTATTTTTGATATTTTCACTTTATTTTAAGTATTATTTCCACTTTTGTTGTAAAATATACATAAATATGATTTGCCATTTTAACTATTCTAAGTTGTACATTAAGTGCATTCACACTATTGTGGAACCATCACCATTGTCCATCACCAGAAACTGAAAGCTGTACCCATTAAACAGTAAGTCCTGTTCCTCTACCCAGCCCCTGGCAACAACTATTTTACTTTTTTTGTCTATGACTTGAACTATTCACCTCATGTGAGTGGGTCATATGATATTTGTCCTTTGCTGTCTGATTTATTTAACTTAGCATAATGTTTTCAAGGTTCATCCATGTTGTAGCATGTTCATTCAGTTTTTTGAAAGTTTCATTTACTACATTTTTTCATTTGTACAAGTTTCACTTAGTTCCTTTTTAAGACTTTGTTTTTTAGGTAGTCTTATTCTTTTGGTCATGTTCTCAAGATATCTTTTATTTCTTAAAAACCTATTACAAATTTAAGAAATTAGGATGCTAACCAATTATACTTTGTGTCTGATAATTCCAATATCTGACATCTTTACATGTGCTTCTGCTATTTGTTTGGTGACTCTTGCTGCCCTGCTTTCTTGTCTGTTTTGTAATTTGTAAAGTTCTTTAAGACTTTTTCTGTATTAATTTCGCAGGTTGATTTTTAATACTACTTGAATTGTATAGCTTAGAGCTTATTAAGTAAACTCTGAGGTTAGTATCCAATTAAACTTTGTTTTGAAATAATTTCAAACTTAACAAAAGAGTTGCAAGAATGACACATAGACTCATATATATCCTTTATCCATATCCACCAATTCTTAACATTTTGACATATTTGTCTTTTGGCATACACACACATTCATGTTTATTTTTGTGAGTCATTAAAGAGTAGGTTGCATGCCTTTTTTGCCTCTTAATACCTCAGGATGTCTTTCCTAAGAACAAGGATATTCCCTTATGTAATCACAGTACCATAATGAAATTTCAGAAATATAAAATGATAAATAGTTCAATCAGTATTTTATATTTCAATTCACACATCTCGTGATCACATATTGTAGTTGGTAACGTATTTTCTTACCATTTCTCTTTAGTCTCGTTTAGTTTGGAAGATTTCCTTTGCCTGCCTTTGTCTTTCCTGCAATTGAAGAATAGACATCAGTTATTATGTAGGAAGTTTTTCCATTTGTGTTTATCTGCTTTGATCTGATTGCCTCATGATTATTTATTTATCCAGTTAGACCTCTAGAAAAGCTGTGTGCCCCTCTCAGGGTATCACATCTGGATGTACATAATGTTCATTTGTCCCTTGTTAATGAAATTTTGATGAAGGTGTTGTCTGGTTTATTCACTTTATAGTTACTATTTATTTTCCCTTGCAACTAATAATCACTCTGCAGGAAGGTATCCTAGTGTTTTGTTTTTTTCTTAATGAAAAACTTAAGTACAGTAATAAGATACCTTTCATTTGTATAGTGCTTTCTACTTTGACAAACTTTTTTATATTTCATGATTTTATTTTAATATTCGTGACAGGTAGTGTCTATTTTACAGTTCTGGAAACTAAGAGTCAGAGACATGTTATTGGAATTCAAATCCTGGTTTACTTACGAATTTTTTTACGAAGTACAGTGCTTTCTAAGTTACTAGATAGACTGTAAACTTAGGGCATGGTCTGTGTCTTGTTCACTGTTAAATAGTGAGTACCTAGGACTGTGGAATGAATTAGTAATATAGAGTTGCTATCTAATGTAAGGTTCTTGTAAGGTAGTAGTTCCGTTGTAATTGTATTATTCATTTATACATTTTATATTTACATAGGAATATAGACATGAATAAGTATATACATATAATTACATATAAATATAATTGCTGAGAGAATAAAGCTTGTGCAGAAGGGATTTTTGATGCCTTGCATACTTGTAGCTAAATTTTTTCAGATCAGAAAGTTGATGAATTTATACGTAGCAAAGAAAATTTGGCTTTCTTTGCTTAACTGAAAGCATTAAGTGATAAAGGTTAGTGAGACAGATTTTCTGGTACTAATTCAGTTCTTTTTCCAGTTATTAAACAAGTCTTTAAGATTTGGCTGATCAAGATGAAATGACTTAAGGTTTTCCTTAGGTTACTAGGATGTAGTGTTGGTTAATGTAATCTTGTGACTGGTGAATTGGTGTAAGCTGGGCTCTATCCAAATTCACCCCTTTCTACTTGTACCTTCAACCTCCTAGTTTCAGTTAAAGCTGAGAATAGGGCGTGGCGGTTGAATCTTGGTCAGAACATGAATTTACCTATTGACTGATTGATTCAGGAAATAGTTATTGGGGGCCCACTATGTATCAAGAACCATGCTTGTCATTGAGGTAAAAATGGTGAATTAAGATATGTGGTGTTGCTGTCCTGAAGCACAATCTAGAGATGACCAACTGTTACACCCTCTGTATGAGTCATTTTGTTTTATTCATTTTGTTATCATTAATCTACAATTACATGAAGAACATTATGTTTACTAGACTCCTCCCTTCAAGTCCCCTCCACAAACCCCATTACAGTCACTGTTCATCAACGTAGTAAGGTGCTGTAGAATCACTACTTGTTTTCCCTGTGTTGCACCTCCCTCCCTATACCCCCCCACAATATACATGCTAATCGTAAGGCCCCCTTTCTTTTTCCCCACCCTTGTCCCTTCCTTCCCACCCATCTTCCCCAGTTCCTTTCCCTTTGGTTAACTGTTAGTCCATTCTTGGGTTCTGTGATTCTGCTACTGTTTTGTTCCTTCAGTTTTTCTTTGTTCTTATACTCCACATATGAGTGAAATCATTTGGTACTTGTCTTTCTCCACCTGGCTTATTTCACTGAGCATAATACCCTCTAGCTCCATCCATGTTGTTGCAAATGGTAGGATTTGTTTTCTTCTTATGGCTGAATAATATTCCATTGTGTATATATACCACATCTTCTTTATCCATTCACCTACTGATGGACATTTAGGTTGCTTCCATTTCTTGGCTTTTGTAAATAGTGCTGCGATAAACATAGGGGTGTATCCGTCCTTTTCAGACTGGCCTGCTGCATTCTTAGGATAAATTCCTAGAAGTGGAAATCCTGGGTCAAATGGTATTTCTCTTTTAAGCATTTTGAGGAACCTCCATACTGCTTTCCACAATGGTTGAACTAATTTACATTCCCAAAAACAGTGTAGGAGGGTTCCCCTTCTTCCACAACCTCGTCAACATTTGTTGTTGTTTGTCTTTTGGATGGTGGCGATCCTTACTGGTGTGAGGTGATATCTCATTGTGGTTTTAATTTGCATTTCTTTGATGACAAGTGATGTGGAACATCTTTCTGTGTGTCTGTTGACCATCTGAATTTCTTCTTTAGAGAACTGTCTATGCAGCTCCTCTGCCCATTTTTTAATTGGATTATTTGCTTTTTGTTTGTTGAGGTGTGTGTGAGCTCTTTATATATTTAGGGTGTCAACCCTTTATCGGATCTGTCATTTATGAATATATTCTCTCATACTGTAGGGTACCTTTTTGTTCTATTGGTTGTGTCCTTTGCTGTACAGAAGCTTTTCACCTTGTAGTCCCACTTGTTCAATTTTGCTTTTGTTTCCCTTGCCCAGGGATATATGTTCATGAAGAAGTTGCTCATGTTTATGTCCAAGAGATTTTTGCCTTTGTTTTTTTCTAAGAGTTTTATGGTTTAATGACTTACATTCAGGTCTTTGATCCATTTTGAATTTACTTTTGTGTATGGGGTTAGACAGTGATCCAGTTTCATTCTCTTACATGTAGCTGTCCAGTTTTGCCAGCACCATCTGTTGAAGAGACTGTCATTTCCCCATTGTATGTCTATGGCTCCTTTGTCATATATTAATTGACCATATATGTTTGGGTTAATGTCTGGAGTCTCTATTCTGTTCCTCTGGTCTGTGGCTCTGTTCTTGTGCCAGTACCAAACTGTCTTGATTACTGTGGCTTTGTAGTAGAGCTTGAAGTTGGGGAGCAAGATCCCTCCCACTTTATTCTTCCTTCTCAGGATTGCTTTGGCTATTCAGGGTCTTTGGTGGTTCCGTATGAATTTTAGAACTATTTGTTCCAGTTCATTGAAGAATGCTGTTGGTAATATGATAGGGATTGCATCGAATCTGTATATTGCTTTGGGCAGGATGGCCATTTTGACGCTATTAATTCTTCCTAACCAAGAGCATGGGATGAGTTTCCATTTGTTAGTGTCCTCTTTAATTTCTCTTAAGAGTGTCTTATAGTTTTCAGGGTATAGGTCTTTCACTTCCTTGGGTAGGTTTATTCCTAAGTATTTTATTCTTTTTAATGCAATTGTGAATGGAATTGTTTTCCTGATTTCTCTTTCTATTAGTTCATTGTTAGTGTATAGGAAAGTCACAGATTTCTGTGTGTTAATTTTGTATCCTGCAACTTTGCTGTATTCCGATATCAGTTCTAGTTTTGGAGTGGAGTCTTCAGGGTTTTTTATGTACAATATCATGTCATCTGCAAATAGTGACAGTTTGACTTCTTCTTTACCAATCTGGATTCCTTGTATTTCTTTGTTTTGTCTACTTGCCGTGGCTAGGACCTCCAGTACTATGTTGAATAACAGTGGGGAGAGTGGGCATCCCTGTCTTGTTCCCGATCTGAGAGGAAAAGCTTTTAGCTTCTCACTGTTCAGTATGATGTTGGCTGTGGGTTTATCATATATGGCCTTTATTATGTTGAGGTACTTGCCCTCTATACCCATTTTGTTGAGAGTTTTTATCATGAATGGATGTTGAATTTTGTCGAATGCTTTTTCAGCATCTATGGAGATGATCATGTGGTTTTTGTCCTTCTTTTTGTTGATGTGGTGGATAATGTTGATGGATTTTCAAATGTTGTACCATCCTTGCATCCCTGGGATGAATCCCACTTGGTCATGGCATATGATCCTTTTGATGTATTCTTTTTTTTGTTATCATTAATCTACAATTACATGAAGAACATTATGTTTACTAGGCTCCCCCCTTCACATACCCCTTCACAGTCTCTGTCCATCAGCATAGTAAGATGGTGTAAAATCACTACTTGTCTTCTCTGTGTTGCACAGCCCTCCCCGTGTCCCCCCACCTGCCACACTATACATGCTAACCTTTTGATATATTTTTGAATTTGGTTTGCTAATATTTTGTTGAGTATCTTTGCATCTATGTTCATCAGGGATTTTGGTCTGTAATTTTCTTTTTTGGTTGGGTGTTTGCCTGGTTTTGGTATTAGGGTGATGTTGTCTTCATAGAATGAGTTTAGGAGTATTCCCTCTGCTTCTATTTTTTGGAAAACTTTAAGGAGAATGGGAATTATATCTTCTCTGTATGTCTGATAAAATTCTGAGGTAAATCCATCTGGCCTGGGGATTTTCTTCTTGGGTAGGTTTTTGATTACCACTTCAATTTCTTTGCTGGTAATTGGTTTGTTTAGATTTTGTGTTTCTTCCTTGGTCTGTCTTGGAAGGTTATATTTTTCTAGGAAGTTGTCCATTTCTTCTAGGTTTTCCAGCTTGTTAGCATATAGGTTTTCACAGTAGTCTCTGATAATTCTTTGTATTTCTGTGGGATCCGTCGTGATGTTTCCTTTCTCATTTCTTATTGTGTTGATTTGTGCTGATTCTCTTTTTCTCTTAGTAAGTCTGGCTAGAGGCTTATCTATTTTGTTTATTTTCTCAAAGAACCAGCTCTTGGTTTCATTGATTTTTGCTATTGTTTTATTCTTCTCAATTTTATTTATTTATTCTCTGATCTTTATTATGTCACTCCTTCTGAAGTCTCCTAAAATGAATGCATTGCATTCTATTTCCTCCTTTAGTTCTGTTAGTATTTGTTTCACATATACTGGTGCTCCTGTGTTGGGTGCATATATATTTATAATGGTTATATCATCTTGTTGGACTGAGCCCTTTATCATTATGTAATGTCCTTCTTTATCTCTTGTTACTTTCTTTGTTTTTAAGTCTATTTTGTCTGATACTAGTACTGCAGCACCTAGTTTTTTCTCCCTGTTGGTTGTATGAAATATCTTTTTTCATTCCTTGACTTTTAGTATATGCATGTTTTTGGGTTTGAGGTGAGTCTCTTGTAAGCAGCATATAGATGGGTCTTGTTTTTTTATCCATTCAGTGACTCTATGTCTTTTGATTGGTGCATTCAGTCCATTTACATTTAGGGTGATTATTGATAGGTATGTACTTATTGCCATTTCAGGCTTTAGATTCGTGGGTACCAAAGGTTCCAGGTTACTTTCCTTACTATCTAAGAATCTAACTTAACTCACTTAGTATGCTGTTACAAACACAGTCTAAAGGTTCTTTTCTGTTTCTCCTCCTTTTTCTTCCTCCTCCATTCTTTATATATTAGATATCATATTCTGTACTTTTTGTCTATCCCCTTGATTGACTTTGGGGATAGTTAATTTACTTTTGCATTATTTAGTAATTAGCTCTTCTGTTTTCCTTACTGTGGTTTTATTACCTCTGGTGACAGCTATTCAACCTTAGGAACACTTCCATCTAGAGCAGTCCCTCCAAAATAGACTGTAGAGTAGGTTTCTGGGAGGTAAATTCTCTCAGCTTTTGCTTATCTGGAAATTGTTTAATCCCTCCTTCAAATTTAAATGAGAATCTTGCCGGATAAAGTAATCTTGGTTTCAGGCCCTTCTGCTTCATAGTATTAAATACATCATGCCACTCCCTTCTTGCCTGTAAGGTTTCTGCTGAGAAGTCTGATGTTAGCCTGATGGACTTTCCTTTGTATGTGATTTTATTTCTGCCTCTGGCTGCTTTTAACAGTCTGTCCTTATCGTTCATCTTTTCCATTTTAATTACTATGTGTCTTGATGTTGTCTTCCTTGGGTCCCTTGTGTTGGGAGATCTGTGGATCTCCATGGCCTGAGAGACTATCTCCTTCCCCAGATTGGGGAAGTTTTCAGCAACTACCTCCTCCAAGACACTTTCTATCCCTTTCTCTCTCTTCTTCTTCTTCTGGTATCCCTATAAAGTGAATATTGTTCCATTTGGATTGGTCACACAGTTCTCTCAATATTCTTTCATTCTTAGAGATTCTTTTTTCTCTCTGTGCCTCAGCTTCTTTTTATTCCTCTTCTCTAGTTTCTATTTCATTTATTGTCTCCTCCACTGTATCCAACCTGCTTTTAATACCCTCCATCGTGTTCTTTAACGATTGGATCTCTGACCTGAATTCATTCCTGAGTTCTTGGATGTCTTTCTGTACCTCCATTAGCATGTTGATGATTTTTATTTTGAACTCCCTTTCGGAAAGAGTCACGAGATCCAAATCATTTAAATATTTCTCGGGAGTTGTGTTAATAATTTAACTCTTTACCACGTTTCTTTGGCGTTTCATATTTGTATATGGTACCTTCTAGTGTCCAGAAGCTCTATTCTGGAGCTTCTCAGCCCCTGAAGCAATGTCGGGGGTCACAGTGGAGCGGTACTTGGGGTAGGAAAGAGCTGTTCCCTGCCTCCTGGCTCCTGTGCCTGTTTCCACTGCCTGAACCAGTGGGCCAAGCACACAGATACAAGCTTCTGTCTCGGAGCAGCTGGGTATGGATCCCTGTTTTCCACAAGTGGCTGCAATCCCAGTCTCCCCAGTAACTCCGCCTGTCCCAGCTTTCCAACTCCGTAATCAGAAGAGTACGATGAAAGCACCATGAAATGTAGGTTTGTGCCTGGAGCGCAGATCTCCGGAGCTAGGTATTCAGCAGTCCCAGGCCTTCCACTCCCTCCCTGCTCCGTTTCTCTTCCTCCCACCGGTGAGCTGGGGTGGGGGAGGGGATCGGGTCCCGCCGAGCCACGGCTCTGGTACGTTACCCCATTCGGTGAGGTCTGCTCTTTTCTCCAGGTGTGTGCAGTCTGGCGCCATCCTCTTTCCTGTTGCTCTCTCAGGATTCGTTGCGCCAACTATATTTTCTAATTGTATCCAGTTTTAGGAGGAAGCCTCTGTCTCTCTCCTCTCACGCCGCCATCTTTAATCCTTCCCCGAAATTCTGTATTAGTCATTTATATATTTAAATTGAATATGCGTAAGTAAATCTTATTTATATTTGTTGAAATTTTTCTGGCATGGGAGAAAATTCTGAAGGTGATTTCATAATGGATTATGTCAGTACAGGGTTCGAGATTCAAAGCTATTCAGTTAAGCATATTCTGAAAATTGACTGATATTTTCATTTAAGTTGAAGCTTTTTTTTTGAAGACTGGCGCCAGAAAATTATGTTCAGTCTAAGAACTGCTATTTGTCTCCTATGAGGTTTTGTGCAGTAGGTAAATAGTACACTGTAGTGCCTTGGAAGTTATATATTAACCTGCCTCATTTTACATTCCCTTATCTGCCTGCCCCTCAAAAAAAAGCTCAATCTTGAGATAGAAGCGCATATTTCTTTCAACTTTTATTCTGAGGTAGAGACTCAGGAAGTTGTAAAAATAGTAGGGTTCTATAAACTCTCCACTCAGTTTCCCCAATGGTGGTAACTTATATAGCTGCCATACAGTGTGAAAACTCGGAGGCTGATTGATGTTGGTACATTACTGTTACCTCAACTACAGACTGTGTGCAGATTTCACCATTTTTTTAAAACCTGCATTTGTGTGTGTGCGTGTGTGTGTAGTTCTTTGCAGTTTTGTCCCATGTTAGTTTTGTGCAGCCTCTACCACAGTCAAGATACAAAGTTGTTCCATCATCACAAAAGAACTCGTTAGTGCTGCCTCTATGTATTAACCCCCAGCCCGTCTTGTCATTTTGAGAGCTGTGTGAATGAAATCTTAGAGTACTTAACCTCTTGAGATGCATGTTTTAAAAATATAATTTGTTTTCATTCTAATAAGTCACATTTCAAAAAGGTTAAATAATAGAAAAAACATGAATCCGTCACTCTAATACAGTCATCATTTTGGAGTTTTTTACAGCTTTTTCATGTGATGTTTTATATCATAGTATATGCTCAGTTTCATTTGCTTCTTCATTTTTTAATTGAATTCTAGTTGATATTCAGTATTGGTTTCAAATATACAACATAATGATTTGACATTATTAAATGCTTACCCCAATTAGTTGTTTGCTGCCTTTTTTAGAACAATGTACTATTTTCTGTGTCACTGTCATACTTAATTTTTGCTATTTTCAGGAATGTTGCAGGAAACACCTTTGGGCATATAGATTTCTTCATATTTTTAGCTATTTCCTCAGGGCAGATTTCCAGATGTGTGGTATTGAGCCAGAGGATATGAGCTAATTTACGTCTCCTCTCACAACAGAATCCTTGATAGCAGTGTTAAAACAAACTTTATGTCATTAAGAAAACAAAGCTAATACTCAAAAACACTGAATTCTTACAGGAACTAGAAAGTGTGGCTTGATTTCATTGCATCAATTAAGTCATGCCTTAGAGGATTTACTAGACTTGAAACATTAGGTCAAATTGCTTCTCAAAGGATGGTATTATCAGTATTCTTTTACTGTTTCCTTATTAGATCAGAAATTAGTGCTATTTCCCCTCCTTCCATAATGGGTGAAAAAAGTACTTCATTGTTCTAATTTTAGAGTGCACTTTTTTATGTAACAGTTTTTCCATATAGAGTAAAATTGATTATAATGTCAAAATGACATGGACTTTTAAAAATATGATTTTGCTTTTAAGTAATTTGGAAAAGCATTTTAATATCTGTGCCAGTGTTCAGTGGTTCTTAGCAAGAGGTTGAATCACCAGATTCTTCTCTACCTTTCCTGTAACTTTTTAGCTTCCAGGTTTGTTAAAACTTGCAAAATGATTGCCAATTTGTACACTGCTTCTTTCTGATCTCTGACTTCATCTCATGGTTACTCTTCTCCATTGGATCCTCGACCTTTTCCCCTGTCCCCTCTTCAGAGAGCTGCTGCTCCCTCCACAGGTGCCACACCAGCACATCAGTTCTTGTCAGCTTTAAGTGCCAGGTTGTGCTGTCATGTCAGTGTGTTACCGTACAGTCATCCTTAAGGCTCTGGATAACCCTGGGAGACTAGCAACACTCTGGAGTATTGGGTGGCTTCACTTTTTAATGTCCACTGCACAGGTTCTATGGCTAATATTGTATGGAGTATGTATAATAATGTACACGAAAAGGAGAAACAACAGTAACAAGGAAATTGTGCATCTTTTCCTTTTTTGTGTGTTTTGGAAGATAGTAGTACTATATTCTTAGACCAGCAGACCATTAGGGTAATAACAGAGTCGTGAAATTAAAACAGATGTTTTTAATTGAATGTTATTAAGAGCCAGGCACTGTGCCTTAGTACTTTTATTTAGTCTTCCCAATATTCCTATAAATTTTTGAGGTAGCTATATAAGAAGATCTTATGTGATGTTGAATAAATAACTGAAAAGGTTGGTTAGCAGAAAGTCATTACAAAAGATATGTATTTTCTGTTTTAACTCAAATATGCATTCCTTCATCATTTTTTCCAGTAGAACATCAAGGTTTTTCTCTGTGGCTGGTTCCTTTGATTATAGTTCTGAAATGCCTTTTTAGCATAATCCACACCCATGCGATGTTACTGATTAAGTAGCCTAATAGTATCTCTTGATTCTAAAAGGAGAATTTAAAGGCACTTGTGGTGTATTATATAAAATCCTTCTACACTTCTATGCTATTTTCCCTATTATTTTATCTATATATGTTTTATATATATATAATTCCATAAAACTTCAAAAAATATCCTTTGAATTTTTAAATTATTTATTATTATTTTTTAGTATAATTAATCTACAATTACATGAGGAACATTATGATTACTAGACTCCCCCATCACCAAGTCTCCCCCACAACCCCTATTACAGTCACTGTCCATCAGTGTAGGAAGATGCTGTAGAATCACTACTTGTCTTCTCTGTGTTGCACAGTCCTCAAGGTGCCCCGCCCCCCACATTATACATGCTATTCGTAATGCCCCCTTTCTTCCCCCCCCTTATCCTTCCCTTCCCACCCATCCTCCCCAGTTCCTTCCCTTTGGTAACTGTTAGTCCATTCTTGGGTTCTGTATTTCTGCTGCTGTTCTGTTCCTTCAGTTTTTTTCTTTGTTCTTATACTCCACATATGAGTGAAATCATTTGGTATTTGTCTTTCTCTGCCTGTCTTACTTCACTGAGCATAACACTCTTGCTCCATCCATGTTGTTGCAAATGATAGGATTTGTTTCCTTCCTATGGCTGAATAATATTCCATTGTGTACATGTACCATATCTTCTTTATCCATTCATCTCCTGCTGGATACTTAGGTTGCTTCCATTTCTTGGCTGTTGTAAATAGTGCTGCGATAAACATAGGGGTGCATATTTCTTTTTCAAACTGGGCTGCTGCATTCTTAGGGTAAATTCCTAGAAGTGGAATTCCTGGGTCAAATGGTATTTCTATTTTGAGCTTTTTGAGGAACCTCCATACTGCTTTCCACAATGGTTGAACTAATTTACATTTCCACCAGCAGTGTAGGAGGGTTCCCCTTTCTCCGGATTCTCACTGGTACTTGTTGTTGCTAGCCTTTTTGAGATTCGCCATCCTAAGTTGTGTGATGTGATTTCTCTTTGTGGTTTTAATTTGGATTTCCCTGATAATTAGAAATGTGGGGCATCTTTTCATGTGCCTGTTGGCCATCTGAATTTCGTCTTTGGAGAACTGTCTGTTCAGCTCTTCTGACCATTTTGTAATCAGATTTTTTGCTTTTTGTTTGTTCAGGTGCATGAGCTCTTTATATATTTTGGATGTCAACCCTTTATCGGATCTGTCATTTATGAATATATTCTCCCATACTGTAGGATGCCTTTTTGTTCTATTCGTGGTGTCCTTTGCTATACAGAAGCTTTTCAGCTTGATATAGTCCCACTTGTTCATTTTTGCTTTTGTTTCCCTTGCCCAGGGAGATAAGTTCATGAAGAAGTCACTCATGTTTATGTCCAAGAGATTTTTGCCTCTGTTTTCCTCCAAGAGTTTTATGGTTTCATGACTTACTTCAGGTCTTTGATCCATTTTGAATTTACTTTTGTGTATGGGGTTAGACAGTGATCCAGTTTCATTCTCTTACATGTAGCTGTCCAGTTTTGCCAATACCAGCTGTTGAAGAGGCTGTCATTTCCCCATTGTAGGTCCATGGTTCCTTTATCATATATTAATTGTATATGTTTGGGTTAATATCTGGACTCTCTGTTCTGTTCCACTGGTCTGTGGCTCTGTCCTTGTGCCAGTACCAAATTGTCTAAATTACTGTGGCTTTGTAGTACAGTTTGAAGTTGGGAAGCGAGATGCCCCCAGCGTTATTCTTCCTTGTCAGGATTGCTTTGGCTATTCGGGGTGTTTGGTGGTTCCATATGAATTTTAAAACTATTTGTTCCAGTTCATTGTATAATGTTGTTGGTATTTTAATAGGCATTGCATTGAATCTATAGATTGCTTTAGGCAGGATGGCCATTTTGACAATATTAATTCTTCCTAGCCAAAAGCATGGAATGAGTTTCCATTTGTTAGTGTACTCTTTAATTTATCTCAAGAGTGTCTTGTAGTTTTCAGGGTATAAGTCTTTTACTTCCTTGGTTAGGTTTATTCCTAGGTATTTGATTCTTTTTGATGCAATTGTGAATGGAATTGATTTCCTGATTTCTCTTTCTGTTAATTGATCATTAGTGTATAGGAAAGCAACAGATTTCTGTGTATTTTGTATCCTGCATCTTTGCTGAATTCAGGTATGAGTTCTAGTAGTTTTGGAATGGAGTCTTTAGGGTTTTTTATGTACAATATCATGTCATCTTTAAATAGTGAAAATTTGACTTCTTCTTTACCAATCTGGATGCTATGTGTTTCTTTGTTTTGTCTAATTGCCATGGCTAGTACCTCCAGTGCTATATTTAGTAACAGTGGGGAGAGTGGGCATCCCTGTCTTGTTCCTGATCTTAGAGGGACAGCTTTCAGCTTCTCACTGTTCAGTATGATGTTGGCTGTGGGTTTTTTGTATATGGCATTTATTATGTTGAAGTACTTGCCCTCTATACCCATTTTGTTGAGAGTTTTTATCATGAATGGATGTTGAATTTTGTCGAATGCTTTTTCACCATCTCTGGAAATGATCATGTGGTTTCCGTCCTTCTTTTTGTTTACGTGGTGGATGATGTTGATGGATTTTTTAATGTTGTACCGTGCTTGCATTCCTGAGATGAATCACTCTTGATCATGGTGTATGATTATGTTGATGTATTTTTGAATTCGGTTTGCTAATATTTTGTTGAATATTTTTGCATCTGTGTTCATCAGGGATTTTGGTCTGTAATTTTCTTTATTTGTGGTGTCTTTGCCTGGTTTTGGTATTAGAGTGGTACTGGCTTTACAGAATGAGTTTGGAAGTATTCCCTCCGCTAATATTTTTTGGAAAACTTTAAGGAGAATCAGTATTATGTCTTCTCTATATGTCTGATAAAATTCAGCAGTGAAACCATCTGGCCCGGAAGTTTTGTTCTTGGGTAGTTTTTTGATTATCTCTTCAATTTCTTTGCTGGTAATTGGTTTGTTTAGATTTTGTGTTTCTTCCTTGGTCTGTCTTGGAAGGTTGTATTTTTCTAGGAAGTTGTCCGTTTCTTCTAGGTTTTCTAGCTTGTTAGCATATAAGTTTTCATAGTATTCTCTAATAAATCTTTGTATTTCTGTGGGGTCTGTTGTGATTTTTCTTTTCTTATTTCTGATTCTGTTGATGTGTGTTGATTCTCTTTCTGTCTTAATAAGTCTGGCTACGGGCTTATCTATTTTGTTTATTTTCTCGAAGAACCAGCTTTTGGTTTTATTGATTGATTTTCTATTTTATTCTCCTCAATTTTATTTATTTCTTCTCTGCTCTTTACTGTGTCCCTCCTTCTGCTGACTTATGGCCACATTTTTTCTTCTTTATCCAATTTCGAAAATTGTGCTTCAGACTATTCATTTGCGATTGTTCTTCCTTCTTTAAATATGCCTGGATTACTATATACTTGCCTCTTAAAACTTTTTGCTGCGTCCCACAGATTTTGGGGCTTTGTTTTGTTGTTGTCATTTGTTTCCATATATTGCTTGATCTCTATTTTAATTTGGTCGTTTATGCATTGATTATTTAGGAGCATGTTGTTAAGCCTCCATGTGTTTGTGAGCCTTTTTGTTTTCTTTGTACAATTTATTTCTAGGTTCATGACTTTGTGGTCTGAGAAAATGGTTGGTAGAATTTCAGTCTCTTTGAATTTACTGAGGCTCTTTTTGTGGCCTAGTATGCGGTCTATTCTGGAGAATGTTCCATGTGCACTTGAGAATTGTGTATCCTGCTGCTTTTAGGTGTAGAGTTCTGTAGATGTCTGTGAGTTGCCATCTGTTCTAGGGTGTTGTTCAGTGCCTCTGTGTCCTTATTTATTTTCTGTCTGGTGGATCTGTCCTCTGGAGTGAGTGGTGTGTTGAAGTCTCCTAAAATGAGTACATTGAATTCTGTTTCCTCCTTTAATTCTGTTACTATCTGTTTCACATATGTTGGTGCTCCTGTATTGGGTGCATATATATTTATAATGGTTATACCCTCTTGTTGGACTGACCCCTTTATCATTATGTAATGTCCTTCTTTATCTCTTGTTACTTTCCTTGTTTTGAAGTCTATTTTGTCTGATACTAGTACTGCAACACCTGCTTTTTCTCCCTGTTGGTTGCATGAAATATCTTTTTCTATCCCTTGACTTTTAGTCTGTGTATGTGTTTGGGTTTGAGGTGAGTCTCTTGTAAGCGGCATATAGATGGGTCTTGGTTTTTTATCCATTCTATTACTGTGTGTCTTTTGAGTGGTGCATTCAGTCCATTTATATTTATGGTGAATATTGAAAGACAAAGGTTCAAGGTTAGCTTCTTTACTGTCTTACCATCTTACTTAACTCACTTATTGAGCTATTATAAACACAGTCTGATGATTCTTTATTTCTCTCTCTTCTTATTCCTCCTCCTCCATTCTTTGTATGTTAGGTGTTTTTTCTTGTGTGTGTGTGTGTGTGTGTGTTTGCTTTTTTGTGTTTCCTTCAACTGCTTTTGTGTGTAGTTGATTTTATTTTTTGTCTTTAGTTTGTATTTGATTGTTCTGCTTTCCTTGTTGTGATTTTATTTTCTCTGGTGTCATCTGTTTAGCCTTAGGAGTGCTTCCATCTTGAGCAGTCCCTCTAAAATACCCTGTAGAGGTGGTTTGTGGGAGGCAAATTCCCTCAACTTTTGCTTGTCTGAGAATTGTTTAATCCCTCCTTCATATTTAAATGATAATCATTCTGGATACAGTATCCTTTGTTCAAGGCCCTTCTGTTTCATTGTGTTAAATATATCATGCCATTCTCTTCTGGCCTATAAGGTTTCTGTTGAGAAGTCTGATGATAGCCTGATGGGTTTTCCTTTGTGGGTGACCTTCTTTCTCTCTCTGGCTGCCTTTAATACTCTGTCCTTGTTCTTGATCTTTGCCATTTTAATTATTATATGTCTTGGTGGTGTCCTCCTTGGGTCCCTTGTGTTGGGAATTCTGTGGGCCTCCATGGTCTGAGCGACTATTTCCTTCCCCAGTTTGGAGAAGTTTTCAGCAATTATTTCTTTTTTTTTTTTATAATTATTTTTTATTGAAGGGTAGTTGACGCACAGTATTACATTACATTAGTTTCAAGTGTACAACACAGTGATAAAACATTTATATACATAATTCTAGGTTCCAGCTATCACCCTACCAAGCTGTTACAATATCTTGACTATATTCCTTATGCTATACATTACATCCTGGTTACTTATTTATTTTACCATTGGAAGTCTGTCCTTTTTTTTTTTTTTTTTTTTTGTGAGGGCATCTCTCATGTTTATTGATCAAATGGTTGTTAACAACAATAAAATTCTGTATAGGGGAGTCAATGCTCAATGCACAATCATTAATCCACCCCAAGCCTAATTTTCGTCAGTCTCCAATCTTCTGAGGCATAACAAACAAGTTCTTACATGGAGAACAAATTCTTACATAATGAATAAGTTACATGGTGAACAGTACAAGGGCAGTCATCACAGAAACTTTCGGTTTTGCTCATGCGTTATGAACTATAAACAGTCAGTTCAAATATGAATACTCATTTGGTTTTTATACTTGATTTATATGTGGATACCACATTTCTCTCTTTATTATTATTATTTTTAATAAAATGCTGAAGTGGTAGGTAGATACAAGATAAAGGTAGAAAACATAGTTTAGTGTTGTAAGAGAGCAAATGTAGATGATCAGGTGTGTGCCTGTAGACTATGTGTTAATCCAAGCTAGACAAGGGCAATAAAACATCCACGGATGCAGAAGATTTCTCTCAGAACGGGGGCAATTATTTCTTCAAAGACACTTTCTATTCCTTTTTCTCTCTTTTCTTCTTCTGGTACCTGTACAATGCTGATATTGTTCCATTTGGATTGGTCACATAGTTCTCTTAATATTGTTTTAGTCCTGGAGATCCTTTTATCTCTCTCTGCATCAGCTTCTGTGCGTCCCTGTTCTCTGATTTCTATTCCATTAATGGCCTCTTGCATCTCCTCGAGTCTGCTCTTAAGTCCTTCCACGGATTGTTTTATTTCTGTACTCTCTCCCATCTTTATCCATTAGCTCTTGCATTTTTTCTGCAGCCCCATCCGCATGGTTATTTTGAATTCTTTTTCAGGTAAATTGGTTAAATCTATGTCCCCTGGTTCCCTCTCAGGCAATGTCTGTGTGATTCTGGTCTGAATCAAATTCTTCTGCCTTTTCATGGCGATAGAGGTACCCGTGGGCGGTTGGTGGGTGTGTCACCTGGGAGAACAAAGTCCGTTTCCACTTGCTCATCGCCTTCCTCTCCTGTGAGAACGGCGACCCCTTGTGGCTTGTGTTGGGTAGCTGCTCTCCTCTGAGTCTGGTCTCAGGCTCCTGCTCCGCTATGGTGGGTCTGCGCCGGAGTGGGAATAGGCGGAAGGCTGTTTATCGCTGTGTGGGGCCTCATAGCTGTGCTGCCATCCA
Organism: Manis pentadactyla; assembly: GCF_030020395.1. Taxonomy (NCBI): domain Eukaryota; kingdom Metazoa; phylum Chordata; class Mammalia; order Pholidota; family Manidae; genus Manis; species Manis pentadactyla. Next base: position 35,393,156 of record NC_080028.1, read on the forward strand.
GGGGGTTGGGCGCCCGGAGTTCCCCGGGATTCCCAGCTGATGGGCTGAGTGTGCCAGACCACTTCCGTCCAGCTGTGAGTCCCTTTAAGACCTTCAAAAAGCACTCGCTTTTCTTTTTTCCCAGGGAAGCCGGCTGCGGGGACCCGTTTGCAGGTTTTACTGTTCCGTTTCCCTAGTATCCAGCACACAACACACTGTGTGTCTGCACTCCCAGTGCGTATGACTAGGGCTGGCTGTTTAGCAGCAGTCCTGGGCTCCCTCTCCCTCCCCGCTCTGACTCCTCTTCTCCCGCCGTGGAGCTAGGGTCAGGCGCACGCTCAGTTCCCGCCGGGCCTCGACTTGTATCTTATCCCCTTCATGAGGTGCTGGGTTCTCGCATATGTAGATGTAGCCTGGCTGTTGTCCTGTATCTTCTCGTCTCACTTTTAGGAATAGTTGTATTTGTTGTATTTTCAAAAATATATATGGTTTTTGGAGATTTCCGCTGCCCTACACATGCTGCCATCTTGGCTCCCTGTTCCTTCAGTTTTCCTTCGTTGTTATACTCCACAAATGAGGGAAATCATTTGGCACTTGTCTTTCTCTGCCTTGCTTATTTCACTGAGCAGAATGTCCACCAGCTCCATCTGTGTTGTAGGAAATGGTAGGATTTGTCTCTTTGTTATGGCTGAATACTATTCCATTGTGTATATGTACCATATCTTCTTTATCCATTCATCTACTGATGGACACTTAGGTTGCTTCCATATCTTGGCTATTGTAAATAGTACTGCAATAAACATAGGAGTGCATATGTCTTTTTTTTTTTTGAGAGGGCATCTCTCATATTTATTGATCAAATGGTTGTTAACAATAAAATTCTGTATAGGGGACTCAATGCTCAATGCACAATCATTAATCCACCCCAGGCCTAATTTTTGTCAGTCTCCAATCTTCTGAGGCATAACAAACAAGTTCTTACATGGAGAACAAATTCTTACATAGTGAATAAGTTCTTACATGGTGAATAGTACAAGGGCAGTCATCACAGAAACTTTCGGTTTTGATCACGCATTATGAACTATAAACAATCAGGTCAAATATGAATATTCGTTTGATTTTTATACTTGATTTATATGTGGATACCACATTTCTCCCTTTATTATTATTATTATTATTATTTTTAATAAAATGCTGAAGTGGTAGGTGGATGCAAGATAAAGGTAGAAAACATAGTTTAGTGTTGTAAGAGAGCAAATGTAGATGATCAGGTGTGTGCCTGTAGACTGTGTGTTAATCCAAGCTAGACAAGGGCAATAAAACATCCATGGATTCAGAAGATTTCTCTCAAAACAGGGGGGGGTGAGGTTCTAAGCCTCACCTCTGTTGATCCCCAATTTCTCACCTGATGGCCCCCCTGTGACTGTGCCTGTCTTAGGTTGTTCCTCCCTTGAGGAATCTTACCCATCTCTGGCTAACCAGTCATTTTCCGGGGCCATACAGGGAAATATAAAGTTGGTAAGTGGGAGAGAGGCCATATTGTTTGAAAAGGTTAGCTTTTTACTTCTTTGTAGATTTATGCCCTGTGGCTTCTATGCCCAGCATTTGTCTTGAGGTATCTTTACCACTTGGAGGAATTATGATACTCGGTAAATTCGATATGAGGCACGTATTCTATTTAAGGGTTGTAATTAGGAAGGAAGAAGAAAAGCTATAGAAGTAGCAGGTGGAAGAAAACATGGGAAGATTATTTCTTTGACATATCTTCTTGTAGAGTAACTTCAGCATGTATAGGTTTTAAACTACTAATTAAATTTTGCACACACATTAACATAATAGGAATACAGTTACATAACCAAAGCAGATCTATAATTACCAGCCATCTCCAGTGAAACCAAGAAAACCAGTCAGGCATCCCATATGTCTTTTTGAATCTGAGATGTTGAATTCTTGTGTAAGTTTCAAGGAGTGGGATTCCTGGGTTAAATGGTATTTCTATTTTTAGTTTTTTGAGGAACCTCCATATTGCTTTCTGCAATGGTTGAAGTAGCTTACATTCCCACCAGCAGTGTAGGAGGGTTCCCCTTTCTCTGCATCCTCGCCGGCATTTTTTGTTCTTAGAGTCTTTTTGATGCTGGCCATCCTTACTCGTGTGAGGTGATATCTCATTGTGGTTTTAATTTACATTTCCCTGATGTTTAGTGATGTGGAGCATCTTTTCATGTGTGTATTACCGATCTGAATTTCTTCTTTGGAGAACTGTCTCTTCATATCCTCTGCCCGTTTTTTTATTGGGTTATTTGCTTTTTGGGTGTTGAAGCGTGTGAGTTCTTTATATATTTTGGATGTTAGCCCCTTGTCGAGTATGTCATTTAAAAATATATTCTTCCATACTGTAGGATGCCTTTTTGTTCTGTGGATGGTGTCCTTTACCATACAGAAACTATTTAGTTTGATGGAGTCCCATGAGTTCATTTTTGCTTTTGTTTCCCTTGCTCTGAGGAGACGCGTTCAGGAAGAAGTTGCTCATGTGTATATTCAGGAGATTTTTGCCTATGTTTCCTTCTAAGAGTTTTATAGTTTCATGACTTACATTCAGGTCTTTGATCCATTTTGAGTTTACTTTTGTGTATGGGGTTAAACAATAATCCAGTTTCATTCTCTTGCATGTAGCTGCCCAGTTTTGCCAACACCAGCTATTGAAGAGGCTGTCATTTCCCCATTGTATGTCCATGGCTCCTTTATCATATATTTATTGACCATATATGCTTGGGTTTATGTCAGGGCTCTTTAGTCTCTTCCATTGGTCTATGGGTCTGTTCTTGTGCCAGTACCAAATTGTCTTGATTACTGTGGCTTTGTAGTAGAGCTTCAAGTTGGGAAGTGTGATCCCCTGGCTTTATTCTTCCTTCTCAGGATTTATTTGGCTATTTGGGGTCTTTTGTGGTTCCATGTGAATTTTAGAACTATTTGTTCCAGTTTGTTGAAGAATGCTGTCGGTATTTTGGTAGGGATTGCATTGAATCTATCAATTGCTTTGGGCAGGATGGCCGTTTTGACAATATTAATTCTTCCTAGCCAAGAAGATAGGATGAATTTCCATTTATTAGTACATCTTTAATTTCTCTTAGGAGTGTCTTGTAGTTTTCAGGGTATAGGTCTTTCAGGTCTTTCACTTCCTTGATTAGGTTTATTCCTAGGTATTTTATTCTTTTTGATGCAATTGTGAATGGAATTGTTTTCCTGATTTCTCTTTTGGCTAGTTCATTGTTAGTGTATAGGAATGGAACAGATTTCTGTGTATTAATTTTGTATCCTGCAACTTTGCTGAATTCATATATTAGATCTAGTAGTTTTGGAGTAGATTCTTTAGGGTTTTTTATGTGCAATATCATGTCATCAGCAAACAGTGACAGTTCGGCTTCTTCCTTACCAATCTGGATGCTTTTTATTTCCTTGTTTTGTCTGATTGCCATGGTTGGGACTTCCAGTACTATTGTTAAATAAAAGCGGGGAGAGTGGGCATCCTTGTCTTTTTCCTGATCATTGGGGAAAAGCTTTCAGTTTCTTGCTGTTAAGTATGATGTTGGCTGTAGGTTTGTCTTATATAGCCTTTATTTTGTTGAGGTACTTGCCCTCTATACCCATTTTGTTAAGAGTTTTTATGAATGGATGTTGAATTTTGTTGAATGCTTTTTCAGCATCTATGGGGATGTTCATGTTTTTATCCTTCTTTTTGTTTATGTGGTGGATGATGTTGATGGATTTTCGAATGTCGTACCATCCTTGCATCCCTGAGATGAATCCCACTTGATCATGGTGTATGATCTTCCTGATGTATTTTTGAATTGAGTTTGCTAAGATTTTATTGAGTATTTTTGCATCTATGTTCATCAGGGATATTAGTCTGTAGTTTTATTTTTTTTGTGGTGTCTTTGCCTGGTTTTGGTATTAGAGTGATGCTGTCTTCATAGAATAAGTTTGGGAGTATTCCCACCTCTTCTATTTTTTGGAAAACTTAAGGATCATGGGTATTATGTCTTCTCTAAATGTCTGATACAGTTCTGTGGTGAAGCCATCTTGTCTGGGAATTTTGTTCTTGGCTAGTTTTTTGCTTACCAATTCAATTTCGTTGCTGGTATTTGGTCTGTTTAGTTTTTCTGTTTCTTCCTTCGTCAGTCTTGAAAAGTTGTATTTTTCTAGAAAGTTGTCCATTTCTTCTAGGTTTTCCACCTTGTTAGCATATAGGTTTTTATAGTACTCTCAAATAATTCTTTGTATTTCTGTGGTGTCTGTAGTGATTTTTCCTTTCTCATTTCTGATTCTGTTCATGTGTGTAGATTCTGTTTCTTAGTCTTTTTGAGTTTAGTGAGGCTCTTTTTGTGTCCTAGTATGTGGTCTATTCTGGAAAATGTTCCATGTGCACTTGAGAAGAATGTGCATCCTGCTGCTTTTGGGTGTAGAGTTCTGTAGATGTCTGTTAGGTCCATCTGTACTAGTGTGTTGTTTAGTACCTCTGTGTCCTTACTTATTTTCTATCTGGTTAGTCTTCCCTTTGGAGTGAGTGGTGTGTTGAATCTCCTAAAATGAATGCATTGCATCCTATTTCCTCCTTTAATTCTGTTAGTATTTGTTTCACATACGTGGTTGCTCATATGTTGAGTGCATGGGTATTTATAATGGTTATATCCTCTGTTTGACCCCTTTATCATTATGTAATGTTGTTCTTTGTCTCTTGTTACTTTCCTTGTTTTGAAGTCTATTTTGTCTGATGCAAGTACTGCAACACCTGCTTTTTTTTCCTATTATTTGCATGAAATATCTTTTTCCATCCCTTCACTTTTAGTTTGTGTATGTCTTTGAGTTTGAGGTGAGTCTCTTGTAGGCAGCATATGGATGGGTCTTGCTTTTTTATCCATTCTGTTACTCTGTGTCTTTTGATTTGTGCATTCAGTTCATTTACATTTAGGGTGATTATTGATAGGTATGTACTTACTGCCATTGCAGGCTTTGGATTCATGGTTACCAAAGGTTCAAGGGTAGCTTCTTTACTATCTAACCCTTTAACTTAACTTACTTGTTATACTATTATAAACACAGTCTGATGATTATTTCTCTCCCTTCTTATTCTTCCTCCTCTACTCTTTATATGTTAGGGTTTTTATTCTGTATTCTTTTGTGTTTCCTTTAACTGATTTTGTGGATAGCTGATTTTATTTTGCATTTAGTTAGTGTTTGGTTGGTCTACTTTCTTTGCTGTGGTTTTATTTTCTCTGGTGACATCTGTTTACCCTTAGGAGCACTTCCATCTAGAGCAATCTCTTTAAAATACACTGTAGGAGATGGTTTATAGGAGGTAAATTCCCTCATGTTTTGCTTACCTGGGGATTTTTTAATCCCTCCTTCAAATTTAAATGATAATCTTGCTAGACACAGTATTCATGGTTCAAGGCCCTTCAGTTTCATTGCATTGAATACATCATGGCATTCTCTTCTGGCCTGTAAGGTTTCTGCTGAGAGGTCTGATGATATAGCCTGATGGGTTTTCCTTTGTAGCTGATCTGTTTTCTCTCAGGGTGCTTTTAATAGGTTGTCCTTGTCTTTGATCTTTGCCATTTTAATTACTTTATGTATTGGTGTTATCCTCCTTGGGTCACTTGTGTTGGGAGATCTGTGGACCTCTGTGATCTGAGAGACTATTTCCTTCCCCAGATTGGGGAAGTTTTCAGCAATAATTTCTTCCGAGACATTTTTGTCCCCTTTTCTCTCTCTTCTTCTGGTACCCCTATAATGCAAATATTGTTCTGTTTGGATTGGATTGGTCACACAGTTCTCTTACTTTAATTCTTTCATTCCTAGAGATCCTTTTATCTCTCTCTGCCTCAGCTTCTCTGTGTTCATGTTCTCTGATTTCTATTCTGTTTACAGTCTCGTGCACCTCATCCAGTCTGCTCTTAAATCCTTCCATTGTTTTTTTCATTTCTGTTATCTCCCTCCGGAATTCATCCCTTAGCTCTTGCATATTTCTCTGTAGGTCCATCAGCATGCTAATGACTTTTATTTTGAATTCTTTTTCAGGAAGATTGGTAATTTCATTCTCACCAGGCCCTCTCTGTGGTGTTTGAGGGATTTTGGACCGAACAAGGTTCTTCTGCCTTTTCATGGCGCTGGAAGTGATTGCTGGTGAGTGGGGCATGTGTCAGCTGGGAGAACAAAAGTCCCTTCCTGCTTCCCCTTATATTCTTTATTTATATTTTTAATTTAGGGTTTTTAAAAATTAGGATTGTAAATACAGGTATGCCAGCAAAGGCAGCTTTATATTGGCTATAAAGTCAGGCTTGACAGATGGGCTTCCTCTTTATTGCTGGCTCCCATTGTATGGCAGGGGTTTTATTTCTAAGATCTGTTCCATACCCCCGCCCCCTGCTTTCAGACCCTGAGCAAACCTAAGATGGTGCTGCTGTGCTAAGACATGCTTTGTACTACTGCAGCAGTTTTCATGCACTGAGAACCTGGTCCTTCTGTGGGGACAATTTTGGGAGATGACTGTTACCTAGAAATTTCTGTAGAAGTCTTACTCAAGGTGCAGTTGAGGTATTTCCTACTCTGTACAACTTCTCTGAGTGCCCTAGGCAGAATTAATTACTACTTCTGTGCCATGACATCTGTGAGTAATACTGTTTTATCCTAACTATGCTAGGTCAATATATCTATATTAGATATCTACATTATGTGATCTCTATCCATCTTTCTTTCTTAAACCTAGTGTTTCTCAAGGTTTGGAGAACACCCCCACATTCTGAGAGAGCTTTTGTTCCACAATAAACAATAACTAATAATTTATTAAATGGATAAATAATCCACGTGAATTGATAAAATTTCCTCTTTTCTGACAAGCACAGTTTCATTATGTCCTTCATCACCAGTGTCCACTGAAAGTTATGCCAGAAACTTTTACAAGTTTTTTGCTTACCCCTGGGAGTCACTACTATGCAGTGATTAGAGTTGTGGCCATAATGTCTGGGTTTGAAGAAACAAGCAAGTGTCTTAAAGTCTCTCTGCTTCAGTTTCTTTACCTATAAAATAGAGATAAATTACTTACAAGCCATGTAATTTTGCGAGAATTAAATTAGTGCATCTAAAGTGCTAGATCAATGCCTGGCACGTTGTTTTGTAGTGACTCTCTCTTTCATCTTTATGGGGACATTGCCTGTTATGATGATATCATTAGACCCTGATGGTAGTAGATGATGATTTTTCATATAAAATCAAAGTAAAACGACAAATCTAGCTACTATTAAAATATTTAACTTTTTGAATTCTGTGTGTGAACGTGTTCTGAAAATGATCTCTATGGACAATAACAGATTATGACATTTAGATAATAATTCAAACTGGGAGAAATAATGTCTTCAGTGTGCTCTGTAACTACTGAAATATAACATCCTTTAAATATACTGTAAGATATTAAACATTTGGAGATAGATGAAAGTCTTTTTCTCCTTAAGAAGAGTTTTATGCATCCCATTAATGAATTTGCTACTAGGCGTTAATTGTTGTCTTCTAACTGAGGAGCCTGCTTTATTGAAATCTCTCTTCAGAGACTATGTACTAAGGGAAGACAAACCTTCATTCGTTCATTCATGTCCTGGCATTGTAGGTACAAGAGAGAATAAAGCATAGTTGTTTTTCTTAAGGAAATTATCATCTCTTTATTATTTCAGTAATATTAAAATCATATGTTCTGGCAGAATGTATTCACACTCTTTGAACCAGAATTCCATTTATGGTACTTTATAAACAGAGTAAAAATATGCAGATTCATATACAAGGTATCCATTAAAATACTAATTACAAAAGCAATAAAAATGATGAATTTTGAAACATCCTTTATATTTTCCAGACTTTCCATTAGAAACATGTTATTACTTAAATAATTAAAATTTTATTTAAAAAAATATGTTCTGGTGGGTTTACATGGGAGGATGAATAGAGGGTTAGCACAGTTGTGGAATTCCATGATCCATTAAAGGAGTGAGAAAGTGCTTAGGTCCTTGTTTGAGCCCTAGTTCCACCACTTACCTGCAGTATGACTTAGGCAAGTTCATTGTTTAAAATTCTGGACAGCTCAGTTTTTTCATATCTATAAAATGGGCATACTAGAAGTAGTTAAGAAGTTTGTTGTGAGGATTAAATCAAACAGTGTAGGCAACCTAAAAAAAATAAAATGAGAAATAGCTCAGTAAATACTTAAGGCTCTTACTGTTCTTCCTTAACACTCATTCCTTCCTTAATGGTTTTTCTCCACAACCTTCTTCCAGGCAGTCTAAACCAGGAATGGTGATGTTTTGCTTGGTCTGACAACTCCCACTACCTGGTAATAGCTAGCTAGAGGTTTCTGAGTCCTTCCCCAGAGCTCTCCCAAAACCGTCACCTGTTCCCTGTCTGTGTTGGCCAGTTCTGGGGGAGGAGAAATAGCAGTGCGCATGCCTTGGGTTTGCCATCCTTGCTCTAAACCTGTCTTCATACACACATTCTCCCCCTGTTCTCTTTTGGGTTTCATGTACTTTTTGTTCTTGCACCTTATTTTGATAGGAGTCTGTTAGCTCTTTTTTTTTTTTTTTTTTTTAATGTTTTGGCTGTTGCTGTTTCATAGCATAAATTACTTCTCATAATAGGGACATAATACAGACCTAGTCTTAGGTACTTTTTCTGCATTTTCTGGGCCTCTCATGGAACACAAACAGCCAGTTTGTAAGGCTGACTTGGTCATGCCTCATTTAAAGAAGTTAGGTTTTCTGTGAACTTTGTCTTTAATCATGAAGTAGAAAGTTCCTGCTGTATGTAGTATAAGGTAACCAAATGCAGAGGAACTTTTCCATAGAGATTTTGGTGTCCTTTAGGGCATGTGGATTTTGACCAGAAAAAATTTTTTTTTGTGTTAAATGGAATAATTTTTTAATTAATGATTGGGTATAAGTTATAAATCACCAATAAATTATAATTGGTGATTAATGAAATAGCCCTTAGCACATAGGCCACAATGATCTTAATTTGTAACACATCTTGGGAGTTTCCATAGAAATGAACTTAAGGACACTATCGAAAGTTTTTACTTTTCTTAATGACTTTTTCGACATTTGTAAGTCCAGGTGTTTATAAATTATCATACATCAGAACTTTATTTGTATTAAATCTTAACAGTTGGGTTTTGAAATAATTTGCTTGGATTTGGCACTTTTTTGTTATTTTAAATCAAAGAACAAATACATGTCAATTAATTTTATTTGACTCAGTTTGAAGGGCAGCTGAAGATGTTTTAATTACATCTCTCATTTAGGAATCAGAAGATGGGTTCCTAGGGTAAATTGCTTAACTCTAAAGGCCTCCACTACTTCTGTCCTGTAACATAACTCTAATGAATGATTGTCATGAACCTTAAAATTCTGTGCCCTCCCACCCCTACACACAAATCTTGCCAAAGTTCAGATTTTTCTCTACTGAATTTTTAATGTTAGTTATATATTAGGAACCCACATACATTTCCAAAGCTTGATTCTTTTTTCTAAATTAAATCTGAAAGACTATCACTTAAAAAAAAAACTGTATTTGATTTTGCTTAGATTGTTCTTTTGTTGATTAAAACATAGTTTCAACTCTATATGGTAACTGGCTCCTGCGATTAAAAAAAAAAAAACGGGCCCCCAGTTTCACCCCACAAACCTTCTATCATATTTATATTGACAAGTAATAAAATGAACAGGATTAAGCTCTAACACTCTGTAAAGTGGAAAAAAGCATTGCTGAACTATAAAGTAGTCCTGCAGAGAAATCTGTTAGAGAAAGAGAAGGTCTTTTACATACAGAAAAATCTGTCAGTCAGGCACTGGTATGCTCTGTATTGTTTTAACTGGAATTAAATAGTTTTACTTTATAGATATTTTACTGAGTTATTTGTTAAAAGAGTATTTAAGGCCTTTTAATAATACTTTTTAAAGTTTTGGACCTCAAAATGACCCTTAGGAGGCGGAAGGAGCTCCTGTTTACAGAACCTCAAATGAACAGCTCTGGCTGGGAAGAAAGCTGTTGGGAATAGATAGATGGTGGTTGCAGCATGTTAGAATAATGTCTCTTATCACAGTGATGGTTACTCCTTGCATATAGGTATTTTCTTTCTGAGTATCTGTACTTGAAAGCCAGTTTACATGTAAGGGAGACAGGTTGACAAGGAGAGGAGAGGAGACCTAGGGTGGCCAAGACAGGCAGGCATGGAGGGAGAAACATTGCTCATCTCTCACATACACCCTCTCTCTCTGTCTCTCTCTCTTTCACTCACACACACGCAACATGCATAGGGAGAGACAGAGACAGACAAATACATATAGAAGGAATGGGTGACACACACACGTTATCCTACAAGTAGCATTCTTTATTTTTGTTTGTTATTGGTGAAATGAAATGAAATCCCCCCTCTGCTTTAGGAAGGTCATTGAGGTTTTTTTGTTTTTTTGTTTGATTCAATGCTTTCATTAGGCAAATAGAGGCTTAAAACTCTATATTGTTTTGCATTTTAAATTGACTTAGGTACTTGAAAGCTAAAAAATGTGATATCTTAGAGTAATAAATAGGAGCTGTTATTTAACTTGGGATGTATCCAACTTGGTTTGGGGGAAAAATCATGAAGACACTTCCCATAGTTACCATGATGTCAACCAAGCTAGAGGATTTCTTCATAAACCACAACTCTTGTTAATTATTCCTTTAGTACAAGTCTGTCTCGCAAATTTTTCAGTGCTACCAAAATAACACTTCGTTAATGTTATTTTATTCACTTCTTCCTTTCTGAAAGTGGGTAGATCAAGTGACCTTCAACACTCATACTCTTGTAGACAGTTTAAATGTTGATTAGGTGCTAGGAGAACTTGATGTAAGGTAAATGTCCGTGAAATTAAAAATGTTTTTGTTCTCTCTGAGTTTAACAGTTTTAACATTGAGTATACTATGCTTTTTGTCCTTAGCCCATCTGATCTTTCTTAGGAAATAAATTTTAATTTGAGAACTCTGATTTCTCGGTGAATTTTTTGTTTTTGGCCCAATGCAGACTTGTATACAAAGGATTTTTGTCTAAGTGCAAGTGATGTTACTTACTCTGCTGTTCTACCTTACTTTGAGATTTGTGCCTTTTTTTATGAACTGTTTCAGTGGACCACCAGTCCTCAAATGGGAAATAGTCCTTTTATTAAGCTCCCAGGTTGAAAACAGGATGTTGGCATATACACAGTTTCTTATCTTTGGGGACATTAGCTAATGGTGAATTTAATTAGTCTCCTATATAAGAAATGCCATCCTGGGTCAGAGCAGTGATCCATCCATCCCAGACTGTCCTAAAGAACTGCTCCAAGGATACAGGTTACTATTGGAATTCAGTCATTCCTATAGGACACACGGGCCATTTTTTATTTCCCGTAACAGTATTCAGAATTCATGCATTCATTTAAACTTGTTAGCATGCAGTCTGTTCTGATTACATGTATTATATATGTATTAAGCTAAAATAACTACATTTGTTGGAATGGGTGATTCTAGGGGAAAACACCATTTATAATATGAACTTCAGTTTTTTCCTTGCTCATAAGCTGCTTCAGTTTTCTTCACCTGTAAAATGTAAAATGATTGCACAGGTTTCCTCCCTCCCCCCACTCTCAAAATCTTTTCTGTTATTTCTGGTATGGCCAATTTATGATGTTTGTCTTCCTCACCCTCATTCCTAGCATTTTTTTACCCTAAATGCCACTTAAATATAGAATGTTAAGCAAGCTCTTTTTGTATCATGAAGGAAGTGTAAGTTATAGAGGGTCATGAATTCTTTTGATTTGCATGACGGCTGTACTTAAAAGTTTTGTGGATTTTAGGAGAAACAGTTTTTCATAGCCAGGGGTCAGAGAAAATAGGTATAACTTACATTGTGTGCTTTGAGATATGCATTTATTGAAGACCCTTTTATGAGACATGAATTCTACTTTTTAACTTGCTGGAAACTGGTTGAAGACATTGGTCATTCCTTCTTTCTTTGTATAGTGTCCACCATGAGGAATTATCTTAGAGTTTGGTTGTGGGAAGAAACATCTATTACTTGCTGAAAATAATTATACCCTACCATAACCACTAAAGAAGGAATAGTGTTCTCCCCCTAGCTGATAAAAGGAATTTAGGGAAAAAATTGTAACTCTTCTTGGTTGGCTTGCATATTTGAAGTTATGGATTATCCCCTAGAAAACAAAGAGGCTTCAGTGAGTTTTATGAAAATTGTTTCCATTCTTGAGGAAGTTAATGGAATTGGGTGACAGTCTCTAGGGCACATACATATGATGACAGCATCTTCAAGAAGAGGCTATCAAATACTGGAGTTCTGTTACTCAAGTAACAGCTCCTTGGAATACTAGCAAAGGTAAACCTGCTTTAATACCAAGCCACTCTCTGTAGTGAATATTTTATTGTGTGTTGTATTACAATTCATGAAGAGCAATAAAGCCACAGACACTGTAATAATTTAGATTTGTATGTATCTCCATTATGTAAAATGTTGAAGATATACAAGAAACTGAACTCTGAACTCCAGAGCCCTGGAAAATATTTACTTGAAAAAATAACAGTTATTCATGCTATGTATGAGTGTATGCAACAGGAAGAAAGGGCAGAGAGAGAAAAAACTACTAAAATTTAGGGAGATTCTGTGTATGATCGTTTTTAAAAAACAAAAAGACTCTGTGCTCCGCACTCTCATTTGTTAAACACAAAACAAAATAGTAATTGCCGTTGATGATGCCCCAAACATTAATTTCAAAAGCAGACCATCCATTGTCTTTATTTAATCTTAAGGATAAGTCTGCACACAGTATTTTGTTGTCAAGAAAAAAAAAAGCACTAAAAATCCTAAGGTTTAATTAATTTTTTTATATTAAGGTATCATTGATATACACTCTTATGAAGGTTTCATATGAAAAACATAGTGGTTACTGCATTCACCCATATTATCAAGTCCCGCCCATCGCCTATTGAGGTTAGTGTCCATCAGTGTAGTAAGATGCCACAGAGTCACTACTTGCCTTCTCTGTTCTACACTGTCTTCCCTGTGACCGCCCCCTCCACCCCCAACAATGTGTACTAATCATAATACACCTCAAACCCTTCTCCCTTCCTCCCCATGCACCCTCTCCCACCCCTCCTCTTGGTAACCGCTAGTCCCTTCTTGGAGTTTGTGAGTCTGCTGCTGTTTTGTTCCTTCAGTTCTGCTTTGTTGTTTTATTCCACAAATAAGGCAAATCATTTGGTATTTGTCTTTCTTTGCCTGGCTTATTTCACTGAGCATACTATCCCCCAGCTCCATCCATGGTATTGCAAATGGTAAGATTTGTTTCTTTTTTATGGCTGAATAGTATTCCATTGTGTATATGTACCACATCTCCTTTATACATTCATCTACTGATGGACACTTAGGTTGCTTCCATATCTTGGCTATAGTAAATAGTACTGCAATAAACATAGGGGTGCATATGTCTCTTTGAATCTGAGAACTTGTATTCTTTGTGTAAATTCCTAGGAGTGAAATTCCTGGCTCAAATGGTATTTCTGTTTTTAGTTTTCTGAGGACCCTCCATATTGCTTTCCACAATGGTTGAAGTAGCTGACATTCCCACAAGCAATGTAGGAGGGTTTCCCTTTCTCCCCATCCTTGCCAGCATTTGTTGTTCTTAGTCTTTTGGGTGTTAGCCATCCCAACTGGTGTGAGGCAATACCTCATTATGGTTTTAATATGCATTTCCCTGATAATAAGTGATGTGGAACATCTTTATGTGTATGTTGGCCATCTGAATTTTTGGAGAAGTGTCTGTTCATATCCTTTGCCCAATTTTTAATATGGTTATTTGATTTTTGGGTGTTGAGGTGTGTGAGTTCTTTTTTGTTTTTTTTCTTTTTAACAGTGTTTTTTAAAAATTATGGTATTATTGATTTATACTCTAATGAAGGTTTCACATGAAAAAACAATGTAGTTACTGCATTCACCCATGTTATCGTGGTCCCCGCATACCCCATTGCAGTCACAGCCCAACAGTATAGTAAGATGCCACAGAGTCACTATTTGCCTTCTCTGTGCTACACTGTCTTCCCCACGATCCTCCCCACACCATGTTTGCCAATCACAATACCCCTAAAACCCTTTTTGCTTGCTCCCCACCCACCCTCCCAAACCCCTCCCCTTTGGTAACTGTTAGTCCCTTCTTGGAATCTGTGAGTTTTGTTGCTGTTTTGTTCCTTCAGTTTTGCTTCGTTGTTATACTCCACAAATGAGGGAGATGATTTGGTGCTTTTCTTTCTCTGCCTGGCGTATTTCACTGAGTATAATACTCTCCAGCTCCATCCATGTTGTTGCACATGGTAGGATTTGTTTTCTTCCTTTAGCTGAATAGTATTCCATTGTGTATATGTATGACATCTTTATACATTCATCTACTGATGGACACTTAGGTTGCTTCCATATCTTGCCTATTGTAAATAGTGCTGCAATAAACATAGGGGTACATATGTCTTTTTGAATTTGAGAAGTTATATTCTTTGGGTAAATTCCTTGGAGTGGAATTCCCAGGTCAAATGGTATTTCTATTTTTAGTTTTTGAGGAACCCCCATATTGTTTTCCACAATAATTGAACTAGCTGATATTCCCACCAGCAGTGTAGGAGGGTTCCCCTTTCTCCACATCCTCGCCAGCATTTGTTGTTCTTAGTATTTGCCATGCTGGCCATCCTTACTGGTGTGAGGTGATGTCTCATTGTGGTTTTTATTTGCATTTCCCTGATAATTAGTGATGGGGAGCATCTTTTCATGTGCCTGTTAGCCATATGGTCTTCAGCAGTGCACTCTCGGGGATGACGGGACCTCTTGGGCATTAAAAAAACCCCATTTTTAACTTCAAGGACAGTTTGTAATTTGAGTATATGCATCTTCGAGGTCATATGATGACCACTTGTAACCTGGGGCCAAGTAGCCCTATTTTATTGTCCCAAGCTACGGAGAAAGGAACAGGGATGAACTCGACACATAGGGGTGTTGTGGTCATATGACATCACATAGTTTCTTTTGATGGCAGTTCCATGCAAGTCTGACTAGAAAGGAGTGGGAAAGTTGAGTCATTACTTAGCACACGGTCATAGGCATGCTGAATTTAAAATAGTGCACATGCTTTTAGCAAGTGTCATGTTCACATGCCAGAAACCATTTGGTGTCAGTTGAACAAGAACATCCATTGCATTAAGTGAATTTCGTTAAATTACATTAGATTGGATTTTACTTTGTAAGTTTGTTTTGGTTTTATTGTTTATAATGGCTGTAAACATTGGGAAGTTATACCTGGGTTATGTTGGAATATATTTAAGTAATGTTGCAATAAAAAGAAGTTGTCAATACCAAGAACATTTAATCAATTCTTCCTTTCAGTTGATCCATAGTTTTTCATACCCAAGTTCAGGAAATAATGATCCAAGGACTGAGGGCAAACTCCTTGGACCAGTACATGAGGCCCTTTGCATTTTCTCTCTCCACCCTTTAGTCTCATTCCTGCACTTTTGCCCTGTGCCTGCTCCTTCTTACTTGGCTAGAGCTCCTTGACAGCACTACCAACCTACATGAATGAAGGAATTAACATGTAATGGAAGGCAAAAAAAAAGGAAGAAGGTTATTCCATAGACCTAATGGTGAACTCCTAAGGTTAAAATAATAAGATGTCTCTTTTGAAATGCAGGCTGGGAAACATTCCAGCCTCTCCTATCTCCTCAGCCACAATTTTATTTTTGAGTAAGTCATTTACAGGCAGAAAGGGTGGGAGGAAACGAGGGACAGAAGGAGGAAAGGAGAGAAAGAAGGGGGGAGAGGGATGGGGGAGGAAGGGAAAGAGGAAGACAAGGAGAGGGAGATTGAGATTCAAAACTAACACCCCTAAGGGTCAGAGGCAGCCTGTATCCCAAGGGAAGGAATCACCTCCCCATGGTGTTTCAACTTGGAAATTCTCAGAAGATCAGAGAGATGGTCCGCTTTGCCACTGGTCCCATAGCATGTCAGCTGTTCCCCTCCCACCCCTTTTAACTTCCAAAAGAAGACTGATTCATTTAAACACACTTTTATGTGTACATTTAGTCCAGGAAGTTATTTGCTTTAAATGTTCATGCATAGGAATGTGAATTCAGATCAGCTGATGATGGGGGCAGACACCTGGCTGCAGTAGGGCATAAACAACTAGGCACACAGAACTGCACAGCTTGTGTGATCGCCAGGGCCCGTCAGTTCCAAAATTCTATGTTCATATGTTCAGATGATCAACAGCAGGGGGTCCCGGCTATAATATCATTCTCCTAAGGAGCATTTGGGTGCGCTGTGTAGCCAATGTCATCCCCTAAAACAGAACTTCCTTCTTTTCTTCTTTCCTTCCACCATTCAATAATCGCCAGGTGCCGGGGACTGTGCTGAGCCTGGCTAGTCATTGATCCTGATCAAACACAACAAAATTATAAAATAGGTTCCTCTTGTATCTGCATAAAGCTTTACAGAGAGACAATTTGGTTGTAACAAAAGAGGCTGTCTGCCTGGGTTCTTTCCCTAGAAATGTGCATTTTAATACTGCCTTTGGAGATGAGGAGACCTGGGTGTTCTCAGTTCTCTTACCTGGAGCAAGTCACTGACTTCTTATAACATTATAAAATAACTCTTATAACCTCCATAAAATGATAAAGGAAAACACCTGCTCTTTTTTTACATAAAGTACAGTGATGAGGGAGGGATAAAATAAAATGAGATGATTCATGTGAAAGCGTTGTTAACTGCATAATGTACTAAACAAAAGTCTGGGAGGGTTATGGTCCCTGGCATGTCTTTCCTGCCTCTCGTTAGAACATTGCATCCTATATAAATAAAGGTCATCATGTAAACAAGGCCTTAGCTTCATACTGTTCAACAGCTACGGTCGACACCCTCAGTCATTCTGCTGGACAAGGGTACCAGATGGAACCAGGCTGGGGCTGGCTGCCTCCAGACAGAGGCAGACACCTACCGCCGCTGGGGGGACACGTCTGGGGGATGCGCACTGTGAATGAGGGTCCATTGCTGCTTGGAATCCTGAGCTGCAGGGAGAGATAGAAAACAGCCAGATGCAAGCTGTCCATGCTTGCTGGTGTCCTCTCCCTGAGCACTTTCCCATGGACAGCAGTTGTTCAAGAGAACTGAGGGCGCTCCCAGAGATTCTCGGTTACTTTCATTACATTTCTCACTGCACGCAAATGGTGAGACAAAGCCATCTTCTGCCTTCTGGGAGCTGTATGTAAACACTGGCTTTAAATCCCAGTGATAACTTAGTTTATTAATTCTGTATTGCCTACCCTCCCCCTACAGCCTCACTGCTGCCTTCTGGTGTGTCTACCACAGGCAGAAATGCACACTGGGGAGGAAATGCTGGGAATAAAGGGCTTTTCCTGTGATGGAAATACCCACTTTGTCCCCTGTTCCCTTGCCTTTAGGAAATACACACTTCCTCTTCAAGAGAAGAGACCTACACTATTAGTACCAGGAGGCGTTTTTCCCACTGCCATCTTTAACCTCATATTCAGCTACTCACTCCTTCCTTCTTAAGTTTAGTACACAGTGGTTGAGGACCAAGATGTGCCAGGTGCTGTTCTAAGTGCTTATACTAAAGCACTGAACACAAGAGACAGGGTCCCTGCTTTTATGCAGCTTTTGTGTGGAAAGGACACAGTCAGTAAAACAAGTACATGTGTAAGACGGCTTTATATACTGAGCAAAATAGAAGGAGTGACATGATAGAG
The DNA here is from genome assembly GCF_030020395.1 of Manis pentadactyla. NCBI lineage: Eukaryota > Metazoa > Chordata > Mammalia > Pholidota > Manidae > Manis > Manis pentadactyla. The sequence goes on from NC_080028.1 coordinate 35,411,003, forward strand.
GACGGGGGTATCTGGGGAGGACTCTGAGGAGGTGCATTTCAGCTGAAACCTGAGGACAAGATTCTGCTGCAGGTGGGTGGGGGCAGCGCATTCCGCTTTAGGGAAACACCGAGGACGGTCCGAAAAGCTCCCGTCTCACTCGCTCAGAAGCCGACGATCGCTTTGCTGAAATTGAGAACAGCTAAATGTCCAGATTCCCAAGCCAGTTTTCTTCTCTCTACACCATGTCACTAATGGGTGCCCACAGATTTAAGAACATGCAAAAGGGGGACAATGGACTTGCCTGCTGATTGTCCCCCTCCTGCAGGGCTCTCTCCCGTTAAGACAATAACACAGATTGTATAGCTGGTCTCAAGGCCCTGCTTTTCCTCAGTCACCCCTATTTCTGGCTAAGCCTCTAAAACCTTTGCTGAGATCTATGCCTACAATGCTTACTGAAGCCAAAATTATTACACAGTTATTCCCCTTAACTACTACTACTATTAGAAATCTTGACCATTTATCTTCAGACACGGACCTCAATCTGGGAACTTACAATGGGCCTGATGTAATGTCCATTTAAGGAGGGATACCGGTGTATATGGGTTTGTTTTGCCCTGATGGGCTTGCTCAAGAATGCAGACTGGGAAAACTCTCTATACAAACCAGTGATACATAACAAAGAGAAGCAGGCTTCAGATAGGAAAATTATTTACTAGATGTTAAGAGCTGTCAACTGGCAATGGAACACCCCATGAGGACATTTTTATGTAAATTCCCCCAGACGGGTAAAGGAAATGGTTTTACAGGGCCCCTTTCCATTCTCTTCTCTGTTTACATGCCCATCAGCCCTGGGAGTATTTGAAACACACAGCAATCATTTTTCCCCATTATACAGTATAAGGAACAGAAGAAAATACTCTGCAACTCACATCAAACAAGGTGAGTGTTGCAAATATACAAGATTTTTAGGCCAACTCAAGAGGCTCTTTTGTCTCTTTGACAAGTAATGGCACAGGTCTTCCTGCCTCCTTGTTTAAAACCTGCCCCTGAGTCCATCCAAGGGGCTGACTTTGATCTTCCCCATGTTGTGTGCCATGCCCATCTTCATTAGGATATGCTGCTCATTTCTTCTTCATGGTAAATCTTTGCATACATCATTCATTTTCTCATACTGATGACACGTTTATTAAGCATCTACTAGGAGCCTACAGTATGTCAGGCTTGGGGATACCAGCCTATTCACCATTATGGACAAGGACACATGGCTCCAGCCCACATGAAGCTTGATACAAAGGGACGTAGACAAATAGGCCAGAATGACATGGGGTGACAAGTACTTTGATAGAATAAAACAAGAGGTATGGGGAACACAGAGGAGAGAAAGAGGAATGCTACTGAGGTAGGGCAGGCACATGGGACAAGCATCGTGATTAATTTTTCCTGCCTATGATAAAAATGCAAAGGTACAAAGAGTATAGAAAGAACAGGAGGGACTCCATCTTAAGGCTAAGATTCCATTTTAAAAACCAGGGAGTTAGGAGGTAAGATTCCTCCTATTTATAAAGATACCATATTTTATGGTAATCAACCAATAATCGACCCTATGTTAAGGCAGGGTAAGCAGTTCTAAATGATATGTCCCCACTGCTTGAGGGTAACCACTATCTTGGAGAAGAACAGGATCAATGAATTTCTTGTGTTGTTTATCTTACAGAATTTCTAGAGGACTGACTGTGGATAGTGACATAATGTCTCTTACTGGAGATACACATCATGAGACACCACGTCAAGCCTATGCCTCTAGCCCGTTATCCCATTCTTGAAAACCTTAAAAGACAAAATCCTAAGCCCTTAAGCACACCTCCTCTCTAAGGCTGCCTGCACTCCCCTTTCTTCAAGCGTGTACTTTGCCTTAAATAAAGACTTCTCACTACTCAACTTACTGTGTTTGGTCTCTGTGCTCTTCCAGTGGTAAGCATCTTTGTGACTTTGCTATTTCATTCCATTTTCTAGAATTTAAGCAGAAGTTTTCACTTGCTGTCCTACTTCAGAAAAATAGGGAAGGGCTACTGAGGTCTCTGATTTGGGCTTCAGGCTTCTGTCACCTGGGTGACTTGGACAGGACGGCAGCTGTAAGATCATGTCTTTAGTAGCCTCCCAAAAAACCTTTCTTTGTTTTGGGAAATTCTCAAAATATAAACTCACTCCATCCAATGCTCTATGGCTCCTCCAAATCCTGGGGTGGTAGGTAGGGGTTTAGTTCCCATGCTGGGCAGATTCAAGTGGACACAGATGCCAGGTGACCCTGGCTTCAGGAATTAGGAAGAGATCTGCCCTGTGCCAAGCAGGAGTTTAATCAACTTTCCTTTCCTCCCTCTGCTCTTCTGGCTCTGTACAGCCTGCATAGTCGCAGCCAAGCACTACTGCTCTTGCTTTAATGAATTCCTTCCTTGCCTACACTCATCAGACCTGTTTGAGAATTTTTTCCCAGAGTCAAGAACCCTCCACCACCCAGGTCGAGGTTTCCCCTAGAGCAGAGCGAGCGACCTCCTCAGACGCAGCTGCCTGACAACAGTACTATTCTAAGGAAGGGCAAAAAAATTTCCCCTTTCCTGCTGGTGTCATCTTCTGGGTCTGCCCATTGCCTGTCTTCTTTCTTCTGGCTCTGTCTGGCAAGCCCCTGTTCTGCATCATTTTTGCCAAACAAAGCTTCACTCCTGGCCTCCTCTGGCTACCCCTGTACCAAATGGCCAATGGTTTCCTGTTTATAGGAATGGAGGCCTACTGTCTCAGTGGGACAAGGATTTGTTTGTTGTTTCCCTTTTACTTTTAATATGTTGCTTGATGTCCCTCAGTTTGAAGATGCTTCTGTGATGTTGCAGACATAACGTTTGCCTGCTGATCTCAGCCAGAAGGTTGTCACGAAGCAGCATTCCTCGGGACGCGAAGCGTTTGCTCCCATAACTTCCCAGGAATTATGATGTCCTTGTGTTATATAGGCACCTTGTGACATATCCAGATTAAGGGCTTAGAAGAAGAGTTTTGTGGCAGTGGAGAAAATTCTGTCTTAAGATAACAACCATATATGGGAATAAAACCAGCTCCTGAGGCTTCATTAGACTTGAGCTCTAACCCAATGATACAGGGTAGAAATAACAATATTAAATCAACTATTCAAATGAGGAGATGTGCATCACTTCCAAGTCCAATAAGTGTGACCTTCAGCACTTATTTATTACACATTGGCTGACTATACTGAGTAGAAAAAATGGATTCATAAAGTCTATTAGATACTTCTGGGGAGGGGGTGAGATTTTTCAAGATGAACTGTATATATTTCTGTGCCAATGACCACAGATCTCACTGTGTGATTCTTACCCAGCCCACATCAAATGCTCTGTTCTGTTCTAGGGACCCTCTTCCTTTAACAGAACTGTTACTTTGCTAGGGTACCCATTGGATTGAGACTGTGAATTTATAAGGTTTCGGTGTTATTTCTTCCACCACACAGACATCAGAGGCAAACACCCTCTGCATCTCTGACTCAGGCCTTATCCGATAAGCAAGCACCATAGAGCTGGGTGAACAGGAATCTCAGACAAGGGCCTGAGTCATCTTAGATGAGGGCCTCAGTGGGGCAGTTCTGGGCCCCATGCTTTTCTTCCATAGCTGTGCTGACAGTGTCCTCAAAGAATCCTTGGCCTCAAAACTCCCCCACTGGTCTCTCAATTCCAGAGCTTGGAATTGTTTATTTTATATATAACCAATCCTGGGGGGGTTTTTTCTTATTACCCAGATAATATATGTTCCTTGTTGAATAGAAAATTAAAGTTAAAAGTATGAAGTTAATCAGAAATCCAACCTCTTTAGATTGTTAACATCTTGTTGATTTTTTTGGACTCTTCAGTATGCACTCTACATACATTGTATGTGTGCATGTCTGCACACATTTTAAATGTCTGCTGTACATGTTTGAGAATTTATTTTTTTCTGTTAGTTCCTTATTATAGACTTTTTAATATTATCACATGTTCTTCTATATCATTGTAATGGATGCATAATTTATTATATAGAGAGGTTTGATTAAACCACTCCATGTGGGTTATTTAGTTTCCAGTTTTTCACAAATTTAAAAACAAAAAGACCATTTCTCACAGTAAAATTTTTGCAAGGAATTTCTCAATGTTTAGCTTTAGGAGCATTTCTCTGGGTCAAAGCCAACTAGGGTGTCTTAGCCCAGCTGGGCCGCTCTAACAAGTACAATAGTCTGGGTGGCTTATAAACAACAGAAATTTATTCCTCGCAATCCTGGCGGCCAGAGTCTGAGATCGGTGTGCCAGCACGGCTGGGCTCTGGTGAGTCCTTCTGTGAGGTGCAGACTGCCAGCTTTCACTGCCTCCTCACGTGGCAGAGAGCAGTGAGCTCTCCTGTGGCTCTTCTAAGGGCGCCGACCCCACTCACGAGGCTCTGTCCTCACGACCTCAGCTAATTACTTTCCAGAGGCCTCACCTTCTAATACCACATTGTGCGGTAGGGTTTCAACATATGAATTTTGCTGGGACACAAACATTCCATCCATAATACTAGGTAACCTATGACAGGAGACAGATTCATAGAATCATAGATTCTTTTCAAGAGGAAAGTTAGTGATTCTGTTAGCTGAAATATGAATAATATTAATAAAACCTAATTCATCTTTTCTTTCTTTTTGTTTGCATCTCTATTCTAGGTTGCCCTCAGCCCATGAACAGTGCCCATCGCACTCGCGGAGGGCACACACTAGACTGCTGGCTTGGCAAGTCCTCTTGAGTCTCATCTGCATCTCCTCAGAGACAAAACCAACACTTTCCATCCTCTGGAGGACCTGTTTGGGACACTCTCAAGAGAGAAAAAGGGACAAGCCAGTGCTGGAATATTTTCTCTTTGTGTTAGTGCAGCTTTCTGCCCACAGCGCTTGCATAAGGATAGCCATACTAACCACCCCATATGCTGCCTACACATCTGGACACGCACAGCGAGCATGCTAGAGCTGGCCTGATGCATCCAGCCACTGCCTGCAAGTCTCCTGAGTTTGCTGTGCTCTCTTCTTCAACTCCCACCGCTCACTCCCACTTCCTCCCTGACTCTTACACACAGGATGGATGGGGGGGCTTCCACACGGGGGCTGCAGAACCCAAAGCCAGGATGGTGGCACAGGTGCCGGCTCTCAGCTGTCATCCTTAAAACTCCCTAACTAGCACCACTGAACTTCAAGTCTCCTTTCTCCTGGTAGCTGCTTCTGCCGGGCCTTTGCCTATCCTGGGAGGTGAGGGCTGGAGTTTTTCAGAGCAAGAGCCTGCTCCTGGAGGGCTGGAAACAATGCAAATCCTTGGCCGATTCATTGTTTCCGACCTTCTTCAAGTGGCCCCGGTCCTTGGAGAACTAAAGAGGGGTTCTCTCTCAACTATAGACTTTTGTCTGTTTCCTTCCTTTCCAGAGCAATAGCATATTATGGGATGGCCTTTCTCTTTCTTTAGGTACTGCCTTCCACCCCTACACCCCAATGTTGGAAGCAGGACCCTTAAAACCTTGCCGGAGCCTTTCACACTTTGAACACCAAAACCTGCAGGTCTGATGTGGGAGGAGTCCCCTTCCACATGGGCTCCGGCACCCTCGTGGGGCCTTGTAGTTCCTGTATGTTCTTGTCCTTCATTTCCTGTTTAGTTTTGTTAATTGAAGGAAATAAGGGGTTCCGCCTCTGGCATGTCAGCCGGAGCTCCTGCTGCAGCTTGCTCCTCAGAAGTATCTTAAGACCTGCCCTATCTATCTTTCTGTGTCTTTTTTTTCCCTACTGCTTTCTATAACAAGGTTTCCAGATTCAGTTTATAAGCAGAGGTCATTCTCCTTCCCTGGATATCTGGTTAGAAATTTGACCTGCACAGTCCTATGGCTGCTGACACCCTCCGAGGCTGGCTGGAAAATCTTCACCTTCCTGCCCCTGACAGCAGGCAGTGTTTGCCTTGAAGCCCCAAGTGATCTCAGACACCAGCTGCCTGAGGCTTTCTACCAGCCTTCTTCTGTCTACATCTGCTCCCTGCCCTTTTTCAGTGTTGTAGCATCACAGACGTATGCTCTGGCCATGACTGGAAGGTACTCGCCTGACCCCCTCCCATCCCCCCACCCACCCCAGGTGCTGGAGCAGGGCTTCTGAAATAGTGCCAACTTGGAGGAACAAGTCTCTTTGGCAAATGAGTGCCCTGCATCTCCAACTAGTGGTTCTAATGCACAAACCTAGTTAGAAAATTTTACATAAAGTCAACATAAATAATCCAGCTTGATGAATTTTCAAAAGCTGAATATTCCCAGGTAACAGGCACCCAGATCAAAAAGCATATTATCAGAAGCCCAAAGCACTTCTCATGTTCCTTTCTAGTCTCTCTAGACTTCTAGCAAAGTAGAGTCATGTTACCTTGTTATAATCTTATCTAGATAGAAATACACACTATATACTCTTTGTGTCTGACTTTTGCTCAGCATTTATGTTTGTGCAGCTTATCCATATCATGCTTGGGCTTGTAGATTATGAATTTCATGTACTGTGGAGTATTCTACCATGTGAACATACCATATTTATGAAAAATCCATTTTACTATTTTGCTCCAGTTCTTGCTTCAGATTTGGCCATTACAAACAGACTATAAACACTGTATTACCTGTGTTTTGGCATTCCTGTTGGGTCTACATAGGCGTAGAAACGCTGGGCCGTGGGATGTGCTTTTGCTATATGCTGCCGGTTTTTCAAATTGTATGAGGGTTTCTTCCTCCCCATCCTCACCACACTCACAACTTCCCGTGTTTTCATTTTAGCCACCCTGGTGGGTGTGCGGTGGTATCTTACTCTGGTTTTAGCTTGCATTTCATTAGCCTGGCTTTGTGGCAGCCTCAGGTATGAAGTTAGGACATCTAATGAGGGAAGTCACTGCAAGACTATGCCTGCTATCACTTTCAGGGGATGCAGGCTTTCCCCTTACTTTAGAAATACCTGGTTTGCAGAGGCTGGCTTAAAAATCCGGAGTCAATCAGGCAGCTCTGTTCTGAGAGAACATTTTATTGTTCACAGGCCTAGACACATCCCAAAGCAGAATGCAAGTGACAATGCTACACTCATTTGCTCATCTACAAACAACTGTAGAGTTTTATGTATGCCAGGCACTGTTCCAGATGTTAAGAAATATCAGTGCAAAATAGAGTACAAACTCTTAAGTGGCTCATACTTTAAGGTGACAAGAGACACAATAAACAAAAGGTATGTAAAATAGCTTGTCAGGCAGTGATCCATGCTCCAGAGACACGTGAAGCTAGGGAGGGGTAAGGAGGGCTGGCACAGCCTTAAGTAGAATGGGCAGGAATGGCCTTGCCTATAAGTTGACATGTGAGCAAAGTCCTTCAACTGACTTGGAAACAATTAGTCTGAGTACTGGGAGAACATTCTAGGGGAATCAACATATGAAAATGCCCTGAGATGGCAGCATGTTTGAGGAACAGCAAAGAGGCTGTTAGGAACAGGGTGAATAAGAGGTGATGGGGTACAGAGAAGATGAAGGCTGTGTTGGGCCCTATAGGCAATTCTGAGAACTCTGGCTTTCCCTCAGCTTTGAGTGAAATATCCTCAGAGCTGCTCTGGTTCCACCTCTGTGAAGCCTCTTTGAAGTACCACAGCTTCCTCTCAACTGCGACTGCTTGGCTCTCCTCCCACGGCCTGGGCTGGGTCAGGTGGATATCCCTTCCCCCTTGCATCGTTTCTAGTGATTTTGAGGTCATTTGGCTGCTGCAACAGAAAGGAGAAGGATCAGATGGTGCTTGAGGATATTCATTTTTCTCTGATACATTGAACACTATTAGAGTTCAAACATTCCCTAAGGAATCCCCAGGCTGTAACCCCAACTGGGCCTCAGCAGCATGTGAGCACCAACAGGCACAGTAACAGTCTAATTCGAAAGTCTGTGGGATCTATATTTCCCATCTGCATTGTAGGAAACCATTTTCCATTTTCAAGGTCCCTCACCCTGACCATGTGTCTCTTGGGGAAAATCCAACACATACTCTTGATTCAGGCAAACACAGCTGTAACTTTTCTGAAAAGGAATAGGATGGAGGGGTCTTGGTATCAGAATAGGCTGAGCAGAAGAGAAAAATCCAGAAGAAGAAAGTGATAGTATACGATAAAGGGAGTATTGATCATTAAATGGTGTTGGAGAAATCTGGCTAACCAGTGAGGAAAAAAGTAGACTCTTTGCTCTGTAATTAATAACAAAATCAATTTCTGTAAAAATCCTAGAAGAAAATACGAGGATTTTTATTTTGCAACATAGATATAGGAAAAGACTTTCCATATCATCTAAAAAGTAACCCATCATCACCATTGTTGTCATCCTCTGACACTCTGTGTCAAACATAATTCTATGTTTTACCTATATTAAATAATTTAACCCTCACAACTTGATAGGTATTTACTATTCGTTTCTCTCATTTTCCAGATGATAAAATGGAAGCACAGAAAGGTTAAGTAATTTTCCCAAGGTCCCAACAAGTGGTGGTGCCGGGATTTGAACCAAACAAGTGTGACTTTAGGGTCCATATTTCTAAATCACTAAACTGCAAAGGAGAACACTGAGAGATCTGAGTATGTGAATTAAAAACTAGATGGAAAAAAAATCATGTAAAGGACAAATGATGAATGGGGAAAAACCATGCTACATACATAACAGATTAAACCATTAGTATCATTTAAAGAAAACAATTTCTCAAATGTTATTGCCTAGAACACCAGTGTTCTGAATGATGCCAATGGGTGTTGTGTGGAAAAACAAAGTTTTGATGGTCAATTAAGTTTAGGAAATGATGTGTTAAATATGACCACAGAAGTCTTTCACACTTCTCAGCACACCTATTATTAGCTCACAGGGCAATGAAGTTCCCTGAAATACAGCCTAGAAAATGTCATCTTTGTATGTAATGAGTTGCTAAAATCAGGAAGGAAAATATGAATATTTGAATAGAAAAATAGGCGTCAGAGAGGTCCAAGATGGTGGCATAAAAAAGACCCTGAATCCACTTCCTCCCACATACATATCACATGTACACCTACTGATTGCACAACACCGTCTGCACAGTGAGGGCTGAAGAGACCTCTTGAAAAATGGCAGAAGAGATGGAGACATGGTAATGGTGGGAAAACCCTTCCCTAACAAGGCAACCTGCAGTAGGGATAGATATTACTGAGGGATCTTCACACAGGTTTGCCTGCACTGGGACACAGAAAAACACATGGTTTAAATGTCAATTAGATTGTAAGTAAAGGAATTCAACTTAGTAACTCTGGAATGTGCCAAGTGGTGGGGAACTGCTGCTGGAACTCTTTCTGGGATCAGAGGTATGGGGAGTTCCATTGTTTATATTCCACACATTGACAGCACAGAGGGAATCAAGGTCCGGATGCCCACAGCAGCTCAGAGAACCCGTGAGGCAACTCTCCACCCAAACACAAAGCACCTACCTGAGATCTGGCAGTGCCATCAAAGTGCCCCACACTATGCACAGTGGAAGACACCTGTACCACAACCCTCCAACCCCCAGCCCTACAAAGTGCCCCCAGCCTGGCACACACTGGGACTCCCCCACCCTATACTCACCTGGCTTCCAGCTAGCCAAGGCCACCAGACACACACAGTCTACCCAGGGGAGGTCCACTCCTTCAAGACTGGGAGAAGAGGTGTTTCACCTAACTCATAGCAACAAACACAGAGAGTAAAAAAAAAAAAAAAAATGAGGTGATAAGGAATATGATCCAAATGAAATATCAAGACAAAACTGCATAAAATGAACTAAACAAAACAGAGTTAAGCAATTCACCTGATAAAGAGTTCAGATTAATGATTACAAAGATATACCCCCAACTTCAGAGTGGATGACCTCAGGGAGGACTTCAACAAAGAGATAGAAAATTTGAAAAACAATCAGAACTGAATATGAAATAACAAAAACTGAAATGAAAAATACACTAGACGGAAGTAACAGAGGCTGCGGAGGAGTGGAGCAGCAATCGGAAAGGCAGTGTAACGGGAGCACTCAAGCTACAGAGCAAAAAGAAAAAAGAATTTTAATAATGAAGACAGGTGAAGGGACCTCTGCAGCAACATCACATGTACTAACATTTGCATTATAGAAGTCCCAGGAAAGGAGAAATGAGAAAAAGAGGCAGAAAACTTACTTGCAGAAATAATAGCTGAAGAGTTTCCTAATCTGAGGAAGGAAAAAGACATTCAGGTGCAGAAACCACAGAGTCCCAAACAAGATGAACTCAAGGAGGTTCACAGCAAGACATGTACTAGTTACAATATCAAAGATTAAAGAGAAAGAGAAAAATCTTAAAACAGCAAGAGAAAAGCAACAATTTATGTATAAGGGAAACCTCGTAAGACTATCAGCTGATTTTTCAACAGAAAATTTTAAGTGGAAGGGAGTGGCATGATATATTCAAAGGACTGAAAGGAAAAAACCCTATAGCCAAGAATACTCTACTAAGCTTTCTTTCATTTAGAATGTAAAGAAAGATGAAAGTTTTCCAATTAAGCATAAGTTAAAGGAGTTCACCACCATTAAACTGGCCTTACCAGAAAAGTTAAAGGGACTTCTTAAAGAGGAAAAGAGATGCCGTAAATAGAAACAAGAAAATTACAAAAGGAAAAAATTTTACTGGTAAAAGCAAACATATAGTAAATGTAGTAGATTAATTACTTAAAAGCTAATAACAAGGTGGAAAGATAAGAGTAGTAAAATTAACCTTAATCTAAAAATTAATAAAGAGAATTACTAAACAAAAAGGTATAACACAACACAAATAGATATAAGACATAGAGGGGGGGAAATAAAGATGTACTGTTTTTAGAACATGTTTGAACTTAAGAAACCATCAACTTAACATAGACTATTATATATGTAGGAAGTCATAGGTAAACCTCATGGTAACCACAAATCAAAAATATGATACACAAAAATTAAAGAGAAAGGAATCTATGCATAACAATAAAGTCATTTCATACAAAGGAAGAGAACAAGAAACAAAGATCAGAAAAGAATACAAAACAATCAGAAAACACTTAACAAAATGGCAATAAGTATATACCTATCAGTAATTACTCTAAATGTAAATGGACTACCTGCTCCAATCAAAAGACATAGGGTGACTAAGTGGATTAAAAAAAAAAAATAAGACCCGTCTATATACTGCCTACACGTGACTCACTTTAAATCTAAGACACGCACAGACTGAAAGTGAAGGGATAGAAAAAGATATTCCATATAAATAGAAATGAAATAATAAAGCTGGGGTAGTAGTATTTTATATTATACAAAGTAGGCTTTAAAACAAAGGCTATAACAAGAGACAAAGAAACACATTACACAATGAGAAAGCATCCAATCCAGCAAGAAAATATAACAATTGTAAGTATCTATGCACCCAAAAGAGGAGCACCTAAATATATAAAGCAAATACTAACATATAAAGGGAGGTATTGAGAGCAATACAATAACAGCAGGGTCCTTTAACAAACCACTTACATCAATGGACAGATCATCCAGACAGAAAATCAATAAAGCAACAGTGGCTTTGAATGACAGATTAGACCATATGGACTTAACAGATATATACAGACTATTCCATCCCTGAAGCAGAATACACATTCCTTTCAAGTGCACATAAAACATTCTTCAGGATAGATTACTTAGGCCAAAACACAGGTCTCAATTTAAGAAGACTGAAAGTATATCAAGCATCTTTTCCAATCATGATGGTATAAACCTTGGATCACAAGGAAAAAACTGGAAAAAACACCAACGCACGGAGGCAAAATATGCAACTAAACAATGAATGGGTCAATGAAGAAATCAAAGAGGAAATTTAAGAGAATACCAAGAGACTAGTGAAAATGTACTCAAAATGTTTCAAAGTCTTTGGGATGCAGCAAAATCAGTTCTAAGGGGAAAGTTTATAAATACAGGCCTACCTGGGGAAACAAAGATCTCAATTAAACAATCTAACCTTACCCCTAGAAAAAGGAACTAGAAAAAGAGGAACAAATGCCAAAATAGAAGGAAGGAAATAATAAAATTCAGAGTGGAAATAAATGAAATAGAGACAAAACAACAACAACAACAATAGAAAAGATCCATGAAATTAAGAGATGGTTCTTTGAGAAGACAAACAAATTTGATAAACCTTTAGTTAGACTCTCAAAAAAAATGGAAAACTCAGATTCATAAATAAAAGAGAAGTTATTACTGACACTACAGACATAAAAAGAACTATGAGAGCACAATGAAAAATTATATGCCAACAAACTGGACAACTAGAAGAAATGGATAATTTCTAGAAACATGCAATCTTCCAAGACTGAACCAGGAGGAAATAGAAATTCTAAAAAGGCTGATTACTTACTAACAAAACTGAAGTAGTAATTCAAACACTCCCAACAAAATTCAGGACCAGGATGCTTTACAGGTGAATTTTACCAAACATTTAAAGATGAGTATCTATCCTTAAATCATTCCAAAAAACTGAAGAGGATGGAATATTTCCAAATTCATTCTATGAGTTTAGCATTACCTTGATTCTAAAACCAGACAAAGACACTATCACAAAAGAGAAAGAAATTACAGACTAATATCCCTGATGAACACAAATGCAAAATTCCTGAACAAAATACTAGTAAGCTGAATTAAAAAATACATTAAAGGCATCATTCACCATGATCAGGGGGATTTATTCCAGGAATGAAAGGATAGGTCAATATTTGCAAATCATTTTGATATACCACACTAACAAAACAAAGGATAAAAACCATATGATCATCTCCATAGATACAGAAAAAGCATTTGTGAAAATTCACTATCAATTCATGATAAAAACTTTCAACAAAGTAGCTACAGAAGGAACATAGCTTAATATAAAAATGTCATATGTGACAAACCCACACTAACATCATACTCAATGGTGAAAAGCTGAAAGCTTTTCCTCTAAGAACAGAAACAAGGCAAGGATGCCCACTCTCACCACTTTTATTCAACATAGTACCATAAGTCCTAGCCACAGCAATCAGACAAGAAATAAAAGACATCAAAATTGGTAAAGAAGTAAAACTGTCACTATTTATAGATGACATGATATATATAAAGCATCAAAGACTACACCCAAATCACACAAACTATTAGAACTAATAAATGAATTCAGTAAAGTTGCAGGATTTAAAATCAATATACAGAAATCTGTTGCATTTCTGTATACCAACAATGAGCTAGCAGAAAGAGAGGTTCAGGAAACAATTCCTTTACAATTTCATCAAAAAGAATAAAGAACCAAGGAATAAATTTAACCAAGAAGGTGAAAGACCTGTATTCTGTAAACTATAAGATATTAATGAAAGAAATTGAAGAAGACAGGAATTGAAAGATATTCCTTGCTAGTGGTTTGGGAGAATCAATATTATTAAAATTTCCATAGTGCCCAAAGAAATCTACAGACTGAACGCAATCCCTATTAAAATATCAATGGCATTTTCCATAGAAACTAGAGCAAATAACCCTAAAATTTGTATAGAATCACAAAAGACCCTGAACAGCCAAGGCAATTTTAAGAAGAACAAAGATCAAGGTATCCTGCTCCCTGGTTTCAAACTAAACTACAAATCTATAGTAATCAAAACAGCATGGTACTGGCAACTGAAAAAAGGGCATAGAAATCAATGGAACAGAAGAGTAGAGAGCCCATAAATAAGCTTATGTTTATATGGTCAATTAAAATATGACAAAGGAGACAAGAATACACACAGGGAAAAGACAGTCTGTTCAATAAATGGTGTGGGAAAATTGGATAGCTACCTTCAAAAGAACAAAACTGGACCACTGTCTTACAACATATACAAAAATAAACTCAAAATGGATTAAAGATCTAAATATAAGAATAGAAACTAAAAGAAAACATAGACAGTAAACAAATTCTTGAACATTGGCATTAGCAGTTTTTTCTCTGGCTATGTCTCCCTGGACAAGGGAAACAAAGCAAGAATAAACAAGTGGGACTACATCAAACTAAAAAGTTCTGCACAGCAAAGGAAACCATCAACAAAATGAAAAGGCTACCTACTGAATGGGAGAATATATTTGCAAATGGTATATCTGACAAGGAATCCATGTCCAAAATATGTAAAGAACTCATACAACTCAACACTAAAAAAGAATCTGATTAAAAGTAGGCAGAGGACCTGAACAGACATTTTTTCAAAGACAACTTACAAATGGACAACAGGCACATGAAAAGGTGCTCAACGACACTAACCATTAGAGAAATACAAATCAAAACCACAATGAGATATTACTTCATTCCAGTCAGAATGGCTAGTATCAAAAAGACAATAAATATTAGTTCTGGCAAGAACATGGAGAAAAGGGAACCCTCATGTACTGTTGATGGGAATGTAAATTGGTGCAGCCACTATGGAAAACAGTATGGAGTTTCTGCAATAATTTAAAAAATAGAAATTACATATGACTCAGCAATTCCACTTCTGGATATTTACCTGAAGAAAACAAAAACACAAATTCAGAAAGGCATATGCATTCTATGTTCACTGCAGCCTTATTTACAATAGCCAAGATATGGAAGCAATGTAAAAGTCACTGATAGATGAATAATGATGTGATATATATACAGTGGAATATTACTTGGCCACACAAAAGAATGAAATCTTGCCACTTGAAACAGCCTGGATGGACCTAGTGGGTATTATGCTAAGTAAAATAAGTCAGAGAAAGACAAGTAGCAATTGATTTCACTTATACGTGGAATCTAAGACACAAGAACAAGGAAAACAAATAGATTCATAAACACAGAGAATAGCCTGGTGGTTGCCATAGGGGAGGGGTTGAGGGGAATGGGTGAATTAGGTGAAGGAGGTAGAGGTACAAATTTCTAGTTATAAAATAAGTCAAAGTGATAAAAAATACAGCATAGTCAATAATGCTGTAAGAACTTTATAGCAACAGAAGGTAACTAGACTTATCATGGTGAGCTTTTCATAATGTAGATAATTGTTGAATCCCTTTGCTGTACACCTGAAACTAATATATTGTATATATCAAGTATGCTTCAATAAAAAGGTATAAAGTTAAAAAAATGAGAAAATGGGCACAGAAACCGTCCATTCAAAAAAGAAAAAATACAAATATTTATTAGCATATGAAAATATACTCAACTTTGTTAAAAATCAAAGAAAATAAAACAATAGGGAGGCACCAATATCTTTCTCAAATGGGCGAAAATTTTCAAAAGGCTTATACTTGGTATCTGTGAGAGTATGAGGAAGAAATGCACTCTTCTGAACTAGTGAGGTTGTAAATGAGAAGTGTTCAAGGGGAGGGGCTTTTGGCAATGTGCATCAAAGGCCTTGAAAAAAATGTATATGACTTGATCTAGCAAAGTTTGCTTACAGGAATTTATCATAATGAAATAACTGGGCAAGTGGGCACGGATGTATGTACAGGAAGTTCATTATAGCATTATTTGTGTTAGCAAAAATGTTTAGTAATGTCCATTAAAGCAAATTTATACATTGCAGTACTCTGTACCTCTTAAGAACAGTGATGATTAATTTCATTCCCATAGGATAATATCCAAAATATAGAGAAAATCAGATTACTAATTTTTAATTTTGTAAACAAAAAAAGTACAACTAAAATCATATACATTCAAACACTAATGGTGATTAGTATTAGTTTTTCTCTACTACTGGGATTTGGGATTTTTTTTCTTTACCCTTTCCTGCACCTTTATTTTTTACACTGATTACTTGTTATTTTGAAGATAAAAATGGCTATTACCAGCTGAAACATGAAATTTTTATTACTCAGAAATAGTCACAGATTAGAAAAAGAAGAGGATTTCATTCTTCAACAAATATTAAATTATTATGCTTTAAACTCAGTCTCAGTCTAATAAGCTAAACTTAAAGGGAAGATGAGTAGAAGGAAGGCTGTTCTCTTGCCATTGGCAAAGCTTTCCAAAAGCATACTGCCTCTTGGGGTTCCTGAAAGGGGGACCTGGGAAGGGGTGACAGCGCCAGCTCCCTGTGGGAGACAAGCTGGCAGGACCTCCATGCCCTGAAGAGGAAGTTAAGACCCAGGGCTGCTGGTCTTTGACTGGACTCCTTAAAGAATCAGTTTTGGTTCTTATGCTTTTATTTGGGTGACCCAGGAGACCATTCCTTGTACATCAGCCTATTTAGGAGCTGGGTCTTAAACCATCTGGGTAGGTTTTTATTTTACTTGGGGGAACTTTCAAATTCCTGTTGAAAATGTAGTTTCCTATATTTGCTTAAAATAGGATCTATCATAAAGAATAGATATATTTGAGAAAGTATAGAGTATTTGGGGAAATGTATTATCCTTATTCTCTTGTCTCAAAATACCTTGTTGAGAAACACCATTGTTTGCTGTGTTATGGGGCAAATTACCCATGCCAACCCCAAGTCCACTCACATACTACTGCTAGGTCTTTTCCTTTATTCCACCACTTTCTGGAGGTCAAAGACTCCAGCTTTTTAAGTGTTGTTGGCCTATGGACAAAGGGCCTTCCACCTTGGGCAGTTCAGACGGGCTCAGCAATTTCCCAGGTCATAGGAGGATCACCTGGGGTGATGTGTGGGAACATGTCATAGGAAGATGGGAGGGTCCCAGGGTCCCACCCAGTGGATAACCAGGGAGGTGAGGAGGGATGCATGCTCTTGACAGGAGGCCTCCTGCCATTAGCCACCTGCAAGCATTTGTTTTAACATAAACTCTCTGATCTGCCTTGAATGGAAATAAAAATTCTGAACAATAACCTTTCCTTTCTTTCAGTCTTCCAGACATAACAACGCTAATGCTTCTGCCAGCAGAGTACATACTTCTGCCTACTAGGGGGAAGGTCAGAAAATGCTGGGAAGAAAGAAAACACAACGATTAATATTTCAAGATCTTATCTTCCACACTTGCAATGAAAGCCTTTTCTTACTTCTGTGTAGTTGTTGGAAATGCAAGGAAAACAGAGATAATTGGGGGTGTGGTGCCTCTGCGGGAATTTCTTTGGGTGGAGGATATTAAATGAGGAAGCCAGAGAGCTCCTGTGGGGCTCTGGGAGTTGGGTGGTGGGGGTGGTCCCCTGCTTTCTTCTCCATGTGGTCAGTGTCCCCAGAATAATTTCTTGCCTGACACTTCAGTCTCTTTTCTCCTCCCTGACGCCCTCCCCAAGTCCTGGAAGAATCAGGAAATCACAATGGCTGAAACAGGAGCTGTTTTAAGCAAGACTAAGTCTGTTAGCTGACTCTACGCTATCTCCTTCCAGATGCAGGGTGAGCAAGCTGAGAAGTGGTGAAGACTGCTATACTTGCAGACTGGGCCTGCCTCCAGTTTTTCTTTCTGATTATGGATTAAAGTGGAATTTTCCAGGAAAGCTTGATCTGGGAGGAATCCTTCTTAGGTCTACAAGTTCTCTTTATACAGCAGGAAAATCCCCCCATTGTGACCACTGCATGGGCAGTCTCTACCCACTCCACCAACCGTCAGACCTAAATTAAGGAGAGGAACAGCATCCTCAGCAGAAAGGTCTGGATTGCAGGGTGGTTTCCACACTGTGACAAGAGTCAGACAATAGTAACAGGCTTGTTGATAAAGTGTAGGTAGGGATTCGAGTTTCTGTTTTTATTAATATTATAAGAGGAATTTTGGAGTATAATTTCCTTGAGCAAGTCACTTAGCCTCTTTGTGCCTCAGTTTCTCCAAGAAATGAAGGGATTGCACAATATTTATAACCATTCTAGCATTAACACATTCTTTTTAGAAATATTCTAAGGTAGTTAAATGCCTTATGTTATGTGTTATAGACAAGATTTTTCTAGTTAAGAAAAAAAATTTCCAGTTGATGTTTTAGCTGTAGGAGTATTATTTCTTGTTCGTTTCCTAGGCAAAGGTGACTGCATTTGTTAAAGGTTAGACCTCCTTGACAAGCTTTTTGAGTGCCTGGTAAAAGTGACATTTCTAAGTAAATTTGAGAATGTTTAATCCCTAAAATGCTGTCACTGGGATGAGGTACCAAGACTTCAAAGCAGACCCCAGTGATGGTGATGGGCATGAGCGTGGGATAATGACTCTTCATTACTTAGGGACAAAGTAGAGGGTCTTGAAAGCTATTACTGGGGACAGAAATACAATCCACAAGATACATAAGAACTTTTGAGTAACCAAGGCTTCCCGAACTATGGGGAGTGAGTGAGCACCACCCTATAATGGCAGGCATCTTATTCATTTCCCAACCACTGCTTCTGGGTTATTTCTGTAGACAGGCAACCACTGTGGTTGGAGGAGGATTCGGAGTGAGAAAAGGTTACTTTGGAGTCTTTGAAGTCAATACTTAAAAACAAAGAAAGGTTCCTAAGAGGGAGGCCATTGTTTATTTTGCTTGGCTTATGCTTTCTGTTCAGCAAAACTTGCCAAGAGAATCTACTACGCAGTTTCTTCAAGTCACTTGGGATTAAAGGACAGACTGGAGATAAAAAGATCTAAATTCAGAGGCTTATCGACTTCCACTGCCTGCTATGCTACCAGTGGGCCTGGGGTGGACCTGATCTGAATATGCCAGTCAGAGGGCAGCCCTTTTGTATTTAGAGCATGCGCAGTCCCTTGTGGCCCCAGCTGTGACATGAGTAGACCTTGGAAGCAATGACATCAATGCTTAAAGTTCCATGGACTTTACAGAGCCCTAGTGTTCCAACAACACTTCTGAGGCTGTTTGGGGCCAGAGGGTCTAGTTTTCTGCCTTCTGCATCTGCATCCACACTTCTTTCCCAATCCTGGAGTACTCTAAAGAAGAACACAACTTGATGTACATTCTCACCCTAGACTTACCTTCATTTCAGACACAAAAGAGAATTTTTATACTCCACCCCACAGCTTAGCCTGGCATTTAGCTTCATTACACAACTCCACTTAATGCATTCTTCATATCCATCTTTGGCTCTAGTGGGAATCGCTTGTATCGTCCCCATGAAATACCTTCCTGTCTTTATTGCTGAATCCAGGGCTTGTCCCATTCTCTGGCTTTGATGGTTTTTCTGCTATTATTTGTTGAAATTAAGAAACAGTTAAGTCCTCTGGAAATTAAAAATCGTATCATGGCAATTCTTTTAAAGCTTTTGCTAGGAGTAACTGGTAAGCCAGTGAAGACATCCCAGTCATCATCCTCATCAAAAACAAACACCTCTAGCTTGTACACTGTGAATGATATTTTGCCTGCAGGGAGTTTACAATCCAGCATACAACTACTGACAACTATTGATTTAGCTTAAGCTTTAAATAGCAACAAATTAGTGCCAATGAGAAGTATTAAATGCTCTCACTGAGATCTTGGATATAGGAATCATGGGACGGGATTCTATCTCTGCACATAGTGTGAATGTCAACTTCAGAGTTTCTTAGGCTAAGATTGCAGCACAGACTAAATTGCCATTAGACTAAATGGCAGCAGTTAAAAACTTAATCCCTAAAAAGGAAAAATAATGTTCACTGCCAATTTAGAGAAATGGCGAAGCCCCCTTTATTAAAATTCAAGTTCCAGGGTATGGATTGTGGTCTAACAGCTGTAGCTCTTGTGGATCCCACTCTCCCCTTCAAGTCGGATTGAAGCCCATTAAAACCAGGTTACGATGAGCTGGTGTTTTTATTTTATTCTTTCCCATATGAACAATGTGTCCAAGCAGCCATCAGCATAATTTAAGGCAAGTTGTCTTTCCAACAAGTCCACAGCCACCTCCTCTGAGGGGGCAGGAGCTACGTGAGCCCATCTCTTAGAGGTGTGGTAAGCATTACATATTTATTTGTGTTTGAATAAGATATAGGATTGAGCTCCAACTAAACACACTGTAAATGAACTGAAATCGACTCGTTGTTAGAATAGGATTTTCTCAAGATTATCAGATTTATGTTTGCTGCCTGCTGGTGCCTGAAATTACTGACTGGCTCTGAGGATCTCGCACAGGCATTTACCCCAGGGCTTCTGATCTCATTAATGAACTTTACAGTCCTGCCTCCTTCCTCCTCCTGCAGACTTTTCGTCACTTGGCATAGAAATCAAGTGAAAGAGAAACTAACTCACAGACCAAAAAAGCATAGCAGAGACTTTTTCTTTTTTTTAAATATCAGTAAGGAGAGGGGAAATTCCTGAATCTAAATGCCAGGGTCTAAAAGAGTAGATTTTCTGAGGTCTATTTATAGTGGTTTAATCCAATCATGGGAATTTGAGACTGTACTTGTCGTAAGAGGCTGAAAAATGATAGAAAAGCAAAATACTATTTTTCCCACATGAAGACCGGAAGGCAAATCCATTTAATGTAAGAAATACATCTTCCTTTTTCCCTGAGCCAGATTAGTCACCCATCTCTCTCTTCAGTTCTTATAATGGTTTATCAATCTGAATGTTACGTGAGTAACTAGGAGCTCCCCTCCCTGACAGCTTCCAAGTGTACTCTTAAGTTTTTACCTGATAATCTATTCTGTGTTCATGAAT
This sequence comes from Manis pentadactyla, assembly GCF_030020395.1. Lineage (NCBI taxonomy): Eukaryota > Metazoa > Chordata > Mammalia > Pholidota > Manidae > Manis > Manis pentadactyla. The sequence goes on from NC_080028.1 coordinate 35,431,617, forward strand.
TTCCACAAATCATTTATTTATTTTGGTGGCAGTGATGGGACCATCATACGTTTACTGTCAGTTTTTATAAGTAAAACAAGACATGCAGAAAGTGTGAAGGGATGTATTTAAGCAGCCAGACCTATAATTGGAACAGGTCATTGTCACAAAATGACTTTACTTTTACTTGTCCCCCTTCAAGCTAACAAGCTCCCCGCCGTGAAGAAGGGTTTGTGCTGCTTCTGGGCCTCCTGTGCCCGAGGGGCAGCCTGGGGTTGGCCCCTGACAGCGTGGACAGGCACAGCTGATGGGGAGAGGGCACGGTTTGGGCACCAGAGGAAGTATTTCCATCGCTGTCAGATCCCTCGTCTCCTCTTTGCCTCCTCACAGGTGATTGAAGCTGCTCTCTGCTATCTACCCAGAGGGAGACAAAGGACTTGAAGTCTCAAAGGGGCTTTTCTGCAGAGGTAGCAGTTATAATCAGGAAGGAAAGGGTTTGTGAAGTGGGTCAGTTTCTTAAGGACTTATTGGTTGTCTGCCTAGCCGCTAGTCTTTTGGGACGTTCACGGGGAAGCCCTGCTGGGAGGCTCCACAGGAGCGATGACGCACAGAGAGGTCCTGAGGGTAGAGGGGCGGCCGTGCTTACGGCGTCTGGGCCAACGCTCTCTGAACGGTGAGGTCTTTGACCAAGCCGTTGTTTGTGCAGCTCGTGGTCTTAAGGACCGAAAGACTGTAGACGTACTTCAAGGGAGCAAGTGCTGAGGAAAAATTACTACCTTGAGAAATGGATGCAAAAAGGAGCACAGGTAGGGACTTGCATTAGCAGACCTCACTGGGTGAGGGTTGAGCAAGTAAGTCGAGCCACGTGAACCTAAATGAAAGATATTAAGCACAAAGTGTGAGATACTAAAACAGAGTTGCTAATTTTCCTAACCAGCCAAAGATATTTCTTCAGCCCAGCAGTATAATTCAGGCAAGTTTATGCAAATACAAATACTCAGAGAAAGATGGAAAATTATAGCAGCAACGGCTACACCACCCAAGCCAGTACGTGCAGACACTCAAACTCATGCAGAAGCATGAGAAAGTCCTACAGGCAATATCTTTTTGGAGGCAGGGCAAGGACATGTTTCAAGGAGCAGCTGATACACAAAGACCAACATGGTGCAGGTGTTACTGGTTCTTAGGTGACAGTACTTGTGTTACACATTTGTGATTATTTTGTGTGTCTATTTAATAGGACTGTGGCTCAAGGATGGCAAATACATGATCTGTCTCCCTGCTCCCACTTTCAGAACCCGCTGGGAGCATCCCGTATGTGATGTGATCTCACACCACTTTCAGACTTGCACGTGGTCTCCAAGCTATTCTGTACACAGGATTCAGAGCAACCCGGGTTGGCGTGGGAGGGGAGATCTGTTTGCGTCTCTCAGTGTTTCTGGTCTTCTCCATGTGCTTGCTTGCAAAGTGACAAGTAAGAAAGCTCTGTTCAGGACTGTTAAAGTAGAAACCCCTGAACTGGCCGTTAGATCCCCTGGGTTCCTGGACAAAGCTTTGCAGCACCCCAGCCCTAGACAAATTACAGCTGATGACCAACTGATCAGTACGTTTTGTCCCTCAGTGTCATGCTACCTGTGCTCACAAAAATGTCACGCAAGTAGGACTGTCCTGGCAAGAGTGAGTGGATGTCACCTTGTGGTGGGTATGAGAGAAAAAGAGACTCTGTCCATAGGGAATGGGTAAGACACACAGAGATTTTTTTTAGTCTATTGCAACTCTAACTCCTGCCTCCTGGGTTTCTGCTATTCCACCTCAAAACTGGCCCTTTTTCCCTCTGGAGGATATAACTGAATCCAGTGCCAGCCCAGCCGCAACTGACTCTCCTTTCAGGACCCATGAGTTTCTTTTGGGCACTTAGTGACAGAAAAAATGGACATCACTCTTTTTATCGAGGTACCTGTGTGGGTGCTCCGTCTCAGGTTCCTTCTGTGAGGAGAGTGACAAGAAAAGGTACCCTCACATGAGCTTATGGTTGCGAATGTATGGCATGCCTGTCTTCCCCAGGTGTTCAGGTGGAATTTTTACCTTATGGAAGCCTATTCCCCTTTATCTTGGGCACTTCTTTCTGATTTTTTTTTCTTTTGCTCTCTCAACAGACCATACCATGTCTCTGAAAGCTATCTTATTTATTGACAGGCTTTAGAATATTTTTTTCCTGTACCAGATTTCAAGGTTGAAAGTTACAGTTTATTATTTGGTAGGCCTAAGATATAATGTTTTCCATTCTCCTATCAGTTCAATAAAGACCCCAACCTCTGGCTAAATTGATAGAAAACTTAGCAAACTGTGTGCCAAGAAGCTTAATTAGTTGTTTTGGCTTGCTTTCTTTGTTTTTTAAGTTTCTTTGTGCCTTTGCTTTTTCAGTGTAGGAAGGGATACTAACCCTTCGATAAATTAAGCAAAGTGTTCTAAGCACAGTCCATGAAATATTTATTTGCACTCCCCTGACATCGGTCTCATTAGCCACACCCCTGCACACTCACAACTGTAACTGAGGTCAGGATTCAATTCTGAAGTGGGAAAGAGCACTTTAGCCAGGGAACAAAGAACTGTTTCATTTTTCTAAGTGTCTTCCAGGCTAACACAACAGCCATAACTACTATTTTAAAGGCACACACTATGTATCAGGCACTGTGCTCAGTGTAAGAGTATGTTTTTAATTCTTGCAACAGCTTCATGAGAATAGATATTGTTTGCCTCATCTAATAGGTAAGAAAATTAAGGCTCTAAGAAGTTAACTTGCTAAAGTTCACACAGTGAGAAAATGGCTAAGAATGCATGATCCTAGAATCCCATTTTTATAGCTATATGAATAAATTTAGCCAGCAATGGATCTTCTTAATGGCTGTTCCTTTTTTCTGTCTACTTTACATAGCACTATCATATCCTCTCTTTCAAGCCTAATAATTCTGTGAGTAGATCATTGTAATCCCACTCTACAGATGAAAAAATTGAGGCCAAAATCAGCGAAAATATGAAAGTCAGTCCGAGAGACATTGATGAATACACTTTAGCTAAACACTAATCTCCTAGTTCAGAAGGGGATGCTAACTGAGCAGGCTCCTCTCCATAGCTGATAAATCAAAATACTCTGAGCAAAATCAAAATAAACTTAATAAGCTCCTCATCTGTGGACCCAGTGAGAAGGAAGGGAAGGTCCCGGGCTAGAGGAGAGCAAGTATTGCTGTTCTTACCAGGGCGGCGCACTCGGAAGGCTGGTGTGTGCATGCACATGTGCGCATAGATGCTCTTCTGCCAGCCCCGGGGCGCCTGAGGAGGGCTGAGGTCTTCCTTATCCCATTATGCAGGGCAAGGAAAGGCAATTTTGTTAGTGGGTTGTAGCCTGGACCAGAGAGTACGTCTTGTCATTGCAGACTCTGTTGGACAGAGGCCCATAATCCTTTTATGTGGCCAGCGTGGACCTTGCCAAGAATGGACAAGCATTTAAGATACAGCCTTCACCGGTATACATGACCCTTCCCACTGCATCCTCCAAAGCCTTCTCTCATTTCACACATGGCATCATGCCTACCTTCAAACCCTGTATTGTGATAAAATTAAAGCCTCTTTTTATAACTCAGAGCCTGCAGGCTTCAGCTACTTTAGAGAATTGCCTGGTAGCCAAAGAGACAAATTTGTTATGAGGTGACCTTTGCCAGGAGTTATCCTCTGGGGACCATTACCAATCTATCAAAGAAAGAGGCCACATGAGCCCCTGGCACACATGCCCACTGTCCTCTTCCCTTTTGGGTGTTGCTGATTCAAGGCAATGTCTGCCAATCTCTAGGCCATACTTCTTCCTATGTATAACATCACAAGAACTCACTGATATAACAGAAATATCCACACATTTGCATTTATGTCGAGGGCCAAAGGAGTCAAAGTATTGTTGGTTTGGGGCTGTGCTTAAATAATTATCCAAGTTTAATAGGTCTTTCCCAGCATCTGACCCTTCCCTGTTACATGATACACTTATTTAAGAAATTGGCTGTTTGCAATGATTCTTGAAGCCAGAGGTATTGTCTGCCTCTTAAAATAATTTTTCCACTTGATGCCGCCTGGGCTTGGGAGGAGGACCAGGCCTGGGTGTATCTGTTCACGTGTTACTGTCAGTACAGGCTGCATCAGCTTGTCCCGGGTCACAGGCCTCACTGGGGCAACCCCAGGGTAAGAGTCCTAATCCAGCCCCACAGAGAGAAAGCTGGAATTCTCAGGGAGCTGACCTCCTCCTCTTTATCCTATTGCTTGAAATGCAGCAACCAGACATTTATATCCCAGAGACAGCCTTTAACTATCACCCTCTATTTAAGAAAAACAGGTTAGGCACCCCTGAAGGGTTGACACAAATGAACAGTTGGAAAGCTAACATAGATTTTTTTCCCCTTAACACATTTTAGAGTTTAGGAAAAAACAGAAATGAAATGCCTAAAAAAAGGAGATTTCTCTCTATATTTCTAAATCATTTTTGTATCTTTAAAAAAATGTGTGTGTAATCTTCAAGAGAGGAAGGAAAAGAATATACATGTCACTGCTGACTTCCTGTTTCTAAAGATAGGGTCCTAATAGGTATTAATCAAACTCACTGCTTTGATATTATATAGCAAAAGACAGAGTTTTGAAAGAATGCAACTCTGAGCCCCTCCATAGCTCCCTTTTCTCATCCACTTTTATCTTTCATAGAATGTGGGGGTCTTCAGAATCCTGAACAGGAGCTTATATTTTTCTGGAGGCCAGAATAAAATTGACTTTTGCCCTATCTGTATGTAGCAAGTAAAATTTACTAAACAAAGGGATAATATACACCCTGAAGGTTGATTGCTTCATTTACTAAAGAAAGGGTTTTCATCACATTTTAAACAACTTTAACATCATTTCTGTGAAGGCAAACAATTAGTGAGCAAATTCCAAGGCAGGGGTTCAGGTACAGCAGATACTTTTTAGGGGCTGCTTGAAAGTACCAAAGCTTCCTTTAAAATTCTGTGATTTCTCAATAACTTATTCTAAGCTTCCCTCCATTTATTTTAAATGGGCGAGATTTCACTGACCATTGAAAATGGGACAATCCTGGAGAAATCCCATTTAGGGTACTGCCTTGGCTAACTATGTGGGTTGGCCAGATGGCAGAGCAGAGGTGGACCAGCATTCAGTGTCTCAGTTATCTAGTCCATAAATGTTTTTGCAGCACCTCGAGGCACTCTGCCCTGTGCTGAATGAAAAATAAAAGTACATACACTGCTGGGGTTGACCTCACAGAATTTAGTCACATAGGGAATAGAGAAGTTATCAACCAGTAAGTGCTCTGATGAACGCTATGGACGGAATGGTCATGTAAATAAACTTTTTCTCCCTAAATCTGTCTTTTGTCAGTATAATTATAGGACTCAGTTACCCAGTCCAAGAGGGTAGAGGAAATGCTTTTTCCTCTGATAAACTACCATGGCTATAAGCTACCCAGGTCAAGAATCACACTCTAAGATGTTCATATTGAAGCCCTCACCCACAGTGTGACAGGGCATTCAAAAAAGGACATTTAAAAAGGTGATTAACGTTAAAGAAGGTCATTTAGGGTTGGGCCATAATCCCATAGGACAGGTGTCCTTATAAGAAGGGACACCAGAACACTCTCTCTGCACACATACACAGAGAGGAGGCAGGGGAAGATGCAGTGAGAAGGCAGCCGACTGTAAGGTAAGGGGAGAATCCTCACCGGAAACCAGCTGTGGTAGCACTTTGATGTCGGGCTTCTATCCTCTGGAACTGTGAGACAATAAATGTGTTTAAGCTCGTCAGTCTATAGTATTCTGTTACGGCAGCCCAAACAGACAGATACAATGGGAGAAGTGCAGAGTTCTTTGAATAATGTGGGAAGGTCCCCTCAGCCAGATCTGGAGAAGCCATGTCTTAGCTGAGACCAGGATGAGCAGCAGGAAACAGAGAGGGGAGATGGAGGGAGGCCGGAGGGTGCCATGTAGGCGAAGCCACAGAGCAAGGAGAGCATGGCCTGGAGATGTAGCACAGGAAAAGAAAGTTCAAGAAACTTGGAGCATAGAGGGCAAGGGTGCTGGTTCTGGAACAGATGAAGCTCCTCAGGGGAAAGAGCTTTAGAGCGGAACTTCTAGAAGTATCCGAGAGAATCTACTCTTCTTCTCTTGACATCCTTTCTTTCCCCTTTGGGCTTCTATAATACCACATTCTCTTATTTTCCTCCTACTTTACTGGTTACTTTGAATCTCCTTTGATGTCTTCTTTTCCCTTGCTCAGCCTCTAAATATTAAAACTGCACCCAGGGAACCTCTTCTCTGCTCCTATTGCATTCCTTCCAATGTGACTTCATCCAGACAGGCAGTTTTAAATAACATCTATATACCAATGATCTCCAAATCTCTATCTCCTGCCCTGACCTCTTCCCCCAAATGTACATTTTGTCTTATTTCTTTGATATCTCTTTATTTTTTCAATAGGCAACTCAGATGGATGCTATTGGCTGTAAGGAACAAGACTCCAACTCAAACGGCTTATATAGTAAGGGTATTCTTAGAGCATGACTCCTGACCTGGGTAGTTCCTAGAGATGGTTCCTGTATGGTAGGAGGAAGCATTTCTTCTACTCTCTTATATTGACTGAGTTCTGAAAATTATATGGACAAAAGACAGATTAACAGGAGAAAAAGTTTATTTACACATACAGGGCAGACGTGCTCAGGAGTGCTCATTGGTGTGTTAAAGGAGTTTAGGATTTGGGGCTTATTTATCTAACAGTAAGGGAAGAGAGAGGGAAGAAAAGACTCCTTTGGGAAGGTTGAACAGGTTTTGTTTGTGTTTTTGTTTTTTTAAAGGAAAGACAAATGAGTTTTAAGAAAACAAGTAAGTGGGACTCTCTTGTCCCCTCCTGGTGTGAGCTGGGAGCTCTGTCCTTTTACTGTATCTCTAAATAAAAGCCTGTACCTTGCTCCTAAAAAAAAAAAAAGAAAGAAAGAAAGAAAACAAGTAAGATCAGAAAGTTTGTGATGTTTGCTTTTACAGGTATGAGTGGCCTTTTCCGTCTCCTTCAGGGCCATAAAACTGCCCTAGAGAGGGGATTTATGGTAGGCTTGCTCTTGTTTTCTCTTCTGGAAACAGACTCACTCCAAAAAGGGAATTTATGGTAGCCTGGTTTCCCAGAAATGTCTGCTTTTAGCCATATTAAGGAAAGCTCCAAGAAGCCTTCTTTCTGCATCTATTGAATTTTAAATGTCTTCAGCTTAAAATAATTCTTATGCCAAAGTGGTATATTTTGGGAGAGGCATATCCTGGTCTCTTTCAGTACTGCATTCTTTTAGTTGATGAAATTTGTACAAAGGGCTTCCAATATTCTGAACTGGGTTTTGGGTGAGATCTGGAATTGGGAGTCACTGAAGAGCCTGGTTTAGTATGGTTCTTTTTAGCTCTAACCTAGCCTGTATTAAATTCTATTCACCATATGATTCAAATTCAAGTCAAGGGATGTTTTTGATGCTTGAGAGTACCTACATAATCTTTCCCCCATAATTGTGCTGTTCCCTCCAATTCTAACCCTGAGTTTATCATGAAATTTACCTTAGTCAATGGAATGGTAGCAAATGTGCCACAGCCAGAGACTTCTAAAGTGCTTACATGGTGGGGGTCACTTTCTTTCCTCTCTTCAACCCCTGCAATTACCATGAGAACAAACCCAGAGCAGCCTGCTGGAGGATGAGAGGCCACGTGGCGCAGAGGTGAGCCGTCCAGCTCAGGCCATCCTAGACCAGCCGGCCTCCTGACGACTGCAGACGCTGGCACTGGCCCAGCTCAAATCAGTGGAGCCCAAAGCAGAGTTCCCCAGCCAACCTGGAGACTCCTAACATATAACAAGTGGTTATTTTGAGCCTTGCATTGGGGGTGGTTTTTATGTAAAATAGCTAACTCATAGGTGTGGAAAAGTCCTAACCTTTTTGCATGGAGAGGATGAAGGGACACCTTAAGAGAGGAGGTAACAGGAGTAGGGTTCATCCAACTACATCTTCTAGGTCTGGCGATTTTCATTCTGGGATTTCTTGAGATGGGAAATTTTTGAACTGGGCATGCTTCCCATAAAACACGCTGTCATGCTTCTCGCTGAGTAAGATGGTCACTCTAGGTTAGTTCTGCTATTTGCCCATTCTCCTTTGATATGCAAAATCATATTGTAAACTTCTCATCTTTATGTATAGAAGGCTGTATAGAACTGTTCAGGTGGATGGCTGGGTACTAGACTGAGAAATGTGGAAGCTATAGAGGCAGCACAAGGCTGCGTACACAAGATAGGATCCTGAAATGGGAGCAAATGCAGCAATACACACGGTATAGTCCCTGGCAATGAAGACAATGCACACCTCCTAGAGATGTTGCAGGGACTGAGATACAGCATGTAAAATCCTCAACACTGTACTCAGTGCCTAGAAAGGACTCAGTAAGTGTAGGTGATAATGACGGATTACTTCAGATAATGGTCCACAAAATACATTCTACTCAACAACAGTGTAACTCGTAACTGTTAATATGGATATTGTGAAAAAAAGTTTGAGGTCACGAAGGACATCAATATACCAAAGGCTCTGTGGGATTGTAAAGAAATCCTTTGAATTTTATTTAACCAAGCCTTTCCCAGATTCATTTGAAAAACTTGTTTTTTTTTCCCCTCCTCTTGAAACATCTATTGACATCTGTGGATCACTAGCGTACCCAGAACTCTGAATGATGCTGGCTTATGAAAATAATTTTCAGTTGTGTAACTAATTTAAAAATCCCATCACCAGAAAGCATGATGAAAGTTAAATGTGGCTTCGGTGAGTATTGGACCAATGTTGCACTTGGCTCTCAGCCTCCCTTGATTCTGGGGACCGCCCAGATCATCGGCCATCTGCTGCAGAGGGGCAGCACGCAGGGTGGTAGGGCAGGATTTCAAGCTCTGCTTCAGAGCTTACTGCCCTCAGTGCTGGCCTCTTTCCTAAGGAGAAGCCACTCAGAGCTCAAAGTGGCAGCTCAGGCCCTGGAAGCAAAACTGTGAGCTCTGCCCTGTCCTCACTAAGACCCCCCAGGCCAAACCTTGACATTTTTTTCTTCAGCCAGGAGTGGCCACACATATTTTGCACTTTTGTTTGAGTTTGTTTTGTAGGAAACCACATGCAAGTATAAACCAAATTGGCCTTGGCTGGCCTCCCTATGGAAGAAGCCCCAGACAATGATGCTTTTAAAGAGGAAAGCTAGGATTTCTCAAAGAATATAGGGTTGATTCCTGAAGCAGGATGACTCAGAGACCTGGGTTTAGACAATGGCCCCTCTTAACAGTTGGCAATTTCTACTAAGGAAAAATAAAAAAATGAAGGCAGAGGTTTACAGAGCCTTAGAGAAAGTAGTTAGGAGGCTCAAAAGTCAGAGTAAACAGAAAGACCACTTCTGTGAGGGAAATGTATGTATTTTTTGTGGCATAATATTGAATTGATATAGTGTTAACATTGAGCTGATGGAAGGAAATTTAAGGGAAGGAGTCACCAGTTACTTCTGTGATGAGACAGTTTGTATATCTTGCCAATAAGAACATGTTTAGTCTCATGCTTCAAGAATTGCTACATGGTACAAACACAGAATATTTACTAATTCACTCTTATGAATAAGCAATACTAAAACTCTAAAACCAAATTTAAGCATCACAAAACCAGACCCGATTCCCCAATTACAAATGACACCCTTCAGACACAGCTGACACTGACTTAGGAATACCAATTAAAATTGAACTGAAATACAAAGAAATTAAATTCAGCAGCATTTGAAAAGATGATGATAATCTGACCAAGTTTGCAAGGAATGCAAGGAATTGTTTTCTAATAGGAAGTCTATAAATAAAACATCTCAGTAAGTCAAAAGAGAAAAATATCTTAGCAGATGGCACCCATTTATGTCTAAAAATATACCAAAGTGGGGCTAGAGAATAATTCTTTGATAGTCCTTAATAGAGATACTTAAGACCGAGCATTCCCTTTGGAACTGGAAATAGAGTAAGGCTGTCCAGCTGAAGCTGGGCCTTACAGGGTAATAGTCACAGGCAGTTCTTATTTTCCAGAGAACAGCAAGGTGCTTCCAAGCCTCCCTCAGATCTTCCACAGAAACCCACTAGGTACTGGTGAAACTGATGGAGCCATCTAGAGCATGCTCAGGATAGATTCATTTGCCCAATCATTGACCTTTTAGATGTTCTAGAAAAAAATTCCCCAGACAATGGAACTAAAAATATCCCCTCAGGGACTTGGGGACAGAGGACTTGGGAGTAGAGGGTGCCATTAGTTGTTGCAACCCAGACATAAAAGGGAACTGGCCATCAACAACAGAAAACATGTCCCAAATCAGCATGTAACTGATTATCAGAGGATGTGACCATCACTGTGGGATGGAGAAACCTGAGTAGGAATTTCCCAGCCCTCATCCAATCCCACACCCTCATGCTCCTTAAAAAGCCTCTCTTGCTACTGAGCAGGAAGATTTGAGCTAGCCTCCCATCTCCTTGCTTGGCTGTCTTGCAATAAAGCTCTTTCCTTTACCAAAGGTAGGGGGAGGAAGTCCCGTGTTCACATCAGGCTTTTTAGTTGCACACTGTTACTATTTTGTTTTCTTGGAAGTTTTAGCCAGTACAATATAGGAAATAACAGTGAGACAGTTACTTTGGTGTATCACCTTGGCTAGGCTACAGTTCTGAGATGTTTGGTCCAACACTAGTTTAGATGCTTGTGGGTGAAACTGTAATATTTCCAGAATCTCTCACCTGGCCTTAGTGCATCTCTGTATCAATAGGTCTTTCCAAGGGCTCGTGAGAAGTAGTCCAACTCCATATCAATAGGCAATTACAAGGAGAAGCCAGGGCATATCTGGACTGGAGACGTTGGCTGGGGTCCCTTTTTCTACAGCCGGATCATGAGAGACACAAGTGAGCAGAAGTGGATGACTGTTGGTAAACAATAAACAGGTTTCTCCCACTTTATTTCTCCCTTTGACTGAGTTTGGTTTCAAAGGTATTTTGCCCCAGGATTTCCCCCCACCAGAGTTAAAATGCTGCTATGAAGACACTTTACAGATATGATTAATACTTAAGTCATCTGACTTTGAGTAAAGCAGGTCACTCCCCATAATGTAGGTGGGCCTCATACAATCACTGAAAGGCCTTAAGAGGAAAAGACAGATGACCCTCAGGGAGAAGTTCTGCCTTTGAACGCAAGACTGCAAGTTCAGTTCTTCCTTGGGTTTCCAGCCTGTTGGCCTCCCTGAAGATTTCAGATTTGCTAGCCCCACAATGGTGTCAGCCCATCCCTTAAAATAAATCTCTCTATATACAATACACACCCATACCCTACTGATTCTATTTCTCTGGAGAACACTGATACAAATAACAGCTAATGTCTACTGAAGGCTTTTACATGTGAGGCAATGCCTCAGGGTCACACATGTATGTAAAGTCATTGAATCCTCACAATATGCCTAAAAGTTAGTGTGATTTTTGTCCCTATTAGAAACTAATCAGATGAGAAACTCTGATGACTCAATAGGAATGTTCTAGGCTAATCAAGAGAGAAGAACCAAAATCCTCAAGTTCCCACATTTTTACTTTTAGGCAAGTCACTCCAACCAGCTCTTTCTGGGTTTGACCTCTGTGGTCTGAGACCATGCCCTGATGGTGACCCTATGCCCTGGCAGTAGCCAGTGGGATTGGACACAGGCTGGGAATCAATAGTCAGGAACTGCTGCAGGGGCTCAGCTTGTACTTGATTTGTATTCTGACAAACCTGTATTGGTTTCCTACTGTGGCTGTAACAAATTAGTACAGGCTCAGTGGGTTAAACAACACAGATTTTATCTTACAGCTCTGGAGGCCAGAGTCCTAGTATCAAGGTGTCAGCAGGGCTGCATTCCTTCGGGGGCTCCAGGGAGGACTCATTTCCTAGACTTCTCCAGCTCCCAGAGGCCACCTGTGTTCCTTGGCTTATGACCCCCTCCTCTGTCTTGAAAGTCAGCAGCATGGTGTTTTCAAATTTCTCTTTCTCTGACCTGTGTTTACATGGTTCATTGCCTTCTCTGATTCTGGCCCTTCTGTCTCCCTCTTAGAAAGACCTGTGTGAATATTTTGAGTCCACTAGGATAATCTCCCTCTGTCAAGATCTTTAATCACATCTGCAAAGTCCCTTTGCCATGGAAGTCCCTGTAACATTTACAATTTCAGGAATTAAGATGTGGACATCTTTGGGTGTATTGTTCTGATCTACATACCAAGACCTATCAAATCCTTCCTGAGTCGTAGTGTGCATGCTAATGGCACAAAGGGAGCTGACCTCTCAACTCATATTACTATCCTGGAAGATGTTAGCCTTCAGTGCTTCCGTCCCCAGTTTCCTGGTGAGGAGCCTACTGCACCATAGAAGAGGGAAATATCCTTACAACACTGCCTTCTAACCTTCCCACATACATATAAGATGTTTTACAAAACTAGAAACATACCCATATTTTTCTCATCTTTTGTGGGCAAGGCTATTTGAAATATAAAAACAAAAAAATTCACAATGGACAAGATTAATAGCTTTGACTTACTTGTGCCCCAAGATTCAAGAAACAAGACAGACTAACTCAGGGAGTCACGACTTACCGAGCAAAGAACCATGAGCAGAAGGGCCATGGAAACTAGTGCTGAAGTAAGAACTTCTACACTGCAGCTGATGAATTGCCGGCAGCTCAGCATGGACAACCCTGACAGTTAAAAACTCCAGGAGGACCCCACAGTTTTGTGAGATTAACCTCCAGAAACTTGGCCAGGCTCTCACAGTAAACACGGGAGAAAAACCTCACTTGCCTCCAGCAGAGCGAGAGGAAGGGGAGGCACTTGCCTAGATGCACAGAGCCATTTTGAAACAAGTCAGCATGCTCTGTTCTTCTTCACAAGGCCTGCCCTCAGGGGAGACTCATCAACCAGAGCCTAACCTGCTGAGTGTATTTCTGGAGCTACCTGACATGGGGGGAGGGAAATACCAGCTCCAGCCCAATCTAACCATCCTGCCCACCTGAGGGGCAAAAAAGCTGAGAGGCGCTTTGGAAGGTCACAGTCCAGAGGCACAGGCTCGCTGAGAGACCGAGACCTAATCCTAGGACTCCAGAATGCTTCCCCGCCCCACCCCACCTCACAGCCACATGGCCAAAGGCTTATATACAGCAGCTCAATGTACCCAGTCTATCACGTCCAGCTACCAGGGGAAATATTACAGGGCATACCACTGGCAAAAAACACCATTGGAAGAGACAGAGCAAGCCTCAGAACCAGACATGGCAGGGATGTGGGAATTATCAGACAGGGAACTTTAAACAGCTCTGATTAATATGCTAGGAGCTCTAACGCAGACAGCATGCAAGCACAGATGGGTGAGGTAAGCAGAGAAATGGAGCTCCTGAGAAAGAACTGAGAAGAAATGCTAGAGATGGAAAACACTGTGACCGAAATGAAGGTGCCTTTGACGAGCTTGTTACTAGCCTGGATGTATCTGTGGAATCGCTGCTTGAGTTTGTCAACAGACACCTTCAAAACTGAAAAGCAAGGAGAATAAAGATGGAAAAAAACCACAACAGAATGTCCAAGGACTGTGGGACAACAACAAAAGGTGTAACACATGCATAATGGAAATACCTCAACGAGGAGAGAGGAGCAGAAACATTCAGAATAACACTGACTGACAATCACTCTGAATTAAGGGCAGACACCAAACCACACCCAAAAAGCCCACAGAACACCAAACAATATGTCCAAAACAACACCACCCAGCCCTTAGGCATATCCTTTTCCAACTACAGAAAATCAAACATGAAGAAAACACCTTGAAGGAAGCCAGAGAAAAGCACCACCTTATGTGTGAGAGGAACAAAGGTAAGAATTATATCTGTCATCTGCTCAGAAACCATTCAGGCAAGCAGAGAGTGGAGGGAAATGTTTAGTTTTAAGAGAAAGAATGTCACTTAGAATTCTGTATCCTGTGCAATTATCCTTCAAAAATAAAGGAGAAATACTTTCCCAAAGAAAAATTGAGGGAATTTCTCACAAGTAGACCTGCTTTGCAATAAATGTTAAAAGTTGTCCAGAGAAGGGAAATAATAAAGGTCAGAAACTCAGATCCACCTAAAGACAGGAAGAACATCAAAGGAGGACTAAGTGAAGGTAAAACAAAAACAGTTGTTTCTCTTATTCTTAATTGATCTAACGTAACTGTTCCAAATAATAATAGCAACAGTGTGTCTAATTATATATATATATATACTTCTGCATACTTATATTTATAAGTGAAGCAAATGACCACAAAGATATGCAGGACAGGAGCGAGGAATTAGGATTGTTTTGTTATTACAAGTACAATACCAGAATTGCTTTGTTATGACAGTACACTACCGGTATTACAAGTAACACTATAAAGTAATATAGTGTTACTTGAAAGTGGATTGGGATTAGTTGTAAGTATATATTACAAATTCTAAGACAACCACTGAAAAAGGTAGAAATGTAAGAACAATTGATATCCTAAGAAAGGAGAAAAAATGGAATCAAATAAAATAATTAAAACCACAAAAGGCAGAAAAAGAGTAAAAACAAAAATAGGAACAAAGAACAGGGACCAAGTAGAAAATTGTAACAAATATGGCAGATACTAGTCCAACTGTATCAATAATCACTTTGAACATCACCAATTAAATGCACCAATTAAAAGACAGAGATTGTCAGGGTGGATCAAAAAACAAGTCAGCTAAATGTTTCTATAAGAGATATAAAGACTTTAAATATAAAGTCACGTATATATTAAAAGTATGTGGATGGAGGAAAACATACCATGCGGACACTAATCAAAGGAAAGCAGGAGTAGCTGTGTTGATTTCCAAGAGCAGATTTCAAAGCAAGGAAAGTTATCAGTAATCAAGAAGGACATTACACAGTGATAAAGGAGTCAATTCTTCAAGAAACAATCATCGTTAATATGTATGTGCCTTTTAACACAAGTGTCAAACTATGTGAAGCAAATCCTGATGGAACTGCAAGGAGAGACTGATGAAGCCCCTATCAGAGTTGAAGACTTCAACACCCCTCTATCAGAAATGGACAGAAAATCAGTAGGGACTTAATGGAACTCAACACCACCATCAATCGGCAGGACAGAAAGGACATCTACAGACTGCTTCATCCAACGTCTGCTGAATGCACATTCCTCTCAAGCTCATATGGAACATTCAGGACAGATGACATTCTGGGCCATAAAATACACCCTAACAAATGTAAAAGAACACAAATCATGCAATGCCTGCTCTCAGACTACAGTGAAATTGAACTAGAAATCAGTAGCTGGAAGATCCTCTAACAACTGGAGATTAAACAATATACTTCTCAGTAACACAGGGCTTAAAAAACAGAAACAAAATGAAAAGACAAACAAGAAACCAGAAAAGTACTTGCAAAATGTATAGCAAAGGGTTAATATCTTCAATATATAGAGAGCAGTTACTCTAAGGGGAAAAAGACAAAACTTCAAAGGCAAAATGGGCAAAGGAAATAAGACGCTTCACAAAATAGTAGATCAAATGGCTTATATACATGTGAAAATGCTTAACCTCATAAATATAAAAGGAAGTTATGCAAAAATATCTTGAAAAATATAAACACAACTAATACTGGAAAAGATGTGGTGCAGCATTTGAGACACCCTCTGAATTGCTGGTAGGAGTGTGTATTGTACAACATTGCTGGGGTTCCACTTGGCAACATGTATCAAAAGCTTAAAAAATTGTACACATTCAATGACTCAGAAATTCCACTTACAGGAATTTATCTGAAGGAAATGACGAGTATGTGTGAAAATTGAGCCACGAAGATTTCCACATAGTCCACACATTATATATAACAAAATATTATACACATATATTATTATACATATGTGTAAAAAATAGCAAAAGAAAGGAAATAACCTAGATATCTTAAGGAAAGATTGGGTAACAATATTAAGATCAGCTATACAACGGAACGTAATGCAGTCATTTAAAAATGAGAGTTTTATCTATTCAATCTTATTTATTATCAGATTGTATACCAGATTGTTTTCTCTCACTAATAAACAAGGGCAGAGACTCTTCAACTGCTGTACCCTTAGTGAAATGTTCACTGATTGGCTTCCTGATATAAAATATGTTTTCAAATAACATAGTATGTGAAATGTCCATAATTTAAAAAGACAAAAAAAATCAAGATAAAAATATTTATGGTATGATGTAAAAACAACAAGAAAAGATTAGAAGGAATCCATAAAAAAAATGAGACTACATAAAACCAAATAGGTTTTGCACAGTGAAGAAAATCATCAACAACATAAAAAAGCAACCTACTGAATGAGAGAAGATATTCACAGATGATTTATCTGATAAGGGGTTAACATCAAAAAGAACTCACGTATATTTGGACCTGGACAGACATTTTTCGAAAGATGTACAAATGGCCAACGGACACATGAAAGGATGCTCCGCATCGCTGATCATCAGGGAAATAAATGCCCAAATCAAAGCCACAGTGAGATAGCACCTCACACCTGTTAGAATGGCTGTCATCACTAAGACAAGAAATAACAAGTGTTGGTGAGGATGTGGAGAAAAGGGAACCCTCATGCACTGTTAATGGGGATGTAAAATGTTGCAGCCGCTATGGAAACAGTATGAAAATTCCTCCAAAAATTAAAAATAGGATGCCATATGATCCAGCAATCCCATTTATAGGTATTTATCCAAAGAAAATGAAAGCTTGAATTAAAAAAGACATATGCTCCCCTATGTTAATTGTAGCATTTTTTGCAATAGCCAAGATATGGAAGCAACTGGAGTGTCCATCAATAGACAAATGGATAAAGAAGAGGTGGTACATACATATATACAATGAACTATTACTCAGCCATAAAAAAGAATGAAATCTTGCCATTTGTGACAACATGGATGGACCTAAAGGGTATTATACTAAGTGAAATAAACCAGACAAAGACAAATGGTATTTGACTTCATTTCTTTGCAGAATCTAAAAAACAAAGCAAATGAACAAATAAAACAAAACAGAAACAGACTCAGAGATACAGAGAACAAACTGATGGTTACCAGAGGGAAGATGGGGTGGGGTGGATGGGTGAAATATGTGACACTGACTAAGAGGTATGGTCTTCCAGTTATAAAATAAATAAGACATGGGGATGTAATGTACAGCATAGGGAATATGGTCAATAATATTGTAACAACTTCATATGGTGGCAGATGACAATGACTTATTGTGGTGATTATTTCATGATGTATTATACGAATGCAGAGTCACTATATTGTACATCTGAAACAAATACAGTGTATGTATGTGAACTATTCTTTGATAAAAAAATATCCTGTTTATGCAGGTTATCTCTGGATGATGAGATTGAAGGTGATTTATTTTTTCAATATACATTTTATAGTTTCCAAACCCACCATAATGACTGTCTATTCATTCTATAATTAGAAACATTTCAGTAAGGATTAAAAATGCAAAAAGAAGAATAGAAGTATGTTTTGTCAAAATTACAACTTACTCTTTCTGATCTTTTAGAACTGGCTACTCAAAGTGAGGCCTGTGGACCAATAGAACCTGAAAACTTATTTGAAGTACAGAATCTCTGCCTCACCCCACTACTCTGTCAAAATCTGAGTTTTAACAAGATACTCCGGTAACGAACACACATTCACATCTGAGAAGCCCTGTTTTAGGGCATTCTCAAGTGATCATTTTATTATTGTAGTAGGTTGGCTAATTACTATCAAGATGTAGCATTTTGAGTTCTGTACAAAGAGGTTAATAAGATTTAAAATGTCTTTCTGGCATGTCTGGCATAACTTCCATACATTTCTAGTAGATCAGATGTCAAGGATCCAGGAATACTTGGGTGAAATTTGCCTTTAGGCTGGTGTCCATCCTAGCTGGCTTACCCTCTGATTTAGCAGCTGCTCACCACTTTCTTTCACTCACCTCATTGCCTCCACTCACTGGCCCCTGCACGAGCTGCCTCATTCAGCTTCTGCTTGGCCGTGCTCATTTGCATGCTTCCATTCCAAATAACAAACTATGCTGTCACTTTTGAGATTGCCCAGAGATTTTAAAAGGTTCATTGATCATACTTGGGGTCAGGTAGACAACAGTTGCTTTCATGGAGATTTATTTATTTCAATCACTGAGCATTTCCCAGGTAACTGATTAATAGACAATCCATGAACTTAAAGACCTCTTACTGAAATGGCAGGGATGGTGGCGTTGGGGGGAGGCATCATGGAGAAATACCGTGCAGGGAGCTGATGGGGTATGTGCCCTCGAGGAGACTTGAGAGTGCAGCAGTAAAGGAGCCTGGGGAAAGCCAGAAAGAATTTGGGGAAGAGGTGACCTCCTTCTGTGACCCCACACCCCCGCCCAAATGAAGTTCCTCTTGTAGCAGTCACATCCTCCAGCTGTACACACATCACTCCTGTAATTGTCATCTTCCCTAGGAAACTGGTAGTTCAGTAACAGCATACAAAGTGGGTGCTTAAGCCACATATATTAAGTGAAGGGATATGATCTCAGTCTTATGGGGAGAGTTGGACTTGGCTGTGAGGATGGGGGATGTTCTCCCAGGCAGAGGAAGTAGAAGGCAAGAGGAATAGAACAATACAGCTTCCCCAAACCATCACTGGCGTACCTTCTCCAGCTGCTTATCAGAGGGGCAGGGAGTCCTTTCCATTTTGAAACAGGCTCATTTGGCTCTGCCATAGTTGGGGGTTATGCAGAATAAAACCTTTTGGCCAGGTAGCTGACAGATTCAAAGTCAAACCACCAGCCACAAGCACGTCTCAGAATATGGTTCCCTCCTTGAGAGACAGCGCTGTGATCATGATGGCACCTGCCCTGGACTCCCCACGAGTGCTTTGTTTATGGCTGTCCCCTTCAAAGCAGAGTGCAAACGTGCTCTGAATGAGCAGGCAGCGTAGAGTCTGTGTACCTACAGCCCTCAACAAAGGCAGCAGAGCTGGAGAGCTGCCAAGACAGTAAGCTGCCTGCTGCACAACCAGGAAAAGGAACCGCTAGGCTTCTGTCTCTGGCACCTCCCCACCAATTTCTCGATATCCTTAGGCATCTGAACAGGCTGCTGTTGCTCTGGGGTAGAGTGATGCGCACAGTGACATTGATATTAACATCTTCCTGATGACTTCCTTCTGTTTACCACACTGTAACATGAAGGTGGAATTAATCCAGAAAATGTAAAGTATGTGTTACCAAGACAACGGACTCACCAGGTTTGGGAGATGTGTCCTATAGCTGCTGTCCTATCACACAGCCCAGCCCTTGATGCCATCCCCTCTGTTTGGGGCACTGGGTAGGTTTGGCAGGACTGTCCAGGCAGGAGAGGCCCTCCCTGTTAGTGCATACTGTGCCACCAGGGACCACACTGCAGGTGTGCAGGCCAGAGGGAAGTCTGCAGGATCTGGAATTGCTGGTTTCTGAAAGCTGCTCCCTGGTGAAGGCAGCCACTCCCCAGGGCTGCAGCGCCCTGCTTTGGGGCTCAAGGGGCTTTGCCAGGCATGAACTCTGGGTCACCCAAGAGAAATCACACCTTCAGGTTCAGTAGGGGTCATACACTCCAGCAGGAGATGTAAGAAGGACATTTGAGACATAGGGATCTGTGCTGAACCCGTGGACATTGCATGTTTGCCTCAGGCCCACAGCAACTTCATGCAAACCTCTCATGCAGGTGCATGTGTTCAGGCAAACCTGCCAGCAAAGTGTGACATGGCCAGGATGTAAAGGAGCCAAGGTAGGGAGTGTGGATAAAATGAGAGTTCCTGTGGCCAGGATTCTCACCTGGCCCTGGTTGACTAGCTCACTGCACACCTGTGGGCACTATATGGCTGTTGACTCTATAAAAAGAGCTCCACCCAGTGCTCTGGGTGAGACATGGCGGCAAGGCTGCAAGGCTGCAGGAGAGCAGAGGAGAGGCTGGAGGGGTGGCAGTGCCTAGGACAGAGGTCCAGAGGATGGCTGTGCTGGAGGACTGTGCAGAGAGGCCTGGAGGATGGCTGCGCAGGACCACTGTGCAGGCAGAGTGGCCCAGAGGACGGCTGTGAGGACAGAGGGGCCCAGAGGCAGAGACCGACTTGCTGCATGCAGACTCACTCTGAGTGAATGGGATTCTAGGGACTGACCTGCCACCTGGAAATAAAGTTGGGTATAACCCTTTCACCCCAAGAATGTTTTGCTGTCATTTTCTTTGGTCACACTGAATCCATAGCGAACTTGCCTGGGGCTGAAACCCATTGGCAAGACAGGGAGGAAGAACTTTCTCCCTTATTCTTCACCAGGGGCAGGAACAACTGAAGAGTCAGTACACAGGAATGGCCCTACTGTTGGAGCATTTGGGGAGCATGGCTCTAAAATCTCGGTCCTGACTGCAGGAGCTGATTGTAAAAGCTCTCTTTTTATAGAACTGTTTTATGTGCTCCTGAACTTCTCATGCATTTTCAGTCTCCTTTGAAGGACACAACCCATCTTGTGGGGTGCCTGGGGTCCCTCCTCTGCCCCTGTGATGCATATGGAAATGAAAGGCATGAGCCAGGGCCTCAGCTGTGATGGACCCAAACTCCCAATCTCTGCCTCCCACAGCACCGTGGGAACACATCTTCGTCCCTCACCAGAGGCCCAGAATGGGGCTGCCTCTGAAAAAGGTGTAGATGTTTGGTTTGGCAAACTCACTTTCTTCTACATCTGGGACTCACATCTCAAGTTTTTTGTGGGAACTTGGATGTAATATTTTTCTTGGCTTGGTCTAAATATAATCTTCAGAAGGCAGAAGAGGAATGCTTAGAAAGTACACACCTTGCTGGTATCAAGGGGAAAGAGTTCTAGTTCCTATTATACATACAATTCGGCTTCTATACCACTCAGATTTCTTTATTCAGCTGCCATTGTTCTAATTCTCATCTGCGAACTACCTAAAATAATAACTCTCAGGGTCTACAGTAGTTTTCCCTTTGGCAATCCTGCCAACATATTCCTAGAAGAACCTTGTTTCCTCAGCCTTCAATGGAGGATGGTAAAGCTCTGAACAGAGCTTGATACAAAAATGACTGCAATTTTTGGAGAGGGTATCCTTTTCCTAATTTGCATAAAAGCTCCCCATGATTAATGATGTATCTGGGACAAAGAGAACTCTGGCCCATGCTTTATATGTATTATTCCTTGTCTCTGAGCTTGTGGTTTGAGGAAGGGAGGGCCACTTTTTTCACTCACCCCCAGCCTTAATTGTTAAAATATTGTAACAAACATACTAAATGGTTTTGAAAAAAGAAAGTAAATTAGTAATGCCACAGTTATTCTTGCAAATTCTGTCATTCCTGTCCACATGTAACGTACAGATTATATCAGAATGTATTCATAATTTTCTCTGCTACCATTTTTGACTGAACATTATATTATAAGCACTCCACATTTCTATGGGTTTCTGTTTTTCATAATTATAATTTTACTAGTATATAATTTTCACTGAAGAAAAGAATGACAACAACTTTAACTTTTTCCTGTTGTTGGATTTTGACACTGCTCATAGTGTTTTGCCTTCATAGATCACACCTCTGCAAGTAGTGGTGGGTCTTCAGCTTGTTGTGTTTTTAATAAATTCCCAGGAGTGGGATAAATTATTACCAGTTTAAGGGCCTTTGATATGTGTTGCCATACTGATTTCTTATGTAAACGTTTACATCCTGTGGATTCTTTGTGGCTGAATAATGCACAAGCCAAGTCAGGAATGATTTTCAAAGTTTATCAACTAATTGGAGCATTGGTAGTGACTGATCTAAACTGACGTCAGCTGGTAAACCTGCCTGGGCACATTGCCTGGAAACGTATTAGCCCAATTAATTCTTGCAACAACACTATCAGTTGGTTTAGTACCACGGTACAGACATGAACACTGAGGCTTAGAAGGTTAAGTTACTTGCCTAGACACACAAAGATGAAACATGACAGAGGTGAGATTCTAACCCAGTCTGGCTGGCACCCTAGTTCTTAGCCAGGAGGTTGCCCAGCCCACAGGGTGTTAGGCTACAACATGAGCAGGAGGGCAAAAGGAGAGAACTTGAAATCCTGTGGGGACTGAAAATGGGTTGTTTCAGTTTCCTTTTTGCTCTTTTGTTTCCTACATTATTAAACTTTTTCATTAGCTTCTCCTGGTGTCATATTTATTTGCAACTGTTAAACATTAGAAGATTTCAGAGGGGGAATTTATTTAAAGCATAGTTATTAAAATGGCTATTTTGATTTAAGGATTTCTTCTGCTTTGCATTACTCACTTGTCTCATATCTCTTTAATCTATAGTCATTTCTAATAAAGAACATTCAGAACCTACCAGCCAAAGCACTTTAAGTGATTCTTGCCAAGTCTCATTTAAGCATATTATCTCTCTGTCGAATTATTACTCAGCCATATCCTTGTCCTTTTATCATTTATAAACTTGGCAATGTGTCCATTCAGGAACATTACAAAGTCACTTATGTATATGAGACTGTGTCTTCTTTATAGTATCCCGTATTCTCTTAACTGGAAAAGTCCCTGATTGTTTTTCCCTATAATGTGCAGTTTTTTTCAGTTGAATTTCTATGAGCTGGACTGTAGATGTTGACCTTTGAATGGGGATGGATGACAGATGTTTTGGAGAAGTTGAGAAAAAGCTGTTTCTGGTTGTAAACATCAGAGACCCTAAGGAAGAAGATTAGAAACCAGTCTACAAGATTGAATATCCTGGATGTTTCCCTCAAGAGCCTAGGGCCTGGAGAGAAAACTAGGACTGCTGAGCACCAGGGCTTAGTAGCAGGTGAGTGATGGTTGGAGTGGGCAAGTTCCCTATATTAGTGTGAGTTTCCCCAAAGCAGAGACGGAAGCAAGAAACTGAGTCAAAGTAACTTATTTTGGAGGTGATCCTAGGATGCAGGAGTGAGAGAGCAGGAAAACCGAGGAATAGAGAACAATTTAATGTGGAGGGACATGTTCAATGTCACTAATGCAGGCTTGACTTCTGAGAAGTATATGGAATGTGTTCTACAATCTTCCACTTGAAAGACAAGTGGCTGGAGCATTTATATGACTCCAGTCCCCTGTTAGTTGAGGTTGCTCTGGTGTAATAATGCCCCCAGGCTGCACTCCGTGTGGGCCGCTTCCAGGCCAAAAGGGCTCCTCCGGTCCTGGAGAAGTAGCCGCAGGTGAGAGGGAGCTCCTGGGAACTATCGCAGCCATGGCTGAAGGCAGAGGTGAGCCAAGGCAAATAACACAGCCACCAGAGGTTTCCACTGCACAACCACAGAATGAGATTTGAGGCTCTAACTCAAAATGTATCTCCAACTTGACTTCTCCCCACCTCTACCATCATCACCCTGGCCGAGGCCACCTTCATCTCTCACCTGGACCTCCGCAGAGCCTCCCAACTGGTCTTCCTGCCTCCTCACTTGCCTTCCTACATTCTTTGCACCTCAAGCACCCCTGGAAGCACATCATACCACCCTTGTAGGCAAAATCCTCAAGGGCTTCCTATCACCCTGAGAATAC
The DNA here is from genome assembly GCF_030020395.1 of Manis pentadactyla. Taxonomy (NCBI): domain Eukaryota; kingdom Metazoa; phylum Chordata; class Mammalia; order Pholidota; family Manidae; genus Manis; species Manis pentadactyla. Next base: position 35,455,315 of record NC_080028.1, read on the forward strand.
ACGACCAAGTTCTCACGTACCCCTGGCTCCCTCTGTAGCTTTATCCCCAGTGACTGCTTGGTCACCGGGCTCCGGCTGCAGGCGTCTGCTTCACCAGGAAAACGGTTCTGCCTCTCCCTTTGCTTCAGCCTGCTATGATCTTCCCTCTGACTTTCACTTGGCCCCCAGTCACGTTTTTTGCCCCCTTATCAGTGTGGGCTTCCCTGACAACTCTTCCTAAATTATAAGTCTAAACTCTCTAACTACCTATATCCAGACTTTTTTTCTTCATAGCACCTTTTGCCATCTAACACTAGCTTGTATATTCATGGCTTAGTTTGTCGCTTGTCTTCCCCGCCAGAATAAAATTGCACGAAGACAGTGGTTCACCATCTATCCCCAGCATCAAGAAAAGCCCCTAGTGTATTATAGGTTCTGAATAAATGTTTGTTTAACAAGTGAATAAATGGATGATGCCAGAAGCTTGCTGCCTCCTCCTTTGAATTCTACCCCCAGTGCTCCCTTCAATGCCATCACCCCGGTGACCCAGAAGGGCATGCCTTCCATGGGTGCTCCATCACATAGATCAAGGCAGTGAGAGCACCTGGTAACCTGAGGTGGGAGGGAAGGTGGGCAGGCATGGGGGCACTGGCATGGGGCTGAGTCTCAACCAATCACCAACCTGTGGTCTCTTTGAGACCAGCCCTGCTTGACGTGTTGTGTGAGGACCAGGGCTGGGATTGGCAAATTCTGTGCTTCTTGCCTCTTTTCTAACTCTTTCCTCTCTTCCACCCCCTTAGGAAATGACAAGGGAGGAAGAACTAGACCGTCTGGGGCCGTGGGAAAGTCTGGCAGAGAGAAATACTTGACAGTGGCAGTACTTGGGAGGCATAGCTTCATCTCCTTGTAGCCAGGGACGGATTGAAATAATGCAGGCCAGGGCCAGTTACGGATGTGAGCCTGGCTTTGCAGGAATGTGCTTTGGGGAATTTTCACAGAAATCAGCATTTTTAGCGAGAGGATTTTTGTGAGGAGGCAAAGACTTTCTGCATGGCCCCTCTTTCTTCACCTGCACACCAGAAGACCTTCTGCTAACACCAGAGAAACTTGACATTTCCTCAGGTAGTGCCCCAATATCTGAACTCATCCACACATTTTGTTCTTCAAAACTTACCCGTGCCCTTTAAGACTCTGTTGATGTTTTAATGGGTAAAGGCCAGCATCCTGTTCTCCTACTCAAGTAACAGTTTGATGGCATTCTAGAAACAACACCTGCAGCTTCCTTTTCTAGGTCAAAGAAGTGATTCTAAATATGGACCTTGAGGCTAGCAGGAGGAGAGGACAGGCCACTAGAGAGGAGAATTTGTGGCAGGCGAGACTTCATGGTGTGGACAGTTGTCTTCTTTGAGGACAGGCTCTAGAACCTGACTTCCAAAGTCCAAATCCTAGTTTTGCCGTGTGGTTAGTTTTGGATCAGTGGGGATTTGTTAACCTCCTCATGCCTCAATTTTATATTCCGCAGAGTGGCAATAATAGCCAGACCATCCTCGTAGAGTTGGTGTCATGTTAAATCATAATAACTGGACCTTTCTCATAGGGTTGGCATGAGTATCAAGTGAGGTAATGCATACGCAGGTGCTTACAAAAATGCTTAGGAAACTAGGTTTCGGAGAAGGTGGCAATGATGATTCTGTAGGACTTACAAAGAGAATTCAGAAAAGCCAACAATTCTTACTCCTGGCTTTCTGCCTTTGTAAAAGTGGCTTACCTAGTTTCCCTGTCTACAACACTTCCTCAAAACACTGTTTTGGGTATGGAATTGCAAAAATCCATCACTTTCTGAAACATCCTGTGACATATTGTTGACCAGAGAATGAAGTCAAGGACACTCAAAGATCTCTCTGATCTGTCCTCAGCTATGCACTATGATTCTTGTGGTTACAGGTGAAAAACCATGTAAACTGGGTAAACGAATAGGGAATGTGCTGTCTTCTCTATCTGAAAAGTCAAATGAGAGATTTCTTTAGACATGACAGGATCCAACGTGTGTAAATGAGGTGACCTTTCTCTAGGGCAGGCACTCTCCTCAGAGGGACCATTAGAAAGTTCAAGTTTTCATCCTCCTTTACAGCTACCACTCTCATGGAAAGAGACTCTTAAAATTCCAAGAAATTCTTAGAATTTAGTCTTGGGACATTGGATAACTTATGTCATGTACCTATTTTGAAGCAATTACTACATCCAGGGAAATGGAAGGTAATGATGGGTCAAGTGATGATCACAGACTCTGCAGAGCGGGTTGGTCTGCAGATTTTAAGAGTACATGGGTTTCCCCAAAAGGAAGAGTTTCCATAATGCAGAGAAGGGATTGAGTAAGAAAAAGTAACAGATGTCCGCCACAACCTACTCTTCCTGAATTCCCTACCGTTCTTCGAACACATGCTGCAAATTTCCACTTCCTGCCCTTGTACATGATGTTTTCTTTGTGCCTGTCTCACACCTCCACCTATCAAAAGTTCAAAGTATATTTTAAATTATACTTCCTTTATGCAGCCTACTCCCTGACAATCATAATTTATTACCTTTCTTATAGTTCTTACCATCATCCAACGTGTATTATATAATGTATTGTGTACATGCCTTTCTTTTGTTACTGGAATGTAAGCTCCTTAAAGGAGAAAATTGTGCCATGTACCATGTTGCACACATGTAACATGAGTGTCCTCTGTCATATGAGAGCCTTGTGTCAGCTGTAAAGATTAGCTGTTGTTTTCATCATTATTTTCTTGTACTATGTTGTCTACTTTGTAATTTCCTAATAAATGTTTGATTTACTAAAGTACCTAAGTGTAATAAGAAGTGATTTTCAGCAGTCTCAGAATTGTCTATATTCACTCTCTTTTCAAACTCAAGATTAACATTATTCAGGTGCAGAATTATGCTGCCTTTCAAGATGCTTCAGGCATCTGGGCCAAGCAGAGTTATGATTTTATTTTGTGTCTGCTTTTAGATTAAATTCTTTGGCATTGCTTCAGTTTTATCCCTTAGCAGCCTTCTACACGTTAATACTCCCTCTTTATCTGATGGTTCTTAATCAAATGCAAAGCTTTGAGTTTTTAAAGAGCCTTCCCTAGGGCCAGTGAGCATACCTCACTTGCCTTTGGATGGTCAGATAGCCCGTAATAACAATGCATGTCACTAGCAGGCACTGGCCCATGCTACCAAGGCCTGCGACCTTGATCTGACCCTGTGACTTTGGCTTTCCTCCGAACCTGCAGCCCATTCACCAACCTAGCAAATGAGTGTTGCTGGGCACAGGAAGGTTGATGCCTGGCAAAACCTGAAGTGATTACCATTCTTCCTCTGTCTTCCCTTCCCCCATTTGTACATACCCTTCCTTTCCTGAGAGATGCCCATAGTCTACACCCTCTTGCTGTTCAGGACTACATTTAGGGAAGGCCGTCCACATCTCTATTTTCTCCCCTGTGCTTCCTCCTCCTCTGTTCATAACAGTTCTACTTGGTGAGGACTCTTTCTTTGGGGCCAATAATGTTTTATTAGATTAGTTGAAGTTATTGGTTATGATCAATGAGTTATGGTTGTTGGTGACTTGATAGGTCGATCCTTCCAGATGGCACATTGAATTCACACCCCGAAAGGGACTGTGCAGAAAAAACCTTAAGCTCAAAGAAAAGACAAAAAAAATGAGATGGATCTCAGGCAACAAAGCAGCTGTGTTAAAGGCCTGGGGATGGACCAGAGTTGGAGCAGGGCCAGATAAGCATGCAGTTAGCAGCCTTAGTTAAATGAGCATCCCCTAAGAGGGAGCAAGAAACAAGAGTGAGTGTGAGACCAGAGCAGAATATACCCACTGATACTAATGCCAGAAACTCACTGAAAACACTCGTTACTCAGTCCTCCTGGTAAGCTAATGGTGCTGCTTCTATTTATATTTTAAGAGGTGGGAGTCTGGGGTCCAGGGACAAAATCCACTGGCGGGAGCAATACTTTGGGCCAATTTTTTTGCTACACTTAAACCATGTGCTTATGTGCTTTATATCTATTAACCCATTTAATCCACCTCTTAATCCTTCAGGAAAGTTGCTGACAGAAATCATCCTATTTTGCAGGTGAGGAGACTGAGACTCAGAGGTTGGCTTACATTTCCCAAGTTTCCCAGTTAGCATACTGTATTAATATTCAAATCAAGGTCTATTCCAAAGTCCTTGTTCTTCACCACCACTGTCCTCCTATCCAATCCTGTCAAAATTGGCAACTTAAGCCTTTTCTTTAACTTCTCATACACAGATCCATCCACAACTGACTTCTCATCTACAATGTGCAATCCCTGTTTTGAAGCATTTTTGAGCATCTACAAGGTACAATCACTATAAATTACCAAGAATACCAAGATATGTAGCAAGTGCTCTGGGAGCAGTAAAGATGGAGCAATGAGCTATGCCTAGAGTTTGATGAATTTGAGTTGGTTGTTGAAAGATGAGTAGAACTTTGGCAAAGAACAGGAGGAAAAATGCTTTAGAAGGAATCATATTGTTTCCCTTTTGGGCTCCGAGAACATGCCCAGTCCTAGAAAGCGAGCACAGAGTTTGCCAGATGACCCTGATCTTGTTTGTGTTCCTCCTGTTCTATGTCCCTGGAAGAGGATGTGAGCTCCTTGAAGAGGGTGGGAGAAGGATGAGCAGGTCTGGGGTGACATGACACAGCAAGGAACAGTACAGGAAGCCTAGAAACTGCAGAGGAAGAATAAGAAACAGGAATGCTGGTTTGGCTTTTTCATAACCAGAGCTTAGGGAACAGAGAGGCAGAGGCATAGATTGTGAGGATGGTAATTTAAGTCAAAACGATATGGATGGTTAAACTGAAGCAAAGACCTTTAGGCTGAGGTTTCAGGGAGACTGTCCTGGTTAATTTGTCCTAATGAGAAAAAATTCATTGGTTTGCATAAAGTGATATTAGTCAGTGGTACCTAAAATAACAAAACAAAAACTCTAAATATTAAACCATAGGAGAACTATTAGGTAATATTTGGTGTATCAATGCAATTGAGTCTCGTAAAGCCATTTAGAGCAACTGTGTAAGAACACAGAAACTGCTTACGTTAATATAGAACAATACAAGATTATATTCACACTCCCAGTGTCTAGGAACTGTAAGTTAATATACCAAAATGAAAGTGGTTGTGTTGGTTGGTATTATTTTTACTTTTCACATTTTAAAAGGGAAAGGTTATCTCAAGGGGATTTTTCTAAGGTTATGTGATAACATTGAGAGTAATGGCCACTAACATTTATTGAACACAGTCTATGTTCCAGACCCTGTTCTATTTCATGGATCATCTCATTTAATCTTCATACCAGCCCTGTCAGGTGAGTGTGGTTATTTGCTTATTTGATGAAGGACGTTGAAGGCTCTTGCCCAAGATCTTACAGTCAGATCTGAGACAGAAACCCAGATAGTTAGACTTCAGAATTCATGCTATTTGCCATCATGCTGTGCTGCCTCAGTTTAATAAGGTCATTTTGACTTGAACAGCCTTTCTAGCTTCAAGGTGACCAATGTCATCCTGAATCTTCTTGGGGAAAAATATTTTGAGTAGTCCATTAAGAAGGCACATGTATTTAGGACCAGTGGGCATAATGCAATCCTGCACATAAGAAAAGCTGGATTCTCTGTTCAGTTTAAGCATGGAACAGCCCAGCTAATGTGGGAAATTTCCTCAAGTCCCTGACTCCAAGAATTATTTAATTTCTCTGTATAGTGCTATAGCTCCTGTTATACACAAACCCTACGTATCTAATAACTCTTAACAGAATCTTCTCTGTCAGCAGAGATAAAGCAATCAATTACTGGGCATAGATTTATAAGTGAACAGGGCATTCACTTTAAAGAGTCCCTGGAGGAGCTCTGTTAACATCGTCCCCCAAAACTGTCTAAGCTATGCCATGCCAAGTTCTGGCTGTGTGTGCAGTGAAGTAGGTTACTAGGTGCTGTACAATGTAGAATTTGTGATAAACACAGAATTGTACATTTTGTAACAAGAATGCAGCACACTTTCATAGAAGTTTTTAATTGGTCTTTGTTGGGGGTTGAATTGTGTCCCCCGAAAAATTCATATGTCGAATTCCTAACCTCCACTGTCTCTGAATGTAACCACATTTGGAAAAAGGATCCTTGCAAATGGCATTAGTTAAGATGAAGTCAGCCTGGAGCAGGGTGGGCCCCTGATCCCCTATGACTGGTGTCCTTCTCAAAGGGGGAAATACAGAGACATGCCCAGGTGGAGAACACCATATGAGGATGAAGACGGGGTCAGGGTGATGCAGCAGATCCAAGGAGTGCCAAGACAGTGCCCAGAAACTAGGAGGGAGGCTCCAAAACTGGGAGACAATAGTTTTTTGTTGTTTAAGCTACTCAGTTTGCGATGCTGTTATGGCAGCCCTAGTAACTAACATTGTCTCTACCCAAGTAGTCTCTTAAGAGACTAAATGATTATTCTCCCCCATAATACAAATAACAGTCAACACTTAACAAGTTCGAAAAAAGATCAAGCATCTTATATGCATGAACTCAATTCTCACAGCTCTTAAGGGTAGGGATTTTATTATTCCCTCTGTTTTGTAGATAGAAACTAAGGCACCGAAACCAGGGTACCCCAGCTAAAAAGCGCTGGGGCCAGGATTTCAAATTGAGTGTTGTTTCCACAATGCCAGGAAAGGGAGACAAAGGCATGGGAGAGCTGCAGAGCAGCAGAAATGAAATGACAAGGACACAATTATTGAAAAGGAACTGGAATTTCTGGGCAGACTGAGACATGGGGATAGAAGCAGAGGGCAGGAAAATGAAACTTTCAGGGGTACATTTCCAAAAATGTATTTCATGGAAACCTGTCAGCCTGACATGCTGCATGAAGAAATGGTTCCAGGGTTACCCAACTGGGAGAAAGGCTGCTTACTCTATTTCCTACTCAGAGATTCATGGCATCCCTCAGCATTTTAAATACTCTGACAAATTTTGCAGAAAAGAACTCTATTTCACTTGGTTTAACCCAGCACTATTCAAACTTATTTAATTATGGAATCTTTTTGCTGCTGTTTATCTCTAATGTTACAGAACAAGTTCTGTGGGCCAGAGAGAGCAGCTGGAGCAAAGAGGCCTATAGATGAGTCTACATAGCAGTTAACATCCTTATGTTAGTTAAGTTCTTTGTCCAATCCCATCACCTCTTTCTCTCTTTCATAGCAAGACTCTCAAATATTACTAATTTTGTAAGTTAAATACTGGGCATACAAATAGTATATGGAGAATAATATAAAAAACACTCATGTTAACATCACCCAGCTTAAGAAATGTAGCAGTATGCATACAGTTGGGACCTCCTGTGTAACTTTCCCATGAAATTCTCTTCTTTATAACCTCACCTGCTCTCTAGAGGTAGCTACCACTACTATCCTGAATTTCTTAAATATTATTCACATGCACAGCTTTATGCTTTTATTACATATGTATGCATTCTTAAACAATATGACGTGGTTTAACATGTCTTTAAACTTGGTATCATTGTATATACCTTCCTGCAACTTGCGTTTTTCTTCAGCATTATGTGTGTGAACTTTTTCCATGTTAATATATTACCTCTAGTTCATTCACTTTTACTATAACATGGTGTTCCATTGTAAGAATATGCCGATATATATTTGTGCATCCTCTTATTTTTTTCCCATTTTACTATTACAAATAATCCTGCAATAAATAGTCTCATGCCTGAAGTGAGAAAAGTATGAGAAGCTTTCTTTAGCACATATGTAGAAGAGTTGGGTTGTTGTGTATATGCATGTTTGGTTTTACAAAATATGTATTGCTAAGTTGGTATCTAGAGTAGTTATGCTGAGTTCAATTCCTACTCACTGTGTATGAGAGTTCCAGTGGCTCCACATTAACTCTTGTTTTCAGACTACATCATCCATGCCAAATTAATGGTTAGAAATATTTAATTATAGTTTTAATTTGCACTTGGCCATTTACTAATGCGATCACTGGTTTTATTACACGCTGATTGGCCATTCAGGTTACCTCCTCTGTGAATTGCCTCTTCCTTTGCATATTAATTTTCATTTATTTTTTTCTACTGATTTGTTTATCTTTTTCTCAGACTTTGTAAGTTCTTTATTAGTTCTCAATACTAATCTTTACTCAACTTTTTGCTTTGTAAATATCTTCCCGAAGGCTAGGGATTTACTTTTCACTTTTTGGAGGTTTCTTTGCATATTAGTTATAAATTATAATATAAGCAAAGTTATCTACATTTTTATTATGATTTGAACTTTCTGTGTTTGTTTAAGAAATCTTTCTCAACACTCAAGTTGCAGAGATACTCTCCTCTTTTCTTCTAAAAGTTCTAAAGTTTTGCTTCTTACATTTATATCTTTAATAAACTTGGAGTCGATTTTTGTATATGATGTGAGGTAACGATCCATTTTACCCCATTAGATAGCATATGGTCATAGCACCATTTGTTGAATAGTCTATCATTTCCCCCATAGATAATCTTTGCTGCTACCTCTGTCATGATATGTTAGTATTATACAAGTCCCTTTTGGATCATAATACTTTATCATTATTCTGTTTATATCTACACCAAGAGCATACTGAATTAGTTACTATCTGTAGCTTTATAATAAGTTGACTTCTGGTATGGTAGGCTAATTGCACTGATGGGTATAATTAATGAGCTCCTTGAATCCATGCCATTTGCAATACAACTTTACAGCTCATTGGATCAAGAAGTTAAGTCTATTTCTCCACCCTTGGATCCCGACTGGCCTGCTACTTGTTTTGGCCAATAAAATGTGGTAAATGTAACAGTGTGCCAGTTCCAAACCTAGGCTTCCAGAGACCCTCCATGCTTTCACTCCCTCTTTTGGAATTCTGCCTTATGATGATAATAAGCTCACTCAGGTGCTGAAGGATGAGAGGATACATGATGCAGGGTAGAGTCAATCCAAGCTGAGACCATCTTAGACCAATCAGTGCCAGCAGCTCGCCAGCTGCCCTTGTGAGAGAACCCAGCCAAAATAGCCTCACGTGGCTTAGAGCACCAAAACTGCCTGGCCATCTCATGAACTAATGGGCCAAAATAAATGTTTACTGTTTTATAATAAACTAAATCACTGAGGTTTTGTAATCATAGTTTCCACAACATAATTGTGCTAAAATGTAACTGACATACAGGGCAAGTATCATATCTTGTTCTGTTATTTAAAACCATCTTAGTTTGATCATAGCCTTATGTGCTTCCTCATATAGATTTTAAAATTGGTTTGTTAAATTCTATGACTTGTTCCTCTATACATAACTCAAGCTTTGGTCAGCGTCCTTTGCAGCATGGAGCCCCTTCCAGGACTTCACTTCATATTATCCCCAAAGGTGAAGCTAACTAGACCATTTGCTGCTCCTTTTCTGGTAAGTTGTTAATTTATTTGTATTTGCTTTCATATTATAATATCATTATCATAAGATGCTCGTTCTGTTGCCAGGGCAACCAAATGTTGTACGTGAACTTTTAGCTTTAACTAAAACCTTAACTCCTTTGGCGACAATCCTTATGTTTTCTTGGCTCCCTTCACTTCTGAGGTTGAAAGAATGGAAAATATTCTGCAATTCTACTTTATGTTTTACATCTGTTTCTACCTCTACACTTGTTAGCATGTACATCATGCTCTAAATTTAATACCTTAGCTGATTTCTTCTTTTTGTTCTTGATAGCTCCTCTCAGTCTATTTAATGACGACCTACCATGTGCCTGTCTCTGGGTTTCTAGAAGTGAATGAGACAGATTTGGCCTGTACCCTTCCAGAGTTTATCAGGCTTGGGAGACAGGGATATACTAGGTCAGCACACAGATAATTTACCAGTATGGTAAGTGCCATGAAAAACAAGTATGGGCTGACAGGTAAGGGCCTGATCTAATTTGGAACAGTGATGATTCCTGTGGGGAATACAGTTCAGGCTGGAACTGAGAAATAAGTTGAAATCAGCCAGAGCTGGGGAGGGGCACATCAGCCGGGCATATAATGTATGATGAAGCCTTGAGGTCTGAGGAAGGATGAGAGTTGGAAAGGAGGCCAATGTAGCTAAAGATTAGAATTAAGAGCAAGAGGAGCTTGAGATGCATCTGGGGAAGTGGGCAGGGGCAAAACTCACAGGGGGCCTTAGAGGGTATCTGCACCCAATTGAGAAATTGAGTTAAAAGGGTCTGAAATGGTGAAGTCATCCAACAGAAGCTCATTTCTCCCCAAAGCTTGTAGCCATGTACAAAATAAGAAGTTTTAGAGATACTCTGTGTGTGCGCTGGTCCTCAGGGTAGGGATCCCAGGCCGCTTCAGGCCTCGGTCCAGACCACATCCTGCTGAGATGGGGGAGATGCTCGCGCTCTGTCACGGGTTTCTCTGGTGCTGTACCCGCCTCAGGGAGATCAGAAGTCAAGCCAAGAGGCGTGGTTCTACAGTCTCACTACCCGACGGCTTCAGTCTGTATATAACAGGTCTCTCTGGATCATCCTCCCTGGGACTTCAGTTGCTGTAATGTCACTGGACCCCACGCATGTCAGGTGGATCACCTGTTGGAAGAGTAGATACGTCTTTACATGGAGATGACATAATCGAGGATAAGGCCTGGGAAAAGTTGGACTGTTCCCAGCTCCTTTATTTGCTTCTTGACACTTTTTGGTATCTTCATTCTCATTTTTTCTATCAGGTTCTCCAATTTTTCCTTAATTTAGGTCCTCGAACAGCAAGCACACTTTCAGGAAATAGAGTATGTTTAGGAAGGCATTTCAATATTGCCTTCCTACAATTGTCCACAGAGTGGACAGACTCAGGGGTTTTTAGAACCCAGTTTTTAAAGCTGAGATCCATGATAAGGTTCCATGACTTCCCCACTCACATGATATACAGACTTCCACGAGTGGGTGTGTTTAGTGGACATTTGTGGTTTTAGCTTGCCGGCATCATTCCCTCCTCTCTCGGTAATATCAGGACTCCCTTGAGGGCCTTGATCACCCCTGAATAGTGCTCTGTTTTGGTGGCACTACCAGTCAATAAGCTTCACTTCCTGTAGCCATTGAGGGGCTAATCTAGGCCAAAGAATTCCTCAGAAAATCTTGCTTACGGCAGGGGGAAAATCACTGAGAGCCACGAGAAATCATGCTCACTAGGAATTAGTTCCTGCTCTCTGGATCCCAGAGTAACTCTGTTTCCTCTTCCATTCCATTTCCTGCCACTAAATCCCTCTTTTCCTTAAATGGGCCAAAGTCGGCTTCTGTTGTGCAATGGGAGACCACAGGGATGTGGTCTGGACCGAGGCCTGAAGCGACCTGGGATCCCTACCCTGAGGACCAGTGCACACACAGAGTATCTCTAAAACTGCTTATTTTGTACATGGCTACAGACTTTGGGGAGAAATGAGCTTCTGTTGGATGACTTCACCATTTCAGACCCTTTTGACTTCAATTCCTCAACTGGGTGCAGATACCCAATCTTTATTATATGTCAACTGTTCAGTACAAATTGTATGATTCCTTATTACCATTTTTAAATGAAAGGCTTTGAAAAAGGAAAGACATAGACAAGTGGAGCCACTTTGGGATCCAAAACACTAAAAGCAGAGACAGTTCCAAACTACACCCAACTTTTATACCTATCCCATCCTTTTTTACCAGCAGAAAACTATTTTGGCTATATGCAAGGAACGTCTAAGTTGACTGTTTTGATTACCACTATTTAATCACACACATGTGCACACACATACTCTACTGAGCTCTGCTTCCATCTGTGCTTCCTCATCATTTCACATGGAGTGAGTTCAGGAAACTGTCTAGTTTGCTTCCCACAGGAACTGAACTGCCAGCAACAGTGGTGCCATCATCGCTTGGTGTTGGTCCCTTGAAGAAAGTGCTTCTGGAAAGTCATAGTAGGCACAGTGGAAATCCAGTTTTCATCAGTGAGAGCTGTGTTCGAATAAGGACTTCGAACCAGGGTAAAGCAAATGCCCACTTTTAACAGAACTCACGCTGGCCTCCAGTGGGAAGGGGTCATGGCAGAGCCGTGTTCAACCACTATCATTTTACATTGGTGGGAGCCGAGGCCCACTGACTTTCACACGAGCACCATGGCAGCAGTCATTCAGGTTCCCTTGCTGTTCTCTTACAAGTTACCTGATTCTGCTTCTAAGGGGGGACTCTGAGCCTTTCACAGCTTTTAATGCTACTCTGTGGGTTACGGATAACTGATAGCAGTGCATAGATTCTGGTCTATGGATACCCAAATATATTCTGACTGGATGGAATTAAAGTGGCTTCTCCTCTCACTCACTGCCCCATTAGAAAAAGTCAGTTTCTATTTGTAAACTCATTTCCACATTCCTGAATGTCATATAAATTTGTGCTTCCTTTATTTCTCCTGTGAAACAATTTAACATTAATCTGTTAGATAAAATCTTTAGAATGTGTTCATTTTATATCTGTATGAGAGTCATGATTTTATCTTTTTTAAAAAAATCTTTTAACAATGTTATTAGCTCCATTTTACAAATGGAGAAATTGAGGCTCAGAGTGAAACGACTTGCCCAGGACCACTAATGATCAAGTGACCTAGCCAGGGTTAAATCCCTGCACTTTCTGATTCCATAGCTTATGTGCTTTCTTCTAATTATGCACCTGTTCTGTGCCAGGCATGTGCAACTGCATGAGGGGATATTGTTTTAAGTCATTCAGCTATTAATAGCCTCTTCTATGCTGGCACTATGGGGTTATAAAATGTTCATGATATAATCTCTGCTTGCCAGATGATAATCAAGGTACACAAAAAAAGAAGAAAAATGCATGATGCAGGAAGGAGAGTAAGGGAGTGGTAAGAGTACAATGGAATTAATCTTGAAAGCTTTTAGGATATGACATTTTCTCAATCTGCACTAAATGGAAGGTCCACAGAGGAGGCTGAAAATCAAAGCAACAACTTGTAAATTTATGTCCTGAAACTTAAGTACTGTCACTTAAGAAGTAAGCAAGAGAACAGGATTATACAACTGCTTGCAGATTTCTTACCTAACAAGGTAAAAAAAAAGAAGGTGGCAAATAAAACAAAGCACCTATTCTAATCTCTAGCCATTTGTATAACTAACTATTTTGCATGAACTTTCCAGTGGCTTAGATCTGACTGGGTTGTGCTTACAGGTCGTTGTCGTTGGCTCCTCTGTTCGTAGGGAGCTCTAAACTCCTTTAGATCATACATCTTGGATGTGGCCCCTACTCCCTTTTCACCTCTTCTGGTATCCAACAGCATTCCTCTCTCCTGGCCTCTCTCTGGTACACACACACCTCTCACAACCTAGGTTTCTGGCGCCCGGAAGTGTCTGCCATTCCTCACCCACCAGGCTCTGCAGCTTAGCCTTTGTTGAAACTTTGTACATCACCCTTTCCACCCCACCCAGCCTTGGCAAGCACCTAGTCATCACTCAACATTCAATTTCAGAGTCACCTTCTTTACAAAATACTACTGGTCCTCATTTGTGAAAATCAGTTTTCCCCTAGACGCACGTCGTTATCAGCATGTATTTACCAAACCTCTGGTTGTACCTATTTGTTCACACATTTGCGCCCAGGGACAGTGCCTGGCCTGCTTCCGTCTCTCTTCTCCCGTTTCCCACAGTACCCGATGCATAGTTGGTGCTTCGTAACTGGCTACGTATGCATCAATCCAGTGATTCACCAACATGATAGGCAAGGCGAGGGCGTATGGAAGGGATCACAGACGGCAGTGCATTGCGGCGGGGGCGGAGTGCAGGTAGTGCGGGAAGCGCCAGTGGAAACCGTACTCACCGCGAGTTGAGTACCTGTTCCAACAGGCCCCACTGCTTTCTGGGGATCGAGGCGGGGAAGGAAAACTTCTGCAAGACAGAGGGATGGTTTCTACTTTGTTTTGTTTTTGGGGTGCTTTCATAATTTTGGTAAAGATATTTTTAAGCCACAGAGCGGGGCGGTTCAGTTTTCATTACCCGACTTGGCATTTTCCTCCAGTCCGCAAAGCTGCTCAGAGGCCCTTATCACAGAGCCGTAACCACAACCCCTGCTGGGCCTGATGCTAAATCAACACTGTCACATCAAAACAAAGACACGCAGGTGTGCTGCACATGCAGGCGGGAGGGCTTTTGTTCAAAGGCAAGAGTTAGCAAACCAGAGGGGGAATGAACCCTATCCTGACAGGCCACACACCCCGGTTCCCACAAGCCTGGGGCTGGGGGAGGGAGAGGGGGGTCGTCGAAGGCCTCTGGGGGCTGCAGGTCCTTTGGAAATCAGGTCCACCTGTGAGAAGGCTGCAGAAATGGGGTTTTGTGCTTACATGAAAAGCTCCTCCTGTCAGGCACTGCTTAAAGCTCCATGGGGCTGCTTAGGAGAGGTCCACACAAGTGTGGCTGATGTACACGACTTCCCAAGTGTCCTTAGCTGCAGTGCCTGGTGGGGACTGGAGACCAGCAAACGTCTGTTCAGGACAGGAACTTCCATAAAATCTTGTTTCAGAGGAAAAGGAGGACCTTACAACCTCTGTCTACAGCCTTCCATCCAACAGAGCAGATTCAACTCTTCCCCAAGACCAAAACTCCTGTTCCTTCATTCCTGGAGCTGCCACCTGGGTGCCCCTGAGCCAGGTGCCTATAAGATGATGAGTGATAATAATCATCAGTAAGAGGAACCAGCCTGAATGCATGCTGGCCTGCCCTAAGTCCTTCATAGGTGTGCTAGTATTTAATCCCCACCTCAGCCCTAGGAGGTAGATATCACCAGCAGTGTCCTCTCCGCCTTGAGAGTAAGGGAACGGAGGGTCAAAGGGATCAATTAAATTGCTGGAGGTTATGCAGCTAGCAGGTCCATGGCGGAGCCAGGTTTCAGTTTCGGGCAGTTGGTTCCGAGTGTGTGTTCTCAGACTTTGACGGTATTGCCTCAGGTCTGGGCCACGGATATTGATGGCTCCCAACCTCAGCTGGACATTAGAATCACCAATGCCAGCACTCAACTCCAAATACACTGATGTGTGTGCTTTGGGGCAGCCTGAGTATTTTAACAGTGTTCGTGTGTGTGCCCACTGTAACTAGCGTTAGGCACTTAGAGTACAGCTGGCGTTAAGTAGGAATTCCCACCACGCTCTCCAAAGTTAAGTATAAGGGAGGAACGGAACTGGGAAGCGCAGCCACCAACCGTCTGGCTGGGCGTGGTGCAATGACTACCGCTTGGGGAAGAACACCAGAAAGAAGGCAGAGGTGAGAAAAAGCGGGGCTAGAAAGACAAGGAAACCAGTAGACACCTATCTCCCCATAGTGGGAAAAGGAGTGGGCAGAGAGGACGTGCCAAGGGAGAAGCCTCGGGGGAGACCACCTTCACGCCTGCACAGACTGTTCCTGGAACTTAGCAGTACTACAAAGAATTGGAGTTCCTGGAAACGTGTTTTAAGAGAGAAACTTGCCCTGTAAATCACACCTGTTGGAGCTACCAAGGAGGTATTTAGTGAGCAGTACAAGAATCTGTTGGAACCAGGGGCTGGGGCTTGGGGTGGAAATGCTGGGAAGCGCCGGTCTCCCTGCCTGCCCTTCAGTGGCCGGTCTGGAATCAGCCTGTGTTAGTTTCAGGGTACATCCTCACCCTGGAGGCGCTCCTCCCATTGAAGGCGTGTTTCAGAATTATGAAAATCATTTCTATGAAAGACAAAATGTTTTAAAGTAGAAAAAATACATTGCTCATAATTTTATCACCTAACAATTATTATTTAGAATATCCTGTTATGTTGTTGTTTTTCCTGGACATAATTTTTTCCACACAATATTATCCATAATATCTATGTAATATATAGAGTCTGTTTTTGCACTTAAAATAACATAAGGCTGTTTATTTCTTACATCAGTTTCTTTATTTCCTTCATAATTATTTTAACCTTGACTAATTATTGCTGGGTTTCTGAAGATTGAAGAATCTTTGAAACCATTCTATGGGGGAAAAAAGTTTGAATGAACATCCACTGTTGATAACAATTGTTTCTATTTTTACTTAAATATGTAAAGCCTAAAACCAGGTGTGAACTTCTTTATTAGTGCAAACTACCAGGACATTAAAACAATTTTACATGTTAGAAACAAAATTATAAAACCAATAATATTCAAAATAATAGTATTAATTAAAACAAATAAGATTCAAAATAATGGTATTAATTAAACGTGACAAACACTGTTCTGTGAGTTTAATTGTGGCTCACAGCTATGGTGCAAGCATGTGGCCTTCCTGGTGCCTGTAGGGCAGGTACCGTGCATGCCCTTAGTTCTCCCACTTCTCTCTCTTCTGAACTCTTAGGACCACATGCACACAACCTGCAGACACCATGGACCTTCACTTGGCATGTTTGCTTCCTTTATATCAGCTCTATTTTTCTCCTGTTCTCTCTAGCTCATGACCATTCAAGCAGTATCATTTGGGCCAATGTACACATAAACTCAGATTCCAAATTGAGCCCTAAAATTTAATCCAAATGGATCTTTCAAACTACCTAGAATATGGCTATATTGATTTTAAGATTATGATTGAAAGGTAAACATAAATGTAAAACTGCTTCATAGAGAATTTCCAAATCTAGAGGATTCCTCATGAGACCCCTGCCAGTCTGAGAAACATTGGTTTATTGACTGCCTCTCTTGTACAGCAGGTGACTCACTCACTGTAAAAACGTACAATTCCCATTGCACAGATGAGTAACTGAGGTTTGTAGAGGTTATGAAACTTGCTGGAGGACATGAAGCTGTCAGATGGAGGAGCTATAATTCTAATCTCCGCCTCTGCCATCCACAGTCCATTTCTGGGGCAGAGTCTCACACTGCCTTCCACAATCTTTACAAAGTATTCTTTTCCGATCTGGGGTTTAGAATGTTTGCAGTGACATGGGCCAGGGCTAGAGATAAATGAATGTTTCTTTCCTTTAGAGAAAATGTAGCATCTGTCATTTGTAGTATGTTTATTTAGGTATAAAACTAACCTGACAAGGATGGATCCTTTAAGATATTTCTGTAGATTTGACAGCAGCTTTGGTGGCTGGCAGTAGCTTGCCAGTTATTAAATGGCTCTGAATATATGAAGATTTGTAATTTCCTTTTGAAAGGGCTTTGCCAAAGACACTGAGCCACGTGGCATAATCTTCAAACACACATTGGCATATACAGGAGCTCTGTTTGTGCAGATGGATTCTTGGAACCAATCAGACTAGCATGGTATTTCATCTTTTGGCCCAATACTAGAAACTGGCACAAATAACACTACCCTTGCCATGCACCCAAGTTCAGAATGATAAGTCAGTCACCCTGTAATTATGGTGGGGGAGCCAGCTTTGCTCCCTCAGTGAGCAGACTGACAGATCTGCTTGGACTGGAGGCCTTTGGGCTCTCTGGGAACCTGGCTGACTTCCTTGTGCCCAGGCAGGCACTGCCCTAGATCGCAGGGTAGAGGTGAGTTCCCACTGTGCAGGTCCGCTGGGACCAAACTGGTCACTAAACCTGTTTGTCTTCTCCGCAAGGTCCATAGCTGTCAAAAGTGCAACAAAGCAAAAGGCTGGGGACAGCAGAAAGGCAAAGCTCTGCCATCAGGCTGTGCAGGCCAAAAGGCCGCGGGGGCTGAGGCAGAAAGCCTGATCCCAGGTGGCTATCAACTTAAAATTTGAGGATAATCTCAGACAGAAGAGATTGGGCCAGGTTATTCTAGCAGCAGAGTTGGGTGGGCAAAATAAGACATCCAGAAAGGCCATTTTATACTAGGGGAAAGTTACCTTGTCCCTTGTCCAGCCTTGGTTCAAAGAACACAGAAAAAGATTGTATTTACATGTTAATAAGGGGATGGACGGGTGGGTGAAGGAGGAGGCAAAGTCCTCAGTCCTGCTGTGAAAATGTGCCTGTCAGTCACATTAGAATTTAAACGTCCTTACCTTGTAGCATTAAGCTTGATCCATGCTTCATCAATACATTCTCAGAGTTGTGACCAGAGGTGTGAAAGGCTCCCCCATGGATATGTTCCCGCCCGATTCCTGAATGACTTAATTGGGCCCTGCATGTCTCACTCATATGCCTTTCCCACATTTAATGAGATGGTTCATTTTCTGAGCTCAGGTTGGTATTTTGCCTTCCTGGCTGCCTCACCTTTGCTGCTGTGGTTTTCTCTGCTGGGAACCCTCTGCCTCTGGCTCCTCACATGCCTGGTGCCTCTGCAGTGCCCAGGCCTTGGTTCAGACTCCCCCTTCACAGAGGCCTTCCTCACTGCCCTCCACTCCTAGCCACTCTCTGTACCGTATCTCTGTTGACTGCTTCACACACACTAGAATTATCCCATGTGTTTGTTTCCTCGTTTGCTCTCCAGACCCCCACCACCCTGTACGGGTTTGTCCTGTTCTCTGTTGTATCTCCCATGCTTAGGCCAACATCGTGCACACCGTGGGTGCGTGTGGAGTATTTCCTCTTATGGAATGGGCCCTTGTGTAGCACTCATCAAGTGCCAGACACCATCCTAAGAGCTTTACAAATATTAACTCACTGAATCCTCACAAGCCTAGCAGGGAGGTCCCAGGCTTATTTCTATTTTATAGGTGCCCACTTAGGATCTGAACTTGACAGTCTGATTCCAAGTTCTCTGTGCACTAGACAACTGCCTTATGGGGCATTTCTAGCATTTTTGCTTCTGTCATTACCATTACCTGAAGACTCAGACTCATTATAAGCTCTAAGTTCAATAAACACAAATATTACAATCCTA
The DNA here is from genome assembly GCF_030020395.1 of Manis pentadactyla. NCBI lineage: Eukaryota > Metazoa > Chordata > Mammalia > Pholidota > Manidae > Manis > Manis pentadactyla. Next base: position 35,474,141 of record NC_080028.1, read on the forward strand.
AAAACAGGTCTGAAATGTATATAGACGCCATACAAGGTTAAGAGTCATTAGGGTTAGGATGTCACTATCTTTAGGACATATGTGGACACAGCCTTATTTCTTGGGATCTAACCGTCCAGAGACAGCTGTGTAGCCTCTGGTAGAGGGATGGGAAGTTAAATCCCGAAGTGGTACTGGTACCATAAAAGGCAAGTATTTTTCTCTTCAAGCTGCCACAGCCACTGAAAGACGGATCAAATGGCTGGAGGATGCAGGGAGCCTCAGCAATGTTTAAGAACCTTGGTGGGTTTTATAATTTTCTGTGTTTTTAAATGTATTATTACTCCTAGAGGTCTACCTCATAATTTTGGTTGATTGATTTATTTAAATTAATATATCTTAAATCAATATAATAAATGTGTGTACACTTATTTTTAAAAGTCAATACGCTTCATTTCATGCACCCTTGGGAAGTCCTTGAGAATTTTAGAAACATAGAAGGCTGCATCATTTTTATAAAGAATTTCATATTTATCATCTCATTTTATTCCAAAACACCATGGAAGTAGGCAAAGCTGGAATAATGCTATTTTCTCCAGCCTAGCAGACCCCCAGATCAAAGGTCTGGACTCCAGTTTTCTTCCTGCTTCTGTGGCTGCTCTCAGACCCCCTTTGTTGGTTCTTCATCATCTTCAACCTTGGAAGGTTGGCGCAGCCCAGAACTCAGTCTTTGGGCATCTGCTTCCCTCACAGCCATCTCCCTGGTGGCCTCCCTCATTCGCTGACTGTAAATTCTGTGCTTATGATAATGTTGCTCCAAAGTATGTTGCCAGCTCTGTTCATCTCTTTAGCTCAGGACTGTTAGCCTCTTTGACATCTCCACTTGGTCACCTGAGTATTTCAGACTTAAATGTCTCAAACTGGGCTTCCGAAGTGGCCCCAGTTGTCCCCTCCTTAGTAAAGGACGACCCGCTCTGTGCCTCTGGAGCCTGGCCACAGACCTGCAGAGCCCAACGCCACTCCCCCTTCCCCTCCCCATCGGAGCTGTCACAGATCCTCTTGTTCTACCATTAAAATACAGTATATCCAGAATCTGGCCTTATCTTTACATTCCGCTGTTGAGGCCCGGGGCCAGACCATGTCACCTTCTCCCCCACGGACTGCCTCATCCTAACCAGGATCCCAACTATTCTCAACACAGCAGCTAGAGTGGTTCTATTGCTGTCACATTATCACCCTCCTCTGCTCATACAGCTTCAAGGACTGTCCCTGTCACTTAAAGTCCACAGTCCCTCAGTGACCTACCCGGGTCCCCGTGCTCTGGCCCCCTGCCTCTCGGATGGACCCCCTGCTCCTTCCATCTCTCTCCTAGCCACACAGCCTTCCTGCCAGCCCTTCCACATCCTTCCACCTCAAGTCCTCTGCATATGCTCCTCTCTCTGCTTAGAGTGCCCTCCCTAGAGGGTTCCATGGCTTTCTTCCTCCTTTCTAGTGACATTTCCTAGCCACCCTCTTTACTGAAGTGATGCAGCCCCAGCTCTTCCTACCCTCCTTCCGTTGTCTTATTTTCCTTCTTAACACTTAAATCATGATCCAGCATTCTGTATGTGTTACATAAGCCTATTTCCTACCTGGTCTAAGCATAGCAGTAACAGCCCTGATCCCACAGAGTGGGTGTGAGATTCAATGAGGTGGTGCCCAACACAATGAATGCCCAGCAAGTGTTAATGAGCTTATGCTTTGTGTCCAGAGCACCAAGGGCAGCATCTTAACACAGTGGATGCCCAGTACATTGCTTTTTAACAAATCAGTGACTTGATTCGAAGAGTCAGCATCTCCATTCTTGTCTTTGTTCTGGAGCATAAGCTCCAGTGAGGAGCAGCCCGGCACTAACATGACACCCGGGTCCAGCTCCCAACGGTTAGAGCTCCTCACCTCAGTCTTCTTTTATAACAGCGATCTGAGTGAATCTGACTTCAATAAAGTGTTTTATTGAATAGGATGGGTTTCCCCCCAAGAGGAAGCCATTACATAGGAGCACAACCTTTAAAGTGTACTCCGTAATAATGCCTTCTGAAGCATTTGTGCAATTAGATGTGTTTCATTAATTGTGTTTTCTCAGCAGAGCAATTTGAAAGAACATGCTCCCTTCTCTCTCACTGTCGTGTTCTCATCGGCCTTTTCACAAATTGATCTGAATAAAAGCAGCTTCCCCTAAGCAGTGAGTTAAAATAAACCACTGTTCACATGATTACTACTTCATTGTGCTTTTACGCACATTCCTCGGTGCTTTTTAATTATATATAACTACCAGGGAACAGGGAGTAAAATCTATTTAATCTAATGTGAAGCCTGCTAAATAGGTAACATTTCCAGTTTCTGTTTTTTCATTCAAGGTATGACTCTAACTCAGGGAGCCCAGGATCAAGAATGTAGACCCAAATCTTGCAGAAAATGCAGACTACATGATTCAATGTTATTTGTTTCACATAACTTTGTTAAAATTGTCATGCAACTTGGCAACTCAAGTAGTGACAATCTGGGATGCAATTATTTCAAATGCCAATTTTTTTTCTCCTTATAAAATAATTGCCATGAAATGCAAACAAGAGTTAAATTTAATGGTGGCATATGGTTAAGATTAGAGTTACATGCAGGGTTTCATGATAGGGTTAGAGTAAGGCTTAGGTTAAGGGTTACAGTTAGGAGTGGGTGAAGGTGAGTGGGAGTTAGTGCCCAGAGTTATGGTTAGAGTTAGGGTTAGGGTTTAATATTAGGGTTAGGGCTAGATTTAGGTTTAGGGTTACAGTTAGTTGTGGGTGAAGATGAGAGTGAGGGTGAGAATGTAGGGGTATGGGTAGAATTAGGGCTAGCGTTAGGTGTAGGATTCACTTTTGCTTTTGACTAACAGTGAGGTATGGGTAAGAGAAGGGTTAGGGGCTAGGATTAGTTAGGGTTAGGTGTATGGTGAGGATATGGCTAAGTTTAGATTTAGGATTCGTTTAATGTAAGGGTTATGGCTAGATTTAGGTTGCGGTTTACGATTAGGGATGGTTGAAGGTGAGAGTGATGTGATGGGGGTTGGGGAAAGGTTACAGGTATGGTCAGTGTAGAGTTAGGTTTAGGTTAAAGCTACTGTTGGGGTGACAGACAGCTTTAAGGTCATGGTGAGGGTTAGGGATAGAGTAAAGTTTAGGGTTCTGGTTCTCTGTGACTAAGGGAGAGTGAAGGTTAGGAGGAAAAGGGTTAGCGTTACTGTTAGGATAAACATTAGCTGGAGGGTGAGATTATGGTTACTCTTAGAGGTAGGTTTAGTGTTCAGTGTTAGGGTTAGGGTATGGATTAGGCTTAAGGTTGAAGTTAGGTATGGGTAAAGGTGAGGGTGAGGGGTTAGGGTAGGTGGCAAGGGTTAGGGTTAGGGTTAGAAGAAGAAGCACTGTCAGAAAACAAAAGCAATGCAATTCACCATGCTTCTAGCCCAGTCCTGCAGGAACAGAGATTCATTCCACAGGACTCATTTCCTCGATACCAGTGACTCTCAAGGAAATCATGTGTATAAAGGTCAGACTAACAAGAAAGCTATGCACCTAAAGAGCAGATCTTTGGAAATAAATGTTGATTCTGCTGCAGTCCTTTAGCATATGCAACTGGGGCTTGAACAAGACATGGTTGTTTCTTTGGATTCCTACAGTTCTGGGTCAGGGGTTCGGGTGAGAGTCCACAGTTATTGTTCAGGGTTAGGGTTCAGATTCACATTCAGGGGTTAAGGTTAGGGTTCAGGGTGTCAGTTCAGGGTAAGAGGTCAGTGTTACTGTTGGGGTTTGTGTTGAAGTGTACATATTTCAGTTTGGGTTCAGGGCTTCAGGATCCATTTCAGGGGCTCAGTTCTGGGTTAGGGTTTGGGTTTGGGTTCAGGGCTTTGGTTTATCAGTTTCTAGGTCTCAGGTTTGGGGCACAGATTAGGATTCAATTCAGGATTAGGTTTAGGGTAAGGCTTAGGGTGAAGTTATAGTTTCACTTTGAGTTAGGGTGAGGGGTTAGGATTAATTGTAGGGTTAAATTTATCTATAGCCTAAGAGTGAGGTGTGGGTGAGGGAAGGGTTAGTTTTTAGGGTTAGAGTTAGGCTTTGGTGGAGGGTTAGGTATAGTTTGAGAATACTGTTACATTTAAAGTTAGGGTTAGTTTGTATTGTTAGAGTTAGGGCTCTATTGAGGGTTAGGGTTACATTTTGTGTGGGGGAAGATGTGGTTAGTGTTAGGGTTAGTTTTAGGATGAAGTTATGATTAGGGAAAGACTTAGGGATTGGGTTTAGGGTTTGGGTTAGCAATAGAGTTAGATTAAGTGTTATAGTTCCGTGTGAGTGAGTGTGAGGGTTTAGTGCTGGGACTAGGTTTAGTTTTAGAGTTAGAGTTAGGTGTAGGCTGTGGATATGGTTATGATTAGACTTAGGTTTAGGGTCAGTATTAAGTTTGGGGTTAGGTTAAGGTTTAGGATTACAGTTAGGCATGGGTAAATGTGAGGCTGAATGTGAGTGTTTAGTTTTAGTGGCCAGAGTTAGGATTAGGATTAGGTTTTGGGTTAACTGTAGGATGAGGATATGGTTATGGTTACAGTTATGTTTCAGTTTCAGTGTTAGGGTAAGGGTTAGGTTTAGATTTCAGGTCACAGTAAGGTTGAAGGTGAGGTGAGGGTGAGTGTCCAGGGTTTTAATGTTATAGTTAGGTTTAGGATTAAGTGTAGGATGGGTTGATGGCTACAGTTAGACTTAGAGTAAGGGCTTAGTGTTAGGGTTAGAGCTCAGTTCAGGTTTAGGATGATGGTTAGCTGTGGATGAAGGTTAAGGTGAGGTTGAGAGGTTAGGGGTAAGGGTAGGGTTAGGGATAGGTTTAGGATGAGCTATGGTTAGCGTTAGAGTTAGGATTAGGCTTTATACTAAGGGTTAGCATTGGACATAGGTTTCAGTTTCTAGATCCAACTGAGTGTGGGTGGGGGTGAGGGGTTAGCCTTAGGGTCAGCGTTAGGGTTAAGGTTAGCTTTAGGTGTAGGGTGAGGATATGGTCGCAGTTAGCATGCAGCTTAGGATTCAGAATTAGGTTAGGATCAGCTTTAGAATTTGGCTTACAGTTAGGTGTGTGTGAAAGTGACGGTGAGGGTGAAGGGTGAGTGTTAGTGGCTAAAGTTAGGGTTTGGGTTAGGTTTAGGTGTAGTGTAAGGTGAGGATATCTTTATGGTAAAAGGGTTAGGATTTAATGTTAGCATTAGGACTACAGATACGTTTACTATTATGGTTAGGTGTGGGTGAAGATATGGGTGAGCGTGAGGGTTTAGGGGTATGTGTAGTGTTAGGGTTAATGTTAGGTGAAGAGTTAGGGTAAGGATGAAGGTTTGATTTGGGTTAGAGTTAGGATTTGGATTAAGGGTGTGGGTCAGCATTAGTATTAGGTTTAAAATTACAGTTAAGTGTGGGTGAAGGTGAGGATGAGGATGAGGGTTTAGATTTAGTGGCCAGGGTTAGGTTTAGGATTAAGTTTTGGGTGAGGATATGGTTATGGATAGAGTTAGGCTTTGCATTCAGTGTTTGGGTTTGGGTTAGATTTAGATTTAGGGTTATGATAAGCTGTGGGTTTATGTTTGGTGGCCATGGTTAGGATTAGATTTTGATGTAGGGTTAAGTGTAGGGTTACAATATGATTATGGATATAGTTAGGCTTTGGGTTAAGTGTTAGGGTTTGAGTTAGGTTTAGGTTTAGGGTTACAGTAAGGTGTGGGTGAATGTTAGGGTGAGCTTGAGCTGCAAAGGTGAGTGTACAGGGTTAGGGATAGGGTTAGGTGTAGGGTGAAGATTAGTTATTACAGGTTATAGTAGGACTTAAGGTATTGTTTAATGTTAGGGTCAAGGCCGTATTTAGGATTAGGGTCATGGTTATGGGGAGTGGTGAAGATGAGAGTGATGGTGAGGGTGGGGGATTACAGGTATGGTTAGTGTCTGTTAGGTGTAGGGTGAGAACATGGTTGTGGTTAGAGTTAGGTTTTGGGCTTAATGTTAGGTTAAGGGTTCAGTTTAGGTTTCGGATTATGGTTACGTGTAGGTGAAGGTGAGGGAAGGGTAAGGAATTGGCAGTAGGGCTAGGGGTAATGTTAGGTTTCCTCTTGGGTGTAGTGGAATGATATGGTTACCATTAGAGTTAAGATTCGGGTTTAGGATTGGGGTTATGGTGAAAGGTAGGTTTATGGTTAGGTTTAGGGTTAAGTGTAGAGTGCGTTTATGATTACAGTCAGAAAACAAAAACAGTGCAATTCAACATGCTTCTAGCCCAGTCCTTCAGGAGCAGAGCTTCATTCTACAGGAATCATTTCCTCAGTGTCCCTCAAGGAAATCATGTGCATAAAGGTCAGACTAACAAGAAAGCCACATGCCTAAAGTGCAGATCGTTGGAAATAAATGTTGATTGTGCTGCAGTCCTTTAGCATATGCAACTGGGGCTTGAACAAAACAGGGTTATTTCTTTGGATTCCTATAGGACCGGTCAGGGATTCGGGTGGGGGTCAGTAGTTAATATTCAGGGTTCAGGGTTTGGGTTCAGATTCACATTCAGGGGTTCTGGTTTGGGTTCAGGGTAATGGGTCAGAGTTAGGTTTTGGGTTCATGTTCAAATGTAAGGGTTTGGGTTCAGGTTCAGGGTTTCAGGATCCACTTCAGGGGCTTGGTTGAGGGTAAAGAGTCAGGATTAGGGTTTGTGTTTGGCTTCAGGGCTTTGGGTTTTCAGTTTCAGGGTGTCTGGTTTGGGGCCTGGATTAGGATTACATTCACGATTAGGTTTAGGGTAAGGTTTAGGATGAAGTTATAGTTTTGGTTTGAGTTAGGGTGAGGGGTTAGGGTTATGTGTAGGGTTAAGTTTGTCGTCAGCCTAAGAGTGAGGTGTGGATGAGAGAAGGGTTAGGATTTAGGGTTAGAATTAGGTGTACATTGAGGGTTAGGTGTAGTTTGAGGATATGTTTACATTGAAGGTTAGTGTTAGTGTTTATTGTTACGGTTAGGGCTAGAGTTAGGTTTAGGATTACGGTTGTGTGTGGGTAATTATGAGGGTGAGGATGAGGAGGTAAGGGTATGTGTCGTTAGGGTTAGGGTTTGGTGTAGGGTTTGGTGTAGGATGAAGTTATGGTTAGGCATAGAGTTAGGATTTGGGTATAAGGTAAGGGTTAGCAATAGAGTTAGGTTAATGGTTATGGTTCTGTGTGAGTGAGGGTGAGGGTTTAGTCTTAGAGCTAGAGTTGGGGTAGGATTAGGTTTAGGATTAAGTGTAGCGTGAGGATATGGCTATGGTTACAGTTAGGTTTCAGGTTCAGTTTTAGGGTTGGGGTTAGGTTTAGGTTTCAGGTTATGGTAAGGTGTGGGTGAAGGTGAGGGTGAGGGGTGAGGGTGAATGACTATTTTTAGGGTTATGGTTAGGTTTAGGGTAGGTTTATGGTTACAGTCATATTTAGGGTAAGTATAGGTGAAGATGAGAGTAATGGTGAAGGTGGAGGGTACGGGTAAGTTTAGGATTTGTTTTGAGGTATAGTTTGAGAACATGGTTATGGTTAGAGTTAGGTTTTGGGTTTAAGGTTACGATAAGTTTTTTATTTAGATTTAGGGTTATGGTTATATGTGGGTGAAGGTGGGGGTAAGGTTGAGGAATTAGGAGTAGGGGTAGTGGTAGGTTTAGTTTTTGTTCTGAGTGTAAGGCAAGGATATGGTTACCGTTAGAGTTCGGGCTAGGTTTTAGGTTTAGGGTTATGGTGAGTGTTAGGATTAGGGTTGGGGTTAAAAGAAGAACCACAGTCACAAGTTGTCTTGCCAATGGGTTTCAGCCCCGGGCATGTTTGCTATGGATTCAATGTGACCAAAGAAATTGACAGCAAAATGCTCTTTGGGTTGAAAGGGTTATACCCAACTTTGTTTCCAGGTGGCAGGTCAGTCACTAAAATCCTCTTCACGCAGAGCGAGTCTGCATGCAGCAAGCCGGTCTCTGGGCACCTCTGTCTACACAGCTGTCCCGCACAGCCATCCTCCAGGCCTCTCTGCACAGTCATCCTGCACAGCCATCCTCTGGGCCTCTGTCCTCAGTGCTGCCACCACTCCAGCCTCTGCTCTGCTCTCCTGCAGCCTTGCAGCCCTGCCACTGTGTCATGCCCAGAGCACTGGGCAGAGCTCTTTTCATAGAGTCAACAGCCATGTATTGCCCACAGGTGTGCAGTGAGCCAGTCAGCCACGGCCAGGTGAGAATCCTGGCCACAGGAAGTCTCATTTTATCCACACAAGTGAAAAAAGAGTTCAATTTACCAGGCTTCTAGCCCAATCCTGTAGGAATAGAGATTCGTTGACAAGAACCATTTCCTTTCTGTGGATACCAGTGTCCCTCAAGGAAATCATGAGCATAAAGGTCAGGCTAACAAGAAAGTCATGCACCAAAAGAGCAGATCTAAAGAATGAAATGATGATTCTGCTGCATTGCTTTACCATAGTCAACCGGGCTTGAACAGGACATGGTTGTTCCTTTGGATTCCTAAAGGTCTGGGTCAGGGGTCCAGGTGAGATTCAACAGTTTAGGTTCAGGGTTCAGGGTTAGGGCTTGGATTAGTGTTCAGTGGTTCAGGTTTGGGTTCAGGGGCTCAATTCAGGGTAAGGGGTCATGGTTAGGGTTGTGGTTCAGGTTCAGATGTAAGTCTTTGGGTTCGGTTTTAGGATTTTGGGGTTTCAGGATCAGGATTTCTGGTTTGGGCCCCAGGTTATGGGTGACCTTTAAGGTTAGAGTTACAGTTAAGGTTAGCATTATGTTTAGGGTAAGAATATTTAGCTATTGAATGTCAGTTACAATTAGAGTCAGGTTTAGGATTCAGTGTTACAGTTAGGATTAGAGTTAGGGTTCTGGTTACAGTTAGGTGTGGGTGAGCACTTAATGTGATTTAATTATGGTTACCTATCAGGAAAAGTGAGCTCATACTGCAAAAATAACTGTAAGAGTAAGAAATAACTACAAAATCCCAGCAGTGTGAAATAATTAAAAGCTATTTATTGCTCAAGGTGCATGTCTCTCATGGAGTAATCACTGACTCAAACTTGCCACTTGCTCTGACAGAGGAACGAGAAGTCTGGAGAGTCCTGCCCCAGCAGTTAAATGCTCCAGACTGATGGCAGCACTATCACCTGTGCGCCTACCTCACTGGCCAGAATGAGTTACACAGCCACACTTAGCCACCCAGGGGCCAGGAAGTGCCACCCATCACACGCCTGGAAGGCAGGAACAAGCATTTTTGGCAAACAGCACTTAGGACACCCACTGTTTCTGTTGCTGTTATGCTTCCGAAGTGAAATCATTTGGTGCTTGCAGTTTGAGGGGCCTTAACCTCTTTGGTTTCTGACTGTCACTGCTGGTTAAAGAGAACTGCAGGCTTCTGGGAAGGGCTTCAAGTGGGGGTGTCTTGGAGTACAGCTGGCTAAGCAGAAGGCTCTATTTAGCTATTGAATGTCAGTCTGAGCCACTGAACCATTTGCAATAGAAATGACTTATAAATGTCCTCCATTAAAAATAAAAAGACCAGTTCTAACACTTTAAACATGTTAGCTCAAAGACAACACTGGAAATACTGTCCATACCTGCAGTTGATGTCCACCTCCTCTATTCAAAACTCTGCATGGTTTCTCAACACCTAGTAGTTCTTGGAAATAAATGTATTTAGACATACCCAGGCGTATATGCATTTATTTGCTTTGAATTCCTCCTGGACCATCTGGATGCAAAAAAAGGAAGACTTACAGTTACCTCTTGATTATCAATGCTAGCAGTTGGTAATCTTGAACAATGGTTATTTATTTGCCTTTGACTGGGCTTCTTCTTCTGTTCTGTGGCCCAAATCCCTGCCTCTCAGCCTGTGATCCTTCTGGGGTTCCTTCTCCAAAGGAAGGGTCATCCATTTAATTGCCCTATGCTCTCTATTTAGTGGTCCCTCAGATTGTCTGGGCTCCTGTTTGGGAGTGGGCATGCTGGTTGGTGAGGGCTAGGTTTTTGGCTCCTTTTTCAGCTCTAAATACCTAGATAATTTATTCTGGGTTCTCCCATTGCCATAGCATTGATGGAGAAAAGAGCAGTTCAGATTTCGGAAGTCAAGACTGGCTTGAAGAACAGGAGAGCAAAGGGAACTCTTTTTCTATAAGAATATTACTGGAAAGGAAAAGTCCTACAGCTATTGTCACACCCAGCCCCAACCTGCCCCATAACACACACCTACATGCCTTTCCTTTACACTAGCCCCCACCAGCATACACCGACTTCATAGACAGAGGTAGATGTGTTCAGATTATGGGCCTACCATCCATTGTAGCTGTATACATGGCTGTTCTAAACTTACTTCACGGGCAAAATTAAGTTTCAATAACACATAATGTAAAGGGCTATTGTGACAATTAGATAGTACATGTTGTTTCTTGGCACAGTTCCTGGCACATTAAATCTCTAAATTATTTGCAATTGTTACTAATTAACACCCAGATTAGGTTTTATCGCATCTAGGAACTCTAATACAATTCAAATTCTTCTATACAATATATTGGTTTTCAACTATGTATTAATTAGATTAAGCTAAAACCCTATAAGAAGTGGACCCAAAATACTTTAGCTTAAATGTAGTCAAGGTTTATTTCTCCTACTGCCATCCAGGGAATAAGTTCCAGGCTGGGGACTGGGGGAGGCGGCAGAGAGTTGTCTTTGTTCTGTACAGTCACATAGAAACTCAGGATGATGTCACTCTCTTGTCCTCAACATGTGTCTTTCCAACATTACTCTGGTCTTTGTCTCTGCCATTTTCTCTATGGCAAGGGAGAAACATGGAGGAGCATGTGTGGGATGTTGTGTGACACAGGCACCCCATGCCTCTCAGAGTCCACTGGAGAGAAATTAACCACAGGGCCACAGGTTGCTGCAAGGGGGACTGGGAGATGGGCTGTAGCTGGGCCCAAATGCCCCCTGCCACGAGGTGATCAGCCATCTGTCTCAGACTCTGACCCTTTGAGATGTGCTAGGAACATATTTTCAATTAAACTATTGGCTCCTTGAATTAGATACTTTGTTTTAGCCTTAATTCACAAAGTTATGTTCAGTGGTAGACATAAAATAGCTCTCCTAACATGCTTTTTAAATTGACAGCACTCCGATTCATTTAGGAGTACTATACTTCGGCTAAATTTCCCAGATTCTGTCTCCATTGAATCTGAATGTAACTTCGTAGTTACTTCCGAGGAAAACAAAATCAAGTTTTAATAGGTTTGCTTAGGGATTTCATGTCTTGGACAATTCATTCTTTGTAACAATTCAAATGAAGACATTGATGACAAAAACACTAAGAATTTTCTAGTGATGTGTGGATTCCATTAGCACCTCCCATTACTAAAGTGGTTCATTACAATTATTTACTGATACATTATGGAGTCCATTAGGTTCTCAGTGTTACATTTCAATCTTTTTAAACTACAGATTAATAAATGTTTTTTTCTTGAAGATAAACAGCATTTATGAAAAAAGTAGAGTGGATAAATCATAATTTTGTAGGACTTTCGGGTTAAAACTCTGGTGTCACCCTTTTTTAAGAAACCTCTGATTTTAATCTAAAAGTCTAATAAAAACACACGTTTGGATTGGTAGGACAGTTTTCTTACCTCAGTTATGATTTTTAAAAAAGCATGCAAAAAGGAACCAAGAAAAGGGTAAGAGATACATTACTAGATAGGGTATAAATAACGATAAGAGCACAGCAAAATATTTTAAATTTCCCCTCCTCCAGGCACTCGTGCCAGTTATTGTCCTTTAGCCCCCAACCTACCTTTTCCTCTGATATTTGGTGATGTCAACCAAACTTGGCTCTTCAAAGGCCTTTGTTGCTTTGCCAGCTGCTTCTGGTCCTCCTCTGCTAATTGCATGTGCTAGACACAGACTAGAAGGTGGGAGGAGGGAGAAGCGACTTCCTTCTCTGCATTTGTTTCCCGCTCTTGTCGGGTCAGCCTTGCAAAGTGTCTTGTTCCCAGAGTCACCTTTCATTCCAGTAGCAGCAGCTGAAGCCGGGCTGCTGCTGTTCTAAGGCTCAGAGTCAGCTTGTCACACCCTGCAGGGGGTCAGCAGCAGCCAGCTGATACCCTTTCCTCAGCGATCTGTGTCCCAGGGTCAGGCAGCCCCTTCTCCAGGCTCAGAGAGACCAGCCTCAGCCAAACAGCTGCCCCTACTAAGATGCCTGATTTGGGCCCCATGGGCTCCACCTCTGAGCTTCTGATTCTAAACTGTAGTAATTCCAGCACCTTCCCTCTGTTCCTCCAGGCCTGGGAGAGGTAGGTGCTTCCTACTGCTGCAACTCCTATGATAGTCTTCTCTTTTTGCCTTTTTGCTTTTTCAATATCCAGCTAACAAGTTTTTATACTTTCTCTGTGAAAATGTCTCATGCAGTTTCCGTCTCCTGACTGAATCAATGTCTGAATGATACAATGCTTGAAGCTCCTTCTCTCAACAAGCAAGACCACCAGAATGCTGAATATTTGAATCACATCATCTTAACTGTCTGTAGATTTGGATTTTTTAAGGTTCAGTTTCATGATCTACTCTTTTACTAAAAGTAACACTTAAAAGAAACAGCTAAATGCGATTTGCTTCTGCAGTTGGTGTTTGGATGTGGGCTAGCGAATGGCTAGATTTTTGAGATAAGCTATGCCTCTACTTCTATTAGCTTGAGAATGAATAAACTTTTCAGATGAGCTATGCCACTGATTCTATTAGCTTGGAGCCAAATGTTTCTCTGCCTCTTTTTGCCCTAGCTGTATGGAGGGAAAATAGAACTTGCCATCAAATGTCCCTTACCACACCTTCAGATGGGTGCTCCAAAGATTGTAGTAACAGAATGGTTCCTTAGATGCAAACTTTTCTGAAGTGCTGACATTTTAAAGTGTTTGTTTAGTGGACATGTTTCTAAAACACCAAACTTAGTTCCTGTGCTGCATTAGAAGACGCTTTTTTCCTTTGGGATCATTAGTAGGTGGAGAGATGTTTCCCTATAAGCAAAAGAGCCCACGCTAATTATAATGAGGGAGCTGATGAGGTGATAGCAACAGCTAAGGTTAACAGTTACTGAGCCTCACTACATGCCAGGTTGTCTTCTAGGCCCTTTTACAATTATCTCATTTAATCCTACAACAGCCCTATAAGAGAGGTACCGTGATTATCTCCTCTTTATTGATGAGGAGATGGGGGAACAGAAAGAATTACTGTCCAAGATTCCACAGCAAATAGTGACAGAGCCAGAATTAAAGGCTGTCTGATTCCAGCACCCACCCTCTACTTCACTGTTTTTGTAGGTTTTGTGTTTTTACTTCTATTCTTATTTATGAAACAAATTCAGGACCAGCCATGTGAAGGCCACTGTGCTCAGAACTGTGGGTGTTATCAAAATGAGCCAGACATGGCTTTGCCTTCAAGAAATCTACAATCCAGTAAGACGAGGAGATTAAAAGAAGTATGCAGTACAAAGCAGTATGCAAACGCAAGTTGTGTCCTCGGGAGCACCCCAGAGAGGGAATACCACCTAAGGTCAAGGAGTCTCCACGGGGGAGTCTATGGTGACCAGGACACTGAAAGAGTGGGAGCCTGGGGAGAAGGTGGTCAGGAGGACAGGGGCAGACAGAGCACCCTGGGGAGAGCAGAAGGTAGAGCCGTGCAGGGGGGCGGGCTGGGTGGCTAGGAAACCAAGCTGACTCTCCCGAGAGTTTGCTGTTCGCTTTCATATTCTCTGCCATGTGCGAGAGCACTGAAGTTGTTAAGGTGACGTTAAATGGGTGAGACATTAAAACCTAAAGAATCTGAGATCATTAAGAACCCCTGTTAGGTCTAAGTACTTCAATCTTCACAACCCTAGGAAGCAGGCTTTTACAAGGGGAAAAATGAGGCACAGAGAGGTTCAGTTAGTTGCCCAGTGTCACTCGGTTAGCAAGTGGCTAAACTGGGATTTGAACCCAGCCTGTCTGGCTCTAACTCTGATGGTCTTGATCAGAGCTTTTTTTAAAAAAAAGTAAGTTAAATTCTCTCTGAATGGAAATAACACTCAGGAGGCCTCTCTTTGGGTCCTTTGCCCCATGGGGCTTCTAGTTACATGGGACTGATGCTTCCCAGGGCGGGCTTGTCTGTATCCCCAGAGACTGTACGGCTTTGAACATGGGAAAGCGTCTCACCCATCAGCACGTACTCAGTGTCTGCTGAGCGCTTAGCCTGTGGTACGCTCTGAGTGTCTTTACTGGATAGCTGTGTAATCTCTAGAACGAGATAAACATCTTAAATGTTGCACTTAGCTCTCTATTGTAATAACAAAACAAGTTTCTTCTAATACCATTTTGGACTTCAGGAAACTTTTCACCTAAGTTGGGTCAGTCCTTCAAGATCCCAAGAAATAAAGCTGTCAGTGACTCTTTTCTTCTTGTTCCTGGCCTGACAATATTCTGATTCTGGTAAAACAAACAAACAAACAAATACATACAAAGTATGTATTTTCTGGATGCCAAGAATAACTGATGGTAACAAGGCAAGTGCAAACAAAAGGAGATTTACTTACTATCAGAAAAAAAAAAATCAATGCCAGCCACAACCTCTCTGTTGAGGGTGACAGAATCTGGTGGAATAATGGAGGCTGTTTAATCTTTTCTGACCTGCTCTGATTTGTTTCTCATTCCTGAGAATTTCCCTGGAAGAGAATTAGAACACTCTTTATAAAACCAAACTGAACAGCAATTAATCTTTTCTTTATGATTCTGAAGCTAATTTAGTACATTGTACAACATAGCAACCATTATTGTGAACATTATCTGGTTTCACAAAAACTGTTCTGATTATTTGAACTTCCAAGGTATTTAGATTTTAGATAAATAAGAGTTTATTATGTTTGGATTCTGTGCAGAGTTTTGTGAGATAAATTTTTCCCTAAATTTTAGGGTAATAAGAAATAATACAGAAAATGGTCATTTATAAGCATGATTTAGACTTGGAAGGAGATTTAGACATGATCTAGGCTCGAGATCCTTTATTTTTTAGGCTCACCCATGAGAAAGGGCTTATCAAAGTCTCAGGCCTCCCTGCTCAGTGATCTTTCTCTCTCTTCATGTATTTGACTGAAAAAGCAAGACCTTGATCTGCTTGGCTCTGACACTGGCCCATCCTAAATGAGATGCATTCCCACCTGAGGGGACTAACGACCTAGAGGAGGCCAATTCTGACTCTAATTTCCTTACCTCTCCCATCTGTCTCCTCAACTTCGAACTGAAAAAGTGGAAAAGTATGTTGGTGTCAGACACAATAGTACTTATATTCAAATCAAGAACTGCAAAGTCATTTGCATTTTTGCTTTGCCCATATGCTGTGGTAAAAATGTGAGGTTTTACAGCTAATTTTGCATCTGTACAGAGATTCTAAATCTAAATCCAATTTTCCTTCATTGAATGAAGTAAGCAATATTTTTAGGTAAAGTTAATTTAATGCCTCTGAATAGAAAACTAATTAAGAGCACCTTTAGCCACACTGAAGTAGACACTGGAGGCTCATAAAATACCCTCTTGGTTACCCATGCTTGGCACTACCTAGAGATGAGAAGGCCTCCTTGCAAAGTCCTCTGGGCACTTGTGCAAATCTCTCCCCTTTACTGGTGTCCAGGCCGAGCTGCCTTGCACATAGTCCTGTGCAGTGGTCAATAAAGCCCCAGGAAGGCCCCAGGGGGCTGCAAATGCTACCTAGCAGCAATATTTGTTATTTTCTAATTTACAGCCCTGCACTCAGCCATATCAAATGCAAGAGCAGCTAAAAGTTCATCCTTGTCTCCTTAATTCCAGCAAAGGTGGGGATTAAAGTTTAAACAGATGACTTTTTTTTTTTTATAACTGCACTTGCAAGCTTGGAGCTCATAATACTCTTCCTCTGAGCGTTATTTTACCTACAGCCTGCTGATCTGCTATTATATGAACTGTAAACTCTACTCAAAAGAGAGGCGATTTAAGGATACTGACCCCACCTAACCTGCCAGGTGAGTCAACCAGCTGGTTCTGATGCGCTGGAGACAAACTATTCATACCTTCTTAGTGTGCAGAGGAACTGAGGCAGTTTGACAGGGAGTTTCTTAATTTAACAGGGATTGCACAATCCCACTGGCTTTCTGCCAGTCCACTCATCCCTCTTAAGGACCTTAGTGTGGTTTTCCTCTCCAGCCTCTAATTTTTCTCCATGGTCATCTGAGAGGGTCAATAGTTGGTGAGTACAGGGAAAATGTGGCCAAAACAGGAAGTACCCCAACTTTGCTATTGTTAGAGACATACAGAGAAAATGATCAATGAAGAGGAAACTGCATTTGGATAAAGCAAGAGATGTTATGTGGAAAGACAGGTTTAAGGCCCAGAAGGGAAACACTGGTAAAATCATGTTCTATTAATTACGGTTCTTTGGCTGCAAGTTGCAGAAAGTGTTCAACAAGGCAAAATTAAAAGAAAATAAAATTCTATTTTTTAACAAGTTGAATGGATACTGAAGTATATGATCCACGTCCAAAAAGAATTGCTTGAGAGGGTTACCCCTAACAGAATCCAGTGCTCCCTTGGTCTGGATTTCTCATGGTTTTGTTTGTTTGTTGCAATATGTTGTAAAGGTCCTACACTGGATAGAGCATTGCCCTGGACCCACAGGCCAGGGCCAGAGTGCTGTAAGCATTCATGTTTTATAAATGGCTGCTGACAGCCATCTCTGGCCCTAGGGTAGACCCCAAAGAAGCTGGGAAGCCATACTAAAAAGTATCTAAGACATGTCTTCCTTTGTTGTTTGAACAATGAATATTCACAGTATTTTTCTGGAAGAGTTTGCAAATTGGGCAGCAGGGATAAAAGAAAGGGCCCAAGAGTCCATTTCAGGGATAAAGCATTGCTCTTTCCCAACCTGGACCCTGGCCTTTACTGTGCCTCAGTTTCCTTCTCTGTAAAATATGTACCCTACTTGCCTTATGAGAGCATTGTGAGGATGAAAGGGCCTGATGGATATGAAGTGCAACTTCTAGTGCACCCAGAGGGGGCCAAGCCTTGTTACAGCACATTCTGCAAGGCATGCTGGTGAACCCGGCTGTCCAGTCTGCATGCTGGAATTTTGACTTCACTTGGCAGCAGGGTAAACCTATCTAGGAAAGGCCTGAAGGGATTATCTACCTTGGGAGTTTATAAAGAAAATACATTTTTATTAATTCAGAACAGCTGGAAGTAAGCTGTGAAGTGAGGACCACAGCTTACTGAAGAGCTCCTTCAGGATGCCCACAGGGGTAACCACTGACCTGTGCAGTGTGTTCCTTTGGATTCCTTCTCACTGAGGCAGTGACAAGAATGTCTTTGATTTCATCCAGTGGGTGTAGTTTTCATCATCATCTAATTCCCTGATGTGCTCTTCCTGTCCCCACAGCAGTTTTTCAGTGCCCTCTTCTCATGGTAAGGCTTCCTATAACGGCTGCAGAGAATTCTCCATTTCTTCATTCGAGTGTTCAGAGTTGTTTTAGTCTGTTCAGGCTGTTATAACAAAAATACCATATACTGGGTGGCTTATAAACATTTATCTCTCTCGGATTTGGGTCTGGAAAGTCTAGATGTGGCTACTGGTAGATTTGGTGTCTGGAGAAGGCTGATTCCTGTCCCAGACAGCTGTCTCTTTGCCGTGCCCTCACATGGTTAAAGGGGCCAGGGGGTGTCTCAGGTCTCTTTGGTAAGGGCTCTAATCCCATTCCCGAGGGACCTGCCCTCATAACCCGAGCATATTCTAAAGGCCCCACCTAAATACCATCACATTAGGGATTAAGTTTTCAACATAGGAATTTGGAGGAAATGCAAATATTCAGTATAGCAAAAATGTAGCCTTATGTTAGAATCTTTACCAATTTTTTTGTTCTTCCAGCTGCTTCTGTTCTTAATTGCACCAGACTTAGGAGGTTCCTGTTTCTGTGTTGCTTGGAATGTTTGTTGCTGGTAACTGGTTGTTCTGGGTATGAGTTCTCTGTCTGGGTGCTCTCCAGCTCTCTGTCTTCCTCTAAACTCAGCCAGCTCTGATTTATATGTCTGGGAATCCCTGCTGAGCTGTGGAGGTGACTGGGGTTGGGGCAGGGCTGGAGTAGTTTGCTTTTGGAAAGAGTGCAGTTTGCCCTGACCTCAAGCTCAAAAGAGAGTCAAATTCTGGCTGCCATTCAATGTCAAGATTTGGGCAGAGGAGCAGGGTTAGGATTCTTATCACACATGAGTATGATTCTGACTAGAATTCATCAGTTACTGGCTGACTCTGAGGCTAGGAAGAGGGTTTTGAAGCTCAGAAATGCAAACCTGAACTTTTGCCAGGGCCTCAGTGGCATCTCCCAGGTGCAAGGATTCACACTCTGCCCTTTTGGGCATAGGCAGAGTCACTTCGAGACAGAGCAGAACAGTAAAGAAAGCCTTTCCCTGACAATCCCTCCTGGCTTTGGTGTCCGATTATTCCAGACCCAGTGGTGTTTAAACACAACACCGCCTTTGAAAAAGTTCAGTGCCTTATAGAATAACTGACATAGCAGTTCCTCTGGACATGGTGGCACTCATGAGGAAGAAACAGCATCCATGGGCTGGAAGAAATAGAATTTTGGCAAAATTTTAATGGCTTCCTGCTTTATGACCTTTCAGCACTTCCCAAGGTAAATTCCATTCTTCACTTCCCCACACCACTCCTGCAAACCCAGTATTACCATTTGACGTGGAGCTTTGAGTCAGGCCAAAAGGAGCAATGGACAGAGAGAGATGCTCACAGGGGAAATGGTGACACAGGCAACCCCATGAGGACCCACTCTGTTGTCAGGGCTCTTATATTAGTGTGGGGAAGATAACACTACACCCTAAAGGACAAGCATTAATGCAACTCTTCTGCTTTTCACCAAGTATTTATCCTTCCTTTTCAATCCCCACAGCTTGCCACTCTGCATTCGGGAATGCTGAATGTCGGAAGAAAATAACCAACATGTAAAACTTTTGAGGAAGCAGTTTGGGTGCATTGTTTTCTTGATTTGTTTCCCAGGACTTTCAGGTGAGAGTTGATGCTTCTTTTTAGTCTTAGTTGGATGAGGTCTAGCTAATTAAGAACTGACACAAGAGTAGGCATAGGAGAGAGGCCAGAAACACATCTTAGTCAGGATAGACTGGGTTTTGCTATGGTAACACATCTCAGGAGTTTACTATGATAAAGGTATATTTTTTGCCTTTATGTGTCCATATGGGTCATAAGCTATATATCCATATGGTTCAGCTGAGCTCTTGTCCATGTGGCTTTCATCCTGGGACCTGGGAACGTGGAGGAGGATCTATCTAGAAACATTGATGGTGTTGTTACAAACCTGGAAAAGTATGATGAGCCACCACTCACTGGCTCTTAACCCACCTGCTCGTAAGTGATACATGTCTTACCTGCTTGCATTTCATTGACCAACATAAGTTACAAGGCTACATCTGAGTTCACAGGATATGTTCTGTTCTCCTGCAGAGGGGTTCCATAAGAGGGGCTCTTAAATATTTGTCAGGATTGGGATTCTACAATCTACCACACCCAAGTATATAAAATATTTAGTGTATGATTAAGATGCATTTCAAGTATTTGAAGGAATGGATAAAACCACAGGTCATCCTGGCAAAATCAGTTAATTATGTGGAAAAACAAAATAAAACTAGATTGTTATGTCATACCCCAAAAGAAGAATGGATTAGTGCTAAAGAATTAGAAGAAATATAGATTTATAATATTGGATATTGAAGGCTTCTTTATGTACAACCCAAAGGTAGAAACTATAGAGGCCAAGGCTGGTAGAGCTGGCTATTTGAAAATCCGTTGGTAAGTAAAAACGGTCATAAGCAGAACTAGAAGCTAGTAGCAAATGGGATAAAAGTATTTGCAATTTCAGTAGCAAAGAATCAATATTATTACTGGGAGAAAAGTTTTGATTCATCAGAAAGATAGAGGTGTGCTCTGGTTATTCCAAATGGCTGGAACCATGAGGGGGCACTCCACCACGTCTGGCCCTCCCTTTCCTATCACCCCAGATGCACCGGTCTTTCCAGAGTGTCACGGAAATAATAATCTTTGCCAATGAGACGGCAAAAGGGCTCCTGGAGCCTCCAATTCTCTGTCACAGAAAATATTTTAACACAGCCCGTTGGAAACATTGTCCCCACTTCTATAATACGATCTAGAGAAGAAATTCTAACTCAGAAAGAAGAGTGGGGCCTTTACCAGAATGCTTCCCTCTTTTTCTCTCCTCCCTTCAGAAGTGACTCTTTCACCATTGAAGACCGGAGGCCTTTTGTAGGTCTGGGAAAGCAGGGTGGATGAAAGGGAAGGGTAATTAGGGCCCTGGGGTTCTCAGATTCTTCCTAGTTTACCTCCTTCTGCCAAAGAAGTTTTGTACTTCTCCCAACACACCAATTATTGATAAATGATCCCTAAGCAACTCTTGCCTACTATCTCATGAAGAGCTCTTAAGAGCAGTCAGACTTCAGCCTGGGAGATTTCCAAGAACATATCTTACTCCATTCCAGGTGCTATTAGATTTGTGGGTAAATCCATCCCTCCTGGGCAGAAGTCATAATAAGCAAATGGCTCCTGTATTAGCATTAGTATCATCCAGCAGATGGCAAGGCCTTTCAGCCTCACAGGAGGACAATGGCCTCTGGCAGTAATATAGCCAGATGCTACCTTTTCCAGTGAAATGTCTGGAATCTTTAAAAGGACTCAAAATTCCTCCTAGTGGCCTCAATAATTTCTCCCATTCATCTCCTAAATTCTTCTCTCCCTGACTGCCCTAGCCCACATGGATTCTAGATCCTAATTTCTCTTCAGCTAACACATTTCTCTTCTATGTTCTGCAATTTTCTGGTTAAATGTCTGCATACATATTTTGAGTTAATTCTCTTGTTTTGTGAACTTTAGCCAGTCTACCTGTTGTTATTCCTTCTGACTTGTACAAATCTTGAAACGGGAGGTGGCTTTGTTTCCTATCCTTTTCTGTGTCTAGTACAGTGCTAGCACCTAATAAGACAATAAATAATTGCTGGATGAATTTGTTGCTAAGTGTTTCCCATTTGAATAAACATTTCTTTGGTTCAAGCTGGACTGTAGCACTAATGAACCAGTGATTTCTGATTGTTGAGGCCTAGGTACCCTCTTCTAGGGTATTCTGTTGGGTCCTTCTGATAGGATTTATTGTCAATGTCCACAGTGAGAGAGTTCACTTCCATGTTGGCTGCACCAGCACATGGCTGTATGTCTTAGAAGAGCATTCTCAGAATGGCCTTGGTGCCCTTAAACGCAGGAGAGCCGTGAGTTGCTGGGCAAGGGTCTGATGTCCTTGGAGTCTTTGAAACAGCACTCATATTGAGCAGAAGAGAGCCATCAGAATAAAAGTAATCAGGTTCAGTGCTTTAGGCTTTCTGTGCCTCCGTTTCCTCATCTATAAAATAGGGAAAATAATCTGTCATCATAGGGTTGTTATGAGAGCTACATGAGAGGTAAAGTACTTAGCACCTGCTACATAGTCAGCACTGGGTAATCTTTAGCTATTCTTGGCATTATATGGCATCCTGACCTCACCAGTGTGTCCTGCTGTGTCCCCAGGGGTGTACAGCCATAGCCCAAGTCCAAAAAGTGGAGTTTAATAGGTGGCTGTTTTTTGAATCAGATCTCCCTTCAACTGTGCAGTCAAAGGGGGACCATATTTTGGGCTTCTTTCTCTCTTTTTGATTAAGATCCTTTGTCCCATGCCAGGTCCAGACTGTATCCTACTGATATCCCAAGGGACATTCCATGTAGTCAGGGTGGTGACACCATTATTTCAGCCTCCACCCTGCAGAGATGGGGTTGGTGTCTACAAGTTTCTTTCAGAGTAGGCCAAAGACTTTTAGAATCTGCTCACATCTCACCTCCCTCTCCATTGCTGCCATCATCTCCCTCTAGACCATGGCAATCTCTGCCAAACAGCCCCTCTGTTTCTATTGTTGCTTCGCACAGTGCATTCCCCCCAATAGCAGTAAATCAACTCCTACCCCTACTCCCTGGTTAAAACTCTCTAGAGATTTCCAGTTGCACCCAGAATAAAATCCAGTCTTTACTTTGGTTTCCAAAGTCCTATGTGCATAGGCCCCACCTGAGCCTCTGACCCATGACACCCTCTGTCCAGGCTCCAGGCTCACAGACCTTCAATCCATTGCTTCAAATGCAAAGCACATTTTCCTGCCTTTGAGCGCTTCTTTACCAAGTTCCCCTCTGCCTGGAATGTTCTCTCTGCATCCTCACATGGCTGCCTCCATTCTTATATTTCCATACTGTCAAGCCTTCCCTGACCATGTTAGTTCAGCACCACTACCCTCCTCCACACTCTAGAGACCCTTGTAATGTTTTATAGTCTTCATAGTAATTAATGCTATCAGTATTATTTGTTTGTGGCTTATTGTCTTTCTTCTTCCTTAGAGGGAAAACTTCACGGCAATCGGGCTTTGTCTGTCCCTGTGCTCAACACTGTATATCCACTTCCAGGGACATAGTAGGTGCTCATCCATTGTAGAATGGATGGATTCCCCAGAGGATGGCATCTGTTTAACAAACCTTTCTTATGCTATCATTGACAGCACAAATTCGATGGCTTATCATGCTACAAAACTTCCTCCTTAGCAGGGAAGAAAAAGGAGGTGAATGTGGCAGAAAAGCCTATCTTTACCACAGCTAGAAGCTGATATTTCTCTTTATTGTCTTATGGCATCAGCCTGCAGAAAAGATGTTTCATAGAGCAGGATGCTGTCTGATCTATCTGAGAGATGGAACGTGTGATCTATCTGAGAGATGCCTGAGGTACGAAGATGGCTGGTTCCTTTTCCAATGTGTCACGTTTTCTTTCGGCTCATGCTCCTACCCAGACACCTGGATAAGTTCTACACAGGACAGCCTGGTCCTTGGCAAAACTCCCCAACTTGTAAGTGAGCTGACTGCAACACTTTAAACAGAGATTTTCTTTTTTAATAAAATATTTCACAGATAAATTTGTATCACCTAAAATTCCATAATTCCACACCACCCCAAATAAGGGATCTGATTGGTACAGTGAGAAACATATGGAAAATGGATCCAAAGAGCCTGAATATGAATGAGGTCACCCCCAAACAAGCTGGGTGAGCAGGAAAATTCACTTTAATTCTCAAATGCCTCAGTGTGGCAACCATGGAAACACACTGCTCAGATATCCTGTTGCAGGACCATGATTGACATATGTGCTGCCCCCCCTCCCATCCCCAGGTGCAGGGTCCACCCCAGCCAAGCTTCCTGCAGGTTCTTCCCAGCCAGTAACCTAGGGACGAGAGAGGTCAAGGCAGACCCACTGGGGGCACAAGACTCCTTCTGCAGGCATCTTTGGTTTGAGGGCCCCTCCCCACCAAGTCTGACTCTGCTTTCCTTGGAACAGTGCTGCCTCCTTAGATGCTTCTTACTTGATCCCCTGCCCTCCCTTCTCCTTTTCTCTCACAGGCCTCAGACCTGCAACAAGTCGGGAGGCTGTCCCTGCCTATGCCTGTTATTCCCTCAGTAAGTCACTTGCATGTCTAACCTGTCTTGGAATCTGGCAGAACCATCCAATACTCTCAGTTTTCTTGTTTGTAAGACATGGTCCACAGTCTAGGAGAGTATTGCCAAACTCTCTGATTTACTCCCATTTAGATGGAATGGATGACATCTGACCCCAAATCTCCATAAAACTGCCCTGTTTTTAGGATTAAAAATGAGGTGTGCAAAACTGCTAAGCATGGTATCTGGTCTATAGCTGGGACTCAGTGAGAGATAGATGAGTCTGAATAGATGTCTTCTACTTTCAGGCCAGTTTCTATATGAGAAGAAACTTCTCTGCCTTGAACTGCTCCATTACTCCAGACAGACCAAATGTGTGTGTGCTCAGAGCACAGGCATCAGAGGCACTGTATTTTTTCCTTTCAAATTATTTGATATCATAGGAGAAAAAATGGACTCTTTTTTAACTTATTTTATGGCTTAGCATTATTTATTAAAAATTACCTAAGCAGGGGCAGAGCCAAGATGGCGGTGTGAGTACAGCAGTGGAAATCTCCTCCCAAAACCACATATATTTTTGAAAAAACAACAAATACAACTATTCCTAAAAGAGAGACCAGAAGACACAGGACAGCAGCCAGACTACATCCATACCTGCGAAAACCCAGGGCCTCGCGAAGGAAGTAAGATACAAGCCACGGCCTGGCAGGACCCGAGCGCCCCTCACCCAGCTCCCAGTGGGAGGAGAGGAGTCAGAGAAGGGAGGGAGAGGGAACCCAGGACTGCTAAATAGACAGCCCCAGCCATCTGCACCAGAGCACAGACACAGTGCATGCGTGGGGTGCTGGAAACTAGGGAAACAGGACAGTAAGACCTGTGAGCAGGACCCGCAGCTGGCACCCTGGGACAAAGAAAAGTGAGTGCTTTTTGAAAGTCTTAAAGGGAAAGGGACCCCACAGCTGGACGGAAGTGTCCCGGGACACTTAGCCCAGCAGCTGAGAATCCCGGGGAACTCCGGGTGCCCTAACCTCCTAGGCAGCAGCACACCTCGGAGGCCCCTCACAAAACAGCCTCCTGCCGTTTCCCCTCCAACGCGCCTCTGCCATATTGGAGCAGCAGCCTGAGGCAGGCCATGCCCACAGCAACTGCAGAGCTAAATGCCATAGTGGCCGGGCAAGAAGCAGAAGCCCCATCTGCGTGCAGCTGCCCAGCACAAGCTGCTAGAGGTCACTGTTCTCCCAGGAGAGAAAGGCCACAAACCAACAAGAAGGGACATTCTCCAGCCGACACTTGCGACAGCTCCACAAACTATCTCTATCACCATAAAAAGGCAGAATTTGAGGCAGACAAAAATCACAGTCAACCCCTGAGAAGGAGATAGACCTAAGCAGTCTTCCTGAAAAATAATTCAAAATAAAGATCATAACCATGCTGATAGAGCTTCAGAGAAATGTATAAGAGCTAAGGGATGACGTCCAGAGGGAGATTACAGAACTGAAACAATCTCTGGAAGGATTTATAAGTAGAATGGATAAGATGCAAGAGGCCATTGACGGAATAGAAAACAGAGAACAGGAACGCTTAGAAGCTGACGCAGAGAGAGATAAAAGGATCTCCAGGAATGAAACAATATTAAGAGAACTGTGTGACCAATCCAAAAGGAACAATATCTGCATTACAGGGGTACCAGAAGAAGAGAGAGAAAACGGGATAGAAAGTGTCTTTGAAGAAATAATTGCAGAAAACTTCCCCAAACTAGGGGAGGAAATAGTCGCTCAGACCACGGAAGTACACAGAACTCCCAACAGAAGGAAAACAAGGAGGACAATACCAAGACACATAATAATTAAAATGGCAAAGCTCAAGGACAAGGACAGAGGTTTAAAGGCAGCTAGAGAGAGGAAAAAGGTCACCTACAAAGGAAAACCCATTGGACTATCATCAGACTTCTCAACAGAAACATTACAGGCCACAAGAGAATGCCATGATATATTTAATGCAATGAAACAGAAGGGCCTTGAACCAAGAATACTGTATCCAGCACGATTATCATTTAAATATGAAGGAGGGATTACACAATTCTCAGACAAGCAAAAGTTGAGGGAATTTGTCTCCCTTAAACCACCTCTACAGGGTATTTTAGAGGGAGTTCTACATGGAGCACTCCTAAGACTAAACAGATGTCACCAGAGAAAATAAAATCACAGCAAAGAAAGCAGACCAACCAAATACCAACTAAAGGCAAAAAATAAAATCAACTACCCACAAAAGCAGTTAAAGGAAACACAAAAGAGCACAGAATAAAACAACCAACATATAAAGAATGGAGGAGGAGGAATAAGAAGGGAGAGAAATAAAGAATCACCAGACAGTGTTTATAACAGCTCAATAAGTGAGTTACGTTAGACAGTAAGATACCAAAGAAGCTAACCTTGACCTTTGGTAACCATGAATCTAAAGCCTGCAATGGCAATAAGTACATATCTTTCAATAGTCACCATAAATATAAATGGACTGAATGCACCAATCAAAAGACACTTAGAAATAGAATGGATAAAAAAGCAAGGACCATCTATATGCTGCTTACAAGAAACTCACCTCAAACCCAAAGATATGCACAGACTAAAACTCAAGGGATGGGAAAAGATATTTCATGCAAACAACAGGGTGAAGAAAGCAGGTGTTGCAGTACTAGTATCAGACAAAATAGACTTCAAAACAAAGAAAGTAACAAGAGATAAAGAAGGACATTACATAATGATAAAGGGCTCAGCCCAACAAGAGGATATAACCATTATAAATATATATGCACCCAACACAGGAACACCAGCATATGTGAAACAAATACTAACAGAACTAAAGGAGGAAATAGAATGCAATGCATTCATTTTAGGAGACTTCAACACGCCACTCACCCCAAAGGATAGATCAACTGGACAGAAAATAAGTAAGGACATGGAGGCACTGAACAACACAGTAGAACAGATGGACCTAAT
Organism: Manis pentadactyla; assembly: GCF_030020395.1. Lineage (NCBI taxonomy): Eukaryota > Metazoa > Chordata > Mammalia > Pholidota > Manidae > Manis > Manis pentadactyla. The sequence goes on from NC_080028.1 coordinate 35,500,750, forward strand.
AGACATCTATAGAACTCTACATCCAAAAGCAACAGGATACACATTCTTCTCAAGTGCACATGGAACATTCTCCAGAATAGACGACATACTAGGCCACAAAAAGAACCTCAATAAATTCCAAAAGACTGAAATTCTACCAACCAACTTTTCAGACCACAAAGGTATAAAACTAGAAATAAATTCTACAAAGAAAACAAAAAGGCTCACAAACACATGGAGGCTTAACAACATGCTCCTAAATAATCAATGGATCAATGAACAAATTAAAATAGAGATCAAGGAATATATGGAAACAAATGACAACAACACAAAGCCCCAACTTCTGTGGGGCGCAGCAAAAGCAGTCTTAAGAGGAAAGTATATAGCAATCCAGGCACACTGAAAGAAGGAAGAACACTTCCAAATGAATAGTCTAACATCACAATTATCGAAAGTGGAAAAAGAAGAACAAATGAGGCCTAACGTCAGCAGAAGGAGGGACATAATAAAGATCAGAGAAGAAATAAACAAAATTGAGAAGAATAAAACAATAGAAAAAAATCAATGAAACCAAGAGCTGGTTCTTTGAGAAAATAAACAAAATAGATAAGCCTCTAACCATACTTACTAAGAGAAAAAGAGAATCAACACACATCAACAGAATCAGAAATGAGAATGGAAAAATCATGACAGACTCCACAGAAATACAAAGAATTATTAAAGACTACTATGAAAACCTATATGCTAACAAGCTGGAAAACCTAGAAGAAATGGACAACTTCCTAGAAAAATACAACCTTCCAAGACTGACCAAGGAAGAAACACAAAAGTTAAACAAACCAATTATGAGCAAAGAAATTGAAACAGTAATCAAAAAACTACACAAGAACAAAACCCCCGGGCCAGATGGATTCACCTCGGGATTTTATCAGACATACAGAAAAGACATAATACCCATTCTCCTTAAAGTTTTCCAAAAAATAGAAGAGGAGGGAATACTCCCAAACTCATTCTATAAAGCCAACATCACCCCAATACCAAAACCAGGCAAAGACACCACCAAAAAAGAAAACTACAGACCAATATCCCTGATGAACGTAGATGCAAAAATACTCAACAAAATATTAGCAAACCGAATTTAAAAATACATCAAGAGGATCATACACCATGACCAAGTGGGATTCATCCCAGGGATGCAAGGATGGTACAACATTCGAAAATCCATCAACATCACCCACCACATCAACAAAAAGGACAAAAACCACGTGATCATCTCCATAGATGCTGAAAAAGCATTCGACAAAATTCAACATCCATTCATGATAAAAACTCTCAGCAAAACGGGTATGGAGGGCAAGTACCTGAACATAATAAAGGCCATATATGATAAACCCACAGCTAACATCATACTGAACAGCGAGAAGCTGAAAACTTTTCCTCTGAGATCGGGAACAAGACAGGGATGCCCACTCTCCCCACTGTTATTTAACATAGTACTGGAGGTCCTAGCCATGGCAATTAGACAAAACAAAGAAATACAAGGAATCCAGATTGGTAAAGAAGAAGTTAAACTGTCACTATTTGCAGATGACATGATATTGTACATAAAAAACCCTGAAGACTCCACTCCAAAACTACTAGAACTGATATCGGAATACAGCAAAGTTGCACGATACAAAATTAATAAAAAGAAATCTGTGGCTTTCCTATACACTAACAATGAACCAATAGAAAGAGAAATCAGGAAAACAGTTCCAGTCACAACTGTATCAAAAAGAATAAAATACCTAGGAATCAACCTAACTAAAGAAGTGAAAGACATATACCCTGAAAACTATAAGACACTCTTAAGAGAAATTAAAGAGGACACTAACAAATGGAAACTCATTCCATGCTCTTAGCTAGGAAGAATTAATATCGTCAAAGTGGCCACCCGGCCAAAGCAATATACAGATTTGATGCAATCCCTATCAAATTACCAGCAACATTCTTCAACGGACTGAAACAAATAGTTCAAAAATTCATATGGAAACACCAAAGACCCCAAATAGCCAAAGCAATCCTGAGAAAGAAGAATAAAATGGGGGGGAATCTCACTCCCCATCTTCAAGCTCTACTACAAAGCCATAATAATCAAGACAATTTGGTACTGGCACAAGAACAGAGCTACAGACCAGTGGAATAGATTAGAGACTCCAGACATTAACTCAAACACATATGGTCAGTTAATATTCAATGAAGGAGCCATGGACATACAATGGGGAAATGACAGTCTCTTCAACAGATGATGCTGGCAAAACTGGACAGCTACATGTAAGAGAATGAAACTGGATCACTGTCTAACCCCACACACAAAAGTGAATTCAAAATGGATCAAAGACCTGAATGTAAGTCATGAAACCATAAAACTCTTAGAAAAAAACATAGGCAAAAATCTCTTGGACATAAACATTAGCGACTTTTTCACGAACATATCTCCCTGGGCAAGGAAAACATAAGCAAAAATGAACAAGTGGGACTATATGAAGCTGTAAACCTTCTGTACAGCAAAGGACACCATCAATAGAACAAAAAAGGTACCCTTCAGTATGGGAGAATTTATTCATAAATGACAGATCCGATAAAGGGTTGACATCCAAAATATATAAAGAGCTCACGCACCTCAACAAACAAAAAGCAAACAATCCAATTAAAAAATGGGCAGAGGAGCTGAACAGACAGTTCTCCAAAGAAGAAATTTCAGATGGCCAACAGACACAGGAAAAGATGCTCCACATCGCTAGTTATCAGAGAAATGCAAATTAAAACCACAATGAGATATCACCTCACACCAGTAAGGATGGCTACCATCGAAAAGACAAACAACAACAAATGCTGGTGAGGTTGTAGAGAAAGGGGAACCCTCCTACACTGCTGGTGGAAATGTAAATTAGTTCAGCCATTGTGGAAAGCAGTATGGAGGTTCCTCAAAATGCTCAAAATAGACTTACCATTTGACCCAGGAATTCCACTTCTAGGAATTTACCCTAAGAATGCAGCACTCCAGTTTGAAAAAGACAGATGCACCCCTATGTTTATCGCTGCACTATTTACAATAGCCAAGATATGGAAGCAACCTAAGTGTCCATCAGTAGATGAATGGATAAAGAAGATGTGGTACATATTCACAATGGAATATTATTCAGCCATAAGAAAAGAAATCTTACAATTTGTAACAACATGGATGGAGCTAGAGGGTATTATGTTTAGTGAAATAAGCCAAGCGGAGAAAGAGAAATACCAAATGATTTCACTCATCTCTGGAGTATAAGAAAAAAGAAAAACTGAAGGAACAAAACAGCAGCAGAATCACAGAACCCAAGAATGGACCAATAGTTACAAAAGGGAAAGGGACTGGGGAGGATGGGTGGGAAGGGAGGGATAAGGGTGGGGAAAAAGAAAGGGGACATCACGATTAGCATGTATAGTGTGTGTGGGGGCACGGAGAGGGCTGCGCAACACAGGGAAGACAAGTAGTGATTTTACAGCATCTTACTACACTGATGGACAGTGACTGTGAAGGGGTATGTGGGGGGAACTTGGTGAAGGGGGGAGCCTAGTAAACATAATGTCCTTCATGTAATTGTAGATTAATGATACCAAAATAAATAAATAAATGAATGAATGAATAAATAAACAAATATCAAAATAAAAAAAGAATGCAGCACTCCAGTTTGAAAAAGACAGGTGCACCCCTATTTTTATCGCAGCACTATTTACAATAGCCAAGAAATGGAAGCAACCTAAATGTCCATCAGTAGATGAATGGATAAAGAAGATGTGGTACATATACACAATGGAATATTACTCAGCCATAAGAAAAAAACAGGTCCTACCATTTGCAACATCATGGTTGGAGCTAGAGGGAATTATGCTCAGTGAAATAAGCCAGGCGGAGAAAGACAAGCACCAAATGATTTCACTCATATGTGGAGTTTAAGAACAAAGAAAAACTGAAGGAACAAAACAGCAGAAGAATCACAGAACCCAAGAATGGACTAATGGTTACAAAAGGGAAAGGGACTGGGGAGGATGTGTGGGAAGGGAGGGATAAGGGCAGGGAAAAAGAAAGGGGGCCTTACGATTAGCATGTATAATGTGGGGGGTGCTTAGGGAGGGCTGTACAACACAGAGAAGACAAGGAGTCTAGAGCATCTTACTATGCTGATGGACAGTAACTGTAATGGGGTTTGTTGGGGGGGACTTGGTGAAGGGGGGAGTCTAGTAACCATAATGTTCTTCATGTAATTGTAGATTAATGGTAATAAAATGAATTTTAAAAATTTATATTATAATCAGCATCAGATGTTTAAAATGATTAGCTCAAGGACCTGTTTTTAAAACTTAGGTTATTTAAGCTTTAGTTAGCAGGTTGACAACCTCTTAAGGTTTTCCTGAGGCCCCCAGAGCTATGAACTGACCATCAATCACTCAGGCTGTGTTATAGCCACTGAACTACAGGCACCAGGCTAAGAACACAGGTGATGAACTATCTAGGTTAACGGAAATGTTCTTTGTAGTGTTCAGTATGGTAGCCGTGATTTATATGTGGCTAAAGAGAACTTGAAATGCGGCTGGTGCAACTAAACAATGGAATTTTTAATTGTAATTGTAATGAATTTAAAAGTAAATAGGCACAAGTGGTTAGTGTTACCATACTGGACAGCCCAGACTAAGATTATCATTAAAATCCTGTGGCAGATTAATCCATTTTACTTCATATACCTGTTATTTGTAGTCATGGTCAGAAACATCAAATCTGTTGCTCATCTAACCTTTCTCACACTCACTTCTTCCCTCTACATTTCTTTTACTCCTCTACATTAACTAAAACTTCACTTTCCCCTCCTTCTCAAAGCTTTCCACTGTGCTCTCGAAAATCCTCTTCCATGGAAAAATTGTTATATCCTCAGCCCTTTTGCTGAATCATCCTCTCCATCTCCTTGCCTTAGCTGCAATTTGGCTCCTTTCGTCTACTGATAGCTTTGGAATCCTTTCAATTGGCAGATGTTTGTTCTTTTGCATCCCACAGACCTCAGGGTCAACAGAAGGTACTGATTTACCACAACCTGAAACTTCGAGGCTATCATTCCTTCACTACCCTGCAAAAATTCCAGCTGCTGTGAATCTCACATGATATTCACATCAGATCAATCCCTCCCTACTCCTGGTAGCACAAACTACCAACTTCCCAGTCATTACCTCTCAAAATTAATTGAATTCACTAAAACCTCCCACAGCCATGCCCACACCAGGCAGGTCCTTGTTCCAGCAGAAACATACTCTCAATTATTTCTGGAATATCAACATTCTAACCTCACAGGGCCCTATGATCCCTTACTCCTCTCTAATCTCTCCCTACCTCTCCAATCTTGATTTTCTTGCCTGTTTGGTAAAGATTTCATAATCATCGATACACTACTTTCTTACCAATATCTCCAACTCCCTGGCTAACAGAATCGATCCAACTTCATAATTCATTTAGTAAATACTTATTGATAGTAGTTGGTATTTTCCTACAAGAGCAGGATACACAGTAGAGAATCAAAAATATCATCTAAGTTCATAGAATTAATGAAATAATCAGGATTTGAACTAAACTTGTCTGACTCCAGATCTCCTAATTTCTAGCTCATTTCCCAAGATATTTGAAGTTTTACCCGACTTCTTAAAATTTGACCATACATCTACCAACTCTTATTTTATGTTTTAGATGACCTTCTCTACAGCCTCTCAATTTCCAGTCACTAAACCTACAAACATAAAAGCTCTGTACATATCCATTATTCCTCCCTTCCTATTACAAAGGAAGGTCCTTTCTCCTTCCAAAGGCTAATCCACTTGTATTAGTTTGCTTCCCACAATCTCAAGAATCTCAGTGTTTTCAGTTCCTTACCACTGCATTCACACTTTGGCTCTTGGCATGCTCAACAGCTACTTGTTCTTACTTGTGTTACCACACCCTTCTGTCACTAGTCCTCAAGTTTCCGCATGCCTCCACTTAGCCTCAGTTACTAGTATTCCTTCTGTCTACTTCTCTAGACTGTAAACTCCATGAGATTATTGAATGTTTTTATTTTGTTCACAATTGGATGCTCAATCCTTAGAATTTAAGGTATATGAAGGCATGTAATACATGCTGCACAAATAATTATGAGCACAGTATCATGCTTGTGACTTCTCTAGCCAATAATAGAATTTTAAAGTATTAATTCAAAATCATACAAGTAACAATACATCCTAAGGAATACAAAAGAACATACCTCTAGTTCATTTTCCAGTTTCATTACTTTAGTTTTTAATTGGTTTTCTATTAAAAAGAAAAGACAAATATTTCAATTGCCCAGATCTATCTTAAAAAAAGCTTTTAAATAAACATCAACAAGATAATAAAATTATTCTTTTCGTAAATCCCATCATGATTATAGTAATATGGCAACATAAGAGAGAATAACTATTTTATACTTGGGACATGGAAATAGGAGCTCTAGAAATATCTTTCAAAATAAATTGAGGCTATACATTTCAGAGATAAACCTAATTTTCTATTTCTTAATGAATAAATGGAACACACTATTAAACATCACAATAGACTTCTTTTTCCCAAGGTACCCACCAAATTTTGCTTGCTCTTCTCCAGCCTTTTCAACTTCTTCTAAAGCTAGCTCTACCTCTTGAGCTTTCATCTAAACAACTAAAAAAAGGGTTGTATCAATATGCCTTTATACTAGAAGGTAAACAATGAAAATAGGTATTTTTTTCATTTGCTATCCCAATACTTACCGACTGCAAAGCATGGCACACATGAAGACTTCTAGTAAATATTTGTTGAATTAACAGACAATTTTCTTAAGGATATAATTTCTAGATTCCTAACAGTTTGAAACATCTTTGATTCCTCTTTATGCCTCAAATCTTATATTTAGTATTGCAACTTTCCCACTTTTTTCTGTTCTGTCACTTACAGTCTATAATTTTATGTCTAACCTCCTTCATAACATTGTATTGCAATAGCTTCAAGTCCCTTCAGTTTGTCCTGTTAACACACCTAGTTTTACCTACTTAAGGTATATTTTTGTTATATATCAACTATTGCTCAGAAAACTTCAGTGGCTCCTTATTGCTGACACCCTGAGATACACCTTTAAAGCCCTTGAAAGGCTATTCCAAATTATACCCAACTTCTGTTTTCTCCACAATCTGCTATAAACTTTATGCACCTGTCTCCTCAAAAGCAAAGAGTAAGCATATTTTCTATTCCCAGTTTTCATTTATGATAACCTCCAGCTCTACAATCTCCTTAACATTTTACCACTGCCTTCTACTTACCTAGAGCTACTCATCAGTCTTTGCCCTTTATTAGGTCTTCTCACACCTAACCTCTTCCCTTTCTAACAAATCTATATAGTTAGTCATCTGTATTTTTCATCTCCACCTCAAGATTACCATTAACATAACTAACATAGGACCTCTTTATGTTATTTTTAAACATAAGGCCATTCTGTTTCCCCTACACATTCTTTAAAGAACTTTAGAGCAGAAACTAGCAATGTTCTGCACACTACAACTCATGATCCATGTGTGAATATATCTTATTTTTGAGTGGTGCTTTAGACATTACAGAGTACTTTAAAAGAGATTATTATTCATGAAACTTCCTCTAATAGTCAAAGCTATTGTTAAAACCTACTGCATACAAACCTTCATTAGTGACTGAGTAATTCTGAAAACGTGTATCACATTTTCTTGACTTTCATTTTTTAGCTCATTTACTTCCACCTAAGTAAACAGAAAAGCAACCATTTTACATTTTATAAATAACACCTAGGCAAAATATAAAAACTCTTACAGCTGTATCATTCAGTGATTTCAGCGAGCTGTATCATTCAGTGATTTCAGCGACAAGATTAATCATAGTTGTATGTATATATCTATGCATTATTTATTAATTAAGTACCTTAGATAAGGAAATGAATAAATTATCTGCCAATTCTTCTTGACAAGAAAGGTCATCTGGGTCAACTTTCATGATTTCTTTCCAGTTTATATTAGGGACCATCTTGAATTATTTCACTGTGCTTTACCTTCTGTAACAAAACAGGCAGGTATTAGCATTTTCAAGGTAAAAACATTACTGTTTTTACAGCAATCTGCAGTTTTTACATATTACATCTATGGTGTTAGCGAAGAGCTATGGCTCCTTAACCGCATAACAGTAAGTGGGTAAATAATCCTCATTAAAATTACAGCAATTAGCACAAACCATCAGATACTGTACTGGCTAAATAAACAACGACGGATTCTTTTCTAAAACTAATCTAGGTCAGAACTAAGGTTGAGTCCCCTCATCCACGTCCCCATACCGACGCGTGCGAACATCTAAGGGTGCCAAGCCCGGGGATCCTTGGAAGGCTGAAAATGAGCCCTCATTCGGAGAAACTGGAACTAAGGGTAAAATTTAAAACGACGGTAATTACCGATTGAAATGAGGGCAGTTGGGCCGGGGAAATCACAGGTGAAGCTAGAAGACAGACGGACTGCAGACCAAAGACTAAGGCGTCGGGAAGCTGGACTGTCGCACCGGGCCCTGAGGCTTAAGGAACCTGCATGGGAAGGAACTCGCTGCTCCCGCTCACCAACATCCACCTACCTACACCAAGTCTGGCAACCAGCAGCGGTGTCTCATCTACTGCAACCCCCGAGCCCGGCTCCGCCGCCCAGCCTGACCGCTCCCTAGCGCGGTGACAACAGAACCCTAGATCCCGCCACCTGGTCCAGAGCAAAAGATACCGGCGGCGGCTGCTAGGCCTCCCCATTTACCACCCCGCCAAGGCCGGGAAAAGGCCCCGGATGCAAGTTGAGCCTGCAGTTCACGACAGTGGATAATGCTTTACGTTTAGACAACCCTGCGGGGTCCCTGTACTCTGTGGCAAAGACTGTAGAAGGCGCGGATGAGGACTCCAAATCCCAGAGTGCACTTCTCCCTGGAGGCTTGTGCATGCTGGGAGCTGAAGTCTCTGGAATGAAGAGGGAGGCCGTCCCGGCGTGCAGTGCGGCGGGCTGCGCCCGTACTGGGGCGCTGGGGGAAGGAGCTGGAGGCGGGAGGCGCAGGGCTCAGGCGCGTCTCCGCTGGTGACCTGAGTGCGGTAGACGATGACTGCGACTCCCAAGGCGCCGCCCGCCGGATCGCTCTTCCTGAGGTTTCCCTAAGCCGTCTCCTAGGATACAACTCCCAGGTGAGGTGGGACTGCTGGTCAGCGGCGGCGGTGGAGTTGAGGGGAGCGGTCCCGGCTTCGAGAAGCTCGGACCGTGTGGGCGGAAGGACTCGGTCCCGGTGTAGAGGTGGGAAAAGCCCGTCTTCTCCTTAGACGTTTGTAAGTGGTACTGCAGGGGGTCCCCTCTGTAAGGGGGCGGGGGAAGTTTTAGCTTTTTTTTGCTGTCAGAATCCTCTTCATAAGTGGAGTGGGGGCCGCGCAGCCAAGATCGTGGTTTGGGGTAAATGAAGCATTGAGTAGAGGGCATCTCGTTCTCCGATACCGCCTGCCTTTCTTGTAGCACCATTGTCTTCGTGAACTGGAGGACTTTAAGGTTGAGGAGCTAGGATAGAGCGAAGGCTCTAGAGAGAAGAGTTTAGAATTTGTCCCAGCTAACTGCTGGGAGTGGAGAGAGACGAAGGGGCCTCAATTGTCACCAGTCCTGTGCTGTAACTTGCTTGGTTACTAAGTGTGTCCTTACATGAAAGTGCCTGCTCAGGTGTTTGCAGCTCTTCCTGTGCAAGTGTTGTTCATCCCTCTGTTCTCAGCCGTTCTGGAGTATAATATGCCACTAGGTAACTTCCTTAAGCTGTAGATTTGAAATCTAAGTAACATTTTCCACTGTTTGGACAAGCGCCTCTCATCTTTACCCTTTTTTTTTTTATAGCATTTAAAAATATAATTGACAGTAGACATTCCTTTTGAAAATAAAAAGAAATAGTAGATATCTCCAGACCACGTGTTTGGGTAAAACAAGAAATAGCTCAGTAGAAAATAAAAACAGTACTGATTTTGTGAGGTATATTTTAAAGACATTCATCAGATTTGAAACTATGGTGATTTTTTCTAATCCTTTACTGAGAGATTATATCCAAGTACCGTTCATTATTATTTTTTACCGTGCTGTACATTACATCCCCAGGACTAGTCTTGTCTTTCTCTGACTTACTTTACTTAGCATAATCCCCTCAAGGCCCATCCATGTTGTTGCAAATGGCACAATTTCATTCTTTTTTAAGGTTGAATAATATTTCATTGTGTATATACACACATTTTCTTTATACATTCATCTGTTGACGGATACTGAGGCTATTTCCATTTCTTGTCTGTTATAAATAATTCTGCAGTGAATATGGGGTACAGATATCTCAAGGTAGTGATTTCGTTTCTTTCAGATTATGACCAGAAGTGGAATTGCTGGGTAATGTGGTAGCTACGGTTTTAATTTTTTGAGACATCTCCATACTGTTTTCCAGAGTGGCTGCACCAGTTTACATTCCTACCATCAGTGTCTGAGGGGTACCCTTTCTCCACATCCTTACCAACACTTGTTATTTCTTATCTTTTTGATAATAGCCGTTCTGACAGGTATGAGGTAAATATGTCATTATGGTTTTGATTTGCATTTCCCTGTGATTAGTGACTTTGAGCATCTTTTCAGGTGCATGTTAGCCATCTGTATGCATATCTGAACATCTTTTGACAAATGTTCAGATCCTTGGCTCATTTTTAAATTAGATTGTTTTTTGTTACTGAGTTGTGTGAGTACTTTATATATTTTGGGTAATAACCCCTTGTCAGAAAGATGATTTGCAAATACATTCTCCCATTCTGTAGGTTGCTTTTTCATTTTCTTGGTGGTTTTCTTTGCTGTGCAAAGCTTTTCAGTTTGCTATAGTCCCACTGGTTTATTTTTGCTTTTGTAGCCTTTGCTTTCGGTTTCAAACCCAAAAAATCATAGTCAAGACAAATGTCAAGGAGCTTACCCCTGTATTTACTTGTAGGAGTTTATGGTTTCAAGTTTTATGTTCAGGTCTTTAATCCATTTTGAGTAGATTTTTATGAGTACTGTAAGATAAAGTCCCAGTTTCATTTCATTCCTTTGCGTGTGGCCCTCCAGTTTTCCATTGATCAGAAAGACTAGCCTTTCTTCATAATATATTCTGGTCTTTTATTTCCAGGCTTTCTATTCTGTTCCACCCGTGTGTGTGTGTGTGTGTGTGTGTGTGTGTGTGTGTGTGTGTGTGTGTGTGTGTGTGTGTGTGTGTGTTTATGCCAATACCATACTGTTTTGATTACTACACTGAAATTATCCCATTAAATCTTCATAACAATCCATTGTAAAAGGTGGTTATATTGTCCTCATTTTCCAAATAAGTTAAGAAACTGAGGATTGGAGTGGGTTTATGCTGTGCTCAAACTTAAATGGTGTAATTGAACAGAGATCTTTCTGGCTGGAAGACATGTTCTTAACAGTTATGCTGTCTCCTAGGCATGCTGGGAACCCTATTTGTAAAGTGCTTCTTCAGTCTTGCTATCTATAGTAAATATATTCTTATTATATAACTTTGTTTACTCAATAATTTGAATTAGATATTCCTTATTTAGCAGGGGAAGGTAGGGATAAAATGTCATGTACTATGTTTAAAACTGCTTATTTATTTTCATAGTTGGAGGGCCACACGCAAAGGAATGAAACTGGGACTTTATCTTACAGTACTCATAAAAATCTACTCAAAATGGATTAAAGACCTGAACATAAAACTTGAAACCATACTGTTTTGGAATCTGTTGCAGCACCTTGTTTTTCCATTCATTATAGCTATTATTTTCCATTTATTCATTTACTAGTTTTGTTTTGTCACTATTGGTCTTTTCTACACTTGCTCCCCTCACACTTATATTCCCAGCAACTCAGGTTACCTGGTCAAATGGTAAATTTTATTCTCATTTCTGAAGTGAAAACAGGTTCAGAGAAACCAAGTAATTTCCTAATAGTTAATGAAGGTAAGATTGTAACCCATATGTCATTACAGTCATGACTAAATGCAAAATCTTGCTTAAATTTACTTCTTTTGCTCATTCTAATATTTTTAAGCTTGTATATCACACTACACACTGGAGATAAGCAGGATACAAGTTATCTATGGTACAAGTCCTAATGCACTGTAGTATATTTGTAGCTAACTGAATAAAATTTACCTCAAGTTCAGTCACTCACTATATAATTTTGCAGAAAATTGCTTAAACTTGCCATTATTTTTTCATCAAATTTTCTGCATGAGTCAGTTTTTACCAAGAGAAAGGATTTATGTGACAATTTTATAAATGGCCTCACTACTGGAACACTTGTCTGAACTTGCATTCTTTCTTCTCTGCGGTTTTATGAGCAGTTTTATCTGACTAAAATTACTTCACAGGAAAGTCTTGACTTTTATAATTGCTTCATCTGTTTTCTGTACCAGTCAACCTATATTCCATTCACTTTTTTGCTGCCTTATCAAGAAAGTGAATGATAACCTACTTCTTCAGCATCTAATACAAAACATGGCCATGAGAAATTTAAAATCCACTATTTGTAGTAAATGTTTCATTTTGCTGTGTTCTCAGGGAGAGAAATCAGTGTGCAGCAAGCTGTGGACATTGAAAGACTTGAAAGATGAGTTGTCCTTGTGAATGCAGACTTTGCAGATGCTGCAGGCCAAAGTTTTACAAACTTTAATAAAGTATATTAGGTTTTTATTAAAATAGTTAAAATCATGAAATTATTGAACTGAGAGGACTTAACTTTCCAAGCTAAATATCCCAGATCCATGTAGTTTTTCTACAGGTTAATTTTTCCACAATTGTACTGTTGGATTATTAGAAAAAGTGGGCACTCAGTACAATTCTGTTGAGGAATTATATTAAGTTCTGGATCTCTGTAATATAGCTCATGAGTGATTTTCAATTGCAGTTGGATTTTTTGCACATATTTAGTGACGTTTCACTTTTTTAAGCAAACATAATCAGTCATCCCATCTATTCAGAATATGTGTTTCCTATAGGGAAAATGCAAGTTCCTGTGGGCAGGATCCTCACTGGACCCTAATCTACTTGCCCACTGCACACATACAATGCCCACAGGCATGTGCTTGCACATGTGTTGGCAATGAGCCTTTATAAGAGCTCCACCCAGTGCTGTGTTGGGCTGGCAGAGACAGAAGCTCAGGGGAATTGCAAACTTGCCACTTGCAAATGTGATTCTAGCACTCGACCTGGCACTGTGAGAATAAAGCTTGGTATTAACCCTTTTACGTCCAACATTCTGTTGTCGTCGCTCTGTCTCAGTGAATCCAGAGTGAACTTGCCCAGAGTTGAAATCCCCGTCTGGCACAATAGTTGTGAATATGCTTGTATGCCTAGAAAAAGAGCTGGAAGTTTCCAGTTTTAGTCTATTCATGTGGCTATAAAGTACCCTAGATTAGGTAGTTTATAAACAATGGGAATCTATTTCTCACAGTTCTGGAGGCTAGGAAGTTCAAGATCAAGGAAAGCATCCATAGTATCTGTGTCTGGTGACAGCCCCGTTCCAGGTTCACAAAAGGTATCTTTTTGTTGTATCTTCACAAGGCAGGAGCAAGGGATCTCTCTCATGCCTCTTTTATAAGGACACTCATCCCATTGGTGAGGGTGGTGCTCTCATGACGTAATCATCTACCAAAGGCACCACCTCCAAATACTATCACATTGCATATTAGAATTTAACGTGAATTTTGGGAGGATACAAACATCCAGTCTATCATTCCCGCAACTAACATTTAACAATGATGTGCTACATTGTACAGTAATAGCCCCTGTGAATGTGCTTCCCTCTGTCTATGCCTTTATGTAACCCTCTCCCCTTTGCTGGCCTCTGCCCTTACAAGTGGCTCTTTTGGACATAACTTAGGATGACTCCAAAACTGAGCTCTTGACATGCATAAGAACTAGCTCCCTCTCCCTTTCTCTCATAAAATACTTGGAAACTCTTGAAAAATTTGTTACCTTGACTCTTGAGACCTCTTACACATTGATTCTAGGTTTGCCTTGCTTGATGGATAGTAAAAAATACGCATTAAGCAGAGACTTGAAAGGGGTTTGTGCATTAAGACTTGCCCTCCTGAGATCATCATTTAAGAAGTTCAGGTTAATCTACAGAGTATGACCTTAAGTAGCAGAGACTAGCTTTCCAAGCTGAGCAGAACTATATATATATATATATATATATATATATATATATATATATATATATCATTTATAAAGTATCATTGTATACAATTTTATAAAGGTTTCACATAAACAAGATTGTGGTTTCAGCATTGACCCATATTATCAAGTCCTCACCGGCCCCCCAACCGATTGCAGTCACTGTCTGTCAGTGTAGTGAGATGATATAGAGTCACTAATTGATTCTCCCTGCTGTACTGCTTTCCCTGTGATCTACCTATATTGTAAGTGTTAATTATAGTGCCCCTTAATCCTTTTCTTCCTCCCTTCTCACCCAACCTTCCCAACCCCTTCCCTTTGGTAACCGCTAGTCCCTTCTTGCAGTTTGTGAGTCAGCTGCCATTTTGTTCCTTCAGTTTTGCTTTGTTATTATATGCCACAAATGAATGAAATCATTTTGTACTTGTCTTTCTCTGCCTGGCTTATTTCATTGAGCATAATACCCTCTAGCTCCATCCATGTTGTTGCAAATGGTAGGATTATTTTCTTTTTATGGCTGAATAATATTCCATTGTGTATATGTACCACCTCTTCCTTATCCATTCATCAACTGATGGACACTTAGGTTGCTTCCATACCTTGGCTATTGTAAATAATACAGCAATAAACATAGAGGTGCATATGTCTTCTTGAATCAGGGATTTTGTTTTCTTCAGGTATATTCCTAGGAGTGGAATGACTGGATCAAATGGTATTCCTATTTTTATTTTTTTGAGGAACCCCCATACTGCTTTCCACAATAATTGAACTAATTTACGTTCACATCAGCAGTGTAGGAGGGTTCCCCTTTCTGTGCATCCTCGCCAACATTTGTTGTTTCTTGTCTGTTGGGTGTTGGCCATCCTAACTCGTATGAGGTGATATCTCATTAAGGTTTTAATTTGCATTTCCCTGGTGATTAGCGATGTAGAGCATCTTTTCTTTTCATGTGCCTGTTGGCCATCAGAATTTATTCCTTGGAGAAGGGTCTGTTCAGATCCTGTGCCCATTTTTTAATAGGGTTATTATTATTTTTTTAGGTGTTGAGGCGTCTGAGTTCTTTATATATTTTGGATGTTAACCCCTTATCAGATAAGTAGTTTACGAATAGAGTCTCACATATTGTAGGATGCCTTTTTTTTCTGCTGATGGTGACCTTTGCTGTACAGAAGCTTTTTAGTATGATGTAGTCCCATTTGTTCATTTTTTTATTTTGTTTCCCTTGCTGGAGGAGATGTATTCAGAAAAAAGTTGTCCATGTTAATATTCAAGAGATTTTTGCCTATGCTTTCTTCTAAGAGTTTTATGGTTTCATGACTTACATTCAGGTCTTTGATCCATTTCAAGTTTACTTTGTGTATGGAGTTAGACAGTAATCCAATGACATTCTCTTTTTTTGTTGTTTTTATTTTGGTATCATTAATATACAATTACTTGAGCAACATTTTGTCCAGTTTCATTCTCTTACATACTGCTGTCTAACTTTGCTAAAGAGGCTGTCTTTTCTCCATTGTATATTCATGGCTCCTTTATTGGATATTAATTGACCATATATGTGTAGATTTATATCTGGGCTCTCTATTGTATTCCACTGATCTATGGGTCTGTTTGTGCCAGTACCAAATTGTTTGGATTGTTGTGGCTTTGTAGTAGACCTTGCAGTCAGGGATCATAACCCCTTGCTTTATTCTTCCTTCTCAGGATTGCTTTGGCTATTCGGGGTCTTTTGTGGTTCCGTATGAATTTTAGAACTATTTGTTCTAGTTCATTGAAGAATGCTGTTGGTATTTTGATAGGGATTGCATTGAATCTGCAGATTGCTTTAGGCATGATAGCTATTTTGACAAGATTAATTCTTCTATCCCTGAGCCCAGGATGTATTTCCATTCGTTGGTGTCTTCTTTAATTTTTCTCGAGAATGTCTTATAGTTTTCAGGGTATATGTCTTTCACCTCCTTGGTTAGGTTTATTCCCATTATTTTATTCTTTTGGATATAATTGTAAATGGAGTTGTTTTCCTGATTTCTCTTTCTGCTCATACATTGTTAGTATATAGGAATACAAATGATTTCTGTGTATTAATTTTGCATCCTGAAGCTTTGGTAAATTCAGTTTTTCTTGTAGTTTTTCAGTGGGTTCTTTAGGTTTTTCTATGTACAATATCATGCCATCTGCAAACGGTAACAGTTTTACTTATTCCTTACCAGTTTGGATGCCTTTTATTTCTTTGTGTTGTCTGATTGCAATGGCTAGGACCTCCAGTACTATGTTGAATAAGAGTGGCGAGAGTGGGCATCCTTCTCTTTTTCCCCATCTTAGAGGAAAAGCTTTCAGCTTTTCACTGTTAAGGATGATATTAGCTGTGGTTTGTCATATATGGCCTTTATTATGTTGGCATACTTGCCCTCTATACCCATTTTGTTAAGAATTTTTATCATGAATTGATGTTGAATTTTGTCAAATGCTTTTTCAGCATCTGTTGAGATGATTGTGTGATTTTTGTCCTTTTTGTTGATGTGGTGTATGATGTTGATTGATTTTTGAATATTATATCATCCTATCATCCCTGGAATAAATCCCACTTGGTCATGATGAATGACCTTATTTATTTATTTATTTTGTTATCATTAATCTATAATTACATGAAGAATATTATGTTTACTAGACTCTCCCCTTCACCACGTCCCCCCCAGAAGCCCCATTACAGTCACTGTCCATCAGCATAGTAAGATGCTATAGAATTACTATGTCTTCTCTGT
Source organism: Manis pentadactyla (assembly GCF_030020395.1). NCBI lineage: Eukaryota > Metazoa > Chordata > Mammalia > Pholidota > Manidae > Manis > Manis pentadactyla. Next base: position 35,517,788 of record NC_080028.1, read on the forward strand.
GTTGCACATCCCTTCCTATGCCCCCCCCCCACATTACACATGCTAATCGTAAGGCCCCCTATCTTTTTCCACCCTTATCCCTCCCTTCCCACCCATCCTCCCCAGTCCCTTTCCCTTTGGTAACTGTTAGTCCATTCTTGGGTTCTGTGATTCTTCTGCTGTTTTGTTCCTTCAGTTTTTCTTTGTTTTTATACTCCACATATGAGTGCAATCATTTGGTACTTGTCTTTCTCCACCTGGCTTATTTCGCTGAGCATAATATCCTCTAGCTCCATCCATGTTGTTGCAAATGGTAGGATTTATTTTCTTCTTATGGCTGAATACTATTCCATTCTGTATATGTACCACATCTTCTTTATCCATTCATCTACTGATGGACACTTAGGTTGCTTCCATTTCTTGGCTATTGTAAATAGTGTTGCGATAAACATAGGGGTGCATCTGTCTTTCAAACTGGGCTGCTGCACTCTTAGGGTAAATTTCTAGAAGTGGAATTCCTGGGTCAAATGATATGTCTATTTTGAGCATTTTGAGGAACCTCCATACTGAATTCCACAATGGTTGAACTAATTTACATTCCCACCAGCAGTGTAGGAGGGTTCCCCTTTCTCTACAACAATTGTCTGTCTTTTCGATGGTAGCCATCCTTATTGGTGTGAGGTGATATCTCATTGTGGTTTTAATTTGCATTTCTCTGATGACAAGCAATGTGGAGCATCTTTTCATGTGTCTTTTGGCCATCTGAATTTCTTCTTTGGAGAAGTGTCTGTTCAGCTCCTCTGACCATTTTTTAATTGGCTTATTTGCTTTTTGTTAAGGTGCATGGGGTCTTTATATATTTTGGATGTCAACCCTTTATCGGATCTGTCATTTATGAATATATTCTCCCATACCGTAGGGTACCTTTTTGTTCTATTGATGGTGTCCTTTGCTGTACAGAAGCTTTTCAGCTTGATATACTCCCACTTGTTCATTTTTGCTTTTTTTTCCCTTGCCTGGAGAGATATGTTCATGAAGAAGTCGCTCATGTTTATGTCCGAGAGATTTTTGCCTATGTTTTTTTCTAAGAGTTTTAGGTTTTATGACTTACATTCAGGTCTTTGATCCATTTCGAATTTACTTTTGTGTAAGGGGTTAGACAGTGATCCAGTTTCATTCTCTTACATGTAGCTGTCCAGTTTTGCCCACACCATCTGTTGAAGAGACTGTCATTTCCCCATTGTATATCCATGGCTTCTTTACCATGTATTAATTGGCCATATATGTTTGGGTTAATGTCTGGAGTCTCTATTCTGTTCCACTGGTCTGTGGGTCTGTTCTTGTGCCAGTACCAAACTGTCTTGATTACTGTGGCTTTATAGTAGAGCTTGAAGTTGGGGAGCGAGTTCCCCCCCACTTTATTCTTCCTTCTCAGGATTGCTTTGGCTATTTGGGGTCTTTGGTGTTCCCATATGAATTTTTGAACTATTTGTTCCAGTTCATTGAAGAATGCTGTTGGTAATTTGATAGAGATTGCATCGAATCTGTATATTGCTTTGGGCACAATGGCCATTTTGACTATATTAATTCTTCCTAGCCAAGATGATGGGATGAGTTTCCATTTGTTAGTGTCCTCTTTAATTTCTCTTAAGAGTGTCTTACAGTTTTCAGGCTATATAAGGTCTTTCACTTCATTGGTTAGGTTTATTCCTAAGTATTTTATTCTTTTTGATGCAGTTGTGAATGGAATTATTTTCCTGATTTCTCTTTCTATTAGTTCATTGTTAGCGTATAGGAAAGCCACAGATTTCTGTGTGTTAATTTTGTATCCTGCAACTTTGCTGAATTCAGATATTAGATCTAGCAGTTTTGGAGTGGATTATTTAGGGTTTTTCATGTACAATACCATATTATCTGCAAATAGTGACAGTTTAACTTCTTCCTTGCCAATCTGGATGCCTTTTATTTCTTTGTGTTGTCAGATTGCCATGGCTAGGACCTCCAGTACTATGTTGAATAGAAGTGGGGAGAGTGGGCATCCTTGTCTTGTTCCTGATCTTAAAGGAAAAGCTTTCAGCCTCTCGCTGTTCAGTATGATGTTGGCTGTGGGTCTGTCATATATGGCCTTTATTATAATGTTGAGGTACTTGCCCTCTATACCCATTTTGTTGAGAGTTTTTATCATGAATGGATGTTGAATTATGTCAAATGCCTTTTCCGCATGTATGGAGATGATCATGTAGTTTTTGTCCTTCTTTTTGTTGATATGGTAGATGATGTTGATGGATTTTCGAATGTTGTTCCATCCTTGCATCCCTGGAATAAATCCTACTTGATCATGATGGATGTTCTTTTTGATGTATTTTTGAATTTGGTTTTCTAATAATTTGTTGAGTGTTTTTGCATCTATGTTCATCAGGGATATTGGTCTGTAATTTTCTTTTTTTGTGGTGTCTTTGCCTGGTTTTGGTATTAGAGTGATGCTGGCCTCATAGAATAAGTTTGGAAGTATTCCCTCCTCTTCTATTTTTTGGAAAACTTTAAGGAGAATGGGTATTAGGTCTTCAGTGAATGTTTCATAAAATTCAGCAGTGAAGCCATCTGGACCAGGGATTTTGTTCTTAGGTAGTTTTTTGATAACCAGTTCAATTTTGTTACTGGTAATTGGTCTGTTCAGATTTTCTGTTTCTTCCCTGGTCAGCCTTGGAAGGTTGTGTTTTTCTAGAAAGTTGTCCATTTCTTCTAGGTTATCCAGTTTGTTAGCATATAATTTTTAATAGTATTCTCTAATAATTCTTTGTATTTCTATGGTGTCCAGAGTGATTTCTCCTTTGTCATTTCTGATTCTGTTTATGTGTGTAGACCCTCTATTTTTCTTGATAAGTCTGGCTAGGTGTTTTTCTTCTCAAGACATTCTTTTTTCTATTTCTTCCCATGTTCATTTTCTTAAGGTATTCTTATTTCTGTTTCTTCCCATGCAGTCCAGGATTCCAATATATTTTGCGTAGTGATGCTGACAGTACTACTGTCATCTGTTCCTAACCCTGCAGAGAATGCATTTAGTGTCCCATTAAGAAAAATGTTTCCTGCACGGTTTTTTTGGGTTTTTTTTCTTTTTTAGTAAATTACACATAACATAGTTTCCCATCTTAAGCATTTTTAAATGTACAGTTCAGTTGGATTAAATACATTCATATTGCTGTGCATCCAGCACTCCATAACACTTTAATCTTGAAAAATTAAAACGCCACACCCATTAAATAATAACTTCTCATTCTCCACTTCCTCCAACCCCTGTTAACAGCTATTCTACTTTCTGTCTATAATTTTAACTTCTCTAGGGACCTCGTAAGTGGAATCATACAGTATTTGTCTTTTCGTGACTGACTCATTTCATTTAGCATAATGTCCTCAAGGTTTATCCATTTTGTAGTATACCGCAGAGTTTTCTTCCTTTCTAAAGCTGAATAACATTCCATTATATCTACAGACCACATTTTGATCATCCATTCATCAATCTGTATTATTCCAGGGACACTATTGTATAAAAATTTATATTTTGCTATCATATTTTAGCTACTGTTAAACATGCTATGAACATGGGTGTACAACTGTTTCTTGGAGATCCTGTTTTCAATTCTTTTGGGTATATACCCAGAAGTGAAATTGCTGAACATATAGGATTCCATTTTCCATACATAAATTCCACTTCTAATTTTTTGAGAAACCACCATACAGTTTTCCATAGCAGCTGTAGCATTTTACATTTCCACTAAGAGTACACAAGGGCTCCAATTTCTCCACATCCTATAAACACTTGCTGGGGTTTGGGTTTTTTTTTTTTTAGTAGCCATTCTAATGGGTATGCAGTGGTATCTTATTGTAGTTTTGATTTTCATTTCCCTAATGATTGGTCATGTTGAGTATCTTCTCATGTGCTTATTTCCATTTGTGTATCTTCCTTGGAGAAATGACTACTCAAGTCCTTTACTTTGAATTGGGCTGTTTTAGAAGTCCTCCATATAATCTTGATATTAATTCCTTATCAGACATATGATCTTCAAATATTTTCTCTCATTCTGTTGGGTTTCTTTTTTACGCTGTGCATAGTGCCTTTTGATGCACAAAATTTTCATTTTCATGAAGTCAAATTTATCTGTTTTTTCTTTTGTTGCCTGTGCCTCTGGTGTCATGTCCGAGAAATCATTGCCAAATCCAATGTCATGAAGCTTTTCTCCGATTTTTCCTTCTATGGGTTATATTATTTGAGGTCTTACATTTAGGTCTTTGATCAAATTTGAATTAATTTTGTACATTGTGTTAGGAAAAGATCCCTTCTTTTGCATGTGGATATCCAGTTTTCCTGGCACCACTTGTTGGAAAAACTGTCATTCCCCATCGAGTGATCTTGGCACCCAAAAATCATCTGACCACATATGCAAGGGCTTACTTTTGGGGTCTCTGTTCCATTCCACTGGCCTATCTGCTTGTCATTATGCCAATACCACACTATTCTGATTTCAGTTAGTGTGAGTCCTTCAGTTTTGTCTCTCAAGATTGTCTTGGCTCTTCAATGGTCCCTTGTATTCCATATGAATTACACTCTCTCAAAATCCTAATGACAGAAAAAAAGTCATTGGGATTTTGAGAGTGGGTTGACTGTTAGATTGCTTTGGGTAGTACTGACATCTTAGCAATATCACATCTTCCAATCCATGAATGTGAGATGTGTCTTCATGTCTTTATGTCTTCAATTTCTTTCAGCAGTGTTTTGTACTTTTCATTGTAGAAGTCTTTCACTTCTTTGGTTATTTTAGTCTCTTTGCTGCTGCTGTAATGAACTGCTTTTGTAATTTCCTTTTTAGGTTTTTCATTGGTAATGTATAGACATACAACTGATTTTTGTATGTTGGCTGTTATCCTACTACTTTTTTTAATTTTTAATTTTGGTATCATTAATGTACAATTACTTGAACATTAGTTTACTAGACTCCCCCTATTATCAACTCCCCCTCACATACCCCATTACAGTTATTGTCCATCAGCATAGTAAGATGCTATGGAATCACTACTTGTCTTCTCTGTATATACTGCCTTTTCCCATGTCCTCCCCCACTATATCATGTGTGCTAATCATAATGCCCGTTTTTCTCCTTTCTCATTTCTGTTTCTGTTTATGCATGTAGACTCTTTTTTCTTGATAAGTCTGGCTAGGGGCTCATCTATTTTGTTTATTTTCTTGAAGAACCAGCTCTTACTTTCATTAATTCTTTCTATTGTTTTATTCTCCTTGATTTTATTTATTTATACTCTAATCTTTATTATGTCCCTCCTTCTACTGACTTTGGGGCTCATTTGTTCTTCTTTTTTTAGTTTCATTAATTGTGAGTTTAGATTGCTTAAATGTATGGTATTGTCCTTCTTTCCTGAGGTAGGCCTATATTGCAATATACTTTCCTATTAGCACGTCCTTCGCTGCGTCCCACAGATTTTGTGGTGTTGAATTATTGTTGTCATTTGTCTCCATATGTTGCTTGATCTCTGTTTTTATTTGGTCAGTGATCCATTGGTTTTTTTAGGAGCATGTTGTGAAGCCTCCATGTGTTTGTGTGATTTTTCATTTTCTTTGTGTAATTTTTTTCTAGTTTCATACCTTTGTGATTTGAGAAACTGGTTGGTACAATTTCAATGTTTTTGAATTCACTGAGGATCTTTTTGTGTCCTAGTATATGATCTATTCTTGAAAATGTTCCATGTGCACTTGAGAAGAATGTGTATTCTGCTACTTTTGGATGTAGAGTTCTGTAGATGTCTGTTAGGTCCATCTGTTCTAATGTGTTGTTCAGTGCCTCTGTGTCCTTACTTATTTTCTGTCTGGTTGATCTGTCCTTCAGAGTTAGTGAGTGTTGAAGTCTCTAGAATGAATGCATTGCATTCTATTTGCCCTTTTAATTCTTTTAGTATTTGTTTCACATATGTAGGTGCTCCTGTGTTGGGAGCATAGACATTTACAATGGTTATATCTTCTTGTTGGACTGACCCCTTTATCATTATGTAATGTCCTTTGTCTCTTGTGACTTTCTTTGTTTTGAAGTCTATTTTGTCTGATACAAGAACTGCAAGTCCTTCTTTTTTCTCTCTATTAGTTGCATGAAATATCTTTTTCCATCCCTTCACTTTTAATCTGTATATGTCTTTGGGTTTAAAGTGAGTCTCTCGTAGGCAGCATATAGATAGGTCTTGTTTTTTAATCCATTCAGTGACTCTATGTCTTTTGATTGGTGCATTCAGTCCATTTACATTTAGAGTAATTATTGATAGATATGTACTTATTGCCATTGCAGACTTCAGATTCGTGGTTACCAAAGGTTCAAGGTTAACTTCCTTACTATCTAAGAATCTAACTTAACTCACTTAGTATGCTATTACAAACACAATCTAAAGCTTCTTTTCTTTTTCTCCTCCTTTTTTTTCCTCCTCCATTCTTAATATATTAAGTATCTTATTCTGTGCTGTTTGTCTGTCCCTTGTTTGATTTTGTGTATAGTTAATTTAATTTTCCATTTGCTTAGTATTTAGCTGTTCTACTTTCTTTACTGTGTTTTTATTACCTCTGGTGACAGCTATTAAACCATAGGAGCACTTCCATCTGCAGCATTCCCTCCAAAATAAGACTGTAGAGTTGGTTTGTGGGAGGTAAGTTCTCTCAGCTTTTGCTTATCTGGAAATTGTTTAATCCCTTCTTCAAATTTAAATGATAATCTTGCCAGATAAAGTAATCTTGGTTCCAGGTCCTTCTGCTTCATTACATTAAATACATCATGTCACTCCCTTCTGGCCTGTAATGATTCTGTTGAGAAATCTGATGTTAGCCTGATGGGCTTTCCTTTCTATGTGATCTTATTTCTCCCTCTGGCTGCTTTTAATAGTCTGTCCTTATCCTTGACCTTCACCATGTTAATTACTATATGTCTTGGTGTTGTCTTCCTTGGGTTTCTTGTGTTGGGAGATCTGTGCACCTCCATGGCCTGACAGACTATGTCCTTCCCCAGATTGGGGAAGTTTTCAGCAATTACCTCCTCAAAGACGCTTTCTATCCATATCTGTCTCTCTTCTTCTTCTGGTATCCCTGTAATGCGAATATTGTTCCATTTGGATTGGTCACACAGATCTCTCGATATTCTTTCATTCTTAGAGATCCTTTTCTCTCTCTGTGCCTCAGCTTCTTTGTATTCCTGTTCTCTAGTTTCTATTTCATTTATTATCTCCTCCACCAAATCCAATCTGCTTTTAATACCCTCCATTGTGCTCTTGAATGATTGGATCTCTGACCAGAATTCGTTCTTGAATATTTTTCCATACCTCCATTAGCATGTTAATCATTTTTATTTTGAACTCCCTTTCAGGAAGTGTCATGAGGTCCATGTCATTTAAATCTTTCTCGAGAGTTGTATTAATAATTTTACTCTGGACCAGGTTCCTTTGGTGTTTCATATTTGGATATGGCGCCCTCTAGTGTCCAGAAGCTCTACTCTCTGGAGCTGCTCAGCCCCTGAAGCAATGTTGGGGGTCGCAGGGGAGTGGTATTGCTGCCTGCGGGGAGGAAAGAGCTGTTTCCTGCTTCCAGGCTACTATGCCTGTCTCCACTGCCTGAACTAGTGGGCCGAGCACACAGGTATAAGCTTTTTCCGAGAGCAGCCAGATCTGGATCCCTGCTTTCCACAAGCAGCTGGAATCTCAAGTCTCTCCAGGAATTCTGCCTGTCTTACCTTTACAACCCCGTAATCATGAGAGTATCATGAACGCACCATGAAATGTAGGTTTGTGCTCCCAGAGCAGATCTCTGGAGTTAGGTGTTCAGCAGTCCCAGGCCTCCAGTCCCTCCCCCACTCCATTTCTCTTCCTCCCACCGGTGAGCTGGAGTGGCGGAATGGCTTGGACCCCACCAGGCCACAGCTTTGGTAAGTTACCCTGTTCCGTGAGGTCCGCTCTTTTCTCCAGGTGTGTGCAGTCTGGCGCAGTCCTCTTTCCTGTTGCTCTCTCAGGGTTTGTTGTATTAATTATATTTTCATATTATATGCGGTTTTAGGAGGAAGCCTCTGTCTTACCTCTCATGCCACCATCTTTAATGATGACCTTAAATTTTAAAAAATATTTTCCCCACAAATCATATTAACTCAGACCTTCCCAAAACCATTTCAATCACTAACACCTCTTTCTTTAAGCAGACAGATTTCATCCACATCATCTACATAAATCTTGGTCTGGCTTGACTACAAAAGCTTTCACAATTCCTGCTTCTGTGTCATAGGACTTTGAATAATCTCTACTTTCTGTGTTCAATTTTTTTTTCTGATGCATAATATTGTATACCATCTGTGGGTATTATTTTCAGTAAACACAGGGCAAACATAGCCAGATGGACAGCATGTAGTTTAACCTTTTAAGCAGGCTTACTTTAACATTTTTTTTGTCCCCTTTGTTTTTCTTTAATTATTTTATTACTTCCAGGTATAAATCTTTACCTTTTGATTTGAATCTCACAAAAAAATCAAATGCTGAGAATCACTGCATCTACTAGGCAGGAATTAAATCTCAGGAGATGGAACTGTGCTCCAAGGGAATGTAATAGCCTCTGGTTTAATGTCCCCAGTATCTTCCTGAAAAGAAATCAGTTCAGTCTAATTAGGGAGCTTTGTTGTTCAATGACTTCTTTATGAAAAAGCCTTTTTGAGATCACCTAGGACATTTGCCCACATCCTTCAAAGTGTTAACTCAGTACCTCCAGAGTCCCTGTTACAGACAGAATGCTGCATTCTCCCAAATTGTGTTAAAGCATGAACCCCCAATGTGTTGGTATTTGAGATGGAGCCTTTAGGAGGTTATTAGAGTTATATGAGATCATAAAGGTGGGTCCTCATGGTGTGATTAATGCCCTTATAAGAAGAGACACAAAAGAACTTGCTATTTTTCTCTCATAGGGAAGAAAGGCCATGTGGGCACACAAAGAGAAGGCAGTCACCTGTAAACCAGCAATGGAGGACTCAACAGGAACCAAATTGGCCAGCACCTTGATTTTGCATTTTTCAGCCTCCAGAAGTGTGAGAAATAACTTTCTTCTTTAGACTACCCAGTCTTCTATTTTTGTTACGGCAGTCTGAAATGACTATTAGAGTCTCCCAAACAGTCATAAGTCTATGTAAGGATTTTCCAAAATTGAAACCAACCCAGTAACCATTAGTTCTTCTTGCTTTGAGTAGTCCAAAAATAAGAATACATTACTAGATATTTTAGCAACTCCAACCTAAGTCTTCTTTTCTTTTTCCTTTTGTTATTTAGGCCCTGGAACCCTTATATAATTATAAGCCAGTTCTACTCTGTCAGTTTCAAAAGTTTTTTCTGTGAATTTAGGAGCTATTATATTATCAATGTGGTTGAGTACATTTCATGAATCCAAGCCATCTGGCCCCAGTTGATTACAGTAGGTGTCCTTGAAGCAACATCATAAAAAATGATTGCATACCTAACCATGTACAGGTAAAATGGGATTTGACTTTCCTGTGCCATACAATCGAAAAAGAAAAGACTTTTTTAAGATCTGTGACAACCAAATATTATAGAGCAGCCTCCTTAATTTTCTGGACCCATATTTGTATCTTTTACTAAATTCTATAGTCCTCATAACAAAGAAAAGTGGTTCTCACCCAGGGGTGATTTTTCCGAGGAGAACCATTGGCCACATCTGGAGACATCTTCGATTGTCACAACTTGGGGGTGGTATTTGGGGAGCAGGGGGAGGTGCTACTGGTATTCAGTGGTTAGAGGCTTGGGATGTTGCTAGACATCCTTTAGGGACTAAGATAGCCTCCCAGAGCAAATAGTTATTCAAATTACCAGTGCTGCTCAGCTTGAGAACCTAGGATGCCCACCAACCCAGCTCTTAAACGTCTCCAGCCCTTTGTTTGTGGAGTTGAGTTGAATCTCTCTTCCCCATTACAATAGTCAAATAAAATTTTCGTTGCCTGGTTAACTTTGCCAGGTGCAATTTTTCTTTACCAGCACCAAGCACCCCAATTCCTTAGGCTCTCGATATTTGCTGTTCCCTCCCTCTGGAATGTGTTGACCCCAAGGTTCATCTTCATGAGCTACTCCCTCACTTCCTTCAGACCTTTGTTCAAAACACCTCCCTATCAGTGAGCTCTCCTCCCTTACTGGAATAGCAAGTTCTATCCCCCAGTCTTCTCTCCACCTTAACTTTGTTCATCCTTCTCCATAGGATTCATCATCAAGACTTACTACATACTCATTGTCTGTCTCTCCCCAGTACAATATAAGCCCACAAAGGCAGGATTTTTTTTCCTGGTTTGTTGACTGCTATGTCCCTGACATTTTGGCACAGGTATTGAGGAAGTACTAAAGTAAATATTTGTTGTATGAAAGAACAACAATGAATTGAGCATCAGTGGCTATCTGATGCCTTTCTGTGTCATTGGAGGCCAAACCTTAAGTCTTAACTTTAATAATTCAGTTATCTAAAATCTGGTGATCCTAACTTAAACAGGCTGAGCAACTTCATTGGTATAATCTATGAAATAAGTCTGTGAATGCATTTCAAATGGGATTTTACTAAGACATTGACAGATACAAGGTAAAATTGGAAAAGCAATAATTAAAAAGTAGGTTCGATTAGAAGAAACACACACCTCATAGATTTATCAATTCCCTTTGCTTCCTCTTAATTTCTGATTCAGCGACTATAGTGAGGAATCTACTAAATGGAATGTTGTAAGACATAGCAATGAATAAAATGCACTTCCTATTATAAAAGATTATGCTGTAATAAGAAATAAGACAATTTTGAAAGGGTATTTAGGAAGAAAGCTAACTAATGAGAGTAATTGAACATCTGAAGCAAAATGAGGGTATATTTTAAAAGAGAAACTTGTGAACTGCTGGCTAACTGGAATATTTAGGAGAAGATACAATATTGGGGGTTAGGATCTTTACTGTGCCCTGGACTACACCCCACTCCTCAGCCCATTCCAAGCTCTATAGCACTATACTTCAGCATTCTGTCACCTAACTTAAGAAATGCTGAAAGGTTATTCTTCCTTAGCTTAGGTCTCTCCAATGTTCAGAATAAAAATAATAAAAGCTAATATATAGAAAGTGCTTACTTACCATGTACCAGGTATTATTTAAAATACATGAATCATCTTATTTACTCCTCTCAACTATATGAGGTTTTATTGTTAATATCCCCACTTACCTGCCAAAAGTCATGCACTACTAAAAGGCAGAATCATGACAATTACAAAAATCAGATGAAGACATTGAATAAATTACCATATAAAAACTGTGTAGGTACTAGATAAGAGAATCAGCGGTAGTTAGTATAAGAAATGTTTAATTACCCTATTTTCCACCACAAGACCCTAAAATACTTGTCTGCATCATTAATATCTACTCATAGTGAGCCCGTGGGCTCCCAACACTCTCAGGAAAGTATCATTTATGACTCCCTCCTTTCACAATCTGTAGTGATCTCATTCAAATTCTGTGGCCAGTTTGAAGCACTTTGTGGGAACCCTGTTGTCAATGGTAGAGCATCTTTTATTTTAAAAAATAAATTCCAATTGCCAATCTTGCATTTGCACATTGCAAAGCATGAAAATGAAAATGTGAACTCTCAAAGACCATTTTAAAACAAAAAAGAGGGAAATTAATGTTAACCTGAATAGAGGTTAAGAATATAGAGAGTCTATATCATGATTGTCAGTGGCAGCCATTGTATTCCACCATATGAAAGAACATCATCTGTTTGACCCTATTCTTGAGTATTGAGGTTATTCAAATATTTGGCCATTAAAAACACTGATAGTAAAAGATGAAAAAAAAGAATATAGATTCTAGAATCAGAAAGACAGGTTCAAAATAGAGCTTGACACTTACGGCCTTTGACTTAAGCAAGTTACTAAACTATTTGGAAGTAGCGCACTCTTCTCATTTCTGAAGTGGAAGGTAAAATTAGTGCATATTTGAAAGACTGTTATGAGAGTTAAATTCAATAATATATGTAATTTATTCAGTATATCCTACAATGGAATAAGCACTGTATAAAAGCTTTCTATTACTGTCAGCATTATTGCTATTATTCTTTGCAGAATCACAAACAAGTAACACATCAATAAAAATGTAGCTGTTGGTACAGAGATAGATTATTAATTATAGTATTATGGAATTTATTATAATTTTCACCTTTAGAAAATTCTAAAGCTTATTAATTATAATATGCTCTAATTTGTTTTTCTTCTTGAAAAGTCATTTGTTTCTTTTCCTGATAGACTTCAAGCTCATTGAAGACAGAGATTGTGTCCTTCACTTCAACATATCTTTATTTCTTTTTTTCAATTTTTTTTTACTTTGGTATCATTAATCTACAATTACATGAAAGACATTATGTGTACTAGGCTCCCCCCTTCACCGAGTCTCTCCCACATACCCCTTCACAGTCACTGTCCATCAGCGTAGTAAGATGCTGTAAAATCACTACTTGTCTTCTCTGTGTTGCACAGCCCTCCCCGTGCCCCCCCCACACTATACATGCTAATCATAATGCCCCCTTTCTTTTTCCCCTGCCCTTATCCCTCCCTTCCCACCCTTCCTCCTCAGTCCCTTTCCCTTTGGTAACTGTTAGTCCATTCTTGGGTTCTGTGATTCTGCTACTGTTTTGTTCCTTCAGTTTTCCTTTTTTCTTATACTCCACATATGAGTGAAATCATTTGGTACTTGTCTTTCTCCACCTGGCTTATTTCACTGAGCATAATGCCCTCTAGCTCCATCCGTGGGCATCTGTCTTGTTCCCGATCTCAGAGGAAAAGCTTTCAGCCTCTTGCTGTTCAGTATGATGTTAGCTGTGGGTTTATCATATATGGCCTTTATTATGTTCAGGTACTTGCCCTCTATGCCCATTTTGTTGAGAGTTTTTATCATGAATGGATGTTGAATTTTCTCAAATGCTTTTTCAGCATCTATGGAGATGATCATGTGGTTTTTGTCCTTCTTTTTGTTGATGTGGTGGATGATGTTGATGGATTTTCGAATGTTGTACCATCCTTGCATCCCTGGGATGAATCCCACTTTGTCATGGTGTATGATCCTCTTGATGTATTTTTAAATTCGGTTTGCTAATATTTTGTTGAGTATTTTTGCATCTATGTTCATCAGGGATATTGGTATGTAGTTTTCTTTTTTGGTGGGGTCTTTGCCTGGTTTTGGTATTAGGGTGATGTTGACTTTATAGAATGAGTTTGGGAGTATCCCCTCCTCTTCTATTTCTTGGAAAACTTTAAGGAGAATGGGTATTATGTCTTCCCTGTATGTCTGATAAAATTCCGAGGTAAATCCATCTGGTCCGGGGGTTTTGTTCTTGGGTAGTTTTTTGATTACTGCTTCAATTTCCTTGCTGGTAATTGACCTGTTTAGATTTTCTGTTTCTTTTTGGGTCAGTTGTGGAAGGTTGTATTTTTCTAGGAAGTTGTCCATTTCTCCTAGGTTTCCCAGCTTGTTAGCATATAGGTTTTCATAGTATTCTCTAATAATTCTTTGTATTTCTGTGGGGTCTGTCATGATTTTTCCTTTCTTGTTTCTGATTCTGTTGATGTGTGTTGATTCTCTTTTCCTCTTAATAAGTCTGGCTAGAGGCTTATCTATTTTGTTTATTCTCTCGAAGAACCAGCTCTTGGTTTCATTGATTTTTTCTATTGTTTTATTCTTCTCAATTTTATTTATTTCTTCTCTGATCTTTATTATGTCCCTCCTTCTGGTGACCTTAGGCCTCATTTGTTCTTCTTTTTCCACTTTCGATAATTGTGACGTTAGACTATTCATTTGGGATTGTTCTTCCTTTTTTAAATATGCCTGGATTGCTATATACTTTCCTCGTAAGACTGCTTTCGCTGCGTCCCACAGTAGTCGGGGCTTTGTGTTGTTGCTGTCATTTGTTTCCATATATTGCTGGATCTCCATTTTAATTTGGTCTTGATCCATTGATTATTTAGGAGCATGTTGTTAAGCCTCCATGTGTTTGTGAGCCTTTTTGCTTTCTTTGTACAATTTATTTCTAGTTTTATAGCTTTGTGGTCTGAAAAGTTGGTTGGTAGGATTTCAGTCTTTTTGAATTTACTGAGGCTCTTTTTGTGGCCTAGCATGTGGTCTATTCTGGAGAATGTTCCATGTGCACTTGAGAAGAATGTATATCCTGTTGCTTTTGGATGTAGAGTTCTGTAGATGTCTGTTAGGTCCATCTGTTCTAGTGTGTTGTTCAGTGCCTCTGTGTCCTTACTTATTTTCTGTCTGGTCGATGTGTCCTTTGGAGTGAGTGGCATGTTGAAGTCTCCCAAAATGAATGCATTGCATTCTATTTCCTCCTTTAATTCTGTTAGTATTTGTTTCACATATGTTCGTGCTCCTGTGCTGGGGGCATATATATTTATAATGGTTATATCCTCTTGTTGGACTGAGCCCTTTATCGTTATGTAATGTCCTTCTTTATCTCTTGTTACTTTCTTTGTTTTGAAGTCTATTTTGTCTGATACTAGTATTGCAACTCCTGCTTTTTTCTCCCTGTTGTTTGCATGAAATACCTTTTTCCATCCCTTGACTTTTAATCTGTGCATGTCTTTGGGTTTGAGGTGAGTCTCTTGTAAGCAGCATATAGATGGTTCTTGCTTTTTTATCCATTCTATGTCTTTTTTATCCATTCTCTGTGTCTTTTGATTGGTGCATTCAGTCCATTTACATTTAGGGTGATTATTGAATGCTACATACTTATTGCCATTGCAGGCTTTAAGTTTGTGGTTACCAAAGGTCAAGGTTAGCTTCTTTACTATCTTACTGTCTAACTTAACTCGCTTATTGAGCTATTATAAACACTGTTTGATGATTCTTTATTTCTCTCCATTCTTATTCCTCCTCCTCCATTCTTCATATGTTGGGTGTTTTGTTCTGTGCTCTTTTTAGGAGTGTTCCCATCTAGAGCAGTCCCTCTAAGATACCCTGTAGAGGTGGTTTGTGGGAGGCAAATTCCCTCAACTTTTGCTTGTCCGGGAATTGTTTAATCCCTCCTTCATATTTAAATGATAATCGTGCTGGATACAGTATCCTTGGTTCAAGGCCCTTCTGTTTCATTGCATTAAATATATCATGCCATTCTCTTCTGGCCTGTACGGTTTCTGTTGAGAAGTCTGATGATAGCCTGATGGGTTTTCCTTTGTAGGTGACCTTTTTTTTCTCTCTGGCTGCCTTTACTACTCTGTCCTTATCTTTGATCTTTGCCATTTTAATTATTATGTGTCTTGGTGTTGCCCTCCTTGGGTCCCTTGTCATAGGAGTTCTGTGCATTTCTGTGGTCTGAGCAACTATTTCCTCCCCCAGTTTGGGGAAGTTTTCAGCAATTATTTCTTCAAAGACACCTTCTATCCCTTTTTTCTCTTTTCTTCTTCTGGTACTCCTATGGTGCGAATATTGTTCGTTTTGGATTGGTCACACAGTTCTCTTAATATTCTTTCATTCCTGGAGATCCTTTTATCTCTCTCTGCATCAGGTTCTCTGCGTTCCTGTTCTCTGATTTCTAGCCCATTAATGGTCTCTTGCATCTCGTCCATTCTGCTTTGAAGTCCTTCCAGAGATTGTTTTATTTCTGTATTCTCCCTCCTTAGTTCTTGCATAGTTCTCTGCAAGTCCATCAGCATGGTTATGACTTTTGTTTTGAATTCTTTTTCAGGAAGATTGGGTAAATCTACCTCCCCAGATTCCTTCTCAGGAGAGGATGTGGAAGGTGTCTGGGTTAGCCTGGTCTGGATCAAATTTTTTTGCCTTTTCATGTTGATAGATGCAGTGGTATGCTATTGACTTGCCTGTCATGTGGGAGAGCCAAGACCTTTTCCACTTGCTCCTGGCCTTTCTTTACTGGGACAATGGCGACCCCCTAGTGGCTTGTGTTGGGCAGTTGCATGTAGTCTGGGTCTGTTTCTTGCCCAGCTGCTATGGAGGAAGCTCCCTTGCTGTGGGTGTGGCAGCCTCAGGCTGCTGCTCTGCTATAGTGGGGCGCTGGAGGGAGAATGGACAGGGGGTGCTGTTTATCACTGTGAGGGGTCTCAGAACTGCTGCCCAGGGGTTTAGGGCACCCAGAGTTTCCTGGGATTCCCAGGTGTTGGTCTAAGTGTCCCGGGATGCTTCCGTCCAGCAGTGGAGTCCCTATCCCTTTAAGACTTTCAAAAAGTACTTGCTTTTCTTTGTCCCAGGGGCGCAGGCTGCGGGGACCCGCTCACAGGTCTTACTGTCCTGTTTCCCTAGTATCCAGCACCCCACCCTCAGGTACGGATGGCTGGGGCTGGCTGTGTAGCAGACCTGGGCTCCCTCTCCCTCCCTGCTCCGACTCCTCCCGCCGGGAGCTGGGGTGAGGGGCGCTCGGGTCCCACCGGGCCGGGGCTTGTATCTTACCCCCTTCGCCAAGTGCCGGGTTCTCGCAGGTGTGGATGTAGTCTGGCTGTTGTCCTGTATCTTCTGGTCTCTCTTTTAGGGATAGTTGTATTTGTTGTATTTTCAAAAATATATATGTTTCTGGGAGGAGATTCCCACTGTCCTACTCATGCCGCCATCTTGGCTCCGCCCCCCATATCTTTATTTCTTATCTGCTATGTGTCAGGCATCATTTTATGGTCAGAGAAATAAAAAATAAACTAAAAAGAAAAAATCCTTACATTCCTGAGGCTTTTACTTAGGGTAAAAACTGGTAATAAATAAACAAAAACATACAACATAAATAATACACAATTAGAGAGATATCCCCAATATCTTGAATAGGAGCTAGTTCATAATAGGCACTCAATTTAAGTTAAATTCAATTTGATTACATGAAATTATGTTATTATGAATATGCAGATGTACTGGAGAACTCTTTCAGGCTCAGGAGAGCCAATTCCATGCATTTGTTTCCAGTTCTGTGTTCAGTGATTTTGCTTTGGTAGCTTTAAATCTGCTATGCTGGGAGTTTTTACACAGAATTAAGCAATGCTACAAACTGCAGCTATTTTTTCCTGGAAACCATTTGTTACACATTTATCAACACACACTAGATAAAGGCTTATAAAGTGTGGAATCTGAATTTTATGCACTTCTGAAAAAAATTACCCTTAATATATCACATTAATATGTTAACATATGTTAATATAATAGCACATTAATGTTTATAAATTCCAGAAATTCAAATTCACAAATTATGTAATGCAATGTTAGTCTGAAGATTATTAAATATATATATACTTACATAAATAGAATTATTTTCTCCCAATAATTGTAACTATCCCTTGACTATTCAGGCCTATAGAGTAAGTGAGACAGAGACCGTGGATGTAGTCAGAGTAGGGTGAGGGCCTCCAGAGGGGGCAGTGCGGGATATTTGCAGTCAGAGCAATGTAACTACATGCAAAGAAACCCCCCTGCTAAAACTCTATGTTAAATATTGAGCTCTAGAATCATTCTTCAGTGAAATCAGTTAATGTTCCCCAGATAAAGAAGAGTAGCACATGTTTTATTATGCTAACCATTTATAATCATGGGTAAGGTTCACTTTAGCATACTAAAAGGCCCAGGCCTATGTGCTGTCTTTCCTCCTTCAGATCTGATGAAGTGATTTTGCAAACTGGGCAACTAATTTAGCAAGTAAGTCCAGGCATAAACAACACAGTAAAAGGCAGGAAGGATTCCACCTTGAAGATAAGATTGCATTTTAATACCCAAGAAGTTAAGACGTTAGAGATTCCTAACTTACTTCTTAGCAAACAATCCCTTAGCCCACCTTGTGGGGCTGAGCAGGTGGCCTTATTTCATATGCTCCCAGACCATGATGGTGATATGTCAGAGAGAAATCATCAGAGGAAGTTGCTCGTGTTAAGTTAATTCTAAATATTCAGGGACCACTTAACAAGTCCACACCCCTAAGTTTTTTTCATGTTCTCGAAAAATCCTCAACTGCCTATAAAACCCCCTAGACAACGCACCACTACGGACTCTCCAGTCACCTCCTGGCGTAAGCTGGGAGCTCTGTCCTTTCACTGTATCTCTAAATAAAAGCCTGTACCTTGCTCTCCTACCTTGACTGTTTGTGAAGCTCATTCTTCGGCTCTGCAAACAAGAACCCCGGCATCATAAGCATAATTTGGATAGGCCAGAAAATCGACCAACTAAATAATGTTTTCTGTTTAATTTTAAATATACCTTTTCAATGACACAATTTGGATTTTGAATATGAATTTATTTGATATTAACCAATCTTGTATGCTTTAAACATAATAACTCACTAGCTATGGAGGGAAAAGAGAAGTTCTGGGTGTCAGGAGGAAGGATATTTGAAGTTATTTCCCTGTGGAAAAATCTCATGCAAATAATTTGGTAGACTCTAAGCAGAGCTATGATGTCCTGGGCTAGAAATTTCCCAGGGCTACATGCCTGGGGAATATAAATTATTAAATCATGATTTTTTTTTAAATGAAAAAGCTTTTAAATTCTGCTATATCATGTGGTTTATTATTTAATTTTCAGTGATATAATGCATCAAATTTACTTTGTTCTTATATTTTATTCCTATTAAAATATTGGAAATAGATTTGTTTCTGAACCAAAAGTGTGAGAAAGGGAAACATTTGTGTATCCTTAGTCAGCAGGAGATCTCATAGAAAAGGAGCAAGTAAGTCTGAGCATTATCAGTCTGTTCTCAAAAACAACTTTAAACTGTATTTCTAGCCTATGCCCCGGTTGAAACATCCAGATCTTATTATATTTAGTTGCTATCATGCAAATTAAATAGCGTGTTAAGTCTTAAGAGAATGATCACATTATTTCTGTTACATTGATCAGCAAGTGGTGATAATATTTTTCTATGATTTCAATTTTAAATTATTTTCAATTATCAATGATATTTTTCAAAAATAATACGTATCATTTATCAAAAAACCACTCCTGTCCCAGACAGAACTTTTGGAAATTCATATATAATCTTGAATGCCTATCACAACCCTATCAGGAATCTATTATTACAAATGAGGAAATTTATGCACCGAGAGAATAAGCATTTCCTCCTAGGTAACATGACTGGCGAATGACAAAAACAGAAGCCTAAAAAATACCCTCTGGCTCCAAAGCTCATATGAGTTTATTGAACTTACTGGCAATTACCTACTCTTCATGATAATCCCCCTTAATTTGTTCAATGGCACCTTTTCCATGGGTGAAAGAGAATAAACATCAAGTTGGCAATAGGGGCAATTATCTCCACAAACACTACAATCCAAAACCAACTCAAAGCAGATTGAATTGGAACTAAAGGTTATCCCAGTCTTACTGTGGATGATCTGTTTTGATTAGTTTACAAATGGTACAAATTGTCCTTTTGAATTTACGCCAGGAGCAAAGTAGAAGTTTGGCTTTTAGTTTTGCCAGGCTGTAGACTCCAATTTGTGACAAAGACATTGTTAAGTAAAAAGAGACTGTCTAGCTAGAACTTTCATTTCCAACTCAAATGGCAGCCTCTGGTAAGAGGAGCCAAAAATCATTTTCAAAGGAAAGGCTGTCTCTAATGCTGGGGAGGAAGACATTTCCTCTGTCCCTCGAGGTTCTTCTAGCTGGTCCAAGAATCAAACTGACATGAGACATGAATAGGAGAAAAAAAAACAACTTCCATAAAGTTCAATTATTTATCTATCCATGGGGAAGCCATACACTTGGGTTGCAAAGATAGTGAAAGAGAATGAGGTATTTATGTCATCCTGAACCAAGGAGAAGGCAGTTGGGGTCTGAGACTGGGCCCATCAAGGAATGGGGAATCAATTCAGAGGACTATGAAAAAGTAAATGTTTGGTAAACAAAATACCTCTTGGGCCACCCAGAACCAATGAGGCCCAGAGAGAAATTTTAACAGACTCTGTCACGTTCCTTCCTATCACTCCTAGTTTACATTATAATATAGCTCTCTGGTGATGGTTCTTCTGGAGGAGTTCCTCCCTCCAACTTCTTGTTCTGTTATTGGGAGTGGAGGGGGATGCCCAAAGGATTTTCCTGAGTCTTTTGGGCCTTGACAGTTTTTCAGCTCAAAATAATCTTCATGTCACAATGGCACATCATGGCGTGGCATGCCCTTGGTCCCTACACTAATAAACTTAACTTAAAGGTAGCATAGACATATCCTAAGATTAGAGTTGAAAACAAGCAATTTAGGTCCCTCAAGTAAAGCTAAGAAAAGAGAATTTAGGTAAAAATGTACAATAGTTGTGAAATAAGTTATGTACAATCCAGAAATAATGAGTTCAGTGAGAAATACCATGAAACACACAGCGCCATAGTGATAAGCACCAGAGGCCTAGTGTCTAATTTCCTGCAAACATGCCATTGTTAATTTGGGAAGCATATTTAGGAGGTCCGATGTGACTTTAGGAGTGGAATATGCTTGCCTTTCTCTCTTCCTGCCTTCCTCCATTTACCCAAACATTAACAAGCAGAGCAGTTACTTCAGGCTTATCAAACTTCATTCAGTGGCACATTTCTAAATATGCTGTGAATTACGATTACACTCAACACACAGTTTCTGTACATTTTAAAGCTTTGTGACATTTAGCTGTTTGATTCATCTGAAATTTTTGTGCGAGACTAGGGATCCATAGTCTTCTTTGTTTTTTCTGTCTGGATACTTAATTTCTCAAAACATTTAATAGCCTCTCCATTCTCCACCAATCTGCAGTACCACCACTGCCATACATCAGGGACAGAGTAGTAATGCTTAAATGAGTCATGTCATGTGCTATAGTGCCTGCTAGATTGTAGCAACTATTATTTTTATTGTGCATAATAAAGGTAGTTGGGGTAGGCAGGAAAATGTCTCTACAAAGATGCTCACATCCTGATCCCTGGAACCTGTGAGTCATATGGCAAAAAGGAATTAAGGTTGTGTAGTTACAGGAGGAAAGAATGTTCCCAGCATGGGGTGAATAAACCAGTGAAACCAGTGAAGCCAAAATCAGTTGAGGGAAAACCTAAAGTGGGGGAAACCCATTTATTGCCAACAAGAAGCCTGGTTCACGCCTCTCCTTCAGCTACTCCTGCTCACCCGTTTCTCTCCATCCAGGGGCACACTCGCCACTCGCTGCTCATAAACACCTACTGATATGGAAATGGCTAAGGAGAGAACAGTTTCTCTCCACCCCTTGTAAACACTTATTGATATGGAGATGGACTAAGGTCAGATGAGAGATTCTGGAAATACAGCAATTTTACCCTCATCCCACCCCTCCAGAATTCTTGCCATACAGTCTACTAAGTTCCCGTCTTCCATAACAGCCCCTAAAAAGCTGGAAAACTGGAGAAAAAAGAGTGAGACAACTGGAGCACTGTAACTAGACCAATAACATACAATAAAAACAGAAATAAATCATGATAATCCTTAAACCGGAGGATTCAGCTAGGTTCAAAGTCCTGTGCAGATTAAGTCCATGGCTCCCCCATTCCACAGGAGGAGACCTGCAGCTGAACTAGTAGGGAGCTCTGAGCAGGACAGCAAGCAGCAGCTGCGGCCAGGGGGTGGGTCCAAGCTGCAAGGACTGTAGAAGAAAATAACCTTAAGGGCAATAAGATAAATGTCTTAATGACACCAGAATAGGCAAGTATTGCCCATCAGGTAGGATGCATGCTGGAGAGTGGTCCTGTGATAGGACAGTGGCAGGGATGGGATTTCGTCCTGGTCCAGTATACCAGACTTTCACCCTGGGAGAGTTACAGATGGGTCAATATATAGGGCTCCTGGAGGTAAATGTAGTGGCCATAAAGATAAGACAAAACTTCTCCATAAAATGCTCTCACCTCCCAGCATTTTTAGGTACACTACTGTGATCTTTAGGGGCCACTCTGCTGTTACTCCAAGACCACACCAGAGACCAACTTCCAGGCCTTGTTCTCAAGGTGCCAGAATGGCCAGCCATCGCTGGTCCATGTCTCAGAATGTCCAAGGCCACATCCAGTCAACAAAGTTTCCAGGGCTTAGTGCGGTTGGGACTGGCTGCAGGATGTTGCTCTGCTGACCATATCCTGGCTTCAATAACTCCTCTTTGGTTTGCACATACAGTTGTATAGGAGAGGCAGCAATGTGTGTTAGCATATCCACAGGGCTCAAGGCTCTTTTTAGGGCTTCTCATTCAAACACCATATTACTGTCCATAAGCAAACTGACCAGCTCTTTCTTGTTTCCAGCTGACTGTCTTTGAACTCAACACATAACTCTTTTCTAAGTCTCCAGCCTGCTGGCCTCCTCCATCAGACTTTGAGAGTGGCTCTAAGGATGAGTCTTCTGAATTGGTTGTGGGGTTTCTGGAATTGACTGTCTAATCCGATTAGATTTAATGACTATTTCTAGTAGTAAATAAAGCATTGATAGTCCACAGCAATAGAAATACACAAAATATCGCCATTGGGGTCTCATAATTAAACACTTAGAAGAATCAATGATCTAGTTGACCGTGTATTTAATACCTTTGAGCATTTTTGTCAAGCTAACAAATATAATGAGATTGGTTGGTTGTTCCTAAGGTCACTGAACATAGTGAGGAAAGAAATGGATGAGGGCAAGGATTTGAATTCCTAGCTCACACATCACATAAATGACCTGAAAGCTTCTGTGCCTGTCCTGTAGTAAGGCCTGTATCTCCTGTAGGTAAGAACTGAGGTTGCTGAAAAACAAAACCAGAATCTCATCGTGTGAGTGACTAAATTACATTACAAATCTAAATGCCAGGCTCGCAAGTTATTTACTGTTGAAGGGAGGGCATTGATTGGGAAGGAACACCCTCTTAAAGTTAGACTGGGGATGCGGGGAAAGCTACTCATGAAGCGTGGGAATGTTTGAGCTCCTAAATTCTGATGAATCTGTTTTGCCAGAAGAATTAACATCTCCACCCCGAGTAGAAGCAGTCCCTCCACCCCTGTCTCAAATTAATCCTGAAGCAGTTTCCATGCAAGACAACAGCTGATTCCCCTCAGGACTGACCCCCTCCACTGCTTTTTGCTATTACTGTAGTTATAGACCTACAAGTAGACTCAAGTCCCAGCTGACCACTAAAGGTGAGGTACAAAGTATGACCCATGAGGAGGTACGCTACATTCCAAAAAACTATTTGAATTTTCTAATTTGTACAGACAAAAGTCCTGGAATGTGTGTAACTAGGTATTAAAGATGTGGGATAGTAGCAAAAGGAACATAAAGTTGGATCAGACCAAAGTTGTTGATAGGGGCCCACTTAGCAGAGATTTTACATTTTAATGTTGCAGCTATCAAAGTGATAAAGAGCTTTAACAGTTTGGTTGGTTGGCCTAAATATGGACTAGTTTGTTGACCATACTGCTCACTAACCAAAGTGTACAAGCTAGTAATGCCAGACATGCCTTGGTTTACTGCAGATGAAGGGATTCAAAGGCTTAGGGAGACTGGAGTGTTAGAATTAAGATCTACTCACAACCATAAAAGTGTCCCTACAAAATTCATATGTTGCAGTCCTAACCCCCAGTACCTCAGAATGGGATGTTACATGGAGATTGGATCCGTACAAAGCAATCAAATTAAGATGAGGTCCTAAGGGTGGGGCCTGATCCAATATGACTTGTGTCCTTATAAGAGAGGAAATTTTAACACAAAAGTTCACAGAGGGAAGATGATATGAAGAGATGATCACATGAGGCAATCACACAAGAAGACCGTGATCCAGAAGCTGAAAAGAGCGGTCTAGCGCAGATTTCCCCTCCCAGCCCTCGAAAGGAACTGACCTGGCTCACACCTTGCTTTTAGACTTCTAGCCTCCAGAACTCTGTGACAATAGATTTCTGTTTGAGCCACTCAGTTTGTGGTGCTTTGTTTTGGCAGCCTTAGCAAACTAATATACTAAATGTCCAAGAAGTTCTATTTCTGTTCTTATTTTTATTACTGCTACATTTTGGAAAGAGTAAAATATCAGTTAAATTCTTTGAAATCTTTTATCTGTGTCAGAAGAGCAACTGCCCACCATTGCCATCATAAACTTAAGTTTAAATGTACTACTTTTATGTTCAGGAGTCAGCAGGCCTACCTTCTTGCTGGCTTACTACATTTTTTTTATTTTCCACTTATCTTTGTCATCCTTTATCTTTACTTATTTTGTGTTTTGTTTTCTTCTTCCTTCTTGGCTACTAGTTTACACCATTTCAACCAATAGACTTTTCCCTTAACTGTAATAGGAATAGGATTGGTCATTGCCATTGTCTACTTGGTCCTAGACAAAGTATATCACAATAAAATTTTCATTTATTCAGGAGCAATATGTGTTCACATTCAAAAGAATGACATTAAAGCCTTCCTTCAGATTTTTCTCATTCCTCATTGATTCTTCAGCATTTTGCATGTAATAAAGATACACCCCGAGTCAGTACTTCAAGAAAGATATCTTTATTTGCCTTCTTAGAACCCTTTCTTCTTCATCACAAGGTGAAGTTTTAGAAGGACACAGGTCTGTTAGTTAAATGGAATTACAGGATGTTCCCTATCAGCCTCCATCTAGACAGCTTTTCAGCTCAGCTCTTTTCTTACATCTTTCTCAAATCTATCTCACCAAGATATTTTTCTGACACAGTTTTCATTTCTGTCTGTGTAAACAAAATGATCATACCCCCATGTATTTGAAAGTGGGTAGACAGGGCACCATCAGAAGCCAGAAATCATGGCCTATTACTTCACAAGCCGGACTCACATCTTATAAAATATTTTAAAATAAAATATTTCTACAAATATTGACCGCTCCCCACATACACTGAAAAAGAGGCTACCAGTAAACTCAAGATGCATGCAAATATAAATACAGGTGTCTCAAAGTCTTAATGAAATTATGGGCTTTAATAAATTCAGAAGTGTAATGCTACAAACTTAGAAAAACATCATTTGAAAGGTTAATTACTTGTATTATTCTCACACTTGTTTTTAAGTTTGAAGAATACATTTTTAAATTCTTGTTTCAGTCACCCTGTAGACGAAATTTCAAAAATTAAATGAAAATCTATTACACAATTCTAAGCAAGTACAAAAGAAATGAAAAGTTTTCAAATGATGTCTCTTTTGTATTTGGAAGCATTTATACTTCTGGAGTTATTAAAGTCTTAAAACCACACTAAGACTTTGGGGACACTGTTATTAATTCTCTTTTTCTCTATAATAAGTCCTTTACTCCAATATGACTGTATAATTTTTGCTTTCATGGCAGAAAAATGTTTATTTTTCAGTTTTGAACAGGGCATAGCTCAGCAGACAGATTTTGTAGTTGCCCATTAAAAGACATTGTTCTGCAACTTCCCTGCATAATAAACCAATCTTAGTCTCTTTCTACAATACATCAAAGTGAATTTCTGTTGGAATTCCTCTAACATACTCATCCTAATCTGTAACTGTGGGACTTCATTGAATTTGTTTACATTTTATCTATTATTGTTGCTGAGGGCCTGGATTAAAAATCTACTATAAAGAAAATGTGAAGTCTCTTCCAAAAAGAATATTGCAAAACAGAGATCAAAGACACAATTTTACTACTCAATCTGTGCAATATCAGTTTACAATTAAAGAATGATTTTAATTGTCAAAATTTTAAATTTTATTAAATGTTTGTGGCAAGGCATTGAATAAATTCCAGACCTATATAAATACACAGGCAGCTGTTTGTAATTTGCATTTTGAAAAAGCACAATGTACTTCCTGCGTCTTATTTCAGAATTTGCATTTTATTATCTTTGCCTATCCACTATATAGTATGGAGTACTTGAACATCTTATTTGAATTTTCATTTTGATTGTAAATCAGATGATGTCTGACACTTTTCTCTTTTCTCATTTTTCCCTTCTCTCAACCTCCAGGTTTATTTGCTCCCATTTCTTCTTGCCTCTAGTAACAAAACACATGAAATACTTCAATTATTTTCTTCTTCAGCATTCTTCAGTGTAACCAACATTTTATATGTCTTTGGCCATTACATACCATAAATCTAAAGGCAAACCAAAAACTAAGCTTGTTGTTTTTATTCATAAATTTTCAAAATGCCATTCAGCTATTTGCACGTCTTTCCGAAGCTTGCTGTGTTTTGAATTTGGATGGAGGGATGGAAAGGAAAGCAAAAAATACTGTGTATAATACTGCACCATGGGGCACCCAGAATAAACGGAATGGATGTTCCATCCAATGGAGACAGATGCCTCCAGTCACACCAGCTGTGTCCCTATCAGAAAGGACATGTGACGTCAAGGAAAGGCTGCCAATGACAATGACACCTCTACACACCTTCAGCTCCTTTCCTAGATTCCCACAGACACATTTTGCTCTCCTAGTGCGTTATTCTCAGAGCATCCAACAACATCTTCCCCATTTCTACTCCTGTGGCCTTGGCTCCCAGATTTTCCTTAGAGGAACAGACCAGTGGTAGCTTGTGCTTTCTGCCTCCTTTCTCCAGCAGTCCAGCTGTCCACTGGGAAGTGTTGACATCTCTCTGACCTAGCAGGAAGTACAAGGGAGGAAACTCAAGCTAATGTTTCTCTAGTCTGGTGATGACCCCAGTTGGAAAGGATAAGAGTTCAGACATTCCAAATTTCCCAGTCTAAAGCACAGGTAAACAAGGAAACTAACTTTATTTTGTTATAACTCTATTTAATCTGTCTTAACTCTTAGTCCCCCCATTCTGCCTGATGTAGAAAACTTATCTAGTCCTTTGTACATAAACTTAGTCCACGTCAGTGATTTCTTAGTTACTTCAGGTTTATATTTCAGTCACACTGAGATTTAAATTTTTCTCTCAGGGTTTTTCTCCCTTTCTCACCTCCTTGCTGCTCCCCTCATTTCTAGGGTTGGGACAGAGGAGAATGGTTGCTGCTGTGGGATAGCTTACAAGAGAGTATCATCTCGACAATCTTGGGTGTCAACAAGGTCTGGGTCATGTGCTAGTGAATCATGGCCCAGATGACGTAGTCTAGGGTCTCTCAAACTATAGTATGCTTTCTAATCATGTGGGAGTCTGGCTAAAATGCAGATTTTGATGCAGCAGATCTTAGATGGAGATTCTACATTTCTAGCAAGCTTCCAGGGGATGTCATTGCTGGTGGCCCTCAGACCATACTTCAAGTAACAAGGGTTTGACCAATGGATGATGGCTTGGTTTCCAATCAACTCCTTGGCAGAGCAATCTATTGAGATTCCAGCTGAGTTCTCCCCTGTAATAGGCTCCAACCGCAAAGGCATCATTCTGATGCCATTCCTGTTGTCGCAGTCAGGAGACTTTGCATAGACCCACTGTTCCTCTCTCCCAGGAACTCACTTGCACTTGAAATTCACGAGAATATATAATGCAAGCAAGCTTGGAACTTGGAAATCTTAAGAAGCTTCTCATGTTCAACACAGCCTGCTCTCCCCTCCAACCCACCACCATCTGGTATTGAGAAACTCTCTCTAAAACTTTTCTCCCTAGACTGCATCTGGGAAGTGCAACGCAGTTCCTTTTTATGCTCTGATTCTTATAAACTTAAGAGGAATTCTATTATTGACCTTCCTGCCAGCCACCTGGCAGAGCTGGAGGTGGTAAGAGACGAGGAGGAGATGAGTACTGAATAAGCGGCCCCACAGTGATCTGTTCTCCTGCTGCCTTTCCATTCCCTCCTCTGTAATTTCCAGGTTGAAAGAAAAGAGCAGCTTTGTCAGCTGACATCCCTCGTTACATTCCCTTTCTTGTGCCATACATGGACGGTACATGTTTCATGCTCTGAAGTGACAACACCTTCCCCCAAATCCTTCTGTAATTCATGTTTAACTATCTGGGATGGGACAGGAGCTGTCACTGGGACCTGGGGGTGAGGTGTACATCCTTTGATTCTCCAAAACCATCCCACCCACAAGGAAACCATGGAAGAAAAAGATGTGGCTTGGCAATTTGCAGTTTCATCCAGGATTTTTGTCAACTTTTCACCTCCTTCCTCCCTAAACTAAGTGCAACCACATGTGAAAACCCACACAAAATTAAGAGAAAATATACTCGGTCAAATAGTGCTACAAGCAGAGTTCTCTTGCAGAACAATAGGATTTGGGAACAGATGGGAAAAATGAAAAACAATTAACTCCAGTACATAAATATATATACAAGTTTGCATATTGCATCACAGTTAAAGTTCAAAGAGCTTAGAGAAATAATGCTTTAGAAGATTTCAGCAGTTTATCTTGGGAAGAGGATAGTCTCTAGTCTGGATGTGTTCTGGCTCATTTTGGGAAGCTCTTACAAGAGCTTATGTATTTCAGATGATTCTGAAAGTTCTGGGCTATCGATTTAGGTAGGGACTCCCTATCAAGGGCTTTTTCTGAAAGGTTCATTTCTCTGAGAAGTAACTGAAACCATTTTATCCTGTGTGGCTTCCCAAAGCCATTGAGCCAGCTCCCGGATAAGGTAGAAGAAGCTTTTAAGCCAGAGAACCACCTGAGGTCAGATCTGCTACAAGCCTCTACCCTGAGGTTCTTCCCAGGGTCCCCACGCCTTCCTGGAGATCAGAGCACAACAAGGGGGAGACCACAGTCGCTCTGAACCTCCTGGCCTAGAAACTTCATCTCTGATGCCCTTTCAGTGTGTACCAGCCCATATTTGTCTATGGTGGACACAGTAAGGCTGTAATATTTTGGGTCAGCATATGGTTTTATATCTTTGCTTTGCAGTTCAACAAAGAATGCATCTTAACGTATTATAAAATTGCTGCAACTGCTATACTTATAGCCTAGGAGAGAAGTACATTAAAAGATTTCTGATAACACATAAAAATGAACAAAGATGAACACAACAATACAAAGTAAGATGGCTAGTAGAGAAAATATCTAACTAAACAAGTACTTGTTTATATGCATTGTGAAAATTTTCTAAATTTTCTAAAATAAGTTGTTTGAGCTTAAAAACTTGTCTTTCATTTTCAGAATTATATGATGCATTAAAATCACTAGTAAATATTTACCTGTATTTATCTTTTCAGTTTTTGAATATGTTTTTGAAAAAGGAATTCTTTTCTGCCAGGCTGAACCATTATATGACGTATATTTATCTGAGAAAAAAGGAGACTGGAATTGAATATTTTATAACTTTAAAATCATAGTGCAGGAATATTTTAAAGTTACTCTTTCAAAGCTAAGGCATCAGGGACATGAGTTTATTAAAAGACCATTTAAGTTCTCAATGAACATGGTTACACATCTCTTAATTAACTGTCTTGTTCCTCATATCAGGCTCTCTCCTATGAGGCTAAGCTAGACGAGAATATGATATCTCGGTGTAATGGAAAGATTACATTGCTTTTCTTTGCCATGATTTTACAATTTTTAAAAAGCTTTTTTAAAAACTGGGAGGAAGGAAGCAGAGAAGGAAGAAAAGGAGAAAGGAAGGAAGGACAACCTGGAAGGTACAGGCAAAGTCCCTTTCCTTCCACGAAGTGACTCCATGATGGCAATAATCGCTCTGCCACAGTGAACTCTCTGCCCCGGGAAACCAAAGCATTTATATATTGACTTGGTCTTTAAATGTCTACTTTCCTCTGATGGCTCTGTATTTGAACAGTTAACTAACAGTGATATATTTGTGTTTTCAAGTATTACCACACAGCTGTGATTGTCAAATAATGGTCCACAATAATCCTACGAATTTATTTTGATTTTTCCGTGTTGACATTTGCACAAATGGTGCAAAAGCAATAGCGAGTGTAAGTGCAGCCACCTTCACACAAATCTAGATAATGGCACCAGGCAGTTCTGCTGGCCATTGTATTCTTCACAGGTGTCTGCTCACAGTAAAATAACAATAAAATTGATTTTTTAAAATTAGTAAATAAAATGAAAAGCCTGCTTTACCTATTGGTATCCTTATTTTTATATGTAAATCCATACATCATTCTATTCTAAAACAAGGAGAAGAAAAACAATTTACATAAAACTAACTTCTATTTAAATTATAAAAGAAAAGACCTAAAAGAAGCAGAGTTTTTACTTATATTTCAGAAAGTACACAACATTCAGAACTGCCCTGAGTAGACTGTGAACACAGGAAAATACAAGCATGATATCACAGGGAGCTGAGTGGACTTTGCAACCCAACTTTAAAAGAGCAAAATTCATGTGAGACAGGAAGAAAAAGAGATTTGGTTCTTTCCTCCCTTGAGGCCTGTACTGCCTGACACATACTGTGATTTTGCCTGTTACGTGATGGCAATGATTTAGAAGCAATCTGTGTATGGTGGAAGAGATGAGACGTTGTCAAAAATAATTGCCATTAACCCCCAAACTAACCCTTTCCAAAAGTAGTCATGAGGTTCTCAAGAAAAGCTGAAGCACTAGCATGAAGTGATCATTGAACAATGTAGTTAGTGGAACAAGACAAGGTCAACCATTTGAAAACAATCATTAAGGGTGAAGTAAAGCTATCCAGGGGGAACAGAGTGCTGTGCTCTGAGACAAAACTCTAGGGAGGTTCACAACAAATGATGTCACCCAACATGTTTTCTTCCATATCCTTTAAATCGTGTATTTCTACACATGGAAGAAATCCCTTCACTAGTTTTCTAAGATGTTATGGTGGTGATGGCCTCGAAAAAGAAGAGAAGGTGGGTAACAGTGAAGGTCAGTTGGACCATCCAGAAATTCCATGGTGATGCAAACTATAGACATGAGTAAATTATGTAAGTAATGAACCTCACCAGGACAGCGGTTGGGTTTGGGTTCCTTGTTAACATTGCCTTTAATGTAGGAACTATTCATGGGCCCGCTGTAAGAAGGTGCATTCAACGAGACAGGTTTGACAGCATCTCTCTGAGCATGGATATAGGATGCATTTTCAGCATTTCTGTTTTTATAATTGCGATGGTCCCTCATTTTATTTTGGGAAATTGGTGCCTGTACCACTGTAAAAGAAAGGGGGAAGGGAGTGAAAGAAAAAAAACAAGCTGATTTCAAACCCATAATTAACACATTGCATTTTTAAGTGCTTAACAGCATAATGGGAGACAATATAAGCTAAAAAGACTAAGTTTATTGAAGTTGGTTTGACATCTAAAATAACATCGCACAGTCATGATTAGTTTTTCAGGTAGAAAATACCATTTCATATTTAATCTCTTTTCAAATTATCAAAATACCAAATATAAAAGAAACTTTACCTCTCTACATTCCTGGGCCAGGAGAGTTCTTTGGTTCATCATAAATCCATTTCCTTTTTTTCACACCTTTAAAATCAGGCTTCCTCACTGGCTGGACATCATACACTTAAAGAAGACACAAAATTTTTACAGTTTTTTAAGAGATGCTTTCATCTGAAAACTACTGGAGGTGATAATTACATGTCTGTGCATTGACATGTCAAGCAAGAGAAAAAAAATAATGCATCACCCTAACACTTTTTTTTGGTAGAACAAAGGGTGATTTATTTTAAGTACAAAAAAAAACTATCTTGGAAATTGATTGATGAGAAAACTTCCAATAAGTAGTATTCCTTAGAGGAAAAAATACTTTTCTCCAAAGGAAAGAATGGATTCTTTTAAAAGAACATACAATTACATTCCCAATGTTGTTTTTGAGTAGTTTTAGAATTGTTATTTTGAACACTACTTAAGAAATTGACTTAAGGCAAAATACCTCTAGTGAATTTTACCTTATTGTTTTGAGATCTTAAGAATTTGGGTGTATGGATAGTTTGGTGAAACAAAACTGAAGAGTCAGATTCTGTATGTGTTAAGATCACTATATCATTCATATTTTACTTGCATTATTTACATCAAAAAGTATATGTACATGCTCAATTTTCCATGAATTTCTAAGGTACAGTTTTACAGAGAATCTTAAACAATGGTAGAGAGGGGCATTCTTTGTTATCTCTTTGTGTGGAGATCATGAACATTCCCAAGTAACTACTGTGCCAAGGAAATGAACATCAAGTTCTCAGTGTGGTGACATTAGCTCACTGCAGTGGACTCATCAATCTGTCTTTGCCCTAGTTCTCTACTTCAGCGTATGTGTTAAACCTTCAGTGATGCTGGGGTTCACTGCCTCTTCTCCAAATATCATACTCCACCCTTACTCTCAAGCTCCCACTCCTAGGATTTGGAAACTATATTTTTAACAAGTAAGCTGGACTTCTTGGAGTAAACCATCATGGGCCTTCCCTTCGGTTCCTAACTGGGATCCAAGAATATTACAGGGGTTCAATAAAATGAAAGAGGGGAAAGAAGGAAAAGAGAGAGGAAATGAAGGAAGATTCATTATTCTTAATTATGTCAAGAGAAGTGGCTCAGAGTACTGAATGGCAAGGAGAAGCCAAATCCAGAAAAATAATCCAGAACATAATAAAAACCTGCCAATATAACCCACTGTGGGTTACATTTAAAGTGCTATACTAATGAATCTTCTGAAAAACTGGCATATTATTAATGTTAACACCTAAAGTAAACTAGTGGGAAAGAATGTAATTTACTAGGATGTCTGTCATAATTCATTGTCAGAGTTAGTAGAAGAATATTGGGTTTTTAATTCTTAATCCTGAATAATTTCCAAACCTTCCTTTTTTCTTTCTTTTTAAAAATTCTATTTAAAATAAGCAAAACAAATCCGTGGTAAGACAAATATATACATATACATATATATCTAAGGCCAAAAATTATAGAGCTAATGTCTCACTTGAAGAGGGATCCACTCTGCACTTCACACTGACATTCTCAGTAGCATTTAACAGATGCATTGTAGGTACTAATTGGGTAGTTAGGGAACACTCTGGATCAGGATCGTCCTTGTTATCTTTCAAAGCAAATTAAGAAAATAAAATGTCAATATTAGTAGAAGTGTTTCAGTTGGAATTTCACTTTCAAACATATGATGGATGCACCTCTTTAAAAAATATGTATGTATATTAATTTTTACCATGTATCCATGAAATTCCCTAATTACCACATTTAGTCCCCAAAGCTTGTCATTAACAAAACATTAAAAATTCAGAAATACAGCCATTATCTTCAATATGTAAATTATATATTTCTGGCAATATTTTTAATCCCTCCAAAGTGTTAAAAGATGATCAATTTAACGTCAAATGGTCTGATTTAAATTAAAGTTCCAGAAATATTTAAAATGTAACGACTTTCACATATTCTATCCTTACAGCTGGGCTATCCAACAGAGCTTTCTACAATGATGGAAATATTCTAAACCTGTGCTCTCGGAAGTGATTGCCACTAGTCACATGTGGATGCTGACACTTGGAATTTGGCTAGTGCAAACTGAAGAGCTGAACTTTTCAATTTTACTTCATTTCGATTAGCTTAAATTTACACAGCCACATGTGGATTGTGGCTATCATTATTGGTGTAGTAAGAGTTTTTGTTTGTATTTTTCCTTTTGATGGTTTGGGCAGACTTTCCCCATCTCTGAATGAGAAAGAGGAAGAGAGATTTACAAGTAATTTTCCATAAGAATAATTTGGACACAAGTGCCTTAATCTATTCTTGAGGACATTTATTTAACAGTGGAGAAAATAGTAGGTGAAATTGGTTAATATTTGAATGGAGAGTATGTGAAGCCATCCTGCCATTCAGTTACAGGACTGGTATACTTTTAGTCTGTGACTAGCTGCCCAGCAGAGAGGTACCAGCTCGGATTTTGTAAGCATAGTAAGAGCAGTATAGAACTATAGAAGATGTATTTTATTATTATATCTCTTGATTAGTAATAAACCAAAGCTAGTAATAATTATAAATGGGGATGTCATGAGATTAATACTCTTCACAGTATTAAAAAAAAAGCTTTCTAAGAAAATTCAGTCATACTGAGTATTTGAAGCTGGAAAAGAAACTAAAGTTAGGACTTGGTATTACCATTTGAGAGAACTAAGAACTGCAGAGCTAGCAAGACTCGTATGGAGTCCAACAGTCCAGTATTTCAGATAAGGACATAAGCTAAAAAAAAGTCCCATTGTCAAACAATTAGGGACAGATTCAGGGAACCTTAGGGCTCTTAACTCCTATTTAGTGCATTTAGTAGTAATATATTTTTATTTATTACCTTGCCTCTTGTATTGGTTTCTAAAGCAGTCTAACTTTATGAATAACTTGTCTATTCAAATTACAAATGGATTAAAATTATAGAATGATTAATTACCTTTAGTATCTGAGCGTTTTGACATGGTGATTTCTTTCTTTTCAGGTAAAGCTTTATTTTTGTCTACTCCAAGCACTATGATCCTCTGTTGGACGTGGCAGTCACCTCCTAGGACAATACCTTACTGTCAGTGGCAGTGATGGCAGTAAGTTGTACAAAACCATCTTTCAACACAGATTATCCACACCTACAATATCCCTTTTGCCCACTTTTGTCAAACACTTCTCAGTGATACCATCCCCATCTCTATTCATATCATATATGTTTAGATTAGTACATGTGCAAATTTGAATATGAATATTCAATATGTACACTTGCATACAGATAATATGCAAGAAAATTCATAGTCAGCACATTTTCCTTTAATGTATAACAATCTTTATTTCTACTTCTTCCACCCTTTAGAGATACAGTAAATATAATTTATCTTCCATATAATATCTTCAGAAATATGAAAGTCATTTTTTATGTTCCTTAAAGGTCTTCTGTTTTTCAGAATAAAAATCTATAGTTGCTTTAAATATTACTTATACACTAAATTTTCAGATCCTTCACCATACAACTTACCCTTCCTAACATAAAATATGTTTCAAGTAGCCTTCTTTAAAAGTGACACCGAATATGGACTACACTATGCAGAAATCAGTGGAACTGCTCTAATAATAGTTCACGTTTATGGAGCATTTTTCTATTTGTCAGAGACTCTGTTGAGTACTTTAAATGACTTACCACATTTCATTATCTTCCTATACTACTCCTAATAATTCAGTGTGAATTTACCTTAGCTATTTGGTAGCTGACAGATGTTACTGACTCATTTGAAACTCTGTGGCCAACAAAAAATACTTTTTTCTTCACCATCTCTATCATGTCAGCTCTTTCCCAATTTTAAGAAAACCCGCCATGAATATCTTGAAACTAAATAAAATGTAAGACTTTATGTTCATCCTTGTGTGAGTTTACCTTGTTAAATTTGACTCATTGTTCCAGCATATTAACTTCCAGTCATCTCTAAATTTTAAATACATGTCCCTATTCATCCATTCAGTTGTTTAAACATAAAATCATTTTTTCTACAAATATGTATGGCATGTACATCATGTACCAGATAGTCTACTGCAGGGATTCATTTACAGCAATTGATTATATACAGTTCTTGGCCCCAAGGAGCTTACTCAAAGCCAGCAATAAAAATGTCAAAAAGATTTTGAAGAAACTAAGTTAGTTATGAGAGAGAAAATTCAAACTCACTTTTTAATATGATGATATATTCAGAATCAGCCAGTAATAAATTAACTCACCTCCATTTTCAAAAGCAGCAAGGTCAGTCCTTGGTTTTCCATCCAATGATGCTTTCATCTCCCCTTGCTTTTCACATAGGCTAAATTTTTTTGGAACTGTAAGACCATCCCCTAGAAGTTTTTTAAGAAAGAAAAAATCATCCCGGAAACGACTACATGCTTACATAAGTTTGTGATAGAATTCATGATGATAGTAAAATCCTAAAAGTTAATGCAAGTGTTGTTTGCATGGTGATATGATGAAAAAAGTAGATTTATAAATACATAAATTTTAGGCAAATGTTTTAATTATCAGGAAAGCAGTCAGCAAATTGATTTGCATGTGTGGATAATTTATCAAATGGCAATTTAAAAATTCAAGCCTTCTAACACTATAGTTTGTACATAATACATTTAGTCTATTTGATTTGCTTTTCATATAATGAATTGTGATACTTCTTTTGTTTTTATTTATATACCATGAAAAGAAAATGAGTAAAAACTATTTGTGTCTACTACTGACTAAAAAATGCTAATTGAACTGTGGTAATTAAATAAGTCTCACCATTTTTCTTATATATCTCTAGATAATTTTCTTATAAAATAAACTATTAAAATGAGAATAAAAGAGAAATGAAATTCTAATACCACATGTTATTCTGGATTGGGTTCTAAACCAGAAAACTCTACATCTATTACACAGGAAGAATTGCTTCCAAAGAAATATGTAATCATAAAAGCAAATTATTTACAGAATTACTGCATGGAATGTAGTGTCACCATATGTTTATGAAGGCTCCTCATTCTGTGGCATCTCTGGGAAAGCATAATTATATTAATAGCAGCTTTTCATGTTAAAGTTAAGGTCATCTGAGAAAAGCACTTCATTCTCACTCTCAATTCTGATGTCTTGTCATTTAACTCTACTGTACATCTTACTAAATAATTCACAGCCTATTGGACTGAGTATCCTTCACAAATCACCTTGAAGCGCTGCCTTGTCATCCCTTACCTTCTTGCAATTCACTGCCATTTTCCAAAGGCTTTTCTAATTCTTTTTCTGCTGTAGAGGTTAGGCTTTTTGATGATGAAATATCTGGAGAAGTATAAAATCTGTAGTATTCACCTAATCTCCCATAAGAAAAGTGATGGTTAGCATATCTGTCACATCAAATATTAGAAAAATCCACAAATGTTTGATTTCTTACCAGATTTATAACATATCTCCTTTATTGCTCTTGGTTCTTCAATTTCTTCAGGGGTCATTGTCCGTAAACTAGATGCATCTATAGGATATATTTTTTAATTAAATTGTTCCAAAGCCAAATAATCTAAAAATTTATAAACCATAATGAAAAATCCCAAATATTGTTTTCATGGATGGATTACTAGGTTTTTTTTTTATCTTTAAAATCAGTAATTTGCATACTGGCAAATGTTTCTAATTGCTGTTTTTCATGTATTAGAATCAGTTGAGAGAAATGAAATGCCTAATCACACATTATGCGTGTGAGATGAGAAGCAGGAGGGATAGACTCACACGCTGAGATCATGTTCTTTGGAGGAGGATGTGGGTTTGGGGGATGCGGAGCTACAGCAGTAACATAAAGGAATGAGTAGTTCTGTGTATTACTGAGCACAGAGGCTATGGTGGTCTGGAGCCCACAGGATGTGTTCAAGGGCAGGAAGGAAGAGTCTACTTTTCTGCATGTTTCTCTGCATGTTTCTCTGGCACCACAGTTTTCTGATGATATGGGAAGAATAGGATGCACTAGGCTGCAGAAGACCTGGGTTCTAATGCTGTTTATAATTTGGCAAGGTTTCCTTGGGATAATACAGACGGTAGCCTTTATAAACTATAAAATACTCCATGCATATCTAGAACTTCCAGGATTAAATATGAGACAGATGTAAGCATATATCAGACAGAAGGATATGTTAATATTTAGTTACATATAAATAAAAGATACATAAATCACTTTTATCAATGTTCAGTTATATATAAATAAAAGAGGTTATTAGTATCCCTGTAAACAACTGTACATATTTAAACATGAGATCTGTCTCCCAGCTATTATACAAAAACCTTCCAGTCCAAAAGAGCATAAGCATGTGTAGACATAGAATAAATTAGAACATAATGATTTTAATATACTTAATAAAATTGAAATCATTTTCACACCCAAATCTGCCTTATATATCATGAACCTCTAACAGTTAAACAAACGTATGAAATATTGTGAGGTCTTTTAATGTGCATTGTAAATCTGAGAAAAGGCTTACTAACCAGTTTGTTCATCATCTTCCTCCTCTTCTTCCTCAGTTTTTATAACTAAAGGATGGTGAATGGGTAGTGAAATATTCCTCTGAGGTTTCAGGGGTTCCTGACTCTGGGTTGGGGGTGGAGTTCCTTGCTGAGTTTCTTTCTGTAGTCTAATACCTACGAAGAAAATGCAACATTTCAGGCTTTTCAAGATACATATTATGCACATGTTCAA
The DNA here is from genome assembly GCF_030020395.1 of Manis pentadactyla. Classification (NCBI taxonomy): domain Eukaryota; kingdom Metazoa; phylum Chordata; class Mammalia; order Pholidota; family Manidae; genus Manis; species Manis pentadactyla. The sequence continues at coordinate 35,555,803 of NC_080028.1, forward strand.
TGATCAACCATTGTTCTCCTGATTAGCTACATAATTTGTTTTAAAAAATGTGTCTCCTTATTTTTGGAAAGGTTATTAAACAAACTTACAAAAAATGTCAACAATTTGCTAGTTCGTAGGCTTTAGATGGTAATGATAACCATAATTTAATAGACCAAATTTTTTACATAAATGCTAAGTGATATTACTGTATTCTTACATTAGATCTGTGATATAAAAATAACTAGTTGCATTACAACAAATTTAAAAAGACCAATTTACATAAGGCATAGCTTATAATGGTAGAATATGTATGTCCAAAAAAGGAAAAATAATTCAATAGTTCTCATTTTCTGTGGCTTGGGGGATGATTTCTTGAAAGTAAGAAGAATGATATTTTCACATTCTTCTATTAGCTACACTGCAGATTGGCCAAAGTCCTAGATTATACTTAAATGTTCTACAACCTTCAAAACCAACCTGCAAATAACAGAAAAAGCTAGAGAACAGTTGTGTCTTCTGTTATTGCTAACTCAGCTCCCATTGTTTTCTAAACCAGTAGTTAACAAATCTGGCTAATTATCAGAACCAACTAAAGAAATTATTCAAAACATCTTTCAGGTCTTTGCTTCTGAACTACTGATTCAGCAGGTCTACATTAAAGCCTGGAAATCTGATACTATTTTTTTAAATGTTTTAAGTAATTATGAAATCAGCCAGGTTTAGAAACCACTGCCCCAAATCAATGATCATCTTAGCAGGGTCCTGGGTTATAGGAAGCCTTTGGTGGATATGCCATCTCAGTAATTTGAAATAAATCAACCCTATTCCAGATTCTCAATTTCCACACATTTTTCCTTTAAAATTGGTTTGCTTGAGAACAGACCTGAGTTCACAAAAGCCTTTCCTCCAATATACAAAGAAAAAGTCCTACCCTTCACACATGTCAAAATTTACTATACTACATTGACCAAAAAAGAAATATTCCTTTACTGCTTAATCAAACTTCCATGAACTTGTAGGGCTTTCTCCAGTATCTTGATTTATATGACATTTCTACCAGTAGAAAATCATGATGTGGTAGGCAGAACAATGGCTCCCAAACACGTCTATGTCCTAATCCCTGGAACCTGTTTCTATACTAGGTTCTGTGGGAAAGAGAAATTAAGGATGCAGATGTATTTAAGGATGCAGCTATCTTAAAATTAGCAGGTTATCCTGGATAATTCAGGTAGACCCAATCAAAAGGGTCCTTAAAAGTGGATAAGAAAAACAGAGGAAGAAAGCCAGGAAAAGAGATGTAACAATTGAAGCTAGGTCAGAGTGATGCAGTGTCAGAAGGAGTTTACTACTCATTGCTGACCCCAAAGGTAGAGGAAGGGGGCGTGAACCAAGAATACAGACGTTCTCTACAAACTAGAGAAGGCAAGGAAACAGACTCCCTCCCAGAGTCTCCAGAAGGAATATAGCCCTTAATTTTAATCCAGACAAATCTGCACCGAATTTCTAAGCTATAGAACTAGAAGACAATAAACTTGAGGTGTTGAATCCACTTGCTTAGTGATAATTTATTACAGCAGTGACAGAAAATGAATTCACATGGTATTAGAAATAGTGGTATTCATGTTGGAATGTTCTGAATTCAAATACACTGTCGTAGTTAAGAATTTATGTTGAAAAATTTGCTTCTTCTATTTCTGAACTATTGTTAAAGAATGTATTACTCTTGAAGGAAAGTCTCATACATCAGTGATACGAGAGCACTAATAAGAAACTCTGAAGGGAAGACATGGTTTTAAACAAACCTTTTTAGCCATTCTCAGTGTTTTCCAATAATTATCATCAGTTGCAAAGAAAAGCTGCACTAAATATTTAAGCAATAAATGTGAGTCACATTTTTAAAAGCTTTATTGAGATACAATTTGCGTACAATTCACTCATTCAGGTGTTCAGTTGAAAAGTTTTAGTACATTCATAGAAACCCAAACCCATCAGCAGTTAGTCTTCATATCTTCCCAGTGTCCCCAGCCCTACACAAGCACTAATATACTTAGTTTCTATGGATTTGCCTATTCTGGATATTTCATGTAAGTGGAATCATATACAGTATGTGGTCTTTTGTACATGATTTTTTCCACTTACCATAGTATTTTCAAGCTATATCCATGCTGTCATCTATAATAATACTTCATCCCATTTTATAGTCAAATATACCACAATTTATCTGTTCATCACAGGGTGATACTTGGTTGTTTCCACTTTATGGGCTGCTATAATGTAGATACAAACATCTGTGTTCAAGCTTCTGTGTGGATGTATGTTTTGCATCTCTGAGGTATACACCCAGGAGTGGAATAGCTTGGACATATGGTGACTCTATGTAGCCTTTTGAGGAACTGCCAGGCTGTTTTCCAAAGAAGCTGTATCATCCTACCTGCAATGTATGAAGATTCCAGTTTCTCCACGCCCTTATCAACACTTGTTATCCTTTTGATTAAATCATCCCAGGGCATATGAAATGGTGTCTCATTGTGGTTTTAACTTACATTTGTATAATATTAATGACAATGAGCATCATTTTATGAGTTTACTGACCATTTATATATATTTGAGAAATGTCAATTCAGATTCTTGCCCATTTTTAAATGGAATTGTCTTTATATTACTTCTATCACAGTGGTTCTCAGAGATGATTTTGCCACTGCCACAGTAGGACATATTTGGCAATGGCTAAATGTAGTTTTGTCTGGGAAGATGCTAATGGCATCTTGTAGGTGGAGGCCAAAGATCCTTCTAAAAATCCTGCAATACGTACGACAAAGAAATATCCAGCCCCAAATGTCAATAGTGCCAACACAAAGAAACCTGTTCCATCAGGTTCTCTGTGAATTATTTTGCCCTTTAATCCCCTTCTCCCTCCCAACACGCCCTCCCCAACCCTTTCCCTTTGGTAATGACTAGGCCCTTCTCAGTGTCTGAGTCTACTGTGATTTTGTTCCTTTTGTTTTGCTTTGCAGTTATTTGGTATTTGTCTTTCTCTACATGGCTTATTTCACTGAGCATAATATCCTCCAGCTCCATCCATGTTGTTGCAAATGGTAGGATTTGTTTCTTTCTTATGGCTGAATAGTATTCCATTGTGTGTATGTACCACCTCTTCTTTATCCATTCATCTACTGATGGACGCTTAGGTTGCTTCCATATCTTGGCTATTGCAAATAGTGCACCGATAAACATAGGGATGCATATGTCTTTTCAGATCAGGGAACTTGTTTTCTTTGGATACATTCTGAGGAGTGGAATTACTGGGTTAAATGGTATTTCTATTTTTAGTTCTTTGAGGAACCTCCATATTGATTTCCACAACAGTTGAACCCATTTACATTCATACCAACAGTGTAGGAGGGTTCCCCTTTCTCCACATCCTAATCAGAATTTGTTGTTTCTTGTCTGTTGGATGATGGCCATCCTAACTGGTGTCAGGCAATATCTCATTGTGGTTTTAACTTGCATTTCCCTGATAATTAGCAATGTGGAACATCTTTTCATATGCCTGTTGGCCATCTGAATTTCTTCTTTGGAGAAGTGTCTGTTCATATTCTCTGCCCATTTTTTAATGGGGTTATTTGTTTCTTGGTTGTTGAGGCACTTGAGTTCTTTATATATTTTGGATGCTAACCCCTTATGGGGTAGATCATTTATGAATATATTCTCCCATATTGTAGGAGCCTTTTTGTTCTGCTGATGGTGCCCTTTGCTGTACAGAAGCATTTTAGTTTGATGTAGTGCCATCTGTTCATTTTTGCTTTTGTTTCCCTTGCCTGAGGAGAATTGTTCAGGAAAAAGCTGCCCATGTTTATATTCAAGAGACTTTTGCCTATGTTTTCTTCTATGAGTTTTATGGTTTCATGACTTAATTCAGGTCTTTGATCCATTTCGAGTTTACTTTTGTGTATGGAGTTAGTCAATAATCCAGTTTCATTCTCTTAACATGTAGCTGTCCAGTTTTGCCAATGCCATTTGTTAAAGAGGCTGTCATTTCCCCATTGTATATCTATGGCTCTTTTATCATATATTAATGGACCATATGGGTGGGTTTATATCTGGGCTCTCTATTCTGTTCCATTGATCTATGGGTCTGTTCTTGTGCCAGTACCAAATTGTCTTGATTACTGTGGCTTTGTAGTAGAGCTTGAAGTTCGGGAGCATAATCCCCCCAGCTTTATTCTTCCTTCTCAGGATCGCTTTGGCTCTTCAGGGCCTTTTGTGGTTCCATATGAACTTTAGAACTATTTGTTCTAGTTCATTGAAGAATGCTGTTGGTTTTTTGATAGGGTATTGCATTGAATCTGTACATTGCTTTAGGCAGAAAGGCCATTTTGACAATATTAATTCTTCCTATCCATAAGCATGGGCTATATTTCCATTTAATGTTGTCTTCTTTAATTTTTCTCATGAGCATCTTGTTTTCAGGGTATAGGTCTTTCATCTCCTTGGTTAGGTTTATTCCTAGGTATTTTATGCTTTTTGATGAAATTATAAGTGGAGTTATTTTCTTGATTTTTCTTTCTGCTAGTTCATCATTAGTACATAGGAATGCAACAGATTTCTGTGTAGTGATTTTGTATCCTGCAACGAATTCAGTTACTAGTTCTAGTAGGTTTTTGGTGGATTCTTTAGAGTTTTCTATGTACAACATCATATTGTCTGCAAATAGTGAGTTTAACTTCTTCCTTACCAAATTCAATGCCTTTTATCTCTTTGTGTCTTCTGATTGCTGTGGCTAGGACCTCCAGTAGTATGTTGAATAAAAGTGATGAGAGTGGGCATCCTTGTTTTGTTCCCAATCTTAGAGGAAAAGGTTAAAGCTTTTAGCCATTAAATATGCTGGCTGTGGGTTTGTTGTATATGGCCTTTATCATGTTGAGGTATGTACCCCCATATCTATTTTGTTAAGAGTTATCATGAATCAATATTGAATTTTTTAAATGACTTTTCAGCATCTATTGACATGATATGTGATTTTTGACCTTTTTTTTATTGATGTATGATATTGATTGATTTTTGAATATTGCACCATCCTTGCATCCCTGGAATAAATCTCACTTGGTCATGATGGATGATCTTTTTGATGTATTTTTGAATTCAGTTTGCTAATGTTTTGTTGAGGATTTTTGCATCTATGTTCTTCAGGGATATTGGTCTGTAATTTTCTTTTTTTGTGGTATCTTTGCCTGGTTTTGGTATTAGAGTGATGTTGGCCTCATAGAATGAGTTTGGAAGTAGTCCCTCCTCTTCTACTTTGTGGAATACTTTAAGAAGGGTTTGATAAAATTCAGCTGTGAAGCCATCTGGTTCTGGAATTTTGTTCTTAGGTAGTTTTTGATTACCAATTTGATTTCATTGCTTTTAATTGGTAGGTTCTCTGTTTTTTTATTCTATTTATTTTTCTTCAAATATTGAGTGCAGATCTTTTATTAGGGTCGTATCACCACATAAGAAAATATCTTTTCATTCTGTGGCTTATCTTTTTATCCTTTTAATGGTGCTTGATGAATGGAAATATTTATTTTAATATATCCAAATTTACTCATTCTTTCTTTAATAATTTTTTATGTCCTTATTACCTTCTGAAACCTTTAAAAATTAGGCTTAATATACCTAGAATTGGTTTTTAGATACAGTATAAGAGTAGTCCATTTTTCCCTCCTTAACTGAAATGGCCATCCTCTACTCGTTGCTCAACCATGCTACCTGTTACAAATCAAGTATTCATCTCTGCAAGGATATTTTTCAGCTTTTCATTGTGTTCCACCTGTCAGTTTGTTTAGCCATTGTCCTAAAGCCTATCACTTTTTAGGCTTTCATATCTTATTGAACAAGTCCTATCATTTTATTGTTTTTGAAGCAGTCTTGACTATTCTTGGTTCTGCATTTCCATACAAATTTTAGGACCTGTTTGAATTTTTATTGAGATTATTTTTCTTATATTTATTTACATAGATGATGAGTATCAAACCACTATGGCAATTCAAATGTCATTGGAGTGAAATTTTTATTGTTAAATGTCAGTAATGAAAAAAGGTCAAGTACATCCTTTGCAACTATTTAAATTTATGATGAGTTTAGTTAGTGAAAAATATTTTATGGAATAGTTCATTTACTAACTAAAAAACATTAAAAATGTACCTTTAATCTTGGCACATCTTTATTTGCTTGTTCAAGCTGAAGTTTTAGTTCACTTCAGGTTTTCTTTTTGAAGGTCCTGTTCTCTTTGACCATGATCTTCTGACTCCATTTCTGAAGTCTTCAGGAAAATGAAGTTAGGAATATTTTTAAGGCTTAATAAATAAAAATGGCATAAGGCATACTGGATAAGTAAACACTATGCTAAAAAAGGGAACATTTTTCCTTAGAAAAATATGAGAAAATTGGAGAGCTCTAGAGAAATTCAAACCAAAATAAATAAGTTAGAATATAAAACTTGCAGGGAGATACGGTAATGGGGTTTGTTTAAATTAAAAAGAAAACAATGTCAAGCCGGTTCTCCCACCGCCCGCGCGGCGGGCCGCAGCAGCTCTGGCGGCGGGAGGAGCGGCAGCGGCCAGGCGGCCCAGCTTCGCGAAGGCTCTTGGCGCGCCGCGGCCCGCAGGCACCCGGCACGCGCCCGCCGCGCCTCCACGATGCCCAAGAGGACGGTCAGCTCCGCCGAGGGCGCGGCGAAGGAGGAGCCCAAGACGAGGTCAGCCAGCTTGTCAGCTAAACCTGCTCCTGCAAAAAGTGGAAACGAAGCCAAAAAAGGCGGCAGGAAAGGATAAATCTTCAGACAAGAAAGTGCAAACAAAAGGGAAAAGGGGAGCAAAGGGAAAGCAGGCCGAAGTGGCTGACCAGGAAGCTAAAGAAGATTTACCCGCAGAAAACGGAGAAACTAAAAATGAGAGTCCAGCCTCTGATGAAGCAGGAGAGAAAGGAGCCAAGTCAGATTACTATCATATGCCATGTCTTATCAGTGGTCCCTGTCTCCCTTCTTGTACAATCCAGAGGAATATTTTTATCAATTATTTTGTAAATGGCAAGTTTTTTAGTAGCTCTAGAAACATTTTTAAGAAGGAGGGGATCCCACTTCATCCCATTTTTTAAGTGTAAATGCTTTTTTTTAAGAGGTGAAATTTGCTGGTTGTTTATTTTTTAGTACAACCAGAAAATAGTGGGGTATTGAATATGGGAGGCTTTGATTGTCTTGGGTGTCAGCTTAACATTCCATAATGGGGGTAGTTTTTATATTCTGTAATATAAACATAAACTAAATGGCAATTTGGAGTCAGTTGTGCATTTAATATATCTTGAACATTTTAAATGACTTCTACTCCTGTGTTGTCTCTGGTAGGTTTCCTAAAGAAAACCACTCCTTGATCTTGGCTCTCCTGTGAGAATTGTGTGCACTGTGTAACATCTTTGGTCTTGGCAGTCCAGTTTTCCTAGTAACCTTGTTAATGTGCTGTGAAAGATTAAAAATCTGCATATGTAGTGCATATGATAAGAAGTCGTGAATTAGTGAAACTGATGTAACAGCATATCAATATTTGAAGATACGGTACTTGATATCCTATTAAGGAAAACTTGCCTCCAAAGTTTAAGCTGGAAAGTCACTGGAATAACTGTTGAGTGAAAAATCATAATTACATGATTTTCTAGATATTTGGTATGTACATTAAGAATTGTGTACAAATTTAGATGTCTGTGTACTGACCCTCAAATAAAACCTCAATTCTAAAAGAAAAAAAACAATGTCAAGTAGGACTTAACAATGTCCACACAAATAATGCTTCCGTATGTACTCATAATGACTAAACTGATTTATAGTGGCTTTTCCAGTCCAAAAATAAAGTATGACTTATCTATTAGGATTTTATTATGCCTCATTCCCACATTCCACCCACAAATTCATATGTTGAAGTCCTAACTACCAGTACCTCCAATGTGACTTTATTTGGAAATAGAGCCTTTTTAAAGATTTTAAACCAAATTAAAATAAGATGATTACGGTGGGTCCTAATCCAGTATGCCTGGTATTCTTACGCAAGAGAAAAACTTGGACATGGAGGCAGCTTGGAGGGGAGACAATGTGAAGAGAAAGGGAGAAGGTGCCCATCTACACGCCAAGGAGAAGGCTTTAGAACCTTCCTTCAGAGGTTAAAGAAATAATCCCGTCCAGTACCTTGATTCTGGACTTTTGGCTTTCAGAACTGTGAGAATATATTTCTGTTGTTTAAACCACTGTATCTATGGCGCTTTGTTATGATGACCTAGTAAACTAATACACAAGCCTGCAACAATCACTGCCTCAATCCCTTCCTCCAGAAAGCTTTTCCTCCTTCCTTGAATGAAAATAATCACTCCCGCTTCTGAAATCCAGTAACATTCAGATTATTATTTATGTTCAATTTTATTTCTCATTTTAAACTATAGGTTATTTGAAAGGGAAATCTGTGCTTGATTACTTTTTCTGTAAAGTGGGTAGAAGACACCTACCTCATAAGATTGTTATGAACAACAGATGAAGTAATTTAGTGAAAGCACACAGCACAGATTAAGTTTTTTCTCCCCCGTCCCTTTCTCTCTCTACTGGCTTGGGTAGTAACTCCAGACATTATAGTTTTAAAAATACAAAATCAAACAAATACATCTTTTTATACATGCTCTACAACATCTTTTTAATTAGCAGTAGGTTAAATATTGTACATTCTGATATAGGTAAAAAAATTAAAGAAATTAGAAAATAGGACATTAAGAAATAAAGATATTCTGGGCTATTTGATTCTGACTCAAGGGAATGTAACAGAACACTGTTAGAAGCACTGTACGCATCCACCCAATTTCTATGTGTTTGAGGGAATGTGTGTGCATATGCACACACCCAGTAGCAAGAAAAGGATGTGCTGGTATCTGTAAACCGCAGGAATATGTCCCTACTTATTCTGTCAAATCACCTCAAAATACATTCCGATTCTTCTACAATTAGGTTAATGCTGAGCAAACTATGCCACCTGTAAGGTCCTCAGTTTTTGCATCTTACAAATGAAGCCACAAGAAGGAACAGTTTTTAAGATCTCTTCAGACATGGAAATCTGTAATTTCCTGTCTCTGAGCTCTTCTGTCTTTCCCACATCTCTTCTGTACATGGTAGCTACCTAATTTAACAAAAAAATGGTAAATACCTGAGTACTACTGATGGATCGACATAAATTATATTAAATATCACTTACAGAAGAGCGTAATTGTGATGAGCTCACATAAGGGTATTTTTTTTAACACAGTTCTCCTCCCACAAATATGGGTGCCGTTATTATGTAAGTAAATAAGGATCATCCGTCCCCCCTTAGTCTCATCAAACAAAACGAAGTATTAGTTGAGATTGTCCAAATTTCTGGAAAATGAATTCTAATAAAACTACCTATGAAGTAATAAGAATAAAATTCTTAAATAATGAATTTTATGAGAATTTTACATAAGTGGAATCCTGGTACATAAGTGGAATCCTGTTAAAAGGTAGAAATTAAATTCTTAGTGGATGGGTGTTAACAATAACACACGGTGAAAGTCTCAAATTTTCAATTACTGATTATCAAGTGAAAAACACTATGAACCGGGATAAATAAATGAAATAAGAATTAAGTCACTTTCATCCACCTTCTCTTAACTTTTAAATGTTTGATTTTAGTTGATGTTTTTAGGACTTAGGTGACTGGAATGTGTAAGTAGAAAGGATAAATAAAAAAGAAGATAACTACTATTTTATTTGAATTGGGGAAAACTTGTCTTCTTCTGTCCTGCAAGGTAAACAGACCAAAAATAGTGTATTGATGGAATGTCCATGAGGAACTGTTAAGTCAGACCTGCAGTTAAATTCTGGCTATGCGTCTTCCTGATCACTGGAGATTTTACTTACTCTCCAAGCTTCCCACGTAAATCAGGGTACTGTGAAAATTAGACTTAGGTACATATTCTAACACAGCATAGATAGCAACCCATGCAAGCTCCTTTTTCTCAATATAAATAAGATATCCATTACAAGGCAAAAAGATGAACAGTTTATTTTAGAATGTCCCACAGTATCACAACATGTTTTCACTGAAATTTTATCTGTAGTGAGATTTTATAGATGAGGTAGGAATTTCTCTAGCAAAACCAACACCTCTAACGTGCCCTATTTTTGTTATTGTTATCTAATCTAGTACTTTTTAGGTGAGTACCAAGGGTAAAACACTACTAAAATGAATAAGGAAATGTATAAGCATAAATTTTGTAGGAACTAGTCAAATATGAGGGCTTAATAAAAGATGAAGTTTCAATAGTTCATACTTTTTACAAATTCTGCACAGTTTATCTCCATTTGCACCATACGTATATACTACTGGCTGTAAGAAGACTCTGCTAACAAAGAAGCAAAGGACTGCCGTGTACTCACACTGCTTCGCTGGACTGGCGTGTGAGCTTCAGAATCTGCCTGTGCCTCCCGCTCAGCCCACCAGTCACCGCAGCAGCAAGTGTGGCTTGTTGTAGAATCACGGTGATCCTGCCCAGGAGGTCATTCTCGATCCCCGTGGCAGTTGTGACTCACACCTTCAGCTGTGTCCCCTTCCCTTTCTCTTTCTTGCCTAGCTCTTTCTCCTCCTTGTCCTTATGTTCCTGTTATTTTTACAAGTCTTGATTATTTTCTCAATTTCAGGATTTGGTTCATTTTCAAATTTGGAGTTGAAATCTGCCCCAGTATCACTTGTTGACCTAAATGGACTTGATTTTTTGTTTGGTCTTGCCTCAGATTTATCTAACTCAGTGGGACCTACACTATCTTCTGCTTTGTGTTTTTCCTCATTACTGTGACAACGGAGACTATTTCTAGGTGTCTGATGATATAAGTTGTCATTGGCATCTATTCCCTTCCCATATTTTAATTCTGAACACATTTACGGGGTTTTGTTTGTTTCCATGTAAAGTGTTCTTTTTGTGAAAAACATTATGCCTGTATTTATAATACTGGTAGCAAGGGTACAAAGAGTTGTGTTACATAACAGATTCTGCTTGAAGCAGAGGAAAGAAATATGAAAAGATAAAAGGAAAAAGACAAAACTATACACGCTCAATGTTTTAAAGTAAGACATACCAAACAATTCTACATAATGATTCTTTATAAAGAAAAACTAGAAACATGTCACGTTTGAATGGGAACAGTGCTCTATTTTCTTTTTTTATCTAATTTTATGTTCTTACCACAGCAAAACTTATGATAACTACACTTAAAATCTTCAGAAATCATTTGTAATGAAGTTTTATGCAAAAGCAAAACAATCAAGTTTACTATTCACTGTTGTTATGTAAGAAGAATTAAAGAAGTCAACATATATTACTACCTGGTAAAAATAAAAGTTGAGTTTACTGCATTAACATTAATGAAAGGGATCAAATGTTTGTGACCGGATAAAGGCAGAAGTTGATTTTACTTCTGAGCTTAAAAATGAAAAAAAAAAAAAAAAAAAAAGATGTACACTTACTGAAGGCCTAGAATATGCATCCTTTGAAAACTGTTTTTCTAAAGCATGGAGTTTTTCTTCTATGACAGAATCTCGAGGAAGAGCTTGGTGAGTCCTAGAAATTAAACAACCACAGACTCTTTACTAGTCAAACTTCAAATTTCACTGTTTTTACTATATTAAAATATAGGAAAGAAAGAAAACACAATGTATTTATTAACACTCTATTTTAAATTTTCTAAAACTTACAAACTTTATAAAAATAGGACATGACTATTTATATTATAAAATGACCCTCTACAGAGGATTCACTGCAGGACTCTCTTGAATTAGGAGTAAACAAGTAAATTTTGGTTTACATTAACATTTTGAAAAAACATGCATCTAATCTATTTGTATGGAATTGTGTAAGATCTGAATTAAACATCAGTGTTTTTAAAACATGTAATAATTCCATATAATCCATGTGCTTCTCAAGCTTCTCAGAAAGTTCAAGTTCTTAGTGGTGACATAATCTGTCACTTCAAGTCTGTGGTCATCTGTGTGACCTACAAGGCCCTGCACATCACTATTCAACCTAATTATGCCAGAGTCTACCTTTATTGAGGCAATTAAATTCACTCTTACCCACACGTGAAAGATTCACCCTTGCCTCTACATCTCTGCTAGGGGTTCTCTTTCTGGAAATGTCCTTCTTCCCTTTAACATCTAGATCTGATTCTTAAAGTTTAAAAATTTACACTTGAACTGAGAGAGAAGATAAGTTCAATCTCTTCTATTAAGTCTTCTCCAAATACTTCAACCCATATAGACTCACATTAGAAAAAAAGAGCAAGTAAACCTCTAAAATCATTAGGACTGCAAACTAAAGAATTTTGATCCTTGTGAAAATTGCAAAGCGTTCAGTTTTGTTTTCAATATATGTTTAGATCAAGAAAAATCAGGAAGGGAAGGAGCCACTACTGGGATCAGATAGCAACTATGAATAGATATCAAAAGAAAGACAAATTCTTCAATCACTTCTTTCTTCATCAAGGAAAATTCTGAAGGATTTAAGGAACAAGGACTTAGAAGGAAAAGAGACGGAATGTAGTTTAGAAGCTCATGAGTGTTCCTTTAAAGGAATTCAACTACATATTCTCACATTACATTAACACTGACACAAATATAGACTTTAATTGAGAAGCACTAATGGTAATTTTTGAAGATTAATATAAAGGAAAAAAGTGTGATAAATTTTAAATAGTAAATATCTTCATGTCCAACATTATATGTAGGTACCAGACTTTGACAGTAATCATTAACATGATCCCAAACTTCATAAGCACACAGAAGAGGAAGTAACATTATAAAAAAGTAATCTAAATTCATCTTGGAAGAAATGAGTGAAACAAAATTATAAATAGTTTTAATTATTGTTACTAGTTCTGATTTTATTTTGCATTGCATGACAGTGATTATAAGAAAAGACATAGCTTGTAAAGAGACAGAAAAACAACACAAAATCTCAGAGGCTCTGCTAAAGTAACATGGTGGGGAGGAGAGGTGGTTCTGGTTCTAGGTACAGTGGAGTGAACACTTCCAATCCTGTATCTCACAAATGCATGGAGCAGCTATTTGAGGACTGTGAAGAGTAAATATTTTAGAGTAGGAAAGAATACCAGAATGTGAAGTATGAGCAAACAGGTGGCGAATGTCCTCTGGTATTTTTTGGCCTGAACACAGACAGCACTGCTGGAAATCTGAAAGTGAGTGTTAGCACCAAGGGAGAGAGCTCCAAGGAATCCATAAAGTTGAGTAAGGAGAAGTGGCACTTACAATACAAAGTGCAAAAATCCCTTCTTTTTTCCTCTCTGATTGGTAGAGCTGTGATCGTTAGGAGGCAGAGCAAAAGTAGCCGCCGCTCCCCCCACTGCCCCCACATCCCCTTTCTGCCCTCTGCTGCTTGCTTGGCTGCAGGGCTGTGTGCAATTGCTGAAGTGCACGGGATAGGGTAACTAAAGCTCCGATTTGATTCGAAGTACCAAAAGCCGAAGCCCTAGGGAAACGAAGCATCAGGGAGACGGCAAAAAGGGAGAAGCTCAAGAAAGGAACCTTACGGAGTTGGTTACAAACCTCTGGACTCACCCTTGGGCTGAGCATGTATGGATCTGATCCTAATCAGAGTACCAAAGACTCTTGAGAACTGAGCCAACACACAGAGGGCGGCTCTCGTGCCGCCGGCTGTCACCGGGAAGGAGCACAGCCAGATCCAAAGAGCGCTGTCAAGGTTTTGAAAACAGAACTGATGTTGGAACCACAGATCTCAGATAGCAAGTTAGAACTTGAGACCTGAACCTGTCCGGACCACCCCTCTGCTAAAACAAAGATATCTACATTTCCCACAGCATTTAACCAAGACCCCTCTCGTGACATAATATTCAAAAGTTCAAGAATACAATCCAAAATTGTATACAAAAACCCAGGAACATCTCAACTCCCACGGCAAAAGACAAGCAACAGACCACAAACTTAACACGATTATGCGATTATGTCAGTTTCTATGGGTCAACCAGTTCCTTCATTATAATGGATAGCGTATTTCCGTGTAATAGCTTACCTCATATACGATACATCGTTTTCTAAGTCAAAATTTCTCTTTTTAATTCTTCCAACTCTTTTTCTGACTCCAAAGCTCGCACTCCCATAACTTGGTCAACAGTAATACCAGTTGTTTTTAGTTTCTTCTGTAAAGTAAGTTTCTCTTTATCAGCTCTGTGAGACAGAATCATGAAAATACACCATTCATTGTTTGGCATATTCAATTTATTAAACTGCTGCTTACTCACAACAAGACCAATATGCAAAAAATTGGGTCCTTCTGTATTTGCTATGAGCTAACATATTTCAAAATTTTACAAAACTCCATTTATAAGTTGTTAAGATATATTTAAAACACATTTTAAAGAAAAAAATGAATCATAGATAATATATAATTAAAGCTAAGAAATTTCTCATACTATCAAGTATAATAAAACAATTTAACTTCCAAGTCAATTAAAGACTTTATACATAGGCTTACATTAAATAAACTCACTTAGCAAAAAGATCCTTCAAAGTATTCAACTGCTTTGTTAGAGTACAGACTTCCCCCTCTTTCTCTTTTAACTTGTTTCAAATTCCCTCTATTTTGGCTTGCCATTTTTTACCTTCTTCCCACCTAATTAATTCTTCTCTAGCACTCTGTAAACAATAACAAAGGAGGGAGAAAATTACCAATATTATTTTCATTTTAAATCTATCAACTATAATTTACTAGACAATGGTAAACCAACACTTCCTAGAGAATATGTAAATATATTCATTTTACTATGGAACTTAGCTTAAGGATTCTGTATTTTATAACTTGATAGAAGAAATTCTGGGGAACAGATCACACTAACATTAATGCCCTTAGGAATCTCTAAATAAAGGTTCTAATACAGGCGATCATGACTAAAGTAAGCTTCAGACAAAGAATAGGTATGTATAGATAAACCAGTTTTGTCACCATATAGCATCACAGCCCCTTCAAATCTCAATGAGCATTACTTCTCTTATTCAACAGATATTTGTTTAGTACTAACCATATGTCAGGTACTACTCTAGGCACCAGGAACAGAAGCAATGAATAAACCAGACAGAAACCCCTATCTACATGGATATTACAGTCTAGTTTTTGTTGGTTGGATGAGCAGAAGGAAGTAAAATATAGACAAAAAACAAGAAAATTAATTTTGGTATGTTTGCTGGTGGTAAGTGCTAAACAAACAAAGCAGAGAAGGGAATTAGTAGGTGTAGTGGTCCCAGTTCATTGTAATTGAGATGAAGTCACCAAGAAAAATCCATATAACGCAGAACAGTCCCATGTGCTGAACCTTCAAATGTTCTCCTGGACATTCATGTAACTAAAAAGTCTGTTCAGTTATCTGAGCAAATAACTTATCTTCATTCCACAAACCAATTTTTTAATGGCTTACTATATACTGCATTTTCAAGGAATGAAACAGCCTTATAGAAGGAAAGACTGTCGAGATCATTTTGCTAAAAACCATACCAACCACTGCGTACCATTTTGGAGATGAAATTACAACTGGCAATGGCATTGTGACACACTAGCTGCCAGCAGCGTGCATTCGTGTCAGTCTGCACTGCAGCTCTGAATTCACATGATCATGCATAAAGGTACATGCACATGCCTACTTCATTGTGTTTTCTAGTGTAGTATGCCACAGCATTTTCATGCAGAAATAAGAAAAAACATATGAGTATATTTATTATTTTTACAAGTTATTTTCCTTTTATTTTTCTCTTATTTCATTAAGGTTATTTCAAACAATATTTTTGAAATTATGCATGTAATGTTTATATTAACCATGAATTTCATGGGGAATAGGAAAGAGGATATTATGAAACACTGTATTTACTCTAAATAAGGCAATGTCGGGGCTGAAAGGGTTAAAAGCCAGAGCTTAAAGTCATTTGCCCAACTCAAATAACTTGCCCTATCAAAACTATCTTCTCCAATTCTGGCCAACTTTTTGACCTTATTTATTTAGTTCAGCTAACAAGTAGCCTTTAAAAATATATAAAAACTTAAGTGTTTGAAAGTTATTAACTTCTTTTTTCCCAAAATATACAAAAGGAATTTTATGAACTTCCAGAAATGTAACTATTAATTGGGGTCATAAGGTATGTAAGTAAATATTCTGTGGCATGGAATGCTTTGCAGGGGGTGGGCAATTCTGTCTCATCTGACATTGCCGTCTGCAGAAAGACTGATGGAAGCAAGGCTGAAATAATTTTAAAATGAACAATAAGAAATAACAGGCAAATGTCAAAGATCTG
This sequence comes from Manis pentadactyla, assembly GCF_030020395.1. Classification (NCBI taxonomy): domain Eukaryota; kingdom Metazoa; phylum Chordata; class Mammalia; order Pholidota; family Manidae; genus Manis; species Manis pentadactyla. The sequence continues at coordinate 35,572,179 of NC_080028.1, forward strand.
TTATAGACTGGGGAAGAGAAAGGGAGAAGGGGAATGGAGAGAAGTTCTCTTCTCATATTTTCTGTACCAATAGCCTCCTCCATAGAGATATTAAAATGTTATTGTATTTAAAATTTTTCATTCATTCGAAAAATACTGAACATCTACTACATGCCAGGCACTAAGGATACAAAAATAAACAAAACAGGTAAGTTTCCTGCCGTCAAAGATTTTGTCCAAAAGATGAATACGTAAATAAGTAAATGTTAGTATGTGAGACAGTAATCAAGACTATGGAAAAAGTATAGAAGCATAAGAAAAAGGAATGCAGGGCCTGGGGGTGGGTTTTTTTAAATCTCATGTAGACAGGCTACAAATATTGTTTACAGAGAAAAAAGTTGGTGAAATTTCAATATGAAAGCATCTTTGAGTATAGAAACATTCATAAATTAGAAATGCCCAGCACCTTAAAAACTGCATATTCTTACTAGATTCCTATATACAGAATTTAATTTTAGTATTGTTCTTTGTGTTCTTTTTTCTAATTAGTAATAATACTGTACAGTGATATGGATTTGATGGCCTACAAAAGACTTTCACATTATTTCATTCGACTGTCAAAATGATTTTGAGAAGTTGGCAATGCAAATGGTATTATTTTTATTTTAAGGAGAAATACACTGAAGTACAGAAGTCAGGAGTCCAGGCAAGGCCACAACGCTATTGAGGTATTCTGATAGCCATCGGGTTAGGAATTGCTGTCCGACAATGAGGCCTATGCCCGACTAGGGAGGCAGTGAAGAAAGCAATCGGGATGAGTAAGGACACCTCGGCTCGAAATGGACCCCAACTACTCCCACCCCACTGGTGGCTCCTGCACCTGTGCTGGCTCCTGCAAATGCAAAGAGTGCAAATGCACCTCCTGCAAGAAGAGCTGCTGTTCCTGCTGTCCTGCGGGTTGTGCCAACTGTGCCCAGGGCGGCATCTGCAACGGGGTGTCAGACAAGTGCAGCTGCTGTGCCTGACGCGGGGGAGAGCCTGCTCCCCATGAGAACAGAGCAGCGTGAATCAGCCTGTATTGTAAGAATATTTTAGTGCACACCAACCTGTTTTCTACATTACAGTTTGTATGAAATAGTGAATCATAATAAATGTTGACTATAAAAAAAAAAAAAGAGTAAGGACATTGTGATCTTGCAATTTTCACCAGCAAAGTCTGTGACAGCAATGTGTTGGGGTTCTACTTAAATAAATGTGAGCATTTTAATCAAAATTATACTGACCTTGATCAATTTTCATAGGGAAAGGATATTTTGAATATAGTCTATTATGACATTTTAATCCCTTTATCTGTTTATTCTTCATTGCCATTAAAGATAGTTAATTTTCTTTTCTATTTCATGTTTATTTTAGATATTAAATATTTTATGGGTAAATTTTAGGATCAATTCTTTTCTTAACCATAGATCCTCCACTGCAATTTTCTTCAGGGGCAAACATTACTATTAACACCAATATTTTCCAGGTCACTTTTGGTATTCACTACAAGATAAATATTTTGTTTATTATTTACAACAAATTTAATTGTATGAAGTGTAGCTAATTTTAGGGTTTTGGGGAGTTGATTATTTTTATCAGCAATATCTTTTAGAAACAGTTTGTTTATCTATATGAAAATTTTTTTCTCACATTATAGAATCAATCAATGAGTGGGTTGATTATTATTATTGCTAAATCTGTATATATTCCAAATCATTTTGTTAGCCTGAAATAACAGACCAGTTTATTGAAGGATAAAAAGGACACATTTTTTAAAAAGAAGGACACATTTGGGTCAAGGTAGAAGACTAAAAATGCCCAGCTTTCTTTCTCAAAGATTGAAAGCACCAATCTATGTGAACAATTACGTTGGGGAGAAGTTCGATATGTAAGGTATGAAGGTTTGGAGGTGCTGTGATGTCAGGGAGAGGACACGGACATACTGTAGTATCTCTGAATGACAGTTGTGTTATAGGTACCTCCTCAAGTAGGCTGAATTCCTAAAGGACAGAAATTTATCTTAGACTTCTCTACATTATCCAGTACCAGGTATAGTATGTAGTAGGTCCTCAAAAATTATCTGCTTATCAATTACACGTTTAACTTAGTCTTTCACTACCTTAAACATATTGATCAATATGTTTCCTCACATACCTTTTCTTTTATAGGTTTTAGTTCTACTTCATCCACCTTTCTTTCCAGTAGACTTTCTAGATTTTTAATTTTCTTTTGGAGTTCTTCAATTAGACTTTGTTTATTATCTATCACAGGTTTGCCCTGAAATATAATATGTATTTTTATACCTTAAGTAAAAAAAAAAAATTAAACAAAATACACAATAAATATGCCAGTTATAGAAGCTTGCTGAGGCTACAGCTAAACCATACTTCCTAAATGACACTATTGATATATAAATATAGCATGATAGCTGCTTCTGCGTTTTAAAGATGCTACTCTGAAGCTACAAATATAATAGAGGTCAAAAAAGAATGAGCTACCTTAATCAAAGTGACTTAAAAGCTAATTTCAGCAAATACTATAAATAAAATTAAGAAATGGAATAAACTACCACCTATGTATTTTCAATCAGACATGATCACAATTAAACACAAAAGTACCTGTAATCCACTGGTTAGTCTCTTAATTTGCCTTTTCAGTTCATCATTCTCTTGATCAATTCCATCTTTCTCTGTAAGCATTTTATTATAGACTTTTTGTTTTTTTGTCAGTTCATTGGTTAAGTCATTCAAATTATCAGTGAATTTTCTCTGTTTTTACTTGCTTTAAGGGCTTCTTTCAATTTTAAAAGATTTTCACTTAAGTCTTCAATTTGTGACTAATGAAAGATAAATATTTAATTTATGAATCTTCAAATATCAAGGATAAAAGCAATATAATACAGAACATATACCATTAATACTTTCAATCCAAGAATGTTTCAATCTAATTTTTTTAAGAACACAAGGAAAAAACTGCACATGTTATATATATTTTTCCATCTTCATTTCAAATGAACCAAGTCTACTTGAAGTAAACAAAACAAGAAACAGGCTAAAGCAATTCATCTTCAACAAATAATCAGAAACAAAATTTTACCAAATTAGCAAATGTTTCATTATGCCTGATTTAATTTTTAGTAAAGAAACAAGTACATTTCGGTGTACAAGGCAATGTTTTACACACTACAAAGCATAAGAGTGGCATTAAACAAAATGTCTGACTTGAAGTAGTTTCTAACCTACTTTTCAAAGACAAGAACTTGCAATGCTGAACAGTATACATAAGCCACTAGAAAGGAGTTGCTAGTTGTCCTATACAGTAAAGTGAAGGGAATGATAGCACTTAAAATATATGTTGTTGCATAAATTATTACCGGCCTAAAGCATTACTAATAACACTCAAGGGAAATTAGTAGTATTATAATGTAGTTAGAAGAAAAACATAAATTGTCCTGGAGAAGTCAGAAAAAAACTTCAAGAAAAAGGACCTGAGAAATATGAAGAATTCAACAGAAGACATTTCAGGCAAAGAGAAAGGTGTTAGAGACATCAACAAAGGGCTATTTGTATTAACATATTATTAAGTAAATAGAGTTTTCCTGTCAACTATGCTCATAAGCTTGATGGGTACAATGCAAGACTTAAAAAATCTAAGTAAAACCCAGTCTCTAGACAGTTTAATGGTGCTGAAAGGCATGTACAAAGAAAATAAGAGCAAATGAAAATTATAAATAAAATAAAACATATAGAAAGCAAATTTTTTATTTCCTGCATAATATATGAAACTTTGTGTAAACAAATTTGAAAATCATTATGAAATACACTTTTTATAAAAAAACATTTTAATCGCCAAATCTAATGATCAGGTTAGAAAATTATAAAATGCATTGCCAAAAAGTAAAGAACTTCCAAAAAAAAAGGCTTTAGAGTCACCAATATGTCAAGAGCTACATGATTTCCATAAACTATTTTGGGGTGGGGGGAAAGGAAAGCTAATTAACATTATGGGCAAGCAAAAATTAGAAAATTCTGATAAGACTAAAGAAATAAAAAACTACACATCTATCTCACTTTTTAACATATAAGTAAAAATCCTATATATGTTTCTTAAATTTAATTCTATTAGGAAGAGTAGCTTATCATGGCCTATCCTTTGCTAATCTTCAAGGTGATAATCAGTGCCTAAATTCAATAAAGATAGCTATTGTTCAAAAGTGTGTGAATATGTGTGTATCTCTCTACCAATAATTCATCAGAATATTCATTATCAGAATTATTACATATCAAAGGGGATTCTCTGCATGGTAATTGTCAGAAATTTTGTTATAGTAATGCCTGTGCTCACCTTTAGCTCTTTAGTATGTCAATCAACAATTTGTTGAACATTAAGATTTGCCTCTTTCTGAGAAGTTGCAAAAATAATACGTTCCTCAGCTGCCACTGTCATTTCTGCCCGGAGTTCCAAAAGTGCTCGACTAAGTGCCTAAAAATTACAACATACATACATTAAAAAAAAAAGTTGGTATTTTATATGAGCAATATGTAATACAAAAAAACAACTCATGCTTTATTACTTTTAACTATTTTCCTAAAATACCATGTGCTTAATCAGGTGTAACTTACAAACCACCCAACCCTTTCAAATGAATCTCCTTTACTAATTGCACTCAGTTCTTTCCAAATTGAATGCGACAGTTCAAGATCTTGATAATAGTAACTCAGCATCAAATCAAACAATTTGCAATTCAGAAAACAGGTATGTTTTATTTACAAATATCCAAGTTTAACTATTTATCAGAATTTCTCAGTATAATTGAATTTAAGTAGACAATGAAAGTTATAGGATTGGAAAAGGCTTAAAATTTGCCAATAAACATGAGCCAGCACAGAGAAAATAGAAGCACTTCTTAAAACAATTGTGTATATTAACACTGAGAGAAATTTAAAAAACTAATAAATCAGAAATGCCACTGACAAACTCCTCATCAAACTATCTCTGTGACTTGCTTCTTAAATCTTTCCTTCCCACTGTCCTATCTCCCTCTTAATACCCCAAATTGCTCAAAATTGTTCAATTATTCAGATTGTTCAAAATAGCCGTAGTATCGTAAGACCTCAGTAGAAAAGAGGGGAAAGATAGAGTTAAGATTTTCCCTTATTTCCTACAGACAACCCACAAATCAGACTGATGACAACACAAAAAGGTAAATTGGACTACACATTTAAAATCACCACCAATAGGGCTATTTAAACTAATTATCTTGAGACCTCGCTTGACAGCATGAAGTAAGACTCATACTTTTCATTAAAGCAGACAGATACACTATCATCTGTTTCATGTCTTCTCTTAAGAGCCATCTCCCACACGTTATTTCCAAAATGTTGTTAGTTTTCTAATGTTACTTACTTTTTGCTGTTTCTCTTTCAAGGCTAACTCTTGAGTCGATCTACCAGATTTCGCATTGTGGTTGTTGGAGCTCTGGGATTTGCTTCTTTTTGAGCCTGAAGTTCAGATTTTAAACTCTGTGACTCCTTTTGTGACTGGGACAGAAGACACCTTAAGTCCTCTACTGCTCCTTTCACTTTTTTCACTTCCTCTGCACGGTTTTCTTGGAGCCTAATAGAAGAAAACATTTGGATCTGATAGACTGGTTCCTCCAATTAACACTTTGACTGATATAAATTTTATGAAGAGCAAATGCTTGGTCCTAAATATTCTTCCAAACTAAGTCTTGATCCAAATCCAAAAGAACAATTCATTATTCACTTAGCTTTCTTAAACTTACATAAAATAACTTTTTTTCCCTCTAGTTTCTGTCTCCTATTTTTTGGCAATAATTGCATCAAGTAATTTTGTGACTCTAGACAAACAACACAGAGAATGAACAAAACATAGCACTTTAACTACTGCCTCCAGCAAGACGTGACTTCCTCTACATCATGGTTTCTCAACCCCAAAACTATTGTCATTTTTGACTGGATAATTCTTTGTGGGGAGGGCTGTCCTGTGCACTGACAGGTTTAGCAGCCTCCCTTGCTTCTACCCACTATGTGCCAGCAGCACCCCCTAGTGGTGACCATCAAAAATGTTTCCAGACATTGCCAGAGGTCCCCAGGGGAGGAGTGCAAAACTCCCTCTTGAGAACTACCACCCCATAGGGCCGTGATGCAGACAAAACGTAAACTCCCGCAGAAGTCACATGAATTACTAGTTTGCTTATGGTCCCAAAGTCATTAGAATTTTATCTATAAGTAATAGATGTCTCTATACATATGGAAATGGATATATTATCAGCTTTAGTTAGTAAGTCTGATACATTGAATTATATCCAGTTCACTGTGTATATAGACACTACATTAATAAGGTTATCAATATGGAGATTCTGAGACTTGTTGCTTACAGTGAAAACGTGTCACTTTAATCATCCAATTGGAAAATATAAGGTTTTACTAAATAAAACACAGATCTATAATTTCCAAAGACACATTACAATATGCATACCAATGTGCACACAGAGAATAAAAGTATGATTTTAGGCTAAAATGATCTGGTGAAGTATAAAACAACTACTCAAGTATTTCATGTGGCAATAATTATACATAGCAGGCAATTTCAAAAGATGATTTTTTTTACCTCCAGGAATTAAATTCAAAAGCACAAGCAACTTCTATACTCCAAAACATGACAGAAACTTACGGTACCAAAAGTAACATCTCAGGTATACAGTTAAACAGAATGGGGAAAACTAGATTAAAAAGATAGTATGTTACTGCTAATCCCCTTTTCTTTTAGAAAGTAATTTCTTAGAAGGGGCAGCTTCTTAATAAAGCAAAAATAGTGTTAATTTTGTCTGAGGCATCTTGGGTAAATAATTAAAGGTTCTAATAAGAGCTTCAGAGCTGGAATGGAATTATACAGTCAAGTAGTACCACTTTCTCATTTTTTCAGATAAGAAATAAAAGCTCAGAGAGAGAGTTCTACAAAGACTACATAATACATAACTATAAGCCTACTTTAGGTTTACAATCTGCATTCTGATAAATTCAATGTTGAGAATCTCTAATACAAAGAATGGCTGCTGTGATTTTTACTGGCACATGGTTAATAAAAAAATAGTTGATTTTTCATTCAACAAGTATTTGTTGAACCTCTGTTGTGTGTCAGAACTGTTAAAAGTTGTAGACTATAGTTTTACATTTATATGTTGCCTTATAATTTGCAAAGTATTTTTTCATATACAGTATCATTTGACCTTCATATAACCCCTCTGAAAGACCCAGGGTATGTACCATCATTTCCATTTTACAGATGATGAAGCAAAAGTTTAAATATGTTAAAAACAAAATTCTAGACAAGAATGTAGGTTGATTTTTTAGTTAGATTGACTAGGTTTAAATCATGGCTTACAACCCTGCCCTTAGGCATTTTACTGAGCCTTTCTGTGGCCTAGTTACCTATGTGAAAAATGGGGAGAATAAAATCTATTTAAGCAGTCCTGAAGATAAAATGAAATAATATACATCAACTTTTTAGATCAGTGCACAACACAGCAAATGTATGCATTTATCCTCATTATATCATTATTACCATTTGTCTATTTTTATATTTCTAATACTTACCATAATTTGATATTTTCAAATCTCTGACTTTTAATTCAGTGATTTCTTTTTGTCTCTCTAAATCTTGAAATACTTTTTTTAGTTTGATCAAATTGAGGAGAGAGAGTCATCTTGTTCTGCTACCATCTGTTCCATCTCAGCCAGGCGAATAAAATGCTTGTTAGTAGGAACTGGAGTAGGAGACTGTTTTATTAAATCCTGTAAAATATGAGTAAGTTAGCCACGAGCATATAAAATTCAATGCCATACATACTCCATCATTTTAATTTGGTTCCCTCAAATGATCAAAATATAGTATCTAATCTAAAATTTACTGATTTAATGGGCAATGAAGGCTTAAAGAAGACAGGACACAGAGATCTCATTCTTTGTATTCCCAAAGTACCTCAATGTAGTGGAGGATCAACAAGTGTTGACTGAATTAATGAGTTAAAACTCCACGATGCTAATGTTTGCATGTCTGGAGATGAAAGATAGGCCATTTCACACATAAAGAAGGCAAGGATTTAAAGAGGCAAATGTAACCTGAATTTAGAACAGAAAAAGCAGTTAGATGTAGGTAAACATATAATGAGCAGAATTTGAAAAGGTAGAATGGGGTCAGATCTTGGAAGCCTCTGAGTACATGGCTAAGGTACATGATTTTGTAGGCAGCAGTGAGCTAATAAAGGTTGTAGATATAGGGAAAAGAATGACAAGAGTTGTGTTTTGTAGATTATTCCAGCAACAAAAGGTAGGTGGCTTCTACTACAAAAACAAAAAACAAAATACCCAAGAGTGTTAAATTTTCTATTATATGGTCTCAAAAATCAATAAAGAATTGAATAAAGTTATTAGATCTTACCTGAGCTGTTTGTTTGAATTTACTGAGTGAACTATCAGCCTGTAGTTCTAGTTTATGATGAAGAATATGAAGGTCTTCCTCGTGCTTCTTAACAATTTCTCTTTGCTCCTGTTTTACAGCAAATGAAAACTGTTACCTTAAATTAAGATTTAAATATAGTCACATTCTGAAGATCTTAAATATTTTATTATCTTTAATCTTCCAAGATTCCTATGATTGGAAAGGAACAATTATCTGCCTGTATACATTTACACCAGTATGCATTTCCTCTAGCACATGTTCAAGTTGACAACCTTGATCATGATTTACTTTTAATACTAGAATAATACCAATCGTCTTTTAACTTATTTCTAAAAAATGTTTTAAATGTTTTTTCCCCTTCCCCCCACAAAGTTCTAGCAAATCTGATTTACACTGATGACTAGTGTGATAGATTTCCTTCTTATCTTTGCCTGTCTTTACCTATAAACTCAATTTGATATTTTTCAAAATTATATGGTCTCACCAAGACGGCTTTCCTGGTTTAGTCAGTCCATAAGAGAAAGATACACATACACAAACTGCCAGTTTTACTGACAGATTTCTAATCCAATCACATGAAAGTAACAATTCCTAGATAGAATGATTTGAAAGTAAGAAATGAACTACCACTTCAAGGCAGAATAATATTTGACATTTGACTAAAATACATAATAAATGAAATAGCATAACATAATACCTCTCTGGCTTTTTCCAGAAGATGTTGATACTTCTTTAACACTTCTTTCTTTTGATTTAACCTTGCTTGCATGTTTGCAATGGTCTGATGAGCAATTTTCAATGTATACTGTGATTTTGGTTCTACTTCCTTTATGCCTAGTTTGGCTATAAGCTTTTCTCGTTCTGCAGTGGCTGGTAATCGAAGCCTCAGTTCACTGATGACTTTGTCTCTTGATAGAATATTTTGCTCTGCTAACCATAAAGCAGATTCTTTTTCTTTCAGTTTCTGCAAAGATAAATCATAAGAAATGATTTAAGTATATTTTCTTCTTTCAAAAAAGTTTCATCTGAATTTTAGAGTAGTTATAAACCAAAAAAAAAGGAGTTTCACTTCATTAAATATTATTTGGCTATTGTAAGTATGATGTAAAAAATAAGGTTAAATTGATTAAACTCGGGTGACAGTTCAGTTACTGCATGTGTACTTCATTTATTTATAATATTATCACACATTAGAAACTTCATTGTTATGATGAAAATGAAATTGAATTAAGGTAATTTATTTAGATCTTGTAGTTTTAAAACTAGAAATGTCTGATAGTGCTGGATTTAGAAAAGAAATATAATAAATCATTCATTTTATTTTGGTCCATTGACTTTTATTTTGGTCCACAACACTAGAAGAACAATCCATCCATAAAGGTAAGCTGAGTATAAAAATTCAAATGTTAGGTCCAAGACAATGAATCATTACTATAAAATCTGAAGTTTATTAAAACAAAACAGAAAAAATGCTCACTGTTCAAAGGATTAAGACAAATATTTTAAGTAACTCGGGCAACTCATATAAATGACTAATACTCCAATTACTGAAGAAAATCTAAGTTTCCTCAATTAATTACAAATGTACAATTTTACTTGCAAAGTTACTTTTAAATGTATTTACAATTAATATGTTTATATGTAAACTAAAATGAAAATATTTCGTTTATATTATTTTCTCTTTAATACAGATTTGATCACCTATTAACCAAATTTAAGACCTCTATTAAACTAAGAAGTAATTTCTAGCTCTCCTTCTAATGCTTGAGCCACCCATAAAATGAATGAACTGAAAACTGATTCAGAGTATACAACATACACTTCAAAATAAAATAGAAATATATAAGGATAAAACATACATCATAAAACTACAACTAAATGCTTTTTGTTTCCTTTCAAGGTCACTTCTACTGATCAGAATGCCCAAAAGTGACAAGTAGTAATTAAATGGATTGTAAATTCAAATTAGCTATACATGCTTTTCTTCATTGGCTATGAGAAACATTATCGGAGAGTGGAAAAGGAGAATGGAATTACCAACAGATTCATCATTCTACACTTCACCCTTGTTAAAAAATATTTGGAAAATTCCACAAACATACCCAATAATACACTGATCAAAGTGCAAATTGTTCTAATTACCTCTTCTAGTGATTTACAAGTGGCCCGTGTTTCTAGGATTACTCGAACATTCTCCTTAATTTTTCTTAGAGCAATCTCAAGTTGATTTGGAAGGGGTAAACTAGGGTCTGGCATTGATCCTGTAGCCTCTTCAAACTATTAAGATACAACATTAAAAAAACGCAGTTGCAGCATTTAGAAGAACAATATTAATTTGTACAACTAGTATGACAAAACATGGTTAAACACCACTTATATTGGAAATATAAAAAACATTAATTAAAATTCTATCTGACTTCTAAAAAAGTACATGCTACTGAATTAATACCTTTTGTGCTGCACTTAATATTTCATTTTGCTGACGGTCAAAAATGTCTAGTTGATGTTCCAGCACAACTTCTCTTTGATCCCAGGCCATTTGCCTTTCTTCATGAAACTGAAAAGAGAAGGTTCTTTTTTTGTTCATATACAGACACAGACACTCACCTAGCATATAACAGGAACTTTTACATACATTTCTTATTTTTAATCACAGAACAAACCCTTTGAGGTCACTATCATTCTTCTCCTTTTAGGAAGAAAAGGGAAGAAAACTCAGAGAGGGGAAGTAATTTGCCTACGATCGCAGAAGTAGGCACATGTGGGGTCAGACTGTCAGTCCATCCATGTGCCCATCCAGAACATATTTAATGACATGTACCATGTGCCAAGCATTATTCTAGGCAATAAAAACAAAGCAATGAACAAAACCAAATCCCTTTGACCATGGAACGTATATACTAGTGTGGGGTAAACAGTAAATAAATGACTAAGTATGTAGTTTGTCAGAGGGTGATGAGTGCTATAGAGAAAAATGAAGCTAGATAATCCCCACCTGGAGAATCCTGGTGGTAGGATTTACCTGTATGTAGTATACAAGTAAGCAATACACTTGGTGGCTAATGAAGGTCTGTCTCTGTGGTAAGTAAGGCATTTGAGCTAAGACCCGAAGGCAGTGCGAGCATAAATACAGGTATTTCAGTATTAGCTATTTGCCTCCTTAACTCTCGGAGAAGGAATAACAAAATTTCTAAGACAAGCAATCGTGCTGAGTGAATTTCATCTGCCTCCAAAGCCCATGGACTTCATGCTGCACCGAGCTGCCATCTCCTGCTCCATCAGCGAGAGCCAGTAGTAACTTGTAACAGGAAGAAGGCAAATAACCAATAATGAAATAAAAATTAACTTACCAAATAAATTGGGCATTATTCCTTTTAAGTTTAATACTACTATTACAACATAGCTATGCAATTTTAGAAAGCTTTGGAAAATAGGAAACAATATTTCAAACACAATAATAATGGGAAATATATTCACTAAGAGGAATAACATAGTTATCTTTAACTATGATGTTCTTATCTTTAAAATCTTAGCAACAAAACACCAAAATAAATATTAAATGAAACCTTGTTCTGCTGTACAAAATTTTTTGATATTACAAAATCTAAGCACTTCTACTAAAACTATCGCTTAGAAGAATCTCATTTTATTTTTATAAATAGGCATACAAACCATCAATACTCCTAATTTCAGGAGTCTAAATTAATAAATTATAATTGGAATTTTTATTTCTTCCTCTAGACTGCTGATTGTATGGTCATATTCAGAAATTATATTATTCAAATATTTTATTTCTTCTTTATCCTTGATTAATTCTCGATTTAGTTTAAGCTCTTGAAGATGAAGTTCTTCTATTTTCATATGCCAATTGATTACCTAAAAATGTATAAATTACATATACAAATGTAAATACTACATATATAATATATATCTGTATTGATTAAAATGATTTAAATTGAAATTAATGGATATCCTATAATAAAGAAATAAAACTCCTTAATTGAGCCACATGGCAGTTTATTTAGAAATTTCATAGACTTTTCTAAGATATGTGGTGGCTTAGCCTAAAACATCCTTATGTTGGAATGGAGATGACTAAAATTCACTTTCATTTATTTATTTACTTTCATCTATTTATTGGGTACTTATGTAAATATGTAACTTTTCCGCTTAACTCTGACCAAATGAGGGCAAAATTAAATTATACTGAAAAATAACTGTGGGCCTATTACTTATAAGTAATTTTGAACAGATTATGAAGGGTAATCTTATTATGAAGGGTGGAATTCAACTGATAAATATTATGTTTATGAATAATTATAATTAGTATTTAATAAATATACACGGTATTTAAAATTTTTTGATATTACAAAATCTAAGCACTTCTACTAAAACTATCACTTAGAAGAATCTCATTTTATTTTTATAAATAGACATACAAATCATCAATACTCCTAATTTCAGGAATCTAAATTAATAAATTATAATTGGAATTTTTATTGTATGTTAAGTATTTTTCATATAGGCACGTTAAGAACTTAAAATTATTACATAACTTTTGGAAATATTGAACTAAAACAATGTTGTACCTTCTGGGCTCCCCTGGCATCCTTTAATGTGCTTATTAACTCTTCCAGCCCCTTTAATTTTAATTCCATTTCCATGGCTTTGTTCTCCATATTTCTATGTTCTTGCTGAGAATTTTTCATTTCTTGCATTATCTTAAGTTTGTCATTTTGTAACTGAATCATTGTTTTAGAGAACTTCTCCTGTTGTGCCAAGGGTAAGGCTCCACTGAACTGTCGTCGTAGAGACTGAATTGTTTGGGACAGATGTTTTGCTGTTTCTCCCCTCGGAACGGGCATAACAGAGAGCCTGTTCTTTCTCATCGTTTCTGCTCTAAGCGCAAATTATAGGCCTCCACCTTCTGCAGTTTGGATGTGATTGACTCCAACTTACCAAGCGCAGTAGCTTCGCTCACTTGAAGAGAGACAATGTGTTGGTGCAACTTGGCAATCAGCAACTTTTCATCACTGTGCCTAATATAAACAAATATTTGTGGTAAGTTTCAAGTTTTTCCAGTGCAACTTATCATGGATTTAGAAAATCACAACTTACTAAATAAAATTTAAAAGTGTGGTACTTGAAAGACTACAAAAATCTAGCCTTGCTTTAATATGAATGATCAAAAATTTATAAAAGAATCAGAATCAAACATTCTAAATCCAAATCTGGCATCTAATTAATTAACAGTTGCAATATCACTGTTTTTTTTTTTAACTCCCATATGTAAAAAAGAATTCTGGTATTAGACTGGTGTGGACATTTTTTTAATCCTAAATAAATGTATAATGTGAGAATGTGTGAAAAGCTACATATAAATACAAGAGAAAATATTGTTATGAGAGATTTGGTATTTCCCCTCCCCGACTTCAACTTTGATGAGCAGCCAACACAATGCATTTTGTGGGCATTTAAATGCTTTTTCTGTGTTATGAAATTTCATGGCATTTCAAATTAAAGAGTACTTAATGGTATTTCAAATTAAAAAGTTTTTCAAATCAGGTTATACAATCAGTAATAACAGGAGCTTCTATTTGATATATCCTCTGACTGAAGGTATGAAATCACTCCAATATCTAATGTAAATTTAGGAAAAAGGAACAAATCTGAGTAGAAGAGCCAACCCTGTACACACCTGGTAGTCTGACAGTTGCATTCTGATGGACTCTACTTCCTTTTCCCTGCATTGTTGTTGTGCATCAAAATGTTGACTTGCCTTTTGGCAATATCAGAAATCTCAGTCTACAAAGTGATAAGATATTTCCTGAATGATTAAGTTACATTCTCTAAGTAAATACCAGAATTTCAAATTTCTAGACCTTTGGAAAAGCCATTAGTTTCCAATATCTGTTCTCTATATGAAATACCAAAGTCAAGTTTTCTAAACTGTTTTCATGAAACATAATTCTATGAGAGGTTAACAAGTGGTCTGAAAAAAAAACTCCATTTCCAACATCCTTCCCCCTTGAAAATCATGATTCATAGTATCATATTAAATGTTGAGAAGGTCTAAAGTAAAACATTATCTCAAACTGGACATGTACCGCATCTTCTAATGTATATGGTCAAAGAACACCCCCACACTTTTTTTCATAAGACACTTACTATCATAGTTTGGCATAGCTAGAATAAGATATTAAGTGGGTTTATAACTTAAGAAGTTAATAAAGAAATTTAAAATTCCTAGATTCTCTATGTAGATGTATGTTTTTATTTCTTATTTTAATTTACAAGTTATCAAAAATGTGAAGAAGAAAGATTATACACTTAAACTAGAATTCCAAAAAAAGGGGAGAGCTTGATGGTAAGTTATCAAATTTCTTATATGACTACTGTGATAAGTTTACGCAGGGAAAGTAAAATGCATTTTACTTCTGAGCTGGAATAATTTTAGTTCAGTGTGACAGATAAGTCAGATTTCCTCATATTGATTAAAAACTCATCACCAGTTATCAAAAAACTACCCAAGAGCAAAACCCCTGGGCCATATGGATTTACCGTGGAATTTTATCAGACATATAGAGAAGACATAATACCCATTCTCCTTAAAGTTTTCCAAAAAACAGAAAAGGAGGGAATACCTCCAAACTCATTCTGTGAAGCCAGCATCACACTAATACCAACACCAGGCAAAGACCCCACCAAAAAAGAAAATTACAGACCAATATCCCTCATGAACATAGATGCAAAAATACTCAACAAAATATTAGCAAACTGAATTCAAAAATACATGAAGAGGATCATACACCATGACCAAGTGGGACTCAACTTAGGGATGAAAGGATGGTACAACATTTGAAAATCCATCAACATCATCCACCACATCAACAAAAAGGACAAAAACCACATGAACATCTCCATAGACGCTGAAAAAGCATTCGACAAAATTCAACATCCATTCATGATAAAAACTCTCAACAAAATGGCTATACAGGGCAAGTACCTCAACATAATAAAGGCCATACATGACAAACCCGCAGCCAGCAGCTTCCCCAGCAGCAGTCCACACGCACCTCTGCCTCCCCTTGTCCTAGCGACTGGAGAGCGGTCACTTGGTGTCAGTAAATCGGGGTGGGTGTGCGTGGTGGAGGTGGAGGTGGAAGTGGGAAGGCAGTTCCCTCCTTCGCCTACACTCACCTTCGCCTACACTCGGGGTCACCGGGCTACATTGCGGCCCTCTACTGGACTTGACTTACCGAGGTGATTCTTGCACAACTAAGTTATTGAGATGATAAATTGGGGGTGGATGAGCCACTGGGACCAGGGAGGAGGGTGGTATTGTTTGTGAGCAGCCATTAGGTTCGAAAAGCTGCAATAATTTGTGTTTGGGGGCGCCCATGGAAGACGAGGGGTCTTGCAGTGATTTCGCTAGGAGAGGAGCGGTAGGTTTACACGGTAGGGAAAAAGAGGGGTTCTGCAGGGGCTGGAGGCTGGGGAGGAAAAGGTCGTTAGTAGGGGAGCCGAGGTGGGCGGTGCAGATGCCGGATGGGGCGTGAGTGGGGGAGGCAGAGGGCGAGCAGAGGCTGCAGTTTTCCGGGGAGTGGAGGGGTGGCCATGCAGATGATTGGGCCGCGGGGAGGGACTTCTGTGGGAGACCTGGTGCGGGCGGGGTGTACACTCGAGTGTGTGGCTGGGCGGGGGAGGTGGGATCTGGGGGCGGGGCCTGCACCCGCGGTGGCCCGGAGTGGAGGCGGGGTTGTCCTCCCGGGACTCGCCCCGCGCGCGCGCGCGCGCGCGCGGAAGAGAAAGCGAGTGTGCGCGGGCGCCCGGGCGCCCGCGATCACGGGAGGAGGCTCCGAGCGAGTGGGTCCTGGCGGCGCAGCCCGCTCCTCCGCGCCCTATGTGAGGGAATCAGGGAGGCCAGCGGCGCGCAGGGAAGGGCGATGCATGTGCTCGGGCCGGGGGTTGCTGCAGCCGCCCGAGGAAGAGGAGGACGGCGGCGGCGGCGAGGAGCAGAGCGCGGGGCTCGCGGCGGCGAGCCCGGGCCGAGGGGATACAGCGGACTGTGTGTGTCTGGCTGTAGCGGACGCGAGGCGGCGAGGAGGCGCGGGAGACCCGCGAAAGGGACGACGAGGCGGCGGCGGCGGAGACTGCAGCCCTGAAATGCATTTTCTCCTCCAGCGGCCATGTTAACCAGGAAACCTTCGGCCGCCGCTCCCGCCGCCTACCCGACGGGTAAGGAGGGCCGGGGCCCCCGCGCCGCGCTTTCGCCCCCGGGCCACCCTCGAGGCGCGGACGGCGCGCCCTCGCCTCGGTTCTGCTCATCGTTGCACGCGGGCCGGGAGGCTTCTCCGAGTGGAGCCCTCCGAGCCTGCCGGGCGGGGACGGCCCCGGGCCTCCTCCCGCCCGGGCTTGGCTGGGCCGTCGCGCTCTGCAGTCCAGTCCTTTTCCCGGCCTGCAACGTGGGGCTCCGAGCTCCGGCCCAGCGCGGCTCCCCCGCGGGGTCGCGAACTCTCGCTTGGGCCCTACTGAACTTTGCAGCTGCCCGAGCCCCGCCCGTGGGTGCGCGCTGGGGATCCCCGTCCCAGGCGCCGCGTCGGCCCCCCGGACGGCGGTTTCTAGAGTCGGGGATCTGTCGTAGGGAGAGCGGGGTTTGCTGCCCAGAGGGGCGGGGCGGGGCGACGGGGCCTGGGTGACGCCCCCCTTACCCTCTTTTGTCTCCTCCCGCGCGTGGTTCCCAGGCCAAGGAGGGGACAGCGCCATTCATCAGCTTCAGTCTTCCCCCGGGGCTCGGCGCGGGGCCCCTCGGACCGGAGTGGGGACCGGCCCGCCCTCCCCCATCGCCCTGCCGCCTCTCCGGGCCAGCAACGCTGCCGCCGCAGCCCACACGGTGAGACCAAGCCCGAGGGAGGCCCGGGGGACGGGGTGCGGGAGGGCCCGGGCATAAACACTGGACTTGAGCGGTTCTGACGCCGGGAGAGGAGAGGTCCAAGAGCGAGTGTCTCCACGCCCCTGGCCGGTGGCCACTCCTGGATGCCGTCCTCCGTCTTTTGGGCGAGGAGGCCGAAGCTGCAGCCACAAAGGAAGATCCGTGGCGTGGGTCCCCCACTCCCGCTGCGGAGCCCGCCCACCCCTGCCCTCCTTTTCCTCTGAACTTCCTCCCTGCTGCTTTCCTTCTCTTTTCCCTCCTTTTTCGTCCTTGCTTCCCAGAGCTCCTTTCCCTGTCCGGATAAACATCCCTCGCCCGTCCACCACATTGGGTAGTGGGTATTTATAGAAACAGATCTGTGTTAGGGGACTGCCAGGCCGTCCTGCCTTTCTCTCCCGCTCTCCCTCTCTTAAGTTCTTACTGATTAAGTGGTCAGGGGCCAAGGAGGTAGCACATTTCCACGTTCTGTGCTGGGATCCGAGGCAGCTTTCTGGCAATGCGCTGGGCCTTGCGAACTCCATGAGAGACCCCAGGGCTGGCGGGCTCCCAGGAGCCCAGCGCTAATGAGCGCTGAAGCCTCCAGCTTTGACCAGACACACGTGCCCTGCAAGCTGTTTGTCCTCTGCGGGGCTGGCTACCATCAGTTCCTCTGGAGTGATGAGCTCAGAGACAAGGTTGCTGGCGGCCCTTTTGTTTCTTAGCTCGGGGTCTGTGTTGGCCTTCAAGGCTTTCGCCTGTGGTATTCAGAGCCTTGGAAGGAAGCTGGGCTTTCATCTGCCTAGAACATGTGGCCAGTGGCTTCTGGCAGCGACTCACGAGCTGTGAACTCAACAGAAACTTGCGTGACCCTAAGTTCTGAGTGGCAATGATCACATTCAGTCTACTCCCCTATGCCCCAGCATCTGACAGGCGTCGGTATTGAACTTTATTCACCAAATATTCTGCTACAAACAGGTAAGAAGCCTGACTCTTAAGGGGCTTCTTCTTTAACCCGCAAGGCACTCCTTTTCACATCTCCCCATTTGCTCTGCTTTGTCCAAACTTTGCCCAACATATGGTCAATGCAGGTTGGAAAATCATCATTATCTTTAAAGCCCTAATTATCCATAGGACCCATGCTGTGTGTGTCATCCATTTGACCCTCATGACCCTTATTATCCCCACTTCACAGAGGAAGAAACTGAGGCACAGAGAGGTTAAAGGAAGGTGCTCAAGATAACCACACTGGGGTCAGCTTTCGGATTAAAGCCTATATTTTCCTGAGTCCTGAGCCAGCCTCCCAAGGTAACAAACTTAAATGGGATTCTTGGCTTCTGGACTCAAAGGAGTCTTTCACAGGTTAATATGAATTGTGAATCTCAAAGATGGATCATTTCCTGAGATCATTTGACCCTTCCTTTTTTTATTTCTGGGCATACATGCTAGCATCTGACAGCAGTTTGGGAACGGCTGCTAGGAGGTAATTAAACAGAGCAAGTGATAATATCCTTAATTAATCCAATTCACTCCCTTTCATTTGTACTTATTTCCTTATATTGGCAATAGCTCCAACAGTCAAATCGCTGGTTATTCCCTCTGACTCTGGAAAGAGCATGAACACCAAAAGGGGCATTTTTCGAAGAGAATCTCATTTTGGGTTACTGCTTTGCACCAATCTGTGATGTGATGCTGCCTGTCACAGCAAAGGGCTGGCATGATTTTTGAACCAGAGTTAAGGCCATTACACACACACACACACACACACACACACACACACGTCTGATGAATCCTTATTCTATGAAAGTCCTTATTCTATGAAAATGATATCATCAACAACAAAACAATAAAAATAATAGCTGTTGACAGTGTCAACTATGTGCCAGGTACTGTGTAAACACTGTCCATGCATAATCTCATTTAGTCCTCACAATAACCTTATGAGGTAGGTCATATGTAATCCCCATTTTACAGGTAAGAGAAACTGACATTCAGAACAGTTGCATAATTGACTCAGGGCTCCTCGTTTGGAAATACCAGAGACAGGGCTTGAATACATACATCCCTGTGGAATACCAGTGCTGCAAAGACTCGAACTGACTCCTGCTCAACTCAAATCGTGCCAAATCACAGTTCAACCCAGAACTGGGGGGTCATCTCATGGAATTCCCATCCGACAGAGGATCGGCTGGGACTTAAGGAGACCCCCTCATGTCTCTATTCATTTCTCAAAGGGAAGATGTGGCCATTTAAAGGAGAAAGATCTGGACTTGGCTCTCTTCCTTTTACCAGCCAAGACTGCTCACTCTTCCCCAAGTCTGTTGCCCCTTACTGAGGGGCTGACTCAGAACCCCAACCCTTAGCACAGAGAGGCAGCCACAGCTGGGCCCTGGCCCAGGCCAGCCTTTGTGCCCCACCCTTCATGCCTGTCTTGGGAACAGTCACCATCAGCAGACCCCCCACCATTGCGGGGAGGGTTTATTGAGCTATTGCTGGCCTGGCTTGCCCTTATCATTCATGCCTTGCATCCAAGCCCTGGCCCCAGATCTGGCAAGAGAGGTCTGGTTTCCAGTTTGAATGTAGTCTCATGCTGGTTAGCCCCACTTTCTGGGGAAGCCATTGACAGTGGCCAGTGAAGACCATTTCCTGGGCATTTCTTATTTCCTTTGTGTTTTTTTTCTCTTCTCTGTCCTCACTGCCTTCCTTGTATTTGTAAAAATGCAGATTCCTAGGCCCCACTCTGAGAGGGTCTGATTCAGCGAATGTGGGTTATCTGTATTTGGAAGAGCCCCTGGGAGATCCCAATGCAGATGGTCCAGGAACTGAACTTTGGAAGGTTTTGACCTACACGACAAGGTCCAAACTCCTTCGTATGTATCTTTGTCTGCTTGGGCTGCCAAAGCTGGGTGGCTTAAATAACAGCATCTGTTTTCTCCTAGTTGGGAGTTCAAGACCAGGGTTCAGTTGATTCTGTTTTTGGTGAGATCTCTTCCTGACTTGCTTGCAGATGGTATGTTTTCACGGGGTCCTTTCCTTGGTGTATGTGCAAGAAGAGATAGAGAGATAGAGATAGAAATGGAATAGAGAGAGAGAGGGAGATAACCTCCTAAATAAATGAAATAACCTCCTAAATAAATGGCCTTTGAAGCTCTAGAAACTTTCTCCCTAAATGCATCTTTGAAATATACGTCCTCCAGAGTTGTGTTGTAGAATTCAAATATAATCATGCTATTTTTTCTATGAAAACAATAACAAAAAAACCCTTTGTTTATTTCTCTGTAGACTACTACTACTGTTACTACAATTTTCACCACTATATTTCCTTTTCCTATGTATAAACTGTAATTACCACTACTAACTATTGCTACTACTACTATTATTTCTAACTAACATTTATTGAACATGTATTATGTGCCAGACATAAATGTATACTGCTTAAAAACATGGACTTTGGATTAGACAGATCTTTGTTTTAATCATACTCTACCCACTTACTTGAAAATCATTTTATCTCAGTTTCCTCTATGGTAAAATATGGATAGTAATATCTAAAGTATAACAGTATTTTCTAAAAACTGGGATAATCCATGCAAAGCACAACAGTTGTATATAGTAAATACTTGCTAGATAGTTATTACAGTGTCTTTCAGTTAAAGCTCGATTCTGCATTTTATCCTCACTTGACAAGTAGAGAAATTAGAGTTCAGATATTAAATATCAGAGATGATAAGCCCAAATTCACACAGCTGGGTCCAGCTAGAAAACACAGCCACAGTCTCTACCATCTCTGTGTGCCATATCCCTTAGTGTGCATTTGACATTGTGGGGACCAATGGCAGGCTGCCCCAAGATTTGCCACTGTGACACGAAGATTTTTTTAGCTGCAAGCCATCAAGGCCCAAAATCGGGTGTGGTTTTGACACCACTCCCCATCCCTCCCCCCTCAAAAAAAATACTGCATGAAGAGCCTCAGGAGATGGGCAAAGCCGGAGGCAAGGGGAAACAGCAGCAGCAAAGGAAAGAGGAGCAGATTCATTACATATTCAGGGATAATGAGGGGTCTGCTGTGAGGAGAGACAAGAATAAGTTCATGAGGTCCAGGAAGAGGATTGGAGGAAAAGGTTAGAAGGTAAACCTGGGAAGCCCCATACAGCTAGTTTTTTTAATGTTGCTGGGGAGGAGGAAATTTCCTCTACCCCTTCAAGGTTCTTCTAGCTGGTCTAAGAATCAAACTGACACATGAGACAGACTAACAGTAGAAAAAACAAAGCTTAATTACGTATAGACATGGGTTCCAAAGACAGTGAGGGAGAAGGAGATTACTTCATCCTGGACCAGGGGGTAGGCTTGACACTTCAAAGGAAAAGGGAAGCAACTCACAGGAATATGAAAAGATTAAATGTTTGATAAACAAAATACTTGATGGGCCACACAGAACCAATGGGGTGCAAAGAGGAATTCTAACAGACTCAGCCACATCCCTCCATCTCTACCACACCTCGTTAACGTTATAGCAAAGCCGTCTACAGTGATAGCTCCTGGAGCTGTTCCTCCATCTACATTTGATATACATCAATTTTTTTTCCTACAAAATGATACAGATTAAGATGAAGCCTTCTTGGGTTCACCTTCTCTCCCACTTTCTGGTGCACTTCTGTTTATAGGAGCACGCTAGATGCGGAGAGTTACATATGGCCGGCTGTTTGCTGACACTCTCGCTCTCCTTCTCCCAGCTTAGAGCCGCCGAGGAAGTGCCTGTCAGGCAGTGGCTCCGTGTCCAAACTCCTCGTCTCTCTAGGAGCAGCCTTGTGACTGTTTCTCCTCGGTGGAATGATTGAAGTCACTTCTTACCAAAGCTCTTAAGAAGCAGATGTGCTCACTCTACATCTCTTTTCCCTTCTGTGGGCAAGGTCCTAAAAGATGTTCATTTTTTTTTGGATGTCAGACTTTAAAAATTGCAGGGGTCTGAATCACTGAATCACTTCATGAAGGAATATATGATGGCAAGAAAATGTGCACTGGACTGTCATATGAGCAAGAAATAAAAATTATTGGGTTAAGCCACTGAAATTTTAGAATTTTTTTGTTAATCTAGTCATTCAAATTAATTACCTAATTAATATTTTGTTTTCATAGATATGTTGCTTGAATTTAATTAATCCTTTGTTATACCTGTGTTTCCCAAATTATGCTAATTAATCCAATATTTAGTCTTTTCTATTTTGCCCCAATTACCTTAATTAATTCAAATATTTTAAAGTTTACTTTCTAATTAATACAATTTTTGTTTTTATAGCTATAAAAAAATTAATAAAATTTTGCATTTGTATCTTTTTAAAGAAAGTATATCTGAAATATATAATGTCAGTATTGACCTATGAATTATTTTTTTCACAGAGGAGTAGGTTTTGAAATTTTCCATGTTGATAACAGGTATGATATATATATATATATATGTATAAAAATATGTATAAAGATAAATATATACATATGTATATATGTATAAAATAAAGGTCACTTATAAAATGTATAAAAATAGATTATTTCTCTTATATAGAATTCTATTTTATGAATATTAGTCATGGTATTTATTCATTTCTAATGAATATTTAGGTGGCTTTCTTTTTCCTTTGTGTTATGCTGTCATAAATTCTATTATGCTTTCCAATACACATGAATAGCTTTCTACAGTTTCCTTGAGCATAAATGCAAGAACCATTCCAGGATATATGCCTATATTTAGAATTCCATTTTAATGTTTTATTGCCATATTGCAATATCCAAAATGCTTGTTCCAGTTTATTTCTCCAGCAATGTATAGTGTTCCCATTTCCCTGCATCCTTGCTAACATCACCATTCTTGATAATTTCATGGTGATTCTTGTTCGAATTTTCATTTTTCAAATAGCTGAGTATTTTGTTAGTCTATTTGGTTTTCCTCTTACGATTATTATCTGTTCATATTCTTTGTCCATTTTCTGTGGGCTTATTCTTCATTTTCTAGTAGATTTTTGAAGGTTTCAAAAATATTCTGTGTATGAATTTGGTTACCTCTGTCTTTTGTGTCTCTTACTTCAATGTTGATTATGTGTTTTTATTGACTATACACTTTTAATTTTGATGTAAAATTTATCAAATGTGTTTTTATCATTTTTCTTTTTGATTTTTATAAAAGAAAATCTTCCTTACCACCAGTATTATGAATTTATTTCTATATTTTCTTCTAATGTGTAAAATTCTATATTTTACATATATATCTTAATCTAGCTGGGCCTTGTTAAGGTAGAGATCTATATTTTTTCCATGTAGAACACCAACAATTGAATAAGTCTTCATTTTGTCTCTGATTTGTAATGCTGTCCCCACCACTGTCTAGCTGTGTGACTTGGTCAAGTTAATGTGTCTGTAAAATGGTAATAATAATACTTTCCTCCTAGGGTTATTGTGAGTTATAAATTATGTGTGTATTTATGTGTGCATATGGTTACTACTATGTATAAGTCATTATTGCATTATGTCATATTGATGATCCTATTCTTTGGAAGTAAGCATTTACTTAAAAGTAAGCATTTACTTAAAAATCATTAGATGAAGAGCATATAATTTTAGGGGCAGTGTATATTTTCATGATCTATCAGCCCAAGAGTTCGTCCCTTCAAGAGCCAGCACTTTAATCTTGCCCTGCTCATTTGACATAAAGGAAGCACAGTTTGACAGAGAAAATATATATAAACTACATAAAAATCTGTTGTGTACAGAAACACTGTAAGCATGATAATTTCTTTAAAGAAATATTTTTCTTTAGCATAAATGAAAATAGCAGTTGACACAATGTCAAAATGCCCAGCCCTTCAATTTCAGAAGCACTAAGAGAAGCCAGCAATTAATTCTGAATTTGACCCAGTGGTGGAAATTACAGATGGAGAAGACACCATTCAGAAAAATTGGGCTCATTTGACTCTTCCTTTTTTAAGAATAAAGATGTGAACCTAGGTCTATCTGCCTTCAAAAATGAGCTCTAACTATACACTTGTATAGGAAGAAAGGAAGATCCCCACTTGTGTATAGAATGTGAAAATTACATGAGATGATGCATCAGAAGGATTTAGGTTTGAGTCCTGCCTGTGTGGCTAACAGACCTGTGACCTTGCCTACTTTGCTTCTCACTAAATTGGGAACAACAACAATGACCTTCTAAGGTTGTTGGGAAAATTAAGATAATAGTTGTGATGCTCTTGACATGTCCAGTGCCTATCAATGTTAGTTTTTATCTTCTTTCCTGAGAAATCATGTAGCCTGTATGATTAGCAATTAGATTAAACTATCTCCAGCTTCTTTGTGCAAATCATTTCTACAGGAAAATTGGGCTTATTTGATTCTACCATTTTTAAGAATAAAAAATTGCAGCAAAATAAAGGATGACTGAGACTTGGAGACAGAAATAGCAGCCTAATTCTGAGCACATATAAACACACATGTGCATGTGCGCACACACATCTGCTGTCCTAGATATTGTCCCTCGACTCAGTCCTAGGTTCTGTTTCTTTATTAGATCTCATTCCCAGATTACTGAAATGTCAGGCCTGGAATGATTCAAACTTTAGCCAGTATCAAAAATTCTAGAATGACAAGACAATGTCATGGTATTATGTTATGATGTTATATTTATGGCATAACTTAATTATAGGTACTAGCAAACAGGTGTGGAAAGTATTTGAAGAGAAGTTTCCCTGTCATACATATGAAAATACAATTTTAAAACTCCTCTTTAGTCAAGAATAAACTTGGGATGGTTGCCCTGACTCAGGTCACAGGGAGCCTCAGTTATACCTCAAGATCCAGTGTGATCCAAGAGACAGTATTTAGAGTATAAAGCCAGCAGGATAGTCTAAATATGGGATGATGACTGTCAGCCCGATTTGTATTCTCGGAGAACACAGTGCACATCATTTCAGAATTACAAACTTGTGAAATGGAACGTTTTAAAGAATTACAAACTTGTAATAAATAATACAAACTTGTAATAAAAAAGCAGAATACCTGCTAACTGCTTCAGGAATCGTAAACCACAATCTGAGGTAAATTGCCCAAGCAGCAATAATGAGATTTTTTATGGATGCTGAAGCAAAAAAACTTCTGAGCCTGTGTTTGCACTCAGTGATATGTATATTTTTGGGGACATTTCTGATGAGTTAGATCACATTTGCATGTCAGAGTTGCAGTTTTTGCATACAGCACAGGTGAGTTCACAGCTGATTTTTTAGACATTTATTGCAAGTATTATGTCACTTTATAACCACAGCTCTTTCAGCTGAAATCCAGTTTATACATATTCAGTGTACATTTCTCTTTTTCATTTAGGAGTCCCCCGAATTGGAATTGGAACTCTGTGTGTGTATGTGTGTGAGTAATTTTTAGCTAAATACAAAGAGAATGTCTTTCAATATATTTCATGTGACTAGGTACACTAAAGGCGCAGGAAAGGGTTACCTAGTGGAGGCTTGAGGCCAGGTAATGATGTGCTGCCAGGAAGCGTCAGTGTTTCAGTTTACGTGGTAATTCCATTTTCAGGTGGGGCACCAAAATGGGGATTGCTTTCCTAGTAAAAGGCTTGGATTATAGTTTCACTCATCAATAATGTGAGTACTGAATAATAAGAAATTGGTGATTTTGCCAGGAGTTGGGAGAAAATAAGCACCATTAGAAATGCAATGGACTGTTTTTAATGAGCAAGTTGAGCAAGTACATCATTACAGGTGGAAAACAAGGACCCTGATCTTCATAAGGTGGAAACATCATGAAACACAAGAGGAATCAGAAGGATGGGGATGATGCACAAAGAGAGAGGATACAGGCAGCATCTGCGTCCCAACAGAGACTGAGCTTTCCTCTGTGACACGCGCTCCACTGTGTACCATTCAGGGTAGTCTGTGTATTAAGTAGCCATTTAGTAAATATATATATTTAGTTAAGTATACATTTCTTGTCTCATAGCATGGATTCAGTCATTCTCAACTAATGTGTATTTCCATAAAAAACCCAAGGAGCAAGTCCCTTTGCCCAGACCAGGAACCAGCCTCATGTTAGGATATGCTCTATATTGCACGTTAATAACCAGATATGTGCCCCTAGCCACGTCCAGCATGCATTTTCTGGTAGCGTCAAGCAGTGTCTTCTGCATATTTGAAGGCTAAGTAAGAAAATGAACTACTGCTTTGCTATACCAAGGGTGAGATGTACCACAATCATGCTACTCTGTGTTACATAAGGAAAACCCTGGAGTCACTCTTGAGTCTGGTCCCTCCTTCATTCCTACCACAGGACAGTCTATCAAGCTCCATAGGCTCCGCCTCAAAAGCGTGACCCAAATTGACCACTTCTTGCTAATTCTGCTGCCACCATCCCTGACCAGATGATCCTACAGCAGGCCCCCGAGTGGTCTCTTGAATTCTGCTATTGCCCCTATATTCTTTTTTCTTTATTGAGTCAAATTTTATTTTTCATTAAAACTTTAAAAATAAATTGTATATATATAAAGGATGCAACATGATGTTTTGATATAAATATAGTGAAATAATTACTACTCAAACTAATTAATTTATCCATCTCAGACTTTGCCAGTGTGTGTGTGTGTGTGTGTGTGTGTGTGTGTGTGTGTGTGTGTGTTGGTAAGAGCCCCTGCAATGGACTCTCTTAGCAAATGTCCAGTATACATTTTTTGTTTTTTCCCCACACAGCAACTGAAGTGATATTTTTAAAAATAACAATCATATTGTGTCACTTCTCTCAAAGTCTTCCAGCGGCTTTCCATTATAATTTCAGTGCACCTCGAACTCTTTGCTAGGGGCCCAGAAGGCTCTTGGTGTTCTGGCCCTCTGCCCCCCTCTCGTCAGCCCTTCTCCCTCCCTCCCTGACTCACTGCTGTGCAGCCACAGGGTCCTGCCCCTGTCTTGTGACATGGCATTCCCACTCCCTTCTTCAGATCTTTGTACTAGGGGTCTCCTCTGCCCTCACTGTACCCCTCCAAGACCTTCTTTACTTGACTGCCTTCACCTCAGTATTCTTGTCTCAGTGGAAATCTCACCTCCTCTGAAAATGGTTTTCCCACTTGCCACGTTGTAGCAGCCACAGACAGACAGCACACACACTCCCCTACCCCACTCCCTGGGTTTGTTGCCTGCATAGGAGTGGTTACTGTGAAAAGCTATTCTATGCGGTACATGCATTTGCGCACATACGTGATTGGTATCTATCATGCCTCTACCTCCTCAACAGAATATGAGCTTTGTGATGGCAGAGACTTTGTCTTCTTTACTACATTCCAGCACTGAAAACACATATGGGCACATAGTTTGATGTATGTGGCAGATAACCAGTAGCCTGAAAATACTTGAGTCATGTGTAGATCATATTTTATAAAGAGAGGAAATTTTAACTTCCTACAGATTCTTTCCTAGGGGGGGGCAGAGTATTTGTATGGAAGACATACTTTTATAAGTCATTGCTGTGGCCAGTGAGGCCTTGAGGACATCCTTAAGCAATAAAAATAGTTGCTAAGTTGCTATACATGAAGCAAAGAAGGATTCACTTTATTCCTCAAAGAAAGGAGAAGGAAATGAAGACAGAGAAGGCCTGAGAGAGAAGTGAGAAGACTGAAGGCTAAACGGTCCACAGCACTGCTCATCTTTCTGTGGTCTGCATATATCCATTTGGATTTGTGAAATGCTTGCTAGAAATGGTTTCAATGCAGAGAGCAGGGCAGAGGTCTATTTGACATCTGCATCAACAGAACGGGCCAAGACTTGGAAGTAGGAGTCGCCATGAGAAAATAAGTCTCTGAAAAGATAATGAAATCTAGAGAGAAGGTTCAGACTTTGCCAGGTCACAGAATTGGAATGAATCTAAATATACACTACTTCAAGCTCCCAGAGGCAAAGGGCCTCAAGTCCTACCTAAACTTCATTTACATTTCACATATGTTAATGCTAACACAAGGTCCACTACGTGCTTCCAATGGCCGATCATGAATTCTGCCACAATGTGAGCTTGCAGGCAGGTGTCTGTTTTCACAATGACACAGCCTGCTGCCACTCCTTAATGGGAGACCAGTGTCCTCTCATACTTATGAGCCAGTCATATATGTCTTTTGAGATGGTTAAAGTATGTGTTGGAGCACCCCTTCCCCCCCTCCCACAAACTGCCTTTTTTAATGCATGTTTAGAAACTGATATCTTTGGGTATTTCCAGAGTTAACAGTTTTGAAATATGTGTAATAAAAACTGTGAATATTTAGGAAAGCGGTTATTAGCTATAAGTTTAAAAAAGTATGTTTCAAAAGCCCTACTTGGTTCTGAAGGCCAGCGAATACATGCACATGCATATTGAAGTCTATGGAACATATTATATATATTTGATGGGTATTTCTGAGATTTTTTTTTCTGAGAATTTTTAAATTCATAAGACATAAAAAAGTCCAAGATCAAGGTGTCAGAGGTTTGGTTTCTTCTGAGGCCTCTCTCCCTGGACTTCTCACATGGGCTTTCCTCTCTGTGGGTCTGCGTCCAAATTCTCCCTTCATATAAGGACATCAGTCATATTGGATTAGGGCCCACCCTAGGGACCACATTTTAACTAAATTGTCTCTTTAAAGTCCTTTTCTGTAAGTACATTTACATTCTGAGGTACTGGGGGTCAGGGCTTCAATGTATGCATTTGGGTGGGGGGATACAGTTCAGCTCAGAACAGGTATGCAGGAGCTTCTCTTTAACCAAATGTTTCACCTTTTCACATGACTGAACTTGTTAAAACTGTCAATAAATCACCAAAAATATTTGGCTTGAGTTCAAAGTATCCTTCTGTCTGCCCAGTTGGCTGTGAAAAACCAGAATTATGGCCAGGCAACAGACAGATGGCTTCCTGAATTGAACTGACTCAAATCAAAAACACCAAAAACATATTCATTGTACAGTTTTGCTGTTTAGTTGTACTGCAGCTCTCCACTAAAAAGTGCACAATGTAATAACATACATATTGCCTATGTCAGCCATAATGAATAAACTTGACAGATTAAGTTTCAAATGTACATAAGGTCTTCATTTAGGAATTTTTATTTCTCTTTAAGGGAAACATGAATTTTGAGGTCATTCCTATGTTGTGGAAAGCATCATTATTTTACTAAA
Source organism: Manis pentadactyla (assembly GCF_030020395.1). Taxonomy (NCBI): domain Eukaryota; kingdom Metazoa; phylum Chordata; class Mammalia; order Pholidota; family Manidae; genus Manis; species Manis pentadactyla. The sequence continues at coordinate 35,601,768 of NC_080028.1, forward strand.
TAACAGATTCAGAGCATTCAATGTTTTTGCCTTCACGAATGCTGTGAAATCCTGACACCCTGAGTGTAACTCCGGGGAAAGGATATCCTGGGGCAAAATACCTCTAAAACCGAAATCAGTCAGAGGGAGAAATAAAGTTTAAAACCCGTTTATTGCTTACAAACTGCAGTCTGGGGCTCTCTCTCTCTCCTACTCCAGCAGAAGCAAGCAAGCCCTCCCCCTCACCTCTCAGGTTCAGAGAAGCCCTTGGTTGCCCAGGTAATCACCCATTGATATGGAGATGAACTATTTTGCACCCCTGAGGAATGCCTGTTGATATGCAGACTGCACTAAAGCCAGGCTAGATATTCTGGAAATATTACAACTTTACCCACACTGAGTGATACTTATTTCTACTGATGTGCACAGCTGCAATGGTGAGAAAATAGAAAAAAAAATCCCACTGTTCAAGAGATTTTGAATATTTCAAGAGCACTCCCTTCTGGTTGGAATTCCCATGCCAGGATTTACTTTGTAATGTTAAGCTGATAAAAGATGAATTTGTCATTATGATATGGAAATTAATTTGCCATGACTGAATTGTTCCTACCACTTGAGGGTTTCTCAAAAGAGAATAATGGGGACTCTCTTGTCCCCTCCTGGCGTGAGCTGGGAGCTCTGTCCTTTCACTTTTATCTCTAAATAAAAGCCTGTACCTCGCTCTCCTAAAAAAAAAAAAAAAAAAAAAAGAGAGAATACTGAAAACCAGAATCTAATCATTAAGTGCCAGCTTCAAGTATCTTTTCAATGGGAATTTTATTCGTAGGCACAACAAATTGGACAATCAATGAATAATAGGAGCTACTTATCTCTTATTAGAGGCTGAGAACTTTGTATCCTGTGCACTGAGGAGGATTCATGTCAATATGATTTCCATGAGTTTTGAGGTTTCTTAGACAGTGTTCCTTAGAAGTATGGTTGGCTCACAAACCATACATATAAGGTGAGATAGTCTTCCTTTACCAGAAATCTCTATGACATATGGGTCTTCCCTAAGGTACTTTATATACCTCGTGTCTTCAAGTGTGGTTACTAGGTATATATGCCTTACTTGGCCTTTTTAGCTTGAGCTCAGAGAGGCAGGGACTTTTCCTTATTCACCAGTCGGTCAAACCCTGGGCATTACAATATCCCCCCAGAGCACTTGTGTGCTCTTCCTGTGTGGCTGTTAGCCTACTGTTTTATGATTTCCCCTACATAAATACTCATCTATTCTACTATCCTGCAAACTCCTGAGGGCAAACTTGCTCACCCTTGTGTAGTGCCTACTCCTGGGACCACAGCTATCATTGGCTGAGCACTTACTGCTAAATACTTTCTCCTCAGCAGCTGGAAGATACATTATTCTTTTCAATGTACAGATAAGGAAAGGAAAGTTTAGGAAGGGTTACAACTTTGCCCAAGGCTATACAGCTAGTACTTTGTTTCTGAAGAGCAGTACTGGTTTTGAACAGCATATTTCTAGAATTACATGCCCTAGGGACTACCTTTGTTGACTTGTCTTTGAGAATCATAGAAACTTTTAGAAGTTACTGGTTCTAAGTAATTCTGTTTTGCCACTATTGCCAACAAAATAGCTGGTTTGCCAGTTAATTACGTCAAGATTTTATTTTATCAGATGGCAAGAAGAAGAATATGAAAAGGAAACTGATGGATAACTGGGATTTTTGTTGTTGTTGTTCTTTTCTTTCATATCAAGCAAAGCACTAGTCCTGTAGTACCAGATATATAGGATTTTTATAGAAATTTCTGGAAAGAGGGAGACTACAAAACTCCAGGACATGATGATCTCCAAGTGGTGCAAAACAGTAAATCCAGTCAAGTGCTGCTCTCAGTCCTTCCCTTCTTTGAGATGGTGCTGGCCTCTCGGATTAAGGACAGGGGTGTGGTGGGGCAACTCTGCATGGAAGCAACCATTCCCCCCATCCCCCATCCCCATGCACAGCATGTCACCCAGATTTTCAGCAAAAGATCACAGAGCTTTTAACTCCCACACCCATGGACACTTGGAGAAATCTAAGTAAATAAAGAGTAAGTTAAAAGTAATACTGTCTTGTGCTTCAAAAACATCCACAAATTGTTCTGGAAGAAAAAAGAAAAACAGAGCCACTGAAGTTGGGAAAGATCTGGGGACAGACAGATTTCCATCAGTCTACAGGCCTTGCCCCACTGAAATAGGCTTGGCCAAAAGGAGGACTTTGAGGCCAGGGGAATGGAGTGGAGACACGTACATGCTTCCCTGTGCCTCTAACAGGGAAATCAGGGCGTGCTGAGGACTGCAGCCCATAGGAAATAGACTGTTTCCTCAGGAAACAGCAACTGGCTCTCTTTACTATGAAATGATAATTGCCAGAGGTTCAAATGTTGCCTTATTTTAGGAAGAGAAAGTATAAAGAAAATGTCTTTTTTTTTTGCCAAGCCAAAAGCACATTGTACTTAACAGTGTTCTTTTTGTGCTCTGTGCATCCTGTATTTCATTGTTCTCACTCTTTAGCTTCAGCTTAACAGAAACTCAGAACTTCTAAATTTCTATCTGCAGTGCTGATCATTCCCCTAAGATCCAGATTCCTATATTTAACAGACTACCTGACTTGTCCATCAAGATCTCTCACCAGTAGCATAAACTCAGGTCCAACAGAGAATCCCTCATTAGCTACCCAAACCAGCTCTTCCTCCTGACTTGCGCACTCATGGTAACTTTTCCACCAGTATGAGTCAGGCCGACAACCGAGGCCTCATCTTTTACTCATCTCTCTTTTTCACCCTGACATCCCATCAGTTCCCAAGACTCTTTGTTCTGCTTCCACCAGGGCTCCATTTTTTTTTGAGCTGAGTGACCTTGGGTGAGTCATTTAACCCCTTTGGGCCTCAGATTCCTACTCTCTAAACAGAGGATACTACTAATTACCCCCTTGGATTAACTCCTTCTTGTGAGGAGTCAGTGATGCATGGATAGTATGCAGTGCTTTGCTTAGTCTTTAGAACAAAGGAAGAATTCAATAATTTTCTTTTCTCTTTTCACAATCCTCTGCTAAATCTGACCCTGCTGTTTCTTAGCTATATCAATTTAGTGTTTCCTATGAGTCTGCCTTCGTTTTCTTTCTCCATATTCAGATCGGTCCTAATTCTATGGATGAATATAGCCCAATATCATCTTTCATTATTTCATATTACCTGAGGATGTAGCCCAAGCCACTTTGCCTGGTAATAAAGACACCAGTATGCCCTTTGGATTTTCTTTCTTTTGACTCTACTTCATGACTCTCATAAATCAGTCAAATGGAATTTCATGCTCTTTTAAAAGTCTTTGTTGCAGCTATCTCCTTTCCCTGGTAGTTCCTTTCTTGCATCTCTGTGTATTTGAATTTTACTCAATTAATTTTCTGTGCTTTTAGTGTATTTTTAGTGTATATCTTGCTAAATAATGAGCTCTTTAAGAATAGAGACTATCTTTTGCTCATCTTTATATTCTTAATGTTGGTAGTATTCCTGACATGGAGTAATATATACATGAATGTTTGCTGAGTAAATGGATAAAAAGAATGGACAAACTTCTTTGTATTCCCAAAACGCTTGAAAGAATTAATTTTGGTCATTTGTATTTCCACTGACACCACTCCCAAAATTACTGCCAGAAAAAAAAATTGGTGTCTTCTTACTAGAAATGAAAACTAGGAAATTATTCAGTATATTTATTTGATGGTTTGATTTTCATCCAAAATGTTTTCTTTCCTGGGTTTAATAAAATAAGTGCAAATCTGAAGCTTTGGCTATGAGCCACAGTTGATTTTGAAATTATTCATAAAATTTTGTATATTCTAAGAACTGATGAAATAAATGTGGCTGAAGTGCTGTGAGTACTAGGACGAGGAGAGAGGGGAGGTGAGAGTAGTTGTGAGGTTGTGTGAGATTGCAGCAGGGAGACCAGTGAAAAGACTATTGCAGTAGAACAGGAGAGATAGAAATGACTAAGGTGGTGGGTACAGAGATAGAGAGAAAGAGAATTCAATATGCATTTTGGAAGAAAAAATCAATGGATTTGCTAATATCTGCAGGGAGTAATAAAAAAGAGGAATCATGATGTCTAGATTTCTAGTTTGAGAGATTAGAGGTCCTATAACAAAAAATAAGCACCAGAGATGATGGTGTTATAATGAAAAACAAGACATAATACAGATAAAACAGATGAAATATTTTTAAAATTTCATGGGAATAAATTTGAAAATTAAGGTAAAATTTAAAATAGTTTAGAAAAATATAAATTATCAAAAGAGACTGAAGAGAAACAGTAGGCTAATAACCATTAAATAAATGCATTATCTTTCTGAGGTAAGTCTGATATCTTACTCCAACCCAATACTTCAGTCTGTTTTATAGGCTACTTTTGTCAAATCTCCAATGAATATATCATTTATACCTTGTAAAAATCATTCTAGACATAGTAAAAGAGGAGAAATACTAATTTATGAGGCTGGTATTATCCTGAAACAAAATCAGGTAAGTACTGGGTAAGAAAAGATTGTTATGGTCCTGCCTCGCATATAAACATAGCAAACATCCTGAAGAAAATAGAAGGAAATTGAATTGAGTGCATTAAAAAATCATTGTGAACAAATACAGTTTATCCACATAAGTTTGGATGGTTAATACATTGATATGTCTTTTAATGTAATTTCCAATTAAGTAAATTAAAGGAGAAAAACCATATAGATCACTTCAATAGATGCAGAAAAAGCATTTAATAAAGTTCAATACCTAAAATGCTATAAACAAAACAGGGTGCTGCCTCCACTCTTGTCCCAGCCTCCACTGTATTTTCAACCTGTAGCTAAGGTGTTTTGTGTAGAAGCCATTAAAATTACAGTAGTCCCCCCTTATCTACTGGGGATACATTCCAAGACCCCCACTGGATGTCTGAAACCATGGATAGTATTGAACCCTACATACACTATATATTTTTTCTATACTTACATACCTATGATAAAGTTCAATTTATAAATTAGGCACAGTAAGAGATTAACAGTATCACTAATTATAAAATGGAACAGATATAATAATGTACTGTAATAAAGTTATGTGAATGGTCTTTCAAAATATCATTGTGTACTGTACTCACCTCTCTTCTTGTTATGATGTGAGATGATGAAATGCCTATGTGAAGAGATGAAGTGGGGGAAGGACACAGGCATTGTGACATAGAGTTAGGCTACTGCTGACCATCTGATCTCTGTTTCCGTACTGCTGTTGACTGTGGGTAACTGAAACAACAGAAAGTGAAACCAGAGATCAGGGAGGACTACTTTATATCATTTCCTTGCTTTGAACCTTTCAATTTCTTATCACATTTAGCAGAAATCCTCAAGATTCTTGCTATCACCTAAGAGGCCCTGCAGGTGGTGGCCTCTGGCGAACTTTCCAGCCTCACCTGACTATATTAATATGCTCTCACCTCAGGCCATTAGCACTTCCATTTCCCTTGCCTAGAAGGCAAGTTTTTATGATCGATCTCTGAATGATTTGTCCCTCCTTCATTCAGGCATCTGCTCAAATATCTCTTCAAATACACCTTTCAGTCTTATATAAAATAAGTTACATCTTTCATTTTACATAAAATAACTATTCCCTCTCTGACTCCCAAATCCTTTGACTTACGCAGCTTTGTTTTTGCAGGGAGGTGAGGGGATAACATTTATCACTATTTGATATTCTACTATATGTTTTGTTGTTCTTTCTTTTATAGCCTCCATGAAGATGAGAACCTTCCGCCACCCTACTCCTGGAGTATCTTTTCCCTGCCTAATGTACTTAAAACAAGTATAGTACTTAAAACAGTATGGTAAGGTAGAAAGACATGTTCATTAAATTGAATGAAAGATGCATGAATGAACTGCTCTTAGAATTATTTGTTGTGAAGATTGAGTAAGATAATATATGGTACATGTTCAAAGAAAGTTCCTTTATAAAAAGATTAAATGAGACTGTAGTGAATTTTAAAACATTGCCCAGGGCCAGCCCTATATTTATATTATATATGCACATACTGGCATCCATACCATGTAAGACTTATTAAATTTTCAAGACTTTACAAAATAGGACATTATTTTTAGATTTTTCTCTAACCCATTACAATGAAGTAAAATGTTAAGTCTTATGAACTTGTTATTTTGAAAGAAAATGTTTTCTTATGGCAAAGAGGATAATATCAGGATAAAAGCAAGCCATCAGTGTACTAACTAATTATATTGGTATTTTCTTAAACAACTGAAAAATCATGGCCTTGAGTTTTTAAATTATTCTAGATGTAAGAAATCTCAGGAGACCTTTTTCCTTATTTTTGTACCATAATTTATTATAAGGTATTTTACTAGGCCTGTGAGGCTATCAACATGTGAGTTTTAAACCCTTGAGAAATGTATAAACTGAGAGGGGAGATATGTCATTATTATGTAGAGTAGAAAATCATACGTACCCCAAGTGGTTAGAGATGAAATGCCTTGGGAGTTCAGACTGGGTGGACACATTTCCTGGTGGGAGGGTGGAGTGGGGGTGTCATTGCAGTCATTTGGAAAAGGTAAGTTGTTTAGTCAGCTGGAGTTAATATAAGGCAAATAACTAACTGGGGTGTCAGGACAGGAATCACTATTCCGATTTCTTTAAGTGAACCAGTGTACAGTTGGAATAAGAATCACCGTGTCCAACCTCTCTGAAATCTTTGGCAAAGCAGGTCAAATAAAGAGACACTTCAAGTGTGGGCTGACCCAGGAAGGCCAGCTAGACCCAGGCATGGAGCACCCGGAGGAACTACACCAAACCAAAGGTTATAGGTGAAAGTCCAGAGAAGGTTAACGGCTTAATGTCTTCATAGCACACAAGACAGAAGTCTAAGAATTTTAACTGTAATTCAGGTATGATCACAGTGAGTGGTACTGCAAGGGAATGTGCTCTGGCTACAGACTTTATTATTATTAATAAGTATTGCATTTGATTACAAAACTTTTCAAAGGGCATTAAAGAAGTTGGCAACAGAGCCAAAATTAGAAAGAACTCTTGGTTCTTAGTCCTATGTTTAGACATATTTAGTCATAAGGTTTTTTTTACAAACTGTGATACTCATGAAGTTGAATTGTTTTCCAAATTTTAAAACAAACCATCTTGGATGGATAGACTCAGACCATAATAATAACAGCTACCATGTCCTCAATACCTACTTTGTTCCAGGCACTATTTAGCACTACACAAATATTATTTTTAACCCTTCTAACAGTGCAAAGTAGGCATTCCAGTCCACGTTTTTCTTGGATGAGAAAGTGGAGGATTAACGCTTTTGTCTAATTAATCACATGCTTTGTGAACCAGAATTTGTGCCCCAGTAGATATGCTACCAAGCATATGCTATCAAGTTGGTCAATACAATTACTGAGATCCAACTATGCTGAAAGCGCTTGAAGTCACACATACACTGGCAAACCTTTTGCTGCATTGCAGGTGCCACAGCTCTTTGGCTTAGCACCTTACCTAACAGGTCTGTAAGCTGTATAAGGTGAGAGGCTGTGCTGTCTACCTGGGCCTACCCACACTTGGATTTGGCTTCCAAAACAGTCTTCTCCACCTGTTATGCTAAGCAAGGAAAGAGCAGTGCTATTGCATGTTATGCTCAACCAGACCTACAGGCGATGCCCAGTGGTATTCACAGTAAGAACTAACATTAATTGTTGGCCGTATGTCAGTATTGCTCCAAGGGATTTTGCATTTAATCTTTATAAGAACTTTGTGGAGTAGGTATTAATATTCCCTCCCTTTACACGTGAGGACACTGAAGTACAGAGACATCTAGTTACCGTACATCTGGTAAGTAGAGTGGCATTTAAATCAATAGCCCAGTTCTAGAGACTGGGCTACGAATCCCTCTGCTCTACTCTTAAAAGAAGTCTAGGTGAAGGCAGTGAGGCTGCTCAAGGATAAATCATTTTTAAGGGGGCCAGATAGACCCTGATGCTCTGATGCCTGATACAAGCAGAAGTTTTACGTCCCTTGCTTCCCTTTCCTGTATTGTCTTCAAATTTAAAAATAATGCAAATAACACATTTCCTTGTAAATATACATCATTACAAAGGTACCTAAAGAGATGATGTTCTTTCTACCTCCCCTGTGCCTCATTGTCTACTGTCCACCTTACCCAGAGGTGGGGCTCCATTCAGAACTTCCTCTAGAAATACACGTATGTCCTTAATCAGTTATGCACTTTGATTTCTCCCTTGGTGTGCGTGCATGAACGTCAGTGCATTCATACCAAGTGCGTACAATGGGACTTGCTTTCTGCGAGAGCCCCAGCCTACCTTGGGGCTCTTTCCCTGTAGGTATATTTTCACCTTCCTCATTCCTTGTGACTACTCTGCATATGCAAATAAAGATGTACCATAATTTACTGAGCTATATATATAGCTTGGTTAATATGTTTTTATATTCATTAAATAAAATATTAAAAGTTTATATATCAAATATATTGAAATATATATTTACTTCTATGTTTTAATGTATTTATTCATTTAACATATTCTACATATATTATTTTTAGATTATATACATTTTTTGTTATTTCGGAGGATGCTGAGATAAATATACTTGTATAATTTGTGTGTGTGTGTGTGTGTGTGTGTGTGTGTGTGTGTGTGTGTGTGTGTATGAATTGTTCTTTTGAATACTTAGGAGTAGAACTGCTGGGTCTAAGAAAACAATTGCGTGTTTTCATTGAAACCACTAATTGCCCACCACGTAAGCAGTAGCAATTTAATGTAACCCAATCTTGCCTAAATGCCTATTTCCCCATCTCTCAGCACTTGATTTTAACTATTTTAAAATTTTGCTTGTTTGATGGCCAATAATAAATATTTTTGCATGATTTTTTTTTACCAAGCTGCCTATCTTTTCATATGTTATTTATTGGTTGTTTCTTTATCTTCTTTCCATCTTTTCATTGTATCTTTTGCCCATTTTTCTGTTGGTTTGTTTATTCTTATTCATAGAGCCATTTATATTTTCTAGATAGTAAATGTGTATTTATTAATACATTGCTAATATTTCTCCCCATCAGTTGCTGGTCTTTTTTTTTTTCTGCTGAATTGAGGTATAGATGACAACTAAAATCGTGCAATATTTAAAGTGTATTTTAATTTTGTATATCTATAAACACATACTTTTCCATCCAGTATTTTTTAGGGTTAAATCCATCAATGTTTTAAGATGTTGGGTCCTTTGTTGCTTAGAAGAATCTTCAGTGTGCAAAATTATTTTTAAAAATTCCAACATGTTCTTCCAATATTTTTTATAATTCAGTTTCTTCTCCCATTTGCAGACAGATTTTTAAAAAATGAGGTCAAGAGCAGTCTCCCATAGCCTTATACAAATGTAAGAAACCAACGCAAGCATCATTTCTAACCTCAGCATTTAGGAGTTCGTGGTGGTGTTGAGGATCTCAATTTACCTGCATAGGGAGGGTCCCTCTTCTGCCGCAGGCACAGAGTTTAGCTATTCTAAGCTCACCAAGTATGTGGATTAGTTTTTCTCATGTTATTTGAGCATTACAGTGTGCCATGACTGAAATACTTTCCAGTAGAAATTGTTCTCTTTTGATCTGGGAGTCGTGGGAAGGATCATGTCTCAGGACAGCTATCATGGTTAAAATCTGATGGGTTCATGGAAATGACTTGACTAATGATTTCAAGGAGAAAATGGACCCACATATGGAGGCTGGTGGGGGAATTCCACAGACTGTTAGCACCGGAAGAAATCTGGTTCAATGTCTATAATTCTATGTGTCTGTATGTGTTTAATGACAAATGAGGAAACTGAGGTGCAAAAGCATCATTTGTCTAAGATCACCCAGCCAGAAGGACAATGATAAAACTGATGAACAGAAAACCTTGCTAGGCTTAGCAACAAACTGCGGCTTGCTGTGCCGACCTTTCAGCATTTCTAACATTTGGGAAAAATTTCAATCTTTGAGGTTGTTGAGAATCCCATCCCAAAATATGAAAGAATAAGTATAACCCTGTAAATACTCCCTCTAACTCATTTGTGAAAGGAAAGTCCTCATTTTCCCCACACCCTGGAGGACCTCAGAGCTGTGAGGTTTTAGCTTACATTCAGATTGTATTGCTTTTTTCCCCTCATTTTCAAAATACTTTATCCTGCATGATCTCATTTGATTCTCACTTGAATTTGCCTCAATAAAGTTAAAACTAGCAAACGTCCTGCTGGCTTTTGGGTATCACCAGAACATATGATCACCACATACTACATTGTTTTTTCACCATCCCACCTTAGACTTCTAATAACGAGTAATTTTCTTTCTTAGGGCAGGTTGTTGGTTTGCTCAGTAAAACACTAAGGCAGTGCCTGGCACCCTGTAGGAAATCAAACCAAAAAAAAATGCCCTTTTATAAATGTGTGTATTTCTTTATTTATGAGAATAGGTTATATTTTTACAAAAGGATATACTGAAAAGTCACAAAGAACCCTGTCACCACTCCCACAGGGATACATAAGCACCTAGCAGCTGATTTAGAAATATAGAGTGTGTCTGGCTGTTTTCTTTCTAGTTCCATGATCCAGGTATCAGTCAGGGTCTCTGTACCTGGCAGCCCTATTCTGGCTTTTGGGAGCTAATCAAAGGTGTGCTTAATAAAGTGCTTTCCACACTTGAAAATAAGGAAATTCACAACCCACAATAAGAACCATACTTTTAAGTAACACATGCATTCCAAGAAATGATTCTTATCCTTGCTATATGAGCTATACCCTAATGTTCCCGTTGTGTTTCTGTTTGTAGCAGCCCACTAAACAAGCACATATATATTTTATCTCCCCAACTCAATTCAATTTAAGAATATTTCTTATTTTTCTTGTTGTAAAAGTTATAGAGACTTTTGGTTAAATGTGGGACTAAATACTTAGTTTGCAGGAGTTTCTTGGTAGCCTTGCTCTCCCAACCCCTATCATGATAAAGAAATTTAAATAAAAGGGCAAAATCACAAGGACTGAGAGGAGAAAATAGCAACATGCTTTTAAAAGCCCGGCAGTAGATGGGCAAGTGATAACAGACTTAGCTGAAGCCATTCCTTGGGAAAAGCACAGAAGCCCAATGTCTCCTGCTACAGAATCTCAATGACACCAAAAACGGAGATCCGGGTGGCCACCAAAACCAGGGCTAAAACCTGGGCCCCCTTCACAAGGAGGGGAGTCAGCAGTGCATTTGTCCAGAGCGTGTGCCTTTCCATCCAGGAATTTTCTACCTGGGGTGAGGGAGGTGGAGTAGACTCTTACACCCAGAGATGGCCACGGAACCTCTGCTTTCCACGCCACCTCTCCTTCCTGCCTGTCCCACAGCTGTTTCCCAGGGAGGAGAGTCCCTCTGGGGGATCTGGAGGGCTGTCTCCTCAGCTTTGCGCCTTTCTGCATGCATTTCGCTACAGCCTCCTCTGCCAAGCTTCATTGGCAGCGCCTTCCCCCACTTTCGGTCCCTCTGAAATGGGTAGAGAGCTTTTGTTAGCTAATGGCTTTTCTTGTTTGCTTTGTGTGTTTTAAGCCTTTGTTATTATTATCATCAGTAGTTTTCATTTAATGAGGGTTTAGAAAAGAGATCAGGTAAGAGCATGTGCTCATGCTGAACAGGAATTCGCAGATAAATTTTTGTTGGTTAATATCTGTACATCCAAATGAATATACAGGCAAGTTGCAAAGCACAAAGATAACCCACCTCCTAATCTTGGAATTAGGACATCGATAAATCTGATGACGCACCTCCTCAACTGCACCTCCCTCCTTTTTCCCAGAGGGTGCCGCTGTCCTGGGTTGTGTGTTTACTGCGCATCTGCTCTCTTTGACAGCTTTATCACACCGTGTATACTTGCTTGCTAGTTAGGATTTTTTTTAAGTATCATTGATATACAATCTTATGTTGGTTTCAAATATACAGCACAGTGGTTCAACTTTCACCCATATTATCAAGTCCTCACCCTCTCCAGTGCAGTCACTGTCCATTAATGTAGTAAAATGTTACAGAATCATTAACTACATTCTCTGTGCTGTACTACTGACCCTGTGACCAACCGATATTGTGGTTGAGAATTATTGTGCCCCTTAAACCCTTTTGCCCTACCCAACCCCTCCCCCTTTGTAAATACTAGTCCCTTCTCAGTGTCTATGAGTCTACTACTATTTTGTTCCTTCTCTTTTTCTTTGTTTTTATACTCCACAAATGAAGAAAATCATTTGGTATTTGTCTTTCTCGGCCTGGCTTATTTCACTGAGCCTAATACCCTCTGATCCATTCATGTTGTTGCAAATGGCAGGATTTCTTTTCTTTTAATGGCTGAATAATATTCCATTGTGTATATGCACCACATCTTCTTTATCCATTGATCTACTAATGGACACTTAGGTTGCTTCCATATCTTGGCTATTGCAAATAGGTCTGCAATAAACATGGGAATCCACATGTCTTTTCAAACAGGGATCTTGTTTTCTTCACATGAGTTCCTAGGAGTGGAATTCCTGGGTCAAATGTTATTTCTAGTTTCAGTTTTTTGAGGAACCTCCATATAGCTTTCCACAATGGTTGCACCAATTTACATTCCCATAACAGTGTAAGAGGGCTTGTTAGGAGGTTTTATAAACATCGAATCATATATAATCTTTTGTGACTTGTCTTTATTTAGCATTTTTTTCTAAAATAATCTCTGTTGATGTGATGATACCTCTTTTATTTTTGCTGCTGTTGTAGTGTGGATATGCTGCCATTTATTTAGTTATTTCCCCGACAGTGGGTCATCCCCAATATTTCTTTTTTCTTTTTTCTTTCTTTTTAAATTTATGAATAGTGTTTTTGTGAACAGTCTTCTGCATGCTATCTGATACAGATATGCCAGAACTCCTCTGGTTTAGGAATTGTTGTAGGATATGCATGTGTTCAGCCTTACATGATAATGCCACATTGTTTTCCACAAATTTGTTTGCCAATTTACACTTCTGAAAACAAGTTCTCATTTTTGCACATTCTTGATAAATCTTTGCATTGTCAGACTTTAAATTTTTTCCTATTCTCCAAGTATAAAATGGTTTTCCACAGATTGTAACTGTACAGCTATATGCATTTTCACAAAATGAACACATGGATCAAGAAATAAGCACCCAGTGATGCCCTCCTTCCGCAGTGATCCTTTCAATTTACTCCATCCCTAAAGAACCCCTATCCCAACTTCTAACAGCATAGGTTAGTTTACACATGCACATTTTGTGTGTGTGTCTGGCTGCTTGCCTCAGTGTTATGTTGAGGTCCATGCATATTGTGCATGTGGTATTAATTTTGCATCCCCAGCAGGCTCACTCTGACTCCAACCCTTCCTCTCTTTTTGATCTATGACTCAACACATTTGGGATGCAGAGGTTTAGAACTGCTGCCCTAAGCAGCTTAGAGATCTGAGTTCTATTGTCCTGCTCTAAACACATAATGGGAGATGAGCCATAGAGCAAAGAGATAGAAGTCAGATAGCCAGTGGACTAGAGGAAGAAGGAACAGGGCAGGTCAGTCCAGGACAGCATCTGCCAGTGGTCCAGGAGCATCTGCATCCCGGGCCACGTTGGTGGTCAGCGGCTCTAAGGAGACTTAAATAAGCAGGCCTCTTCCACTAGGTAGGGTGCTGAGGACTGAATAGTAAACAAAGCTTTCCCTCAGGAAGCTCAGAATAAGGGAAAGAGGATGGACTTAGAAACAAACAACTAATCTGCAATATACAGTGATTTATAAACTGGAAGTATAGCACCTGGAAGGAGTTTCTTCTCAGCTTGGGAAGGAGGGATTCAGAAAGGATATGTCCTAGGAAGATCCCTGTGCCTTAGTTTTAAAGGATAAGCAATAGTTTACTATTTGAACAGAAGCATAAAAACAGAAGAGTTTCCAGACGAGGGAACAATGTGCAAAGAAATGAGGTCTGGTAGAGCATTGTTCAATTATGGGTGTGAAAGCCTCTCACTAAATAGGCAGCAGAGTAGGTATGAGGACACTGAATGTGGAAGACTCGGAAGAATTTTCATTGTGAAGATCCTTGTGTGCATGGCCCAGATTTGGGATTTACCAACTAACCCATTAAAGTGTTTTGTGTAGGAAATTACACTGGATTGGTGTTTTGGAGGGAGTGAGGAGGACTGATTGGTGAGTAGAAGACTGGACAGAGGGTAATCCCAGCCCCATCTGTAGAAATTTCCTTGCTTACTCCATTCTTGCTCTGTTCTATTGCCCACCTGCTTCAGCCTCTTTGACTAAGTGTCCTTCCCACCGGATGCTTTTACTTAGGACTTGACAACAAAAGGGGTTTCTATGGCGACCAAAGGAATGCAGATAAAGGGAAGATACTGAATTCTGTTGAAGGGCTTCATGGGCAGGTCAGGCCTAGGATGTGGGTTGCACTGCTGAAGAGGAAGGGGTGAAGTCCTTAGGAGGCAAGGAGTTGAAGAAACTCTTTATTTAAGGATGAGTCAGCACCATGGGCACGGAATTCAACAGCAGGAATGGCCGGATTGAGTTGAAGAGGAAATATTGTAAGTTGGGTATGAGAGCCCTTGATGACTATGAGAAATTGACCAGTAGGGAAATGACAACGATGTGAATAGGTAATCGGTGTCCTTACCTATTAGCACGAGCCTGAAGGCAGATGCTTTCTGGGCAAGGGGGAGAAAAGTCATCCGGAGGTGACACTAGACTGCTAGGAGAATGCCGACATTGCTCTGAGTCCCACGGCCGTGCTGTGCACAAGGAAGGGCTGCCTCCATGGAAGACAGTACAAAGAAAGCAGTTTCATGGTGGGAAAGCCACATCCCATTAAGGTGAGGAAAGGAAAGAAATAAGAGGAAATATTTTTTAAAAACAACTATTCTTTGTTTTTTTTTTTACTGTGATGTTTAATTTGAAGTGTCAACTTGGAGGGTGTATGTAAATGAGATTAACGCTTAAACTGATGAACTTTGAGTAAGCAGATTGCCCTCCGTGATGGGAGTAGGCCTCACTGAGTCCACCAGAGGCCTGGATGGAAAAGAGCAGCCTCCTCAAGCAGGAACGCGCTCGCCCGCGGGCCGCCTTGGGACGTCAGAGGCCCCGGCGGCTCTGCTCAGTCTCCGGGCTGCCCGCCCGCACTGCGGATTCCGGACTCACCGATCTCCATGATCTCACGAGCCAGTTCATCACAATAAACGTTTTTACACATACACACATGCTGTTGGTCTCTTTCTCTGGAAAACCCTGACTGATACATTCCTTCCAGACTTTTTTCATACAGTATTTCATATCACCTCAATCTAATCCATTCATCTTTCAGATTTTTCTTGTATGGTATTTTTCATAATCCTCAAGAGACGGAGGCTTCAGAAGAGGTTGTTTACAAAGCAGCAGAGTTTCTAGAGGGCAAAAGGCAAGAAACAGGCAAATATTTTAGAGGGAAGACAACCATGGGAGGCCAATTAAGTCTTTGGAGTTAGCGACACGGCATGGTGACTAGGAAGTCTGTACGATGAGAAGCCCCACGATTTTAAACTAAATTACTCCTCTCTACACTAGGAATTGCAGACCCAGGAGAACATGGAAAAACTCCAAAGGGTGTGACTGTAGTTGCAGCGGGCAGCCTTCTGGCGCCCTTGAGGAAAGAGCTCCTGTCTGCCTCTAGCAGCCGGAGGGCTGAGACCTCTCCCGCCAGCCCTGGGTCTGTGCTGCAGGAGGGTCTAGGTCTAACAAGCCCCCTCAGAAACCTTTGATTTCTCCTCCCCTTCTCTGAACAGCAAGTCCAGGTGTGCTCATCTCTGGGGCACCGAGGGAGAGGACGCCCTCCCTCTTGCTTTCCTGACCAGGACGCCCAGCGGTTTGCATCCTTGCGTCGGCTCTCAGGCGGAGGAAGCCGCCTTCCGCTGTCCGTACCTTACAGCTACAAGCAACACGTGATCCTTTTCTCGGTTTGCTTGGCTGCGGCTGGAAATCCCTCTTCCATCAGAACTCATCTACCTGGGAAACCTGGTTCACGACAATCATTTTCAGCCACACTGATGATTAAATGGCTTGTCTTTGAGGTTCCATAAAGGATTCTGCTGATCCCCGAATTTCTCCTGTTTGTACCACAGTGTCTGAAATTTCCACCATTAATGACCACTTTTCAGTGACAGCAAGAAAAACTCCTTCCTGGTTTTTATTCCCCAAGCCTATACTATCAGAAGAAAGGAGAGCTGTGAATTAGAGATGATGTTTGATTATACTTAATTATCTTATTTCTTCCTAGGGCCTATTCTGAAAAGGAAGAAATTCATTATTTGCTTTATTCGCTCTGTTTTCCTTTTGTTAAAAAAGTTTAGTAATGCTTAGTAGTAAAGATGATGTTTTATCTAGGTGTTTCCGGTATTAGTCGTCTATTATTCACATGCTTATAACAATACATTTCCCAGTAGTAATTCTCATTCTATGCAAGAGCGTGCTAGCACCAGCAACATCGTATAAAACCTTCTCCATACCGGGATAATGCAGTTCATACCTGCCAATGGGCCTTACAAATAAAGAATCTTTTAAGTGTCATGTGAACATCTTCTCATGTGACGTGCTGTCTGTTGCTTGTCTCATCCGCAGTATCATCTCAGTGCCCGGTCTGCTGGACAATCATTTTTAGGGATAAGAGACTTTGAGTCAGTATTAAAATGCAAAATGAATAATCAACTCATCGTCAAATACCACAAGTAAGAAGTTTTATCAGATTCAGTCTGGAAGCTGGAAGCAGTCGGGAGCCTGAGGGCCTGGGATCCAAGGAGGGCCCACTCTGCTGAGGAGTGAGATGGAAGGAGTGGAAGGGGATGGGGAAGACTGGTGGTTTTTCCAGAGAGGAAGTAGGAAGACCTCTGGGGAGCCGCGGTAGCATGAACACCTGGACCCCTGTGGGTTTCTGCTAGGTAAGAGGGTCAGAATGCTGGAAGGGATGGAGCCAGGCCCTGAACCGGGGAAAACGGGAGTGGCCGTCTTCCCTGTTCCGCCGGGGACCAGAAGCTTCCTCAACGCAGCCTGAGTGCCCTGCAAGCAGCAGCAGCGGCTGTCCTCAAACCGAGAACCTGGCTCTGCGAGTCCTGTTGCTAGGTGGGGAGGGAGGACGACGGCAGGAAGAGGCAGTCTGGGCTCTGCAGGGAAACCTGAAAACGTGCACTCTTTTTAAAAGGTTTGAGTTGAAAGACTCTGGGACAGAGTAGAATAGAAATTGAGAAGCAAAAGTAAAGTGGTAGGAAGGAAGGAGACACGCAAGAATGCTAATGGTTTAGGGGTGTTGTGAGTGGTGTATGAGAGGGAGAGAGAGAACTAGAGATAAAGCTGGAAAAAGAGCTAGAACTAGAGCTAGACAGAGAGAGAGAGGAGAGAGAGTGCTCATGTCCACAGGTTTAAGGAGCAGAAACTTCTCAGGTGAATGTACAGAATGAAGGTCCTAGAAACAATGCGTTTATCCGAATGGAAGACCAGAATTGACACGATGGTCATGTGCCTGAATGTAAACACTGCCCAGTGTTCCTTGATGTATCAGCCTGAGAAAATAAACACTGATCTATTTGATGTTCTCTATTTCTGACTCATCTTGTTCTGTGATTAGAGATCTTTTCATAGAAAAACAATATTGTGGCTAAGAGTACATCTCAGAAATATTTTCCTAATTTCATATAATTTCTAAGTGATTTCCCCCAGTTTATACACATAAAAAATAAAGGTATGGGAAGAAGCTACTTCGTCTGTTGCCTGTAATGGTGACTGAAACGTTCTGGAACCTCTTGCTTAGTGCGTGTATTTCTTTTGTTCATGTTCCCCCCGTCCCCTGCTCCTTTCAGCACTAATAAAAAGCTCAGATTAGTTTGGAATGTATTGTATCCCTCTTAATTTGGAGCCATGAACACTAATTACAGCTATTATACTGCATGTGTCTTACCCTCATACCTGATGATACCATGACCTCTCATAGAACCTTCTTTTGAGGAAAGCTCCAGACTTAGGGAGGCGAAGCACAGAATCAGCTGGATTAAACATGCACAGAAGGACTGAACCAAAAGGAGACTCTGGAAGGTTTTATCCCAGAAACAGATTAACCCCCTACCCCCACCCCACAAAAAACAGGGTAGATGTACCCCTGAAAAGTTGGCCTTAACCAATTTGATGTAGTCAGGAAATATCTTAGAATCCCAGAGCACCCAGAAATCAGAGGTAGAAATGACTTGGGGTTAAAAAGTTAGAAAGAACTTGGGAGGTGATTTGGCCACAGCTCCCTGTCTTTATGAAGATAATGTATTAATATTTACACTGGGTAGATGAGAAGACTGAGGTCTGAGGCCACCCAGCAAGTTAATGGCCACGGGAGAATTAAATCCTATGTCCCCATCTTTGGGACATGTTATCCAGAGTTAATAAAAAATTAAAAAGAAAAATTTTCTAATGATACTTTAGAAAAGCAGAGCCAAAACCCCAATGTATTAAATGAGAGTCCAGAAGGAAGATTCAGGGAAAGAACATCTATTCTTATCAAAGGAATAACTTAGGAATTTATGGCTCTATGACTAGCCCACGAGATCTTGAAGAAGGAAGAGTTTTCTTCAATGAAGGAGTGGGAAAAAGAAGAAATATTTTTGTTAAACATTAAAACTTTTAATGACTTGCACTCATATTTTTCTTCTCTATTATTTCACGTAACCACAAATACCTTCACAGAAGCACAGTGCAGTTATTAACAGATCAATGTGGCACTTTTTTCTCCATTACAACCACATTGCTGCTGAAAGTTCCCCTCTGCTGTTGAGAGAAAGCATGTTTCCCTCTTTCCAATAGCACAAATATATTTCACATTCATATTCTGCTATTATATATTTCAAAATGATCACTGACACTCAACAGGAGGAAAGAGTTATGGACAAAATGACAAATTCTCTTTCCTGTTATACTGTGATGGAAAGATGAAATTTCTTCTTTGCTTAACATAAATTTTAATTATTAATCAAAAGTAGATAGGATAATTTTTTCTTTGTTTCATATTTCACTTTTCGTTTTGGAAACTTGGGAACTAAAATATGCTTTGGAGTGAATTTTCATAGGACTCATCATGGACAAGACAAGTTAATGTACAAAATTATCTTTACAACTCAAAAGATTGGAATTGACCAAATATCGTAAGATTAAGAAGATAGGATATGATCTCCTGGGCAAAGAGGCAAAGAGAATCAAATAGAGTTATAGGATTTGAAGCAACTGCAAAGATTATATTTTTGCCCTTCTATTCAATTATAAATAGATCTCAGACTTTTTATTTAAATGCAGGATAAATACATGCCACTCAGAAAATTTTCTTGAATTTCCAGTTGGAAATGAAGAACCTAAGCAATTTTTAAGCAACTGAAGGAAATAACAGTGTTTTATCAGTGGAAACTTTTGTGGACTAGTAGAATATCTCCATGAATAAGTTTTATTTGCTGTCTGTTCAAGATGTCTTTGAAACAAGATGATGAGCTAGGTCAAAAATTTTCTTCTCTTCAGATTACTCTAATTATTTTTCGATAATAATTGAATTGATAGAAGTGGTGCTTCATGAGATAGAACATGAAAGAAAGCCAGAATCTGATTCTTGGTAAAATCTCAGACATCAGTTAATATAGCTGCATTATTACATTATTTACATTTCAATTCACAAAACATTTCTTTGAATCTTTATATCATTGAATTCAAGGCATTTTTCTTCTTGATGGTCTCCTTTTGCTAAGGTAGGATGTCTATCACTCTACCCATGAGAGAAATAGAAAAACTGAGGTACAGAGAGGTTAGATGATTTGTTAGAACTGATTCTAGATTATAATGTTCTATTCTTACAAACACAAAATGTCTTTCCATTAAGGAGTGTTTTTCAAACTCATCTCAAAAAAGAAAGGGTAATAATGTGACATAGTGGAGGTGCTTGGAGACACTATGGTGGTAATCGTTTTGTAATATATGCGTGTATCAAATCAACACCAACTCTTCAGCTTACACAAATACTGTATGTCAATTTTATCCCAATAAAGCTGGGGATAAATAATTTGCTCATATATAATATATATATATGTATATTTTTTAGCTTGTTTAACTTTGAAAGAATACTTCTAAAGAAAATCTTACTAATTTAAAATACTATATATGTGGTGATTAGAATAGGGAATACTGACACATTATTCAATTAAGTAATGAAAAATCTGAAAAATTCATAAAATATAAGTATTATTTATATATGGCAAACATTTGAAAAATAAATGCTTTGAAACTCTAAAGTCTCAGTTCCCTTTAAAATTGATTTAATAAAATCATGCTACTGCTGTTAAAAATAAATTTTGTTGAACAAAATAGCAGTAGATTCATAGACATTAAGAAGTGACTGGTGGTTAGCATTGGGGAGGGGTTGGGGTGGGTAGGGAGGGAGGGTGAGGGGGATAAGGGGGCACAAAAATTCTCAATCATAATATAAGTTGGTTACAGGGATAGTAGTACTGGAGAATATAGCCAATGATCCTGCATCCTTCTATAGTAACTGCATTAGTGGGGGTACTTAATGATGTGGGTAACTGTTGAACTACTGTATTATATACTTGAAACCAATATATGATCATGTATCAACTATAACTTGAATTAAAAAGAAAGTCCACCAAAACAAAAATTGCCCATGTCTTTAGTCAGCTACAAAATTAGACCCTCACTAGGTAGATGTAACTGAAAAAGGATTATCTTTGAGTCATTTGGGATTTAGACCACGTGAAAGAAGTAGAACTTTAGTTGGGCTATAAAAATCCTCATTTGACTGACTGCCTTGTATTGAGTATGAAAACAGACAGAAATGGCTCTTAATTTTGAAAGTTGTGCAATCATAGTGTACATTCCACAGCTACATTGTGCAATTGTCACAAACTTCTGTTTTTTAAGAAAAAATGAAAACAGAAAACCACTTTGCAGTTGACCTTTGTAAATAGTCAGATATCCACTCGACCCACAAGAACATAACAAAAATTGGGGATAATATACTTCAAAGGGATATACCTCCTTTTAGACAGGGCAGGTGAGCTGAAGGAGAGAAAAATTAGGAAAAGTTGCTATAGGAAGAGATCATTAAGATTTTCTTCCCTCTCGAATTTTGGTTAAGTGCCAGTTTACATGCTTAGTAAAAACTTTAATATCCAGTTATATACTGTTAATATGAATTTTATTGGTTTTATAGTTTTCTTTTTTTAATTTGTTAATGAGTTTTAATTTATACCTCTACAAGATTTCTAAGCCTTTATAACAGTTTACAGTATTACAATATACTAATAAAGTCATCATTTTTGTCTACATGGGAATTCTTGGAAGCTTTTTCTTGAAAAGGGCCCATTCTTTAACCAAGTGAGGAAAAAAACCTGCTCTAGCTCAATTATGCTTGTCTCTATATAAAATAATAAATATCTGGATTAAAAAACATATGAAATGTCATAATTATACTTTAGAATAAATGACTTTTAAAAAACTCTTATTTATGTTGTCTCATGTTAAAATAAATCACATCTGAAAAAGTAGGACATTCTATCCAAGTAGGAAGATCACAAATTTTAGAGTCCTACGAGAATTTCAAAATGAGTTGCAGGATAAATTCTTAATTCTTTTAAAGTTTCATGAAATTTACAAAATTATCCCTTATCTTACTATCTGCCAGGGTCTGTATAAGTATGCATGTGATTTCCATAATTTGTTAGTAGAGATTTATGATCCTTAGTACACTTAAGTGCTAAAACAACACACATATTTTTTAAAGTAATGAAATTAGATCTAAAGATGGATGCACATGAGTTTTGTTCAAATTTCATAAATTGAATTAAGACTAGAGGGATGTTTTTGACCACATAAATTTATTTAAAAATCAATATGCATATTGTTGCCAAAAGAAAATATTTTTAGCAATGTACAAACTCTCACAGATGAGGTTGTAACTTCTATTTAAAAATAAGTGATATTATAAACAGTGTTATTGTATGCATGTGTATTATATGTGTAACACAAATGTACTGTGTGCATGTGTAAAACAAATATATATATGCATGTGCATACTTGTAATGAAATTATGTGTGCATATGTGTGTATTTAATGAAGACACAGAAAAATACCTTATAATTTTAAAGCCTGACCTATAAACTAATACATATTACTATATAAATTGTGAGCTCAGTACTCTTATAGTAACCTCTGAACCTTCCAAACAGTACACAACTCTTTCAAGAGAAACCATTCTATTATAAAGACCAGTGTTTTTAAAGTGCTGCAGTTTTAAAACCACATTCTATAGCATAATTTAATAGATTTCTAATCAGTCATATTTATTACCATAAACAACTAAAGGAATTTCTATCATTACTCCTTTTAAAGCACAGAACAAAAAGGCATAGGAAGGTTTTGCCATCTATAGGAGGTGACCAAAAACAGAGCCATTATGTCTAAATTAATTACACTCATATTAAAAAAATACAGTGGACCCCATAAATAGTTGTTAGGGGTTTTGAGGCTTAAACTTTTATAGATATGTGAAAATCTAAACTATATTGTGTCATGTGAGAATATAATAATAATATATGTCCAAATTGAAAAGCAAAGCAAAACCAAGCCAAGAAAAACAAAACAGAACAAGAGAACTTCGAAAGAAATGAAGTAACACAGCATAAATCTGTTTTAGAAGTATTGCATATACAACATGGTTCCAAGGTGTCTAATTCTGAGAGTCAAATATTTTATTAAACTTAAGCTACACAGTATTTTCAGAAGGTTTATTAATCTGAATAGAGCAGTTAGCTGAATATTTCACAAGGCCTTTATTTATGCTTTAAAATGCCGTGCTGCAGATGAACACTGCCTCACCGTTCCCACATAGATTCTGAAAACTCATCCCATGGTCTGGGAAATATCGGTATAGGACACACTCAGATGTCATGATCATTTTCTTGGACTTAGAAGAAGACATATGGTAATATAAAATATTTTCTCAGTTCAATCATAAAACTAATTTGCTTTAGATTCATATTATTCAGCTAGTTCTTCAAATATGTTATTTGACATTTTTCTATCACAAAAGTTTATTTTTTTCTGCTCTTGGATTTCATTGGCTTCAATTGTTTTTTTATTTTTGTTTCAAAGTTGATTCTTCAGTGTTACTGACCACAGATTATTAGTAGGAATATTATTGGGCAAAATACTTACCTAATGGGTATACAGGGTTTTTTATTTCCTAGAAAAAAAAGTTGAAAAATTTCTAGAAATAATTTTCTCCTAGAGAATTAATCTTCATCTATTACTTGTGGTATATATAACACTGGTAGTCTCCAGTTACTTTATTTCCACCCAAAGATGATGATGGCCTGTTAGAAAGTATATATATATTTTTTATACTTCAGACTCTAGAATTTTTGGAAACATGCATTTATCTCTGAAGATATGCTCCTGTATAAAATAGCATTAAAATTCAAGTGACCTTGCTAAATTGCTGGCAGAATGCAGGAATATTCATCTTTTTACTTATATAATTGAGAAATGCTGCAACCAATGGTATAATTCCATGCTGATGAAGCATTGGTAAATTATTATTCTTAATCACAACAATGTCCTGTAAAGCACTAGCTAAGTGAATGGGATCAATAATCATTTCAAGTGAACAATAGCATTTGAAATTAAGACCCTGCATAGGATTAAAGTCATTCTGAAGACAATTTAGGGTGTTTTGTAGAAAATATATGTTATAAATTAATGTCATTGGTAGCAATAAGATAAAAATTAAGAATGACGAACTGACATGAATTCATAACAGCTTAAGTACCACAAATTGTTATTTCAATTATAATCTCATTAGCAATGAATAATTTATATAATAATTATAATATAGTGGGCACTGATGTGCATTATAAAACTATTTTGGGGTAATATACTTTAGTAATAAAATAGAATGAAATAACAACTGATATAGAATCTCTAAGTCAGTGTTTATAGTATGAAACTTGGACAAAAATGCAGATGCTAAATAAGGTACTAACCCAGAATTGCTGAATCAGAGTACCTGGGGGAAGAGCCTGGAAATCTGTATTTTAAAGGCATACTCCAGATTCTTATGCACAATAGGTTTTGAGATCCGCTACTCTATATAGTAGGTAAGCAGTTCACATAAAGTAACTGAAAAATAAATCTGGTGAGTACAAGATTTCAAACAACTGCTGCCTGGTGGGCGCAGTCCTTCCTTCAGAAGTCCTCACTAAATGCAGAGGACCCCCAGCTCCTGAAGCTCCTAGAAGAGTAAAGTGTTGGCTTCACGTCTGTGTCTTGCAACAGGATAGGACTGTATTGGCATATGGGGCTTTGCATATGCGGGTTGGAGGATACAAAGACAATGAGAAGTCTAGTAAGTTTAAATTATAGATTTAGTATGACTTTTTTTACCATCCAAGGGAAGAGAGAGAAATGGAATGAATCCCTCCCCTCACAGTGGACCACTTTTAGGCACATCCCAGGAACCTTGAACATCCACTTTCATGTTCCAATCTCCTTAGTGGGAATCTCTATCCAATTTGATCTCTATCCAATTGTTTCCTCCTATTTACAAGGGATTTCATTTCCCCACCAAACACATACTCACACTAATTCTCCGCTGATAATTCTTTGTCTTCTTTACCACTCCATCTCAATTCAGGCTGCACTAGGACAGTCTGGCTTTAATGCATCAGGAAAGAGAAAAGATGGGAAAAAAAAGAAAAAGGGTTTTACTTAGACTTGTGTGCCTCAAATCTTGACCCTGAAGGAAACAGAAAAGGACATAACAATAAGCAAGAGACTTAGAAGACCTTGAGATGGATCAGGTAAAGTTTCTCACTGCAGAGGCTAAAGTTTCCTGGGTTGGAAGAAGAGTCAGAGGAAAAGGTAGATGTTGCTGAAAGCAGAGAATGGCGTCCCAAACTACCCCCACCTCTCCTAACCCTACGGCAGGAAGTCCCAGGCTCAGGGAGAAGCTTGAACTCCCAGGTTTGT
This sequence comes from Manis pentadactyla, assembly GCF_030020395.1. Classification (NCBI taxonomy): domain Eukaryota; kingdom Metazoa; phylum Chordata; class Mammalia; order Pholidota; family Manidae; genus Manis; species Manis pentadactyla. The sequence continues at coordinate 35,626,903 of NC_080028.1, forward strand.
TTGTCAAGTTAATGAGCGTGAAGGCCCCTAGACCTCTTTTTGAGGTGAGCCCTAGGTAGGATGGAAAGACCCTCAAGAAGAAATGGCTGGAAGTATACCTAGGAGAAAAGGCTAAATCATATAAAGAAGCTGCCAAATGTTTCTTGTGCTGATAAGTGAGTTAATTCCTCCTTTTCTTAACAAGCAATTGCAGAATTCCTATTTTTGTGTGCAAAATAATTGCTTATTTTGTGTGCAACTCTCTTCTTTGGAAGAAATAGTGATTCCAAGAATTCCTAATTCAGTTGTGGGTCCAATTCATACACACTTGGAGTAATGAGAAACAATACAAAGAAAACACCATTATACAAGTTCAAAATGCAATCTCACAAACGACATATATAAAGCTCTTAATTCTTTAGGTCATTATCTATAAAGTTGAATTTCAATTCATTTGGGAAAGAAAACAAATCTGTTGTTTAATTCTTGGAGGAAACAGCAATGATCTCTAAGCATGCAAACTGTCATGTAACCAAAACTCAAGGGAAAAGAGAAGAAAATCTTAATGATCTCTTTCTATAGCAACTTTTCTTAATTTTTCTCTCCCTCTGTTCACCTGCCCTGTCTAAAAAGAGGTATATCCTTTTGTAGTATATTATCCCCAATTTTTGTTATGTTCTTATGGGTCAAGTGAATATCTATTTACAAAAATGAACTACAAAGTGGTTTTCTGTTTTCATTTTCTTTTCTTAAAAAACAGATGTTTGTGACAATTGCACAATGTAGTTGTGGAACGTACACGACCATTGCACAACTTTCAAAATTAAGGGTTTTTGTCTGTTTTCATACTTGGCACAAGGCAGTCAGTCAAATGAGGAATTTTATAGCCCAACTAAAATTCTACTTCTTTCATGTGGTCTAAATCCCAAATAACTCAAAAATATTCCTTTTTCAGTTACATCTACCTAGTGAGGGTCTAATTTTGTAGCTGACTAAAGATATGGGCAATTTTTCTTGGTGGACTTTCATTTGAATTGAAGTCATAGTTGATATATAATCTTTTATCGGTTTTAAGTGTACAACACAGTGGTTCAGCAGTTAGCCACATTATTAAATCCTCACCACTGCTAGTGAGGTTACTATCTGTCAACATAGGAAGATGTTACAGAATCAGTAACCAAAGTTTTCATGCTGTACTACCATTCTTGTGATCAGCTGATATTATGACTGACAATTTTTGTGCCCTTTTATCCCCATCGCTTTCTCACCCCATTCCCTCCCCCATGGTAACCACCAGTCACTTCTCAGTGTCTGCGTCTACTGCCATTCTGTTCATTTTGTTTTATTTTCATATTCCACAAATTAGTGAAATCATATGGTAGTTGTCTTTCTCCACCTGGCTTATTTCATTTAGCAAAGTACCCTCTTGGTCCATTCAGATCGTTGCAAGTGGCAGGATTTCCTTTTGATGGCTGAATAATATTCCATTGTGTATATGTACCACTTCTTTATCCATTCATCTATTGACAGACACTTATGTTGCTTCCATATCTTGGCTATTGTAAATAATGTGGCAATAAACATAGGGATGCATATATCTGGGTTTTTTTTGGTATCATTAATCTACATTTACAGAAAGAACATTATGTTTACTAGGTTCCCCCCTTCACCAAGTCCCCCCCACATACCTCTTCACAGTCACTGTCCATCTGTGTAGTAAGATGCTGTAAAATCACTACTTGTCTTCTCTGTGTTGCGCAGCCCTCCCCGTGTCCCCCACCACATTATACATGCTAATCATAATGCCCTCTTTCTTTTTCCCCGCCCTTATCCCTCCCTTCCCACCCATCGTCCCCAGTCCCTTTCCCTTTGGCAACTATTAGTCCATTTTTGGGTTTTGTGATTCTGCTGCTGTTTTGTTCCTTCAGTTTTCCTTTGTTCTTATACTCCACATATGAGTGAAATCATTTGGTACTTGTCTTTCTCCGCTTGGCTTATTTCTCTGAGCATAATACCCTCTAGCTCCATCCATGTTGTTGCGAATGGTAGGATCTGTTTTTTTCTTATGGCTGCGTAATATTCCATTGTGTAGCATATATCTTTTTGAATCAGGAGTTTTTGTTTTCTTTGGGTAAATTCCTAGAAGTGAAATTACTGGATTGTATGGTATTCTATTTTTAGTTTTTTTGAGGCACCTCCATATTGCTTTTCACAGTTTGCACCAATTTACATTCCCACCAACAGTGTAGGAGGGTTCCCTTTTCTCCCTGTCCTTGCCAATAAGTCATTTCTAGGACATGGGCAATTTTATGGAAGTGGTTCATAACTGATTAGTTGTAAATACAGTCTTGAAGGAATGGTTCTATTTGTGCTCTCTTGGTTAGAATTCATAGGCTCTATCTTTAAAGAGCTTAGAGTCTATTGAGATCAAATCTGCATACTCAAAATACTTCATGAGAAATTACATATTAATTTTTTCATAAATGCTAAGTGAAATTGCAGAGTAAATAAGAGCTGAAGGAACAGAGAATAAGAGTGCTTTGAATGAGGTGGTTTTAGAATATTTTCTCTGAGCATTTTGTCAAAATAACTTTTACTATTTCTCCTGTCTATATGCTCTAGAAATATTTGAGTTGTGTTGCGGAGAATATATGGTCCCTTTTGAAAGGCTTCCTTCTCTGGAACAACATTGCTTACTTAAGATTGACTATAAAGATGGGAAAACCAAGTCTGATCCAAAGTTAAGTAACACACTGCTGCATTTTTGTAAAGTGACTTGAGTGGTTGAGCCTACTTTTTTCAGGCCAGGTAATGCCTTCTGAGTATGAAATGTCTCCAAGCTGACATTTTTCCTTGGAATTATCTCCCTGTGGAGACAATCCAGGGCTATGTATGTCCTGTTCCTAAATTCTTATTGTATCAGCTTGCTTTCCAAGCTAGATGAAAATAGGTGAAGATGATATGATTGTGATTATCTTTTTCTGAGGGCTATAAACCCTGTTTAATGCTAATAAATCATCCAGTGGGTTCATTTTCTTGGAATATGATATGATGGTTGAGAGTTTGTGTCTCAGTTCTGACCCTAAACAAGTTACTTTGACATTCTGAACTTTGATTACCCTTACTTGGAAAAGTAAGAGTATCTACCTCTATGTATGTTATTGTATGGATGAAATAAGTCATATAAAGCACTTAGCAAAGTTCTTGGTATACAGTTAGTGCTCAAAAATGTTATTATAATTGTTAACAGAAGAATACCAGGACTGCTCACCCTGGGCTTTCTTGCTTCTAATCGTCTTGCTATTCCTCCTGCACTTGGTATCCTAACTCTTGCTCCTAGTTCACTTAGTATTCTAAGCATTCAAAGATCTATTCAAGTTTCATTGTGAATTTTTTTTTTATCTGCTGTGGCGTGATTTTGTCTTTGACGTCCTCTGATTGCATTTTCAAAGTCAAGTGTTAATGCAAAGACTCTGGAGTCATACTACTTGGGTTTGAATCTTGGCTCTCCACATAGTAGCTGAATGACCTTGGCTAATTTAATGAACTCTTCTGTGTCAATTATTATGCCCATTTGGCTTATTTATCTAATATATATTTACCTGGAAAACACTGTCAAAGAAGATAATGCTAAACCTTATAACTAAATGTTTTATGTTACAAAAGTATCCAAATTTTCTTATGTCAACTGTCCTATAGTAAGCTCTTATCAAATCTTTAAACATCGTCATTTATAAGTTTGCTGTCATTTATAGTCACTAATTATTCCTAAATTAGTAAAGAAATAGATTTTAGCAGAACAGGTATTGGTTACATAAGATTAAGTAAACTAAAGAAAATGATTTTGTGGCTTTTTGTCTTCAATTAATTCCAAACCTTTAGCAAAATAAAAACACCTGCTTACAGGGCAATAGAAAGAGCCTGATATTTTAATAACCTGTGGGAAAGGATATGCTTGTATTTTTAAACAGGACCCAGATACACCCGTGTGGGTACCAGACAAACTCATCAGACAAGTCTCAACCACCACCTCCTCCCCCACACAACTTCCTGAGACGAAGTGAAAGTCCCCGCCCAAGAAAAACCTTGAAGAACTTCTAGCACAGCATTTATAGAACCTCGCTCTGCAAGATTCCTGAAAAGCTCGCCAGTTGCGACCAAGTTTTCCCCCGCACCAGCAGCGATTAGCAAGATCAACTCAAGGAAGTGACCCTCTGACCTGAGACCAAATAAAGAAGCTGACGGAGAAAGCTGAAGCTGTAGATAGCCTTCAGGGTTTGCCTATTACTCGTAAAACTCTGTTTATTGCTATGCATCGGTCCCACCCACATTAACTATATCACTAAATGAAAAATCTTTCCTACAGTCTGAATTATGGCGAGTTGTAGCTTCTGTCAGACCAGTAACACTGCATAGACCCACAAAAAAAAGCTGTTTATCAATTTCAAGCCTGTTTGTTAACTTTATATGCCTTTTTGCTATTTCAAAATTATATATCTATAAATATTAGCAAAATTATAGATAAATTCATTATAAATTGTAATAACTGTACTCTTTCTACTTGTATTTTTGTAAAAACTAATGCAAAAGTCATTTTTATTGTGCACCATCCCCCATATTTGATAATTTCTGTTGCTTTAAATTCTATGTAGTTTAATGATTATGGGCTTCAAGCACTTCGTGGTACCAGCACTCTCTTACTTTGGGAAAGCGTTTTGTGGCAACTTTCATTCTTGGTATTGCTGCACTCATTACCTTAGCAACTTCCCTTTCTTTTTCAGCTGCAGCCCTAGTACAAGAGACCCATACTGCCGCTTACTGATTAGTTGTCTAAAAATGTATCATTGGCTTTAGCCACTCAAAAGATTATTGACCAAAAATTAAAGTCTAAAGTTAATGCCCTTAAAGAGACCCTATTTACGGTCCTACTGTTTTTATGCTTGTACATCAGCCTTCTTATGTTATTCTTCCTGTAGTTTTAAAAGAGCCCTAGTATAATGATCCAGAAATACAAGTTCTTCAGTTTATTAATCATGCCTTAAGCCATCCAAAGCAGTTTGTAGCTGCCTTAATTATTAGGAATCACTGCATTAATTACACTCATCAGCTCATTTGCATTATCCACTACTGCTTTAGTACAAGAAATCCACATACCCAACCACGTAGACACTTTAAGCAAAAATGTTTCAGTAGCTTTATATTTACAAGAGCAGATTAATTTAAAAATTGAGGCATGAATTAATGTTTTAGAAAAAACCCTGCTGTATGTAGAAAATCAAGTCCAAAATTTAAAAACCCGCTTGATCACCAAATGTTACAGTCAGTATAATAAATCTGCATGACTCCCTACTTGTATAATTCCACCAAAACTTCTTGGGACAGTGTGAAAAATCATTAATTAGGCATTTGTGATAATTCTAATACTTCTTTAAATATGGCCGATTTACACAAAAAGATAAGAGCTATTAGTGAAACTCATGTATCCTCAGCCACAGCTCCTAAAGTTGCTAATTCTTTCCTGGCTACCCTGTGACCGTATACTATCCATACTGCTTGGTTTCCCTTTTTTATAAATTTCAGAATGTCAGCATTAATTATACTCTCCCTTCTACTCCTTTTCCCAGTCTTCATCCAACTGCTGAGCAAAAGAATATGAATAACCCATTTGAAATTGAAGATGCTTCAATTAGCTGCAAAAAATAAAAAAAGGGGTAGATGGTGCAGGCCATGCTGCTCATGCTGTTTGACAAGGTCCAGGCACGAGGAGGAATCCTGGAAACAGGAAACCTCATAGCTGGCCCCTGCTAATTCCTGCACTTATTTTTGCAGTTATGATGTTGGTGATTGGGCTCATATATGGGAAATCTTATGTACTTAACATTTATTCATCTTTAGTAAATAACATAACCCAAAATATTGACCAAAGCAGCAATTCCGGAAATGAAAGCAGTGTTATGGGACCAACTGTTCCAGGCATACTGCCACAAATAAGTGAGGCAGAACAGCCCAGGCCTCTCTTAAAACTAGATGCAGTTTGTCCTCCCCTTTGTAACAATTCAAACATGACTAACTGGGATTTCTTTAGAATATTGGCAGAGAAGGAGTTACAGGAACCTAGGCCATGGAAAAACCCATTCTCCCAAGAAACTTATATGAAACAGCAAAGTAATAAAGATTAATAGTCCCCACTGCCCAGGGCCCCACTTATGTTGCTTATAATATTAGAAGACACCTCTGATAACCCCCTCATAGAAAGAATTTATGAGCAAAATAAAATTTATATTGACAAATATCCCATATATAAAAGTTTATGATAAATTTATAAAATATTACTATATTAATAGTAAGGTAGTAAGTGCAGATTTAGAGTTATTATATAAAGGATAAAGAGGACTGCAAGGCCCTGGTGCCTGTAGATGCAGGAGGAAAGGTGTAAACATCTGAAATTGTGGAATGAATATTATAAAAGAATAAGGTGTTTTTATTGTATTCATATGAATGTTAAGGAATGGGTGATAGGAGTACCATCCCTAGATTTTAGATGTAAGTTTCAACCCACATGTGTAGGATAGGATTTAATTAATAATATAGCTACACTTAATAACCAAAAGACATATAGCTTGCATTTTATATAACCTGCTTAAACTTTATATAGCCTTAGACACATACCTTAGACACATATCTAAAAGTCTATATAATCTTACATGCTTAAAGTAAAAATCATAGCCTACATGCTTAACCCACATGCTGTCTTACGCCATTTTCTGTTTAGCACCTAGCATGTAGCTTACATGAATTAACTAGGGGAAAGTTAAAAATTAAATGTTAAATGGCTACTATTAGAAGAAATAATGATATTTAATTAAGGGTAATAAGCTGAAATTACGTAAACTGACAGAAAAAGGATTGTATTATTCATAATTTTAAAAAATGTTCAACATTATGTAAACCGTAAAAAGATACAAAAATAAAGACCCTGCTGCTTGATGTCAGGAGATGTTACAACTTTAATTGGGTGTTTTGTCTCCTCATTGATCTCACTCGCTGACGCTGTCCTTTCCTTCGTGACCCACACGTCAGCTGGAGCTGGACTCCGGCAGCGAGCCCATTCCAAATCTGATGTGCAAACACAGACGTGTTCTGAGGCATGCTGGCCACGTGGAAGGCAAAGGGTGTGCTCTGGCCAGCTGCACCCAGAGAGTTCTTAATCAAGCCACTCCAGAAAGGGGTCATGCCACCAGTGCTCCCACTCTGTCCTCCCCAAAGCCGAACGCCCCAGTGGTGGAGCTGCTGTGGGGGGCAGCCACGCTCATCCCAAAGCCCCCACTGTGAGAAGGGCCCACTGACACAACAGACGTGAAGGGCGATGAGGTAGTGCTGCCAAACACTGAATTACTGGTCCCACTGCTGGTGGTCTGTGTCACAGCTCCAAAGTCTGAGGTGATGGCTGCAAAAAAGGAGGAAACATGGATCATTGTCTAACCCCATACAAAAAAGTAAATTTGAAATGGATCAGACACCTGAATGTAAGTCATGAAACCATAAAACTCTTAGACAAAAACAGGCAAAAACCTCTTGGACATAAACATGAGTGACTTCTTCATGAACGTACCTCCCCAGGGAAGGGAAACAAAAGCAAAAATGAACAAATGGTACTATATCAACCTTAAAAGCTTCTGTACAGTAAAGAACACCATCAACAGAAGAAAAAGACATCCTACAGTACAGGAGAATTTATTCATAAATGACAGATCTGATAAAGGGTTGACATCCAAAATATATAAAGAGCTAACACAGCTCAACAAACAAAAAGCAAATAATGCAATTAAAACATGGGGAGAGGAGCTGAACAGACAGTTCTCCAAAGAAGAAATTCGGATGGCTGATAGACACATGAAAAGATGGGCCACATTGTTTGTCATCAGAGAAATGTAAATTAAAACCACAATGAGATATCAGCTCACACCAGTAAGGTTCGCCACCATCCAAAAGACAAACAACAACAAATGTTGGTGAGGTTGTGGAGAAAGGAAAACGCTCCTACACTGTTGGTGGGAATGTAAATTCATTCAACCATTGTGGAAAGCAATATGGAGGTTTTTCAAAAAGCTGAAAATAGAAACACCATAAGACCCAGGAATACCACTCCTAGGAATTTACTCTAAGAATGCAGCAACCCAGTTTGAAAAAGACAGATGCATCCCTATGTTTACCACAGCACTATTTACAACAGCCAAGAAATGGAAACAACCTAAGTGTCCATCAGTAGATGAATAGATAAAAAAGATGTGATACATATGCACAATGGAATATAATTCAGCCATAAAAAGAAAACAAGTCCTACCATTTGCAACAATATGGATGGAGCTAGACGGTATTATGCTCAGTGAAATCAGCCAGGCAGAGAAAGACAAGTACCAAATGATTTCACTTATCTCGGGAGTATAAGAACAAAGGAAAAAATGAAGGAATAAAACAGGAGCAGAATCACAGAACCCAAGAATGGACTAACAGTTACCAACAGGAAAGGGACTAAGGAGGATGGATGGGAAGGGAGGGATGAGGGCAGGGAAAAAGAAACGGGGCACTACGATTAGCACACATAATGTGGGGGGGCACGGGGAGGGCTCAGCTACACAGAGAAGACAAGCAGTGATTCTACAGCATCTTACTACGCTCATGGACAGTGATGTTAATGGGGTTTGTGCGGGATACTTGGTGAAGGGGAGCCAAGTAAACATACTGTTTTTTAGGTAATTGTAGATAGATACCAAAAAAAAAATTTTTTTAAAGGCCATGAATGATCTTACTTCTGCCTGTCTCTTAATGTCATTTTATCCCACTTTCCTGTTTAAACCTCTAGCCACACATGGCTCTTCTCTGCTCATGAAAATATAACATTGTCTCTGCCTTCGGGCCTTTGCTCCTGTGCCTACAACGGAGTTAGCCACAGCCAATGTCCCTGCTCCCAACTCTGGAACTGCAGCCATGACCTCAGTTTGCTATTGTCTCAGAAAGGCTGCCACTGACTAATTAAATAGCTCCTCCAGTCATGAGTTACACTGCTACCTGATGCTGTTTATGAATAACTTCTGTGATAACATCTAAATCTTCACCACAGAGTACAGCTTCGAAAGCAGAGACTGTGTCAGCACTTAAGACAGTGCCTGGCACTGCAGGCCAAGCCCATTCCGAATCTCACCTGCAAACCCAGACGTGTTCTGAGGTGTGCTGGCCACGTGGAAGGGAGTGGGTGTGCTCTGGCCAGCTGCACCCAGGGAGCTCGGTTTTAAGGCTCCCCAGAAAGGGTTCTTGAGACCAGTTCTACCACTCCGTTCTGACCCAAATACGAATGATCCAGTGGTGGAGCTCCTGTGGGGCGGAACCATGCCGACCACAAAACCCCCACTGCCAGCGGGACCTGCTGACACCCTGGACATGACGGGCGATAAGGTAGTACTGCCAAACACTGAGCTACTGGTCCCGCTGCTGGTGGTCAGGGTCATAGCAGCAAAGGCCGAGGTGATGGCTGCAAAAAAGGAGGAGACATGGATCATTGTCTAACCCAATACACAAAAGTAAATTCGAAATGGATCAAACACCTGAATGTAAGCCATGAAACCAGAAAACTCTTAGACAAAGACAGGCAAAAATCTCTTGGACATAAACATGAGTGACTTCTTCATGAACGTATCTCCCCATTGCAAGGGAAACAAAAGCAAAAATGAACAAATGGGACTATATCAAGCTTAAAAGCTTCTGTAAAGTAAAGAACACCATCAACAGAACAAAAAGACATCCTACAGTATGGGAGAATATATTCATAAAAGACAGATCTGATTAAGGGTTGACATCCAAAATATACAATGAGCTAACACAGCTCAACAAACAAAAAGCAAATATTCCAATTAAAAAATGGGCACGGGACCCCCCCTGTTCTGAGAGAAATCTTCTGCATATGTGGATGTTTTATTGCTCTTGTCTAGATTGGATTAACACATAGTCTACAGGCACACCTGATCATCTACATTTGCTCTCTTACAACACTAAACTATGTTTTCTACCTTTACCTTGCATCTACCTACCACTTCAGCATTTTATTAAAAATAAATATAATAAAGAGAGAAATGTGGTATCCACATATAAATCAAGTATAAAAATCAAACGAATATTCATATTTGAACTGATTGTTTATAGTTCATAATGCATGAGCAAAACCGAAAGTTCCTGTGATGACTGCCCTTGTACTGTTCACCATGTAACTTATTCACTATGTAAGAATTTGTTCTTCATGTAAGAACTTGTTTGTTATGCTTCAGAAGATTGGAGACTGATGAAAATTAGGCTTGGGTTGGATTAATGATTGTGCATTGAACATTGACTCCCCTATACAGAATTTTATTGTTGTTAACAACCATTTGATCAATAAATATGAGAGATGCCCACTCAAAAAAAAAAATGTACTCACTTCCAATTGTAAAATAAATAAGTAACTGGGATGTAATGTATAGCATAAGGAATATAGACAAAATATTGTAACAACTTTGTATGGTGATAGTTGCCAGCTAGAATTATCATGTATATAAATGTTGAATCACTGTGTTGTACACCTGAAACTAATGTAATACTGTGTCAACTACCCGTCAATAAAAAATACATATCTACAAAAAAAAAAAAAAAACGGGCATGGGAGCTAAACAGACAGTTCTCCAAAGAAGAAGTTCAGATGGCCAGTAGACACATGAAATCATGCATCATATCGCTTGTCATCAGAGAAATGCCAATTAAGACCACAGTGAGATATGAGCTCACACCAGGAAGGATCACCGCCATACAAAACACAAACAACAACAAATGTTGGCGAGGTTGTGGAGAAAGGGAACCCTCCTACACTGTTGGTGGGAATGTAAATTCGTTCAATCATTGTGAAAAGCAATATGGAGGTTCCTCAAAAAGGTCAAAATAGAAATACGATTTGACCCAGGAATTCCACACCAAGGAATTTACCCTAAGAATACAGTTGCCCAGTTTGAAAAAAGACAGATGCACCCCTATATTTATTGCATCACTATTCAAAACAGCCAAGAAATGGAAACAAACTAAGTGTCCATCAGTAGACAAATGGATAAAACAGATTTGGTACATATACACAATGGAATATAATTCAGCTATAAGAAAACAAATCCTACCATTTGCAACAACATGGATGGAGCTCAAGGGACTTATGATCAGTGAAATAAACGAGGCGGAGAAAGACAAGTACCAAATGATTTCACTCATCTCGGGAGTATAAGAGCAAAGGAAAAACTGAAGGAACAAAACAGCAGCAAAAACACAGAAAACAAGAATGGACTAACAGTTACCAAAGGGAAAGGGACTGAGGAGGATGAGTGGGAAGGGAGGGATAAGGGCAGGGAAAACGAAAGGGGGCATTATGATTAGCATGTATAATGCGGGGGGGCATGGGGAGGGCTAAGCTACACAGAGAAGACAAGCAGTGATTCTACAGCATGTTACTATGCTGATGGACAGTGACTCTAACGGGGTTTGTGCGGGGTAGTTGGTGAAGAGGGGAGCCAAATAAACATAATGTTCTTAAGGTAATTGTACATAGATACCAAAAAAAAAAAAAAACATTTTAAAAGGACATGAATGATCTTCCTTTCTGCCTGTCTTTTAATGTCATTTTATTCCACTTCCCTTTATAACCTCTCGCCACACCTGGCTCTTCTCTACTCATGAAAACATAAGCTCATCTCTGCCTTCGGGCTTTTGCTCCTGTGCCAGTAACGTACTCACCCCGAGCCGCTGTCCGTTGTCCCAACTCCAGAAACGCGGCCATGGCCTCAGTTTGCTATTGTCTCAGAAAGGCTGCCACTGTCTACCTAAATAGCTCCTCCAGTTTATGAGTTACACTGCTGCCTGACACTGTTCACAGATAACTTCTGTGGTAACATCTAAATCTTCACCACAGCATACGGCTCCGAAAGCAGAGACTGTATCAGCACTTAAGACAGTGCCTGGCACTGCAGCCCAAGCCCATTCCGAATCTCACCTGCAAACCCAGACGTGTTCTGAGGTGGGCTGGCCACGTGGAAGGGAGAGGGTGTGCTCTGGCCAGCTGCACCCAGGGAGTTCGGATTCAAGGCTCCCCAGAAAGGGTTCTTGAGACCAGTTCTCCCACTCCGTCCTAACCCAAAGCTGAATGTCCCAGTGGTGGAGCTGCTGTCGCGGGGCCGCCATGCTCATCCTAAAGCCCCCACTGCCAGCGGGACCTTCTCACACCCTGGACCTGGAGGGCACTGAGATGGTGCTGCCAAACCCTGTTGTACTGGTCCCGCTGCTGGTGGTCAGGGTCATAGCTGCAAAGGCCGAGGTGATGGCTGCAAAAAAAGAGGAAACATGGATCATTGTCTAACCCCATACAAAAAAGTAAATTTGAAATGGATCAGACACCTGAATGTAAGTCATGAAACCATAAAACTCTTAGACAAAAACAGGCAAAAATCTCTTGGACATAAACATGAGTGACATCTTCATGAACCTATCTCCCCAGGCAAGGGAAACAAAAGCAAAAATGAACAAATGGTACTATATCAAGCTTAAAAGCTTCTGAACAGTAAAGAACACCAACAACATAAGAAAAGGACATCCTACAGTATGGGAGAATATATTCATAAATGACAGATCTGATAAAGAGTTGACATCCAAAATATATAAAGAGCTAACACAGCTCAACAAACAAAAAGCAAATAATGCAATTAAAACGTGGGGAGGGGAGCTGAACAGACAGTTCTCCAAAGAAGAAAATTCGATGGCCAATAGACAAATGAAGAGATGCGCCACATCACTTGTCATCAGAGAAATGAAAATTAAAACCACAATGAGATATCACCTCACAACAGGAAGGATCACCGCCATCCAAAAGACAAACAACAACAAATGTTGGAGAGGTTGTGGTGAAAGGGGAACCTTACTACACTGTTGGTGGGAATGTAAATTCGTTCAACCATTGTGAAAAGCATAATGGAGGTTCCTCAAAAAGCTCAAAATAGAAATACCATTTGAACAAGGAATTCCACTCCTAGGAATTTACTCTAAGAATACAGCACCCCTATATTTTGAAAAAGACAGATGCACCCCTATGTTTATCACAGCACTATTTACAACAGCCAAGAAATGGAAACAACCTAAGTGTCCATCAGTAGATGAATGGATAAAAAAGATGTGATACATATGCACACTGGAATATTATTCAGCCATAATAAGAAAACAAGACCTACCATTTGCAACAACATGGATGGAACTACAGGGTATTGTGCTCAGTGAAATAAGCCAGGTGGAGAAATACAAGTACCAAATGATTTCACTCATCTGAGGAGTATAAGAACAAAGGAAAAACTGAAGGAACAAAACAGCAGCAGAATCACAGAATCCAAGAATGGACTAACAGTTACAAAAGGAAAGGAACTGAGGAGGATGGATGGGAACAGAGGGATAAGGGCAGAGAAAAAGAAAGGGGGCATTATGCTTAGCATGTATAACATGGGGGCACGGGGAGGGCTAGGCTACACACAGAAGATAAGTAGTGATTCTACAGCATGTTACTACGCTGATGGACAGTGACTCTGATGGAGTTTGTGTGGGTTACTTGGTGAAGGGGGAAGCCAAATAAACATAATGTTCTTAAGGTAATTGTAGATTGATAACAATTTAAAAAGTGTTTTTTAAAGGCTGTGAATGATCTTCCTTTCTGCCTGTCTCTTAATGTCATTTTATCTCACTTTCCTTTTTAAACCTGTAGCCACACCTGGCTCTTGCCTGCTCATGGAAACATAAGCTCATCTCTGCCTTTGGGCCTTTGCTCCTGTGCCTACAAGGTTCTCACCCCAGCCACTGTCCCTGCTCCCAACTCTGGAACAGTGGCCATGGACTCAGCATTCTACTGTCTCTAAAAGGCTGCCGCTGTCTACCTAAATAGCTCCTTCAGTCTTGAGTTACACTGCTACCTGGTGCTGTTTATGGATAACTTCTGTGATAACATCTAAATCTTCAACACACAGTACAGCTCCAAAAGCAGAGACTGTGTCAGCACTTAAAACAGCGATTGGCACAGCAGACTGAGCCCATTCCAAATCTCACCTGCAATCCCAGACGTGTCCTGAGGTGTGCTGGCCACGTGGATGGGAGTGGGTGTGCTCTGGCCAGCTGCACCCAGGGAGTTCTGATTCAAGGCGCCCCAGAAAGGGTTCTTGAGACCAGTTCTCCGACTCCATCCTGACCCAAATCCGAATGACCCAGTGGTGGAGTTGCTGTCGGGGGCAGCCATGCTGATCACAAAACCCCCACTGCCAGCGGGACCTGCTGACACCCTGGACGTGATGGGTGATAAAGAAGTACTGCCGACCACTGACCTACTGCTCCCACTGCTGGTGGTCAGAGTCATAGCTGCAAAGGCCGAGGTGATGGCTGCAAAAAAGAAGGAAACATGGATCATTGTCTAACCCCATACACAAAAGTAAATTTGAAATGGATCAAAGACCTGAATGTAATCCATGAAACCAGAAAACTCTTAGACAAAGACAGGCAAAAATCTCTTGGACATAAACATGAGCAACTTCTTCATGAACGTACCTCACCAGGCAAGGGAAAAAAAAAAGGAAAAAGGAACAAATGGGACTATTTCAAGTTTAAAAGCTTCTGTAAAGTAAAGAACACCATCAAAAGAATAAAAGGACATCCTACAGAATGGAAGAATATATTCATAAATGACAGATCTGATTAAGGTTCGACATAGAAAATATATAATGAGCTAACAGAGCACAACAAAAAGAAAATAATCCAATGAAAAAATGGGCATGGGAGTTAAACAGTTTTCCAAAGAAGAAATTCAGATGGCCAGTAGACACATGAAATCATGTGTAATATCGCCTGTCAACAGAGAAATGCCAATTAAGACCACAATGAGATATCAGCTCACACCAGGAAGCATCGCCGCCATACAAAACACAAACAACAACAAATATTGGCGAGGTTGTGGAGAAAGGGGAACCCTCCTACCCTGTTGGTGGGAATGTAAATTCGTTCAACCATTGTGAAAAGCAATATGGAGGTTCCTCAAAAAGGTCAAAATAGAAATACGATTTGACCAAGGAATTCCACACCAAGGAATTTACCCTAAGAATACAGTTGCCCAGTTTGAAAAAAGACAGATGCACCCCTATAGTTATCGCATCACTATTCAAAACAGCCAAGAAATGGAAACAAACTAAGTGTCCATCAGTAGACAAATGGATAAAACAGATTTGGTACATATACACAATGGAATATAATTCAGCCATAAGAAGAAAATGAATCTTACCATTTGAAACAACATGGTTGGAGCTAGGGGGGATTATGCTCAGGGAAATAAACGAGGCGGAGAAAGACAAGTACCAAGTGATTTCACTCATCTCGGGAGTATAAGAGCAAAGGAAAAACTGAAGGAACAAAACAGCAGCAGAATCACAGAACCCGAGAATGGTCTAACAGTTACCAAAGAGAAAGAGACTGAGGAGGATGGGTGGGAAGGGAGGGTAAGGGCAGGGAAAAAAAAAGGGGTCATTATGATTAGCATGTATAATGTGCGGGCGCACGGGGAGGGCTAGGCTACACACAGAAGATAAGCAATGATTCTACAGCATGTTACTATGCCGATGGGCAGTGACTCTAATGGGGACTGGGCAGGGTACATGGAGAAGGGCGGGGCCAAATAAACATAATGTTCTTACGGTAATTGTAGATTGATACCAAAAAACAAAAACAGCCATTTTAAAAATCCGTGAATGATCTCCCTTTCTGCCTGTTTCTTAATGTCATATTATCCCATCTCCTTATTTAAAACCTCTAGCCACACTGGCTCTTCTCTGCTCATGAAAATACAACTTGGTCTCTTCTTCGCGCCTATGTTCCTGTGCCTGCAAAGTCTTCAACCCCAGCTGAGGTCCCTCGTACAGACTCTGAAATTGCGGCCATGGCCTCAGTTTCCTATTGTCGCAGAAAGGCTACCGCTGAATACCTAAATAGCTCCTCCGGTTATGAGTTACACTGCTACCTGACACTATTCACAGATAACTTTTGTGATAACATCTAAATCTTCAGCACAGCATACGGCTCCGAAAGCGGAGACTGTGTCAGCACTAAAGAAGGCACCTGGCACTGCAGACCGAGCCCATTGCAAATCTCACCTGCAAACCCAGGAGTGTTCTGAGGCGTGCTGGCCACATGGAAAGCAGTTGGTGTGCTCTGGCCAGCTGCACCCAGGGAGCTCGGTTTTAAGGCTCCCCAAAAGGGGTTCTTGGGACCAGTTCTCCCACTCCGCCCTGACCCAAAGCCAAGTGCCCCGGTGGTAGGGCTGCTGTGGGGGGCAGGCACGCTTGTCCCAAAGCTCCCACTGCCAGTGGGGCCTGCTGACACCATAGATGTGAAGGGCGCTGAGATGGTGCTGCCAAACCCGGATGTACTGGTCCCACAGCTGGTGTGCTGGGTCACAGCTCCAAAGCCGGAGGTGATGGCTGCAAAAAAGGAGCAAACCTGGATCATTGTCTAACCCCATAAACGAAAGTATATTCAAAACTGATCGAACCCCCGAATGTAAGCCAAGAAACCATAAACCTCTTAGAGAAAGACAGGCGAAAATATCTTGGACATAAACAAGAGCGACTTCTTCGTGAACATATCTCTCCAGGGAAAGAATGGAAAAATGAACAAATGGGACTATGTCAAGCTAAAGAGCTTCTGTACAGGTAAGGGCACCATCAACAGAAGAAAAGGGCATCCTACAGCATGGGAGAATATATTCATAAATGACAGATCCAATAAAGGGTTGACATCCAAAATATATCAAGAGCTAACACAACTCAACAAACAAAGTGCAAATATTCCAATAAAAATGTGGGCAGGGGAGCTGAACAGGGAGTTCTCCAAAGAAGAAATTCAGGTGGCCAACAGACACATGAAAAGATGCACCACACCACTTGTCATCAGAGAAATGAAAATTAAAACCACAGTGAGATATCACCTCACACCAGTAAGGATCGCCACCATCGAAAAGACAAACCACAACAAATGTTGGCAAGGTTGTGGAGAGAGGGGAACCCTCCTACACTGTTGGTGGGAATGTAAATTCGTTCAAGCATTGTGGAAAGCAATATGGAGGTTCCTCAAAAAGCTCAAAACAGAAATACCATTTGACCCAGGAATAGCGCTCCTAGGAATTTACCCTGAGAATACAGCAGCCTAATTTTGAAAAAGACACATGTACCTCTATGTTTATCGCAGCACTACTTACAACAGCCAAGAAATGGAAACAACCTACGTGTCCAACAGTGGATGAATGTATGCAAATGGAATATAATTCAGCCATAAGAAGAAAATGAATCCTACCATTTGCAACAACATGGTTGGAGCTAGGGGGGGTATGCTCAGTGAAATAAACGAGGCGGAGAAAGACAAGTACCAAATGATTTCACTCATCTCGGGAGTATAAGAGCAAAGGAAAAACTGAAGGAACAAAACAGCAGCAGAATCACAGAACCCAAGAATGGACTAACAGTCACGAAAGAGAAAGGGACTGAGGAAGACGGGTGTGAAGGGTGGGTAAGGGCAGGGAAAAAGAAAGGGGGCATTATGACTAGCATGTATAATGTGGGGCGGCACGGGGATGGCTAGGCTACACACAGAAGACAAGCAGTGATTCTACAGCATGTTACTAAGCTGATGGACAGTGACCCTAATGGGGTTTGTGCGGGGTACTTGGTGAAGAGGGAAGCCAAATAAATACAATGCTCTTAAGGTAATTGTAGATAGATACCAAGAAAAAAAAACATTTTGAAAGGCTGTGAATGATCTTCCTTTCTGCCTGTCTCTTCATGTCAGTTTATCCCACTTTCCTTTATAACCTCTAGCCACACCTGGCTCTTCTCTGCTCACGAAAACATAAGCTCATCTCTGCCTTTGGGCCTTTGCTCCTGTGCCTGTAAAGTCCTCACCGCCCGCCGCTGCCCCTGCTCCCAAACCTGGAACTGCGGCCATGGCCTCAGTTTGCTATTGTCCCAGAAAGGCTGCCGCTGAATACCTAAATAGCTCTTCCGGTGATGAGTTACACTGCTACCTGAAGCTGTTCACAGATAACTTTGGTGATAACGTCTAAATCTTTACCACAGCATACGGCTCCGAAAGCGGAGACTGTGTCAGCACTTAAGACAGCGCCTGGCACTGCAGACCGAACCCATTCCAAAACTCACCTCCAAACCCAGGAGTGTTCTGAGGCGTGCTGGCCACATGGAAAGCAGTTGGTGTGCTCTGGCCAGCTGCACCCAGGGAGCTCGGTTTTAAGGCTCCCCAAAAGGGGTTCTTGGGACCAGTTCTCCCACTCCGCCCTGACCCAAAGCCAAGTGCCCCGGTGGTAGGGCTGCTGTGGGGGGCAGGCACGCCTGTCCCAAGTCCGCCACTGCCAGTGGGGCCTGCTGACACCATAGATGTGAAGGGCGCTGAGATGGTGCTGCCAAACCCGGATGTACTGGTCCCACAGCTGGTGGGCTGGGTCACAGCTCCAAAGCCGGAGGTGATGGCTGCCAAAAAGGAGCAAACATGGATCATTGTCTAACCCCATACACAAAAGTATATTCAACACTGATCGAAACCCCGAATGTAAGCCAAGAAACCATAAACCTCTTAGAGAAAGACAGGCGAAAATATCTTGGACATAAACAAGAGCGACTTCTTCGTGAACATATCTCTCCAGGGAAAGAAAGGAAAAATGAACAAATGGGACTATGTCAAGCTTAAGAGCTTCTGTACAGGTAAGGGCACCATCAACAGAAGAAAAGGGCATCCTACAGCATGGGAGAATATATTCATAAATGACAGATCCAATAAAGGGTTGACATCCAAAATATATCAAGAGCTAACACACCTCAACAAACAAAGTGCAAATATTCCAATAAAAATGTGGGCAGGGGAGCTGAACAGGGAGTTCTCCAAAGAAGAAATTCAGGTGGCCAACAGATACATGAAAAGATGCAACACACCACTTGTCATCAGAGAAATGAAAATTAAAACCACAGTGAGATATCACCTCACACCAGTAAGGATCGCCACCATCGAAAAGACAAACCACAACAAATGTTGGCAAGGTTGTGGAGAGAGGGGAACCCTCCTACACTGTTGGTGGGAATGTAAATTCGTTCAAGCATTGTGGAAAGCAATGTGGAGGTTCCTCAAAAAGCTCAAAACAGAAATACCATTTGACCCAGGAATAGCGCTCCTAGGAATTTACCCTGAGAATACAGCAGCCTAATTTTGAAAAAGACACATGTACCCCTATGTTTATCGCACCACTACTTACAACAGCCAAGAAATGGAAACAACCTACGTGTCCAACAGTAGATGAATGTATGCAAATGGAATATAATTCAGCCATAAGAAGAAAATGAATTCTACCATTTGCAACAACATGGTTGGAGCTAGGGGGGGTATGCTCAGTGAAATAAACGAGGCGGAGAAAGACAAGTACCAAATGATTTCACTCATCTCGGGAGTATAAGAGCAAAGGAAAAACTGAAGGAACAAAACAGCAGCAGAATCACAGAACCCAAGAATGGACTACCAGTCACCAAAGAGAAAGGGACTGAGGAAGACGGGTGGGAAGGGAGGGTAAAGGCAGGGAAAAAGAAAGGGGGCATTATGACTAGCATGTATAATGTGGGGCGGCACGGGGATGGCTAGGCTACACACAGAAGACAAGCAGTGATTCTACAGCATGTTACTAAGCTGATGGACAGTGACCCTAATGGGGTTTGTGCGGGGTACTTGGTGAAGAGGGAAGCCAAATAAATACAATGCTCTTAAGGTAATTGTAGATAGATACCAAGAAAAAAAAACATTTTGAAAGGCTGTGAATGATCTTCCTTTCTGCCTGTCTCTTCATGTCAGTTTATCCCACTTTCCTTTATAACCTCTAGCCACACCTGGCTCTTCTCTGCTCACGAAAACATAAGCTCATCTCTGCCTTTGGGCCTTTGCTCCTGTGCCTGTAAAGTCCTCACCGCCCGCCGCTGCCCCTGCTCCCAAACCTGGAACTGCGGCCATGGCCTCAGTTTGCTATTGTCCCAGAAAGGCTGCCGCTGAATACCTAAATAGCTCCTCCGGTGATGAGTTACACTGCTACCTGAAGCTGTTCACAGATAACTTTGGTGATAACGTCTAAATCTTCACCAAAGCATACGGCTCCGAAAGCGGAGACTGTGTCAGCACTTAAGACAGCGCCTGGCACTGCAGACCGAACCCATTCCAAAACTCACCTCCAAACCCAGGAGTGTTCTGAGGCGTGCTGGCCACATGGAAAGCAGTTGGTGTGCTCTGGCCAGCTGCACCCAGGGAGCTCGGTTTTAAGGCTCCCCAAAAGGGGTTCTTGGGACCAGTTCTCCCACTCCGCCCTGACCCAAAGCCAAGTGCCCCGGTGGTAGGGCTGCTGTGGGGGGCAGGCACGCCTGTCCCAAGTCCGCCACTGCCAGTGGGGCCTGCTGACACCATAGATGTGAAGGGCGCTGAGATGGTGCTGCCAAACCCGGATGTACTGGTCCCACAGCTGGTGTGCTGGGTCACAGCTCCAAAGCCGGAGGTGATGGCTGCAAAAAAGGAGCAAACATGGATCATTGTCTAACCACATACACAAAAGTATGTTCAAAACTGATCGAACCCCCGAATGTAAGCCAAGAAACCATAAACCTCTTAGAGAAAGACAGGCGAAAATATCTTGGTCATAAACAAGAGCGACTTCTTCGTGAACATATCTCTTCAGGGAAAGAAAGGAAAAATGAACAAATGGGACTATGTTAAGCTTAAGAGCTTCTGTACAGGTAAGGGCACCATCAACAGAAGAAAAGGGCATCCTACAGCATGGGAGAATATATTCATAAATGACAGATCCAATAAAGGGTTGACATCCAAAATATATCAAGAGCTAACACACCTCAACAAACACAGTGCAAATATTCCAATAAAAATGTGGGCAGGGGAGCTGAACAGGGAGTTCTCCAAAGAAGAAATTCAGGTGGCCAACAGATACATGAAAAGATGCACCACACCACTTGTCATCAGAGAAATGAAAATTAAAACCACAGTGAGATATCACCTCACACCAGTAAGGATCGCTACCATCGAAAAGACAAACCACAACAAATGTTGGCAAGGTTGTGGAGAGAGGGGAACCCTCCTACACTGTTGGTGGGAATGTAAATTCGTTCAAGCATTGTGGAAAGCAATGTGGAGGTTCCTCAAAAAGCTCAAAACAGAAATACCATTTGACCCAGGAATAGCGCTCCTAGGAATTTACCCTGAGAATACAGCAGCCTAATTTTGAAAAAGACACATGTACCCCTATGTTTATCGCAGCACTACTTACAACAGCCAAGAAATGGAAACAACCTACGTGTCCAACAGTAGATGAATGTATGCAAATGGAATATAATTCAGCCATAAGAAGAAAATGAATCCTACCATTTGCAACAACATGGTTGGAGCTAGGGGGGGTATGCTCAGTGAAATAAACGAGGCGGAGAAAGACAAGTACCAAATGATTTCACTCATCTCGGGAGTATAAGAGCAAAGGAAATACTGAAGGAACAAAACAGCAGCAGAATCACAGAACCCATGAATGGACTACCAGTCACCAAAGAGAAAGGGACTGAGGAAGACGGGTGGGAAGGGAGGGTAAAGGCAGGGAAAAAGAAAGGGGGCATTATGATAAGCATGTATAATGTGGGGCGGCACAGGGATGGCTAGGCTACACACAGAAGACAAGCAGTGATTCTACAGCATGTTACTAAGCTGATGGACAGTGACCCTAATGGGGTTTGTGCGGGGTACTTGGTGAAGAGGGAAGCCAAATAAATACAATGTTCTTAAGGTAATTGTAGATAGATACCAAGAAAAAAAAACATTTTAAAAGGCTGTGAATGATCTTCCTTTCTGCCTGTCTCTTCATGTCAGTTTATCCCACTTTCCTTTATAACCTCTAGCCACACCTGGCTCTTCTCTGCTCACGAAAACATAAGCTCATCTCTGCCTTTGGGCCTTTGCTCCTGTGCCTGTAAAGTCCTCACCGCCCGCCGCTGCCCCTGCTCCCAAACCTGGAACTGCGGCCATGGCCTCAGTTTGCTATTGTCCCAGAAAGTCTGCCGCTGAATACCTAAATAGCTCTTCCGGTGATGAGTTACACTGCTACCTGAAGCTGTTCACAGATAACTTTGGTGATAACGTCTAAATCTTCACCACAGCATACGGCTCCGAAAGCGGAGACTGTGTCAGCACTCAAGACAGCGCCTGGCACTGCAGACCGAACCCATTCCAAAACTCACCTGCAAACCCAGGAGTGTTCTGAGGCGTGCTGGCCACATGGAAAGCAGTTGGTGTGCTCTGGCCAGCTGCACCCAGGGAGCTCGGTTTTAAGGCTCCCCAAAAGGGGTTCTTGGGACCAGTTCTCCCACTCCGCCCTGACCCAAAGCCAAGTGCCCCGGTGGTAGGGCTGCTGTGGGGGGCAGGCACGCCTGTCCCAAGTCCGCCACTGCCAGTGGGGCCTGCTGACACCATAGATGTGAAGGGCGCTGAGATGGTGCTGCCAAACCCGGATGTACTGGTCCCACAGCTGGTGGGCTGGGTCACAGCTCCAAAGCCGGTGGTGATGGCTGCAAAAAAGGAGCAAACATGGATCATTGTCTAACCCCATACACAAAAGTATATTCAACACTGATCGAACCCCCGAAATGTAAGCCAAGAAACCATAAACCTCTTAGAGAAAGACAGGCGAAAATATCTTGGACATAAACAAGAGCGACTTCTTCGTGAACATATCTCTCCAGGGAAAGAAAGGAAAAATGAACAAATGGGACTATGTCAAGCTTAAGAGCTTCTGTACAGGTAAGGGCACCATCAACAGAAGAAAAGGGCATCCTACAGCATGGGAGAATATATTCATAAATGACAGATCCAATAAAGGGTTGACATCCAAAATATATCAAGAGCTAACACACCTCAACAAACAAAGTGCAAATATTCCAATAAAAATGTGGGCAGGGGAGCTGAACAGGGAGTTCTCCAAAGAAGAAATTCAGGTGGCCAACAGATACATGAAAAGATGCACCACACCACTTGTCATCAGAGAAATGAAAATTAAAACCACAGTGAGATATCACCTCACACCAGTAAGGATCGCCACCATCGAAAAGACAAACCACAACAAATGTTGGCAAGGTTGTGGAGAGAGGGGAACCCTCCTACACTGTTGGTGGGAATGTAAATTCGTTCAAGCATTGTGGAAAGCAATGTGGAGGTTCCTCAAAAAGCTCAAAACAGAAATACCATTTGACCCAGGAATAGCGCTCCTAGGAATTTACCCTGAGAATACAGCAGCCTAATTTTGAAAAAGACACATGTACCCCTATGTTTATCGCAGCACTACTTACAACAGCCAAGAAATGGAAAGAACCTACGTGTCCAACAGTAGATGAATGTATGCAAATGGAATATAATTCAGCCATAAGAAGAAAATGAATTCTACCATTTGCAACAACATGGTTGGAGCTAGGGGGGGTATGCTCAGTGAAATAAACGAGGCGGAGAAAGACAAGTACCAAATGATTTCACTCATCTCGGGAGTATAAGAGCAAAGGAAAAACTGAAGGAACAAAACAGCAGCAGAATCACAGAACCCAAGAATGGACTACCAGTCACCAAAGAGAAAGGGACTGAGGAAGACGGGTGGGAAGGGAGGGTAAAGGCAGGGAAAAAGAAAGGGGGCATTATGACTAGCATGTATAATGTGGGGCGGCACGGGGATGGCTAGGCTACACACAGAAGACAAGCAGTGATTCTACAGCATGTTACTAAGCTGATGGACAGTGACCCTAATGGGGTTTGTGCGGGGTACTTGGTGAAGAGGGAAGCCAAATAAATACAATGCTCTTAAGGTAATTGTAGATAGATACCAAGAAAAAAAAACATTTTGAAAGGCTGTGAATGATCTTCCTTTCTGCCTGTCTCTTCATGTCAGTTTATCCCACTTTCCTTTATAACCTCTAGCCACACCTGGCTCTTCTCTGCTCACGAAAACATAAGCTCATCTCTGCCTTTGGGCCTTTGCTCCTGTGCCTGTAAAGTCCTCACCGCCCGCCGCTGCCCCTGCTCCCAAACCTGGAACTGCGGCCATGGCCTCAGTTTGCTATTGTCCCAGAAAGGCTGTCGCTGAATACCTAAATAGCTCCTCCGGTGATGAGTTACACTGCTACCTGAAGCTGTTCACAGATAACTTTGGTGATAACGTCTAAATCTTCACCAAAGCATACGGCTCCGAAAGCGGAGACTGTGTCAGCACTTAAGACAGCGCCTGGCACTGCAGACCGAACCCATTCCAAAACTCACCTCCAAACCCAGGAGTGTTCTGAGGCGTGCTGGCCACATGGAAAGCAGTTGGTGTGCTCTGGCCAGCTGCACCCAGGGAGCTCGGTTTTAAGGCTCCCCAAAAGGGGTTCTTGGGACCAGTTCTCCCACTCCGCCCTGACCCAAAGCCAAGTGCCCCGGTGGTAGGGCTGCTGTGGGGGGCAGGCACGCCTGTCCCAAGTCCGCCACTGCCAGTGGGGCCTGCTGACACCATAGATGTGAAGGGCGCTGAGATGGTGCTGCCAAACCCGGATGTACTGGTCCCACAGCTGGTGGGCTGAGTCACAGCTCCAAAGCCGGAGGTGATGGCTGCAAAAAAGGAGCAAACATGGATCATTGTCTAACCACATACACAAAAGTATGTTCAAAACTGATCGAACCCCCGAATGTAAGCCAAGAAACCATAAACCTCTTAGAGAAAGACAGGCGAAAATATCTTGGTCATAAACAAGAGCGACTTCTTCGTGAACATATCTCTTCAGGGAAAGAAAGGAAAAATGAACAAATGGGACTATGTTAAGCTTAAGAGCTTCTGTACAGGTAAGGGCACCATCAACAGAAGAAAAGGGCATCCTACAGCATGGGAGAATATATTCATAAATGACAGATCCAATAAAGGGTTGACATCCAAAATATATCAAGAGCTAACACACCTCAACAAACACAGTGCAAATATTCCAATAAAAATGTGGGCAGGGGAGCTGAACAGGGAGTTCTCCAAAGAAGAAATTCAGGTGGCCAACAGATACATGAAAAGATGCACCACACCACTTGTCATCAGAGAAATGAAAATTAAAACCACAGTGAGATATCACCTCACACCAGTAAGGATCGCCACCATCGAAAAGACAAACCACAACAAATGTTGGCAAGGTTGTGGAGAGAGGGGAACCCTCCTACACTGTTGGTGGGAATGTAAATTCGTTCAAGCATTGTGGAAAGCAATGTGGAGGTTCCTCAAAAAGCTCAAAACAGAAATACCATTTGACCCAGGAATAGCGCTCCTAGGAATTTACCCTGAGAATACAGCAGCCTAATTTTGAAAAAGACACATGTACCCCTATGTTTATCGCAGCACTACTTACAACAGCCAAGAAATGGAAACAACCTACGTGTCCAACAGTAGATGAATGTATGCAAATGGAATATAATTCAGCCATAAGAAGAAAATGAATCCTACCATTTGCAACAACATGGTTGGAGCTAGGGGGGGTATGCTCAGTGAAATAAACGAGGCGGAGAAAGACAAGTACCAAATGATTTCACTCATCTCGGGAGTATAAGAGCAAAGGAAAAACTGAAGGAACAAAACAGCAGCAGAATCACAGAACCCATGAATGGACTACCAGTCACCAAAGAGAAAGGGACTGAGGAAGACGGGTGGGAAGGGAGGGTAAAGGCAGGGAAAAAGAAAGGGGGCATTATGATAAGCATGTATAATGTGGGGCGGCACGGGGATGGCTAGGCTACACACAGAAGACAAGCAGTGATTCTACAGCATGTTACTAAGCTGATGGACAGTGACCCTAATGGGGTTTGTGCGGGGTACTTGGTGAAGAGGGAAGCCAAATAAATACAATGTTCTTAAGGTAATTGTAGATAGATACCAAGAAAAAAAAACATTTCAAAAGGCTGTGAATGATCTTCCTTTCTGCCTGTCTCTTCATGTCAGTTTATCCCACTTTCCTTTATAACCTCTAGCCACACCTGGCTCTTCTCTGCTCACGAAAACATAAGCTCATCTCTGCCTTTGGGCCTTTGCTCCTGTGCCTGTAAAGTCCTCACCGCCCGCCGCTGCCCCTGCTCCCAAACCTGGAACTGCGGCCATGGTCTCAGTTTGCTATTGTCCCAGAAAGGCTGCAGCTGAATACCTAAATAGCTCCTCCGGTTATGAGTTACACTGTTACCTGAATCTGTTCACAGATAACTTTTGTGATAACGTCTAAATCTTCACCACAGCATACGGCTCCGAAAGCGGAGACTGTGTCAGCACTTAAGACAGCGCCTGGCACTGCAGACCGAACCCATTCCAAAACTCACCTCCAAACCCAGGAGTGTTCTGAGGCATGCTGGCCACATGGAAAGCAGTTGGTGTGCTCTGGCCAGCTGCACCCAGGGAGCTCGGTTTTAAGGCTCCCCAAAAGGGGTTCTTGGGACCAGTTCTCCCACTCCGCCCTGACCCAAAGCCAAGTGCCCCGGTGGTAGGGCTGCTGTGGGGGGCAGGCACGCCTGTCCCAAGTCCGCCACTGCCAGTGGGGCCTGCTGACACCATAGATGTGAAGGGCGCTGAGATGGTGCTGCCAAACCCGGATGTAATGGTCCCACAGCTGGTGGGCTGGGTCACAGCTCCAAAGCCGGTGGTGATGGCTGCAAAAAAGGAGCAAACATGGATCATTGTCTAACCCCATACACAAAAGTATATTCAAAACTGATCGAACCCCCGAATGTAAGCCAAGGAACCATAAACCTCTTAGAGAAAGACAGGCGAAAATATCTTGGACATAAACAAGAGCGACTTCTTCGTGAACATATCTCTCCAGGGAAAGAAAAGAAAAATGAACAAATGGGACTATGTCAAGCTTAAGAGCTTCTGTACAGGTAAGGGCACCATCAACAGAAGAAAAGGGCATCCTACAGCATGGGAGAATATATTCATAAATGACAGATCCAATAAAGGGTTGACATCCAAAATATATCAAGAGCTAACACACCTCAACAAACACAGTGCAAATATTCCAATAAAAATGTGGGCAGGGGAGCTGAACAGGGAGTTCTCCAAAGAAGAAATTCAGGTGGCCAACAGATACATGAAAAGATGCACCACACCACTTGTCATCAGAGAAATGAAAATTAAAACCACAGTGAGATATCACCTCACACCAGTAAGGATCGCCACCATCGAAAAGACAAACCACAACAAATGTTGGCAAGGTTGTGGAGAGAGGGGAACCCTCCTACACTGTTGGTGGGAATGTAAATTCGTTCAAGCATTGTGGAAAGCAATGTGGAGGTTCCTCAAAAAGCTCAAAACAGAAATACCATTTGACCCAGGAATAGCGCTCCTAGGAATTTACCCTGAGAATACAGCAGCCTAATTTTGAAAAAGACACATGTACCCCTATGTTTATCGCAGCACTACTTACAACAGCCAAGAAATGGAAACAACCTACGTGTCCAACAGTAGATGAATGTATGCAAATGGAATATAATTCAGCCATAAGAAGAAAATGAATCCTACCATTTGCAACAACATGGTTGGAGCTAGGGGGGGTATGCTCAGTGAAATAAACGAGGCGGAGAAAGACAAGTACCAAATGATTTCACTCATCTCGGGAGTATAAGAGCAAAGGAAAAACTGAAGGAACAAAACAGCAGCAGAATCACAGAACCCATGAATGGACTACCAGTCACCAAAGAGAAAGGGACTGAGGAAGACGGGTGGGAAGGGAGGGTAAAGGCAGGGAAAAAGAAAGGGGGCATTATGATAAGCATGTATAATGTGGGGCGGCACGGGGATGGCTAGGCTACACACAGAAGACAAGCAGTGATTCTACAGCATGTTACTAAGCTGATGGACAGTGACCCTAATGGGGTTTGTGCGGGGTACTTGGTGAAGAGGGAAGCCAAATAAATACAATGTTCTTAAGGTAATTGTAGATAGATACCAAGAAAAAAAAACATTTCAAAAGGCTGTGAATGATCTTCCTTTCTGCCTGTCTCTTCATGTCAGTTTATCCCACTTTCCTTTATAACCTCTAGCCACACCTGGCTCTTCTCTGCTCACGAAAACATAAGCTCATCTCTGCCTTTGGGCCTTTGCTCCTGTGCCTGTAAAGTCCTCACCGCCCGCCGCTGCCCCTGCTCCCAAACCTGGAACTGCGGCCATGGTCTCAGTTTGCTATTGTCCCAGAAAGGCTGCAGCTGAATACCTAAATAGCTCCTCCGGTTATGAGTTACACTGTTACCTGAATCTGTTCACAGATAACTTTTGTGATAACGTCTAAATCTTCACCACAGCATACGGCTCCGAAAGCGGAGACTGTGTCAGCACTTAAGACAGCGCCTGGCACTGCAGACCGAACCCATTCCAAAACTCACCTCCAAACCCAGGAGTGTTCTGAGGCATGCTGGCCACATGGAAAGCAGTTGGTGTGCTCTGGCCAGCTGCACCCAGGGAGCTCGGTTTTAAGGCTCCCCAAAAGGGGTTCTTGGGACCAGTTCTCCCACTCCGCCCTGACCCAAAGCCAAGTGCCCCGGTGGTAGGGCTGCTGTGGGGGGCAGGAACGCCTGTCCCAAGTCCGCCACTGCCAGTGGGGCCTGCTGACACCATAGATGTGAAGGGCGCTGAGATGGTGCTGCCAAACCCGGATGTAATGGTCCCACAGCTGGTGGGCTGGGTCACAGCTCCAAAGCCGGTGGTGATGGCTGCAAAAAAGGAGCAAACATGGATCATTGTCTAACCCCATACACAAAAGTATATTCAAAACTGATCGAACCCCCGAATGTAAGCCAAGGAACCATAAACCTCTTAGAGAAAGACAGGCGAAAATATCTTGGACATAAACAAGAGCGACTTCTTCGTGAACATATCTCTCCAGGGAAAGAAAAGAAAAATGAACAAATGGGACTATGTCAAGCTTAAGAGCTTCTGTACAGGTAAGGGCACCATCAACAGAAGAAAAGGGCATCCTACAGCATGGGAGAATATATTCATAAATGACAGATCCAATAAAGGGTTGACATCCAAAATATATCAAGAGCTAACACACCTCAACAAACAAAGTGCAAATATTCCAATAAAAATGTGGGCAGGGGAGCTGAACAGGGAGTTCTCCAAAGAAGAAATTCAGGTGGCCAACAGATACATGAAAAGATGCACCACACCACTTGTCATCAGAGAAATGAAAATTAAAACCACAGTGAGATATCACCTCACACCAGTAAGGATCGCCACCATCGAAAAGACAAACCACAACAAATGTTGGCAAGGTTGTGGAGAGAGGGGAACCCTCCTACACTGTTGGTGGGAATGTAAATTCGTTCAAGCATTGTGGAAAGCAATATGGAGGTTCCTCAAAAAGCTCAAAACAGAAATACCATTTGACCCAGGAATAGCGCTCCTAGGAATTTACCCTGAGAATACAGCAGCCTAATTTTGAAAAAGACACATGTACCCCTATGTTTATCGCAGCACTACCTACAACAGCCAAGAAATGGAAACAACCTACGTGTCCAACAGTAGATGAATGTATGCAAATGGAATATAATTCAGTCATAAGAAGAAAATGAATCCTACCATTTGCAACAACATGGTTGGAGCTAGGGGGGGTATGCTCAGTGAAATAAACGAGGAGGAGAAAGACAAGTACCAAATGATTTCACTCATCTCGGGAGTATAAGAGCAAAGGAAAAACTGAAGGAACAAAACAGCAGCAGAATCACAGAACCCAAGAATGGACTACCAGTCACCAAAGAGAAAGGGACTGAGGAAGACAGGTGGGAAGGGTGGGTAAGGGCAGGGAAAAAGAAAGGGGGCATTATGATTAGCATGTATAATGTGGGGCGGCACGGGGATGGCTAGGCTACACACAGAAGACAAGCAGTGATTCTACAGCATGTTACTAAGCTGATGGACAGTGACCCTAATGGGGTTTGTGCGGGGTACTTGGTGAAGAGGGAAGCCAAATAAATACAATGTTCTTAAGGTAATTGTAGATAGATACCAAGAAAAAAAAACATTTTAAAAGGCTGTGAATGATCTTCCTTTCTGCCTGTCTCTTCATGTCAGTTTATCCCACTTTCCTTTATAACCTCTAGCCACACCTGGCTCTTCTCTGCTCACGAAAACATAAGCTCATCTCTGCCTTTGGGCCTTTGCTCCTGTGCCTGTAAAGTCCTCACCGCCCGCCGCTGCCCCTGCTCCCAAACCTGGAACTGCGGCCATGGCCTCAGTTTGCTATTGTCCCAGAAAGGCTGTCGCTGAATACCTAAATAGCTCCTACGGTTATGAGTTACACTGCTACCTGAAGTTGTTCACAGATAACTTTTGTGATAACGTCTAAATCTTCACCAAAGCATACGGCTCCGAAAGCGGAGACTGTGTCAGCACTTAAGACAGCGCCTGGCACTGCAGACCGAACCCATTGCAAAACTCACCTGCAAACCCAGGAGTGTTCTGAGGCGTGCTGGCCACATGGAAAGCAGTTGGTGTGCTCTGGCCAGCTGCACCCAGGGAGCTCGGTTTTAAGGCTCCCCAAAAGGGGTTCTTGGGACCAGTTCTCCCACTCCGCCCTGACCCAAAGCCAAGTGCCCCGGTGGTAGGGCTGCTGTGGGGGGCAGGCACGCCTGTCCCAATTCCGCCACTGCCAGTGGGGCCTGCTGACACCATAGATGTGAAGGGCGCTGAGATGGTGCTGCCAAACCCGGATGTACTGGTCCCACAGCTGGTGTGCTGGGTCACAGCTCCAAAGCCGGTGGTGATGGCTGCAAAAAAGGAGCAAACATGGATCATTGTCTAACCCCATACACAAAAGTATATTCAAAACTGATCGAACCCCTGAATGTAAGCCAAGAAACCATAAACCTCTTAGAGAAAGACAGGCGAAAATATCTTGGACATAAACAAGAGCGACTTCTTCGTGAACATATCTCTCCAGGGAAAGAAAGGAAAAATGAACAAATAGGACTATGTCAAGCTTAAGAGCTTCTGTACAGGTAAGGGCACCATCAACAGAAGAAAAGGGCATCCTACAGCATGGGAGAATATATTCATAAATGACAGATCCAATAAAGGGTTGACATCCAAAATATATCAAGAGCTAACACACCTCAACAAACAAAGTGCAAATATTCCAATAAAAATGTGGGCAGGGGAGCTGAACAGGGAGTTCTCCAAAGAAGAAATTCAGGTGGCCAACAGATACATGAAAAGATGCACCACACCACTTGTCATCAGAGAAATGAAAATTAAAACCACAGTGAGATATCACCTCACACCAGTAAGGATCGCCACCATCGAAAAGACAAACCACAACAAATGTTGGCAAGGTTGTGGAGAGAGGGGAACCCTCCTACACTGTTGGTGGGAATGTAAATTCGTTCAAGCATTGTGGAAAGCAATATGGAGGTTCCTCAAAAAGCTCAAAACAGAAATACCATTTGACCCAGGAATAGCGCTCCTAGGAATTTACCCTGAGAATACAGCAGCCTAATTTTGAAAAAGACACATGTACCCCTAAGTTTATCGCAGCACTACTTACAACAGCCAAGAAATGGAAAGAACCTACGTGTCCAAAAGTAGATGAATGTATGCAAATGGAATATAATTCAGCCATAAGAAGAAAATGAATCCTACCATTTGCAACAACATGGTTGGAGCTAGGGGGGGTATGCTCAGTGAAATAAACGAGGCGGAGAAAGACAAGTACCAAATGATTTCACTCATCTCGGGAGTATAAGAGCAAAGGAAAAACTGAAGGAACAAAACAGCAGCAGAATCACAGAACCCAAGAATGGACTACCAGTCACCAAAGAGAAAGGGACTGAGGAAGACGGGTGGGAAGGGAGGGTAAAGGCAGGGAAAAAGAAAGGGGGCATTATGACTAGCATGTATAATGTGGGGCGGCACGGGGATGGCTAGGCTACACACAGAAGACAAGCAGTGATTCTACAGCATGTTACTAAGCTGATGGACAGTGACCCTAATGGGGTTTGTGCGGGGTACTTGGTGAAGAGGGAAGCCAAATAAATACAATGCTCTTAAGGTAATTGTAGATAGATACCAAGAAAAAAAAACATTTTGAAAGGCTGTGAATGATCTTCCTTTCTGCCTGTCTCTTCATGTCAGTTTATCCCACTTTCCTTTATAACCTCTAGCCACACCTGGCTCTTCTCTGCTCACGAAAACATAAGCTCATCTCTGCCTTTGGGCCTTTGCTCCTGTGCCTGTAAAGTCCTCACCGCCCGCCGCTGCCCCTGCTCCCAAACCTGGAACTGCGGCCATGGCCTCAGTTTGCTATTGTCCCAGAAAGGATGCCGCTGAATACCTAAATAGCTCCTCCGGTGATGAGTTACACTGCTACCTGAAGCTGTTCACAGATAACTTTGGTGATAACGTCTAAATCTTCACCAAAGCATACGGCTCCGAAAGCGGAGACTGTGTCAGCACTTAAGACAGCGCCTGGCACTGCAGACCGAACCCATTCCAAAACTCACCTCCAAACCCAGGAGTGTTCTGAGGCGTGCTGGCCACATGGAAAGCAGTTGGTGTGCTCTGGCCAGCTGCACCCAGGGAGCTCGGTTTTAAGGCTCCCCAAAAGGGGTTCTTGGGACCAGTTCTCCCACTCCGCCCTGACCCAAAGCCAAGTGCCCCGGTGGTAGGGCTGCTGTGGGGGGCAGGCACGCCTGTCCCAAGTCCGCCACTGCCAGTGGGGCCTGCTGACACCATAGATGTGAAGGGCGCTGAGATGGTGCTGCCAAACCCGGATGTACTGGTCCCACAGCTGGTGGGCTGAGTCACAGCTCCAAAGCCGGAGGTGATGGCTGCAAAAAAGGAGCAAACATGGATCATTGTCTAACCCCATACACAAAAGTATATTCAAAACTGATCGAACCCCCGAATGTAAGCCAAGAAACCATAAACCTCTTAGAGAAAGACAGGCGAAAATATCTTGGTCATAAACAAGAGCGACTTCTTCGTGAACATATCTCTTCAGGGAAAGAAAGGAAAAATGAACAAATGGGACTATGTTAAGCTTAAGAGCTTCTGTACAGGTAAGGGCACCATCAACAGAAGAAAAGGGCATCCTACAGCATGGGAGAATATATTCATAAATGACAGATCCAATAAAGGGTTGACATCCAAAATATATCAAGAGCTAACACACCTCAACAAACACAGTGCAAATATTCCAATAAAAATGTGGGCAGGGGAGCTGAACAGGGAGTTCTCCAAAGAAGAAATTCAGGTGGCCAACAGATACATGAAAAGATGCACCACACCACTTGTCATCAGAGAAATGAAAATTAAAACCACAGTGAGATATCACCTCACACCAGTAAGGATCGCCACCATCGAAAAGACAAACCACAACAAATGTTGGCAAGGTTGTGGAGAGAGGGGAACCCTTCTACACTGTTGGTGGGAATGTAAATTCGTTCAAGCATTGTGGAAAGCAATGTGGAGGTTCCTCAAAAAGCTCAAAACAGAAATACCATTTGACCCAGGAATAGCGCTCCTAGGAATTTACCCTGAGAATACAGCAGCCTAATTTTGAAAAAGACACATGTACCCCTATGTTTATCGCAGCACTACTTACAACAGCCAAGAAATGGAAACAACCTACGTGTCCAACAGTAGATGAATGTATGCAAATGGAATATAATTCAGCCATAAGAAGAAAATGAATCCTACCATTTGCAACAACATGGTTGGAGCTAGGGGGGGTATGCTCAGTGAAATAAACGAGGCGGAGAAAGACAAGTACCAAATGATTTCACTCATCTCGGGAGTATAAGAGCAAAGGAAAAACTGAAGGAACAAAACAGCAGCAGAATCACAGAACCCATGAATGGACTACCAGTCACCAAAGAGAAAGGGACTGAGGAAGACGGGTGGGAAGGGAGGGTAAAGGCAGGGAAAAAGAAAGGGGGCATTATGATAAGCATGTATAATGTGGGGCGGCACGGGGATGGCTAGGCTACACACAGAAGACAAGCAGTGATTCT
This sequence comes from Manis pentadactyla, assembly GCF_030020395.1. Classification (NCBI taxonomy): domain Eukaryota; kingdom Metazoa; phylum Chordata; class Mammalia; order Pholidota; family Manidae; genus Manis; species Manis pentadactyla. The sequence goes on from NC_080028.1 coordinate 35,661,085, forward strand.
ACAGCATGTTACTAAGCTGATGGACAGTGACCCTAATGGGGTTTGTGCGGGGTACTTGGTGAAGAGGGAAGCCAAATAAATACAATGTTCTTAAGGTAATTGTAGATAGATACCAAGAAAAAAAAACATTTCAAAAGGCTGTGAATGATCTTCCTTTCTGCCTGTCTCTTCATGTCAGTTTATCCCACTTTCCTTTATAACCTCTAGCCACACCTGGCTCTTCTCTGCTCACGAAAACATAAGCTCATCTCTGCCTTTGGGCCTTTGCTCCTGTGCCTGTAAAGTCCTCACCGCCCGCCGCTGCCCCTGCTCCCAAACCTGGAACTGCGGCCATGGTCTCAGTTTGCTATTGTCCCAGAAAGGCTGCAGCTGAATACCTAAATAGCTCCTCCGGTTATGAGTTACACTGTTACCTGAATCTGTTCACAGATAACTTTTGTGATAACGTCTAAATCTTCACCACAGCATACGGCTCCGAAAGCGGAGACTGTGTCAGCACTTAAGACAGCGCCTGGCACTGCAGACCGAACCCATTCCAAAACTCACCTCCAAACCCAGGAGTGTTCTGAGGCATGCTGGCCACATGGAAAGCAGTTGGTGTGCTCTGGCCAGCTGCACCCAGGGAGCTCGGTTTTAAGGCTCCCCAAAAGGGGTTCTTGGGACCAGTTCTCCCACTCCGCCCTGACCCAAAGCCAAGTGCCCCGGTGGTAGGGCTGCTGTGGGGGGCAGGCACGCCTGTCCCAAGTCCGCCACTGCCAGTGGGGCCTGCTGACACCATAGATGTGAAGGGCGCTGAGATGGTGCTGCCAAACCCGGATGTAATGGTCCCACAGCTGGTGGGCTGGGTCACAGCTCCAAAGCCGGTGGTGATGGCTGCAAAAAAGGAGCAAACATGGATCATTGTCTAACCCCATACACAAAAGTATATTCAAAACTGATCGAACCCCCGAATGTAAGCCAAGGAACCATAAACCTCTTAGAGAAAGACAGGCGAAAATATCTTGGACATAAACAAGAGCGACTTCTTCGTGAACATATCTCTCCAGGGAAAGAAAAGAAAAATGAACAAATGGGACTATGTCAAGCTTAAGAGCTTCTGTACAGGTAAGGGCACCATCAACAGAAGAAAAGGGCATCCTACAGCATGGGAGAATATATTCATAAATGACAGATCCAATAAAGGGTTGACATCCAAAATATATCAAGAGCTAACACACCTCAACAAACAAAGTGCAAATATTCCAATAAAAATGTGGGCAGGGGAGCTGAACAGGGAGTTCTCCAAAGAAGAAATTCAGGTGGCCAACAGATACATGAAAAGATGCACCACACCACTTGTCATCAGAGAAATGAAAATTAAAACCACAGTGAGATATCACCTCACACCAGTAAGGATCGCCACCATCGAAAAGACAAACCACAACAAATGTTGGCAAGGTTGTGGAGAGAGGGGAACCCTCCTACACTGTTGGTGGGAATGTAAATTCGTTCAAGCATTGTGGAAAGCAATATGGAGGTTCCTCAAAAAGCTCAAAACAGAAATACCATTTGACCCAGGAATAGCGCTCCTAGGAATTTACCCTGAGAATACAGCAGCCTAATTTTGAAAAAGACACATGTACCCCTATGTTTATCGCAGCACTACCTACAACAGCCAAGAAATGGAAACAACCTACGTGTCCAACAGTAGATGAATGTATGCAAATGGAATATAATTCAGTCATAAGAAGAAAATGAATCCTACCATTTGCAACAACATGGTTGGAGCTAGGGGGGGTATGCTCAGTGAAATAAACGAGGAGGAGAAAGACAAGTACCAAATGATTTCACTCATCTCGGGAGTATAAGAGCAAAGGAAAAACTGAAGGAACAAAACAGCAGCAGAATCACAGAACCCAAGAATGGACTACCAGTCACCAAAGAGAAAGGGACTGAGGAAGACAGGTGGGAAGGGTGGGTAAGGGCAGGGAAAAAGAAAGGGGGCATTATGATTAGCATGTATAATGTGGGGCGGCACGGGGATGGCTAGGCTACACACAGAAGACAAGCAGTGATTCTACAGCATGTTACTAAGCTGATGGACAGTGACCCTAATGGGGTTTGTGCGGGGTACTTGGTGAAGAGGGAAGCCAAATAAATACAATGTTCTTAAGGTAATTGTAGATAGATACCAAGAAAAAAAAACATTTTAAAAGGCTGTGAATGATCTTCCTTTCTGCCTGTCTCTTCATGTCAGTTTATCCCACTTTCCTTTATAACCTCTAGCCACACCTGGCTCTTCTCTGCTCACGAAAACATAAGCTCATCTCTGCCTTTGGGCCTTTGCTCCTGTGCCTGTAAAGTCCTCACCGCCCGCCGCTGCCCCTGCTCCCAAACCTGGAACTGCGGCCATGGCCTCAGTTTGCTATTGTCCCAGAAAGGCTGTCGCTGAATACCTAAATAGCTCCTACGGTTATGAGTTACACTGCTACCTGAAGTTGTTCACAGATAACTTTTGTGATAACGTCTAAATCTTCACCAAAGCATACGGCTCCGAAAGCGGAGACTGTGTCAGCACTTAAGACAGCGCCTGGCACTGCAGACCGAACCCATTGCAAAACTCACCTGCAAACCCAGGAGTGTTCTGAGGCGTGCTGGCCACATGGAAAGCAGTTGGTGTGCTCTGGCCAGCTGCACCCAGGGAGCTCGGTTTTAAGGCTCCCCAAAAGGGGTTCTTGGGACCAGTTCTCCCACTCCGCCCTGACCCAAAGCCAAGTGCCGCGGTGGTAGGGCTGCTGTGGGTGGCAGGCACGCCTGTCCCAAATCCCCCACTGTCAGTGGGGCCTGCTGACACCATAGATGTGAAGGGCGCTGAGATGGTGCTGCCAAACCCGGATGTACTGGTCCCACAGCTGGTGTGCTGGGTCACAGCTCCAAAGCCGGTGGTGATGGCTGCAAAAAAGGAGCAAACATGGATCATTGTCTAACCCCATACACAAAAGTATATTCAAAACTGATCGAACCCCCGAATGTAAGCCAAGAAACCATAAACCTCTTAGAGAAAGACAGGCGAAAATATCTTGGACATAAACAAGAGCGACTTCTTCGTGAACATATCTCTCCAGGGAAAGAAAGGAAAAATGAACAAATAGGACTATGTCAAGCTTAAGAGCTTCTGTACAGGTAAGGGCACCATCAACAGAAGAAAAGGGCATCCTACAGCATGGGAGAATATATTCATAAATGACAGATCCAATAAAGGGTTGACATCCAAAATATATCAAGAGCTAACACACCTCAACAAACAAAGTGCAAATATTCCAATAAAAATGTGGGCAGGGGAGCTGAACAGGGAGTTCTCCAAAGAAGAAATTCAGGTGGACAACAGATACATGAAAAGATGCACCACACCACTTGTCATCAGAGAAATGAAAATTAAAACCACAGTGAGATATCACCTCACACCAGTAAGGATCGCCACCATCGAAAAGACAAACCACAACAAATGTTGGCAAGGTTGTGGAGAGAGGGGAACCCTCCTACACTGTTGGTGGGAATGTAAATTCGTTCAAGCATTGTGGAAAGCAATATGGAGGTTCCTCAAAAAGCTCAAAACAGAAATACCATTTGACCCAGGAATAGCGCTCCTAGGAATTTACCCTGAGAATACAGCAGCCTAATTTTGAAAAAGACACATGTACCCCTAAGTTTATCGCAGCACTACTTACAACAGCCAAGAAATGGAAAGAACCTACGTGTCCAAAAGTAGATGAATGTATGCAAATGGAATATAATTCAGCCATAAGAAGAAAATGAATCCTACCATTTGCAACAACATGGTTGGAGCTAGGGGGGGTATGCTCAGTGAAATAAACGAGGCGGAGAAAGACAAGTACCAAATGATTTCACTCATCTCGGGAGTATAAGAGCAAAGGAAAAACTGAAGGAACAAAACAGCAGCAGAATCACAGAACCCAAGAATGGACTACCAGTCACCAAAGAGAAAGGGACTGAGGAAGACGGGTGGGAAGGGAGGGTAAAGGCAGGGAAAAAGAAAGGGGGCATTATGACTAGCATGTATAATGTGGGGCGGCACGGGGATGGCTAGGCTACACACAGAAGACAAGCAGTGATTCTACAGCATGTTACTAAGCTGATGGACAGTGACCCTAATGGGGTTTGTGCGGGGTACTTGGTGAAGAGGGAAGCCAAATAAATACAATGCTCTTAAGGTAATTGTAGATAGATACCAAGAAAAAAAAACATTTTGAAAGGCTGTGAATGATCTTCCTTTCTGCCTGTCTCTTCATGTCAGTTTATCCCACTTTCCTTTATAACCTCTAGCCACACCTGGCTCTTCTCTGCTCACGAAAACATAAGCTCATCTCTGCCTTTGGGCCTTTGCTCCTGTGCCTGTAAAGTCCTCACCGCCCGCCGCTGCCCCTGCTCCCAAACCTGGAACTGCGGCCATGGCCTCAGTTTGCTATTGTCCCAGAAAGGATGCCGCTGAATACCTAAATAGCTCCTCCGGTGATGAGTTACACTGCTACCTGAAGCTGTTCACAGATAACTTTGGTGATAACGTCTAAATCTTCACCAAAGCATACGGCTCCGAAAGCGGAGACTGTGTCAGCACTTAAGACAGCGCCTGGCACTGCAGACCGAACCCATTCCAAAACTCACCTCCAAACCCAGGAGTGTTCTGAGGCGTGCTGGCCACATGGAAAGCAGTTGGTGTGCTCTGGCCAGCTGCACCCAGGGAGCTCGGTTTTAAGGCTCCCCAAAAGGGGTTCTTGGGACCAGTTCTCCCACTCCGCCCTGACCCAAAGCCAAGTGCCCCGGTGGTAGGGCTGCTGTGGGGGGCAGGCACGCCTGTCCCAAGTCCGCCACTGCCAGTGGGGCCTGCTGACACCATAGATGTGAAGGGCGCTGAGATGGTGCTGCCAAACCCGGATGTACTGGTCCCACAGCTGGTGGGCTGAGTCACAGCTCCAAAGCCGGAGGTGATGGCTGCAAAAAAGGAGCAAACATGGATCATTGTCTAACCCCATACACAAAAGTATGTTCAAAACTGATCGAACCCCCGAATGTAAGCCAAGAAACCATAAACCTCTTAGAGAAAGACAGGCGAAAATATCTTGGTCATAAACAAGAGCGACTTCTTCGTGAACATATCTCTTCAGGGAAAGAAAGGAAAAATGAACAAATGGGACTATGTTAAGCTTAAGAGCTTCTGTACAGGTAAGGGCACCATCAACAGAAGAAAAGGGCATCCTACAGCATGGGAGAATATATTCATAAATGACAGATCCAATAAAGGGGTGACATCCAAAATATATCAAGAGCTAACACACCTCAACAAACACAGTGCAAATATTCCAATAAAAATGTGGGCAGGGGAGCTGAACAGGGAGTTCTCCAAAGAAGAAATTCAGGTGGCCAACAGATACATGAAAAGATGCACCACACCACTTGTCATCAGAGAAATGAAAATTAAAACCACAGTGAGATATCACCTCACACCAGTAAGGATCGCCACCATCGAAAAGACAAACCACAACAAATGTTGGCAAGGTTGTGGAGAGAGGGGAACCCTTCTACACTGTTGGTGGGAATGTAAATTCGTTCAAGCATTGTGGAAAGCAATGTGGAGGTTCCTCAAAAAGCTCAAAACAGAAATACCATTTGACCCAGGAATAGCGCTCCTAGGAATTTACCCTGAGAATACAGCAGCCTAATTTTGAAAAAGACACATGTACCCCTATGTTTATCGCACCACTACTTACAACAGCCAAGAAATGGAAACAACCTACGTGTCCAACAGTAGATGAAAGTATGCAAATGGAATATAATTCAGCCATAAGAAGAAAATGAATCCTACCATTTGCAACAACATGGTTGGAGCTAGGGGGGGTATGCTCAGTGAAATAAACGAGGCGGAGAAAGACAAGTAAAAAATGATTTCACTCATCTCGGGAGTATAAGAGCAAAGGAAAAACTGAAGGAACAAAACAGCAGCAGAATCACAGAACCCATGAATGGACTACCAGTCACCAAAGAGAAAGGGACTGAGGAAGACGGGTGGGAAGGGAGGGTAAAGGCAGGGAAAAAGAAAGGGGGCATTATGATAAGCATGTATAATGTGGGGCGGCACGGGGATGGCTAGGCTACACACAGAAGACAAGCAGTGATTCTACAGCATGTTACTAAGCTGATGGACAGTGACCCTAATGGGTTTTGTGCGGGGTACTTGGTGAAGAGGGAAGCCAAATAAATACAATGTTCTTAAGGTAATTGTAGATAGATACCAAGAAAAAAAAACATTTTAAAAGGCTGTGAATGATCTTCCTTTCTGCCTGTCTCTTCATGTCAGTTTATCCCACTTTCCTTTATAACCTCTAGCCACACCAGGCTCTTCTCTGCTCACGAAAACATAAGCTCATCTCTGCCTTTGGGCCTTTGCTCCTGTGCCTGTAAAGTCCTCACAGCCCGCCGCTGCCCCTGCTTCCAAACCTGGAACTGCGGCCATGGCCTCAGTTTGCTATTGTCCCAGAAAGGCTGCAGCTGAATACCTAAATAGCTCCTCCGGTTATGAGTTACACTGTTACCTGAATCTGTTCACAGATAACTTTTGTGATAACGTCTAAATCTTCACCAAAGCATACGGCTCCGAAAGCGGAGACTGTGTCAGCACTTAAGACAGCGCCTGGCACTGCAGACCGAACCCATTCCAAAACTCACCTCCAAACCCAGGAGTGTTCTGAGGCATGCTGGCCACATGGAAAGCAGTTGGTGTGCTCTGGCCAGCTGCACCCAGGGAGCTCGGTTTTAAGGCTCCCCAAAAGGGGTTCTTGGGACCAGTTCTCCCACTCCGCCCTGACCCAAAGCCAAGTGCCCCGGTGGTAGGGCTGCTGTGGGGGGCAGGCACGCCTGTCCCAAGTCCGCCACTGCCAGTGGGGCCTGCTGACACCATAGATGTGAAGGGCGCTGAGATGGTGCTGCCAAACCCGGATGTACTGGTCCCACAGCTGGTGGGCTGAGTCACAGCTCCAAAGCCGGAGGTGATGGCTGCAAAAAAGGAGCAAACATGGATCATTGTCTAACCCCATACACAAAAGTATGTTCAAAACTGATCGAACCCCCGAATGTAAGCCAAGAAACCATAAACCTCTTAGAGAAAGACAGGCGAAAATATCTTGGTCATAAACAAGAGCGACTTCTTCGTGAACATATCTCTTCAGGGAAAGAAAGGAAAAATGAACAAATGGGACTATGTTAAGCTTAAGAGCTTCTGTACAGGTAAGGGCACCATCAACAGAAGAAAAGGGCATCCTACAGCATGGGAGAATATATTCATAAATGACAGATCCAATAAAGGGTTGACATCCAAAATATATCAAGAGCTAACACACCTCAACAAACACAGTGCAAATATTCCAATAAAAATGTGGGCAGGGGAGCTGAACAGGGAGTTCTCCAAAGAAGAAATTCAGGTGGCCAACAGATACATGAAAAGATGCACCACACCACTTGTCATCAGAGAAATGAAAATTAAAACCACAGTGAGATATCACCTCACACCAGTAAGGATCGCCACCATCGAAAAGACAAACCACAACAAATGTTGGCAAGGTTGTGGAGAGAGGGGAACCCTCCTACACTGTTGGTGGGAATGTAAATTCGTTCAAGCATTGTGGAAAGCAATATGGAGGTTCCTCAAAAAGCTCAAAACAGAAATACCATTTGACCCAGGAATAGCGCTCCTAGGAATTTACCCTGAGAATACAGCAGCCTAATTTTGAAAAAGACACATGTACCCCTATGTTTATCGCAGCACTACCTACAACAGCCAAGAAATGGAAACAACCTACGTGTCCAACAGTAGATGAATGTATGCAAATGGAATATAATTCAGCCATAAGAAGAAAATGAATCCTACCATTTGCAACAACATGGTTGGAGCTAGGGGGGGTATGCTCAGTGAAATAAACGAGGCGGAGAAAGACAAGTACCAAATGATTTCACTCATCTCGGGAGTATAAGAGCAAAGGAAAAACTGAAGGAACAAAACAGCAGCAGAATCACAGAACCCAAGAATGGACTACCAGTCACCAAAGAGAAAGGGACTGAGGAAGACGGGTGGGAAGGGAGGGTAAAGGCAGGGAAAAAGAAAGGGGGCATTATGACTAGCATGTATAATGTGGGGCGGCACGGGGATGGCTAGGCTACACACAGAAGACAAGCAGTGATTCTACAGCATGTTACTAAGCTGATGGACAGTGACCCTAACGGGGTTTGTGCGGGGTACTTGGTGAAGAGGGAAGCCAAATAAATACAATGCTCTTAAGGTAATTGTAGATAGATACCAAGAAAAAAAAACATTTTGAAAGGCTGTGAATGATCTTCCTTTCTGCCTGTCTCTTCATGTCAGTTTATCCCACTTTCCTTTATAACCTCTAGCCACACCTGGCTCTTCTCTGCTCACGAAAACATAAGCTCATCTCTGCCTTTGGGCCTTTGCTCCTGTGCCTGTAAAGTCCTCACCGCCCGCCGCTGCCCCTGCTCCCAAACCTGGAACTGCGGCCATGGCCTCAGTTTGCTATTGTCCCAGAAAGGATGCCGCTGAATACCTAAATAGCTCCTCCGGTGATGAGTTACACTGCTACCTGAAGCTGTTCACAGATAACTTTGGTGATAACGTCTAAATCTTCACCAAAGCATACGGCTCCGAAAGCGGAGACTGTGTCAGCACTTAAGACAGCGCCTGGCACTGCAGACCGAACCCATTCCAAAACTCACCTCCAAACCCAGGAGTGTTCTGAGGCGTGCTGGCCACATGGAAAGCAGTTGGTGTGCTCTGGCCAGCTGCACCCAGGGAGCTCGGTTTTAAGGCTCCCCAAAAGGGGTTCTTGGGACCAGTTCTCCCACTCCGCCCTGACCCAAAGCCAAGTGCCCCGGTGGTAGGGCTGCTGTGGGGGGCAGGCACGCCTGTCCCAAGTCCGCCACTGCCAGTGGGGCCTGCTGACACCATAGATGTGAAGGGCGCTGAGATGGTGCTGCCAAACCCGGATGTACTGGTCCCACAGCTGGTGGGCTGAGTCACAGCTCCAAAGCCGGAGGTGATGGCTGCAAAAAAGGAGCAAACATGGATCATTGTCTAACCCCATACACAAAAGTATGTTCAAAACTGATCGAACCCCCGAATGTAAGCCAAGAAACCATAAACCTCTTAGAGAAAGACAGGCGAAAATATCTTGGTCATAAACAAGAGCGACTTCTTCGTGAACATATCTCTTCAGGGAAAGAAAGGAAAAATGAACAAATGGGACTATGTTAAGCTTAAGAGCTTCTGTACAGGTAAGGGCACCATCAACAGAAGAAAAGGGCATCCTACAGCATGGGAGAATATATTCATAAATGACAGATCCAATAAAGGGGTGACATCCAAAATATATCAAGAGCTAACACACCTCAACAAACACAGTGCAAATATTCCAATAAAAATGTGGGCAGGGGAGCTGAACAGGGAGTTCTCCAAAGAAGAAATTCAGGTGGCCAACAGATACATGAAAAGATGCACCACACCACTTGTCATCAGAGAAATGAAAATTAAAACCACAGTGAGATATCACCTCACACCAGTAAGGATCGCCACCATCGAAAAGACAAACCACAACAAATGTTGGCAAGGTTGTGGAGAGAGGGGAACCCTTCTACACTGTTGGTGGGAATGTAAATTCGTTCAAGCATTGTGGAAAGCAATGTGGAGGTTCCTCAAAAAGCTCAAAACAGAAATACCATTTGACCCAGGAATAGCGCTCCTAGGAATTTACCCTGAGAATACAGCAGCCTAATTTTGAAAAAGACACATGTACCCCTATGTTTATCGCACCACTACTTACAACAGCCAAGAAATGGAAACAACCTACGTGTCCAACAGTAGATGAAAGTATGCAAATGGAATATAATTCAGTCATAAGAAGAAAATGAATCCTACCATTTGCAACAACATGGTTGGAGCTAGGGGGGGTATGCTCAGTGAAATAAACGAGGCGGAGAAAGACAAGTAAAAAATGATTTCACTCATCTCGGGAGTATAAGAGCAAAGGAAAAACTGAAGGAACAAAACAGCAGCAGAATCACAGAACCCATGAATGGACTACCAGTCACCAAAGAGAAAGGGACTGAGGAAGACGGGTGGGAAGGGAGGGTAAAGGCAGGGAAAAAGAAAGGGGGCATTATGATAAGCATGTATAATGTGGGGCGGCACGGGGATGGCTAGGCTACACACAGAAGACAAGCAGTGATTCTACAGCATGTTACTAAGCTGATGGACAGTGACCCTAATGGGTTTTGTGCGGGGTACTTGGTGAAGAGGGAAGCCAAATAAATACAATGTTCTTAAGGTAATTGTAGATAGATACCAAGAAAAAAAAACATTTTAAAAGGCTGTGAATGATCTTCCTTTCTGCCTGTCTCTTCATGTCAGTTTATCCCACTTTCCTTTATAACCTCTAGCCACACCAGGCTCTTCTCTGCTCACGAAAACATAAGCTCATCTCTGCCTTTGGGCCTTTGCTCCTGTGCCTGTAAAGTCCTCACAGCCCGCCGCTGCCCCTGCTTCCAAACCTGGAACTGCGGCCATGGCCTCAGTTTGCTATTGTCCCAGAAAGGCTGCAGCTGAATACCTAAATAGCTCCTCCGGTTATGAGTTACACTGTTACCTGAATCTGTTCACAGATAACTTTTGTGATAACGTCTAAATCTTCACCAAAGCATACGGCTCCGAAAGCGGAGACTGTGTCAGCACTTAAGACAGCGCCTGGCACTGCAGACCGAACCCATTCCAAAACTCACCTCCAAACCCAGGAGTGTTCTGAGGCATGCTGGCCACATGGAAAGCAGTTGGTGTGCTCTGGCCAGCTGCACCCAGGGAGCTCGGTTTTAAGGCTCCCCAAAAGGGGTTCTTGGGACCAGTTCTCCCACTCCGCCCTGACCCAAAGCCAAGTGCCCCGGTGGTAGGGCTGCTGTGGGGGGCAGGCACGCCTGTCCCAAGTCCGCCACTGCCAGTGGGGCCTGCTGACACCATAGATGTGAAGGGCGCTGAGATGGTGCTGCCAAACCCGGATGTACTGGTCCCACAGCTGGTGGGCTGAGTCACAGCTCCAAAGCCGGAGGTGATGGCTGCAAAAAAGGAGCAAACATGGATCATTGTCTAACCCCATACACAAAAGTATGTTCAAAACTGATCGAACCCCCGAATGTAAGCCAAGAAACCATAAACCTCTTAGAGAAAGACAGGCGAAAATATCTTGGTCATAAACAAGAGCGACTTCTTCGTGAACATATCTCTTCAGGGAAAGAAAGGAAAAATGAACAAATGGGACTATGTTAAGCTTAAGAGCTTCTGTACAGGTAAGGGCACCATCAACAGAAGAAAAGGGCATCCTACAGCATGGGAGAATATATTCATAAATGACAGATCCAATAAAGGGTTGACATCCAAAATATATCAAGAGCTAACACACCTCAACAAACACAGTGCAAATATTCCAATAAAAATGTGGGCAGGGGAGCTGAACAGGGAGTTCTCCAAAGAAGAAATTCAGGTGGCCAACAGATACATGAAAAGATGCACCACACCACTTGTCATCAGAGAAATGAAAATTAAAACCACAGTGAGATATCACCTCACACCAGTAAGGATCGCCACCATCGAAAAGACAAACCACAACAAATGTTGGCAAGGTTGTGGAGAGAGGGGAACCCTCCTACACTGTTGGTGGGAATGTAAATTCGTTCAAGCATTGTGGAAAGCAATGTGGAGGTTCCTCAAAAAGCTCAAAACAGAAATACCATTTGACCCAGGAATAGCGCTCCTAGGAATTTACCCTGAGAATACAGCAGCCTAATTTTGAAAAAGACACATGTACCCCTATGTTTATCGCAGCACTACTTACAACAGCCAAGAAATGGAAACAACCTACGTGTCCAACAGTAGATGAATGTATGCAAATGGAATATAATTCAGCCATAAGAAGAAAATGAATCCTACCATTTGCAACAACATGGTTGGAGCTAGGGGGGGTATGCTCAGTGAAATAAACGAGGCGGAGAAAGACAAGTACCAAATGATTTCACTCATCTCGGGAGTATAAGAGCAAAGGAAAAACTGAAGGAACAAAACAGCAGCAGAATCACAGAACCCATGAATGGACTACCAGTCACCAAAGAGAAAGGGACTGAGGAAGACAGGAGGGAAGGGAGGGTAAAGGCAGGGAAAAAGAAAGGGGGCATTATGATAAGCATGTATAATGTGGGGCGGCACGGGGATGGCTAGGCTACACACAGAAGACAAGCAGTGATTCTACAGCATGTTACTAAGCTGATGGACAGTGACCCTAATGGGTTTTGTGCGGGGTACTTGGTGAAGAGGGAAGCCAAATAAATACAATGTTCTTAAGGTAATTGTAGATAGATACCAAGAAAAAAAAACATTTTAAAAGGCTGTGAATGATCTTCCTTTCTGCCTGTCTCTTCATGTCAGTTTATCCCACTTTCCTTTATAACCTCTAGCCACACCTGGCTCTTCTCTGCTCACGAAAACATAAGCTCATCTCTGCCTTTGGGCCTTTGCTCCTGTGCCTGTAAAGTCCTCACCGCCCGCCGCTGCCCCTGCTCCCAAACCTGGAACTGCGGCCATGGCCTCAGTTTGCTATTGTCCCAGAAAGGCTGCAGCTGAATACCTAAATAGCTCCTCCGGTTATGAGTTACACTGTTACCTGAATCTGTTCACAGATAACTTTTGTGATAACGTCTAAATCTTCACCAAAGCATACGGCTCCGAAAGCGGAGACTGTGTCAGCACTTAAGACAGCGCCTGGCACTGCAGACCGAACCCATTCCAAAACTCACCTGCAAACCCAGGAGTGTTCTGAGGCATGCTGGCCACATGGAAAGCAGTTGGTGTGCTCTGGCCAGCTGCACCCAGGGAGCTCGGTTTTAAGGCTCCCCAAAAGGGGTTCTTGGGACCAGTTCTCCCACTCCGCCCTGACCCAAAGCCAAGTGCCCCGGTGGTAGGGCTGCTGTGGGGGGCAGGCACGCCTGTCCCAAGTCCGCCACTGCCAGTGGGGCCTGCTGACACCATAGATGTGAAGGGCGCTGAGATGGTGCTGCCAAACCCGGATGTACTGGTCCCACAGCTGGTGGGCTGGGTCACAGCTCCAAAGCCGGTGGTGATGGCTGCAAAAAAGGAGCAAACATGGATCATTGTCTAACCCCATACACAAAAGTATATTCAAAACTGATCGAACCCCCGAATGTAAGCCAAGAAACCATAAACCTCTTAGAGAAAGACAGGCGAAAATATCTTGGACATAAACAAGAGCGACTTCTTCGTGAACATATCTCTCCAGGGAAAGAAAAGAAAAATGAACAAATGGGACTATGTCAAGCTTAAGAGCTTCTGTACAGGTAAGGGCACCATCAACAGAAGAAAAGGGCATCCTACAGCATGGGAGAATATATTCATAAATGACAGATCCAATAAAGGGTTGACATCCAAAATATATCAAGAGCTAACACACCTCAACAAACACAGTGCAAATATTCCAATAAAAATGTGGGCAGGGGAGCTGAACAGGGAGTTCTCCAAAGAAGAAATTCAGGTGGCCAACAGATACATGAAAAGATGCACCACACCACTTGTCATCAGAGAAATGAAAATTAAAACCACAGTGAGATATCACCTCACACCAGTAAGGATCGCCACCATCGAAAAGACAAACCACAACAAATGTTGGCAAGGTTGTGGAGAGAGGGGAACCCTCCTACACTGTTGGTGGGAATGTAAATTCGTTCAAGCATTGTGGAAAGCAATGTGGAGGTTCCTCAAAAAGCTCAAAACAGAAATACCATTTGACCCAGGAATAGCGCTCCTAGGAATTTACCCTGAGAATACAGCAGCCTAATTTTGAAAAAGACACATGTACCCCTATGTTTATCGCAGCACTACTTACAACAGCCAAGAAATGGAAACAACCTACGTGTCCAACAGTAGATGAATGTATGCAAATGGAATATAATTCAGTCATAAGAAGAAAATGAATCCTACCATTTGCAACAACATGGTTGGAGCTAGGGGGGGTATGCTCAGTGAAATAAACGAGGCGGAGAAAGACAAGTACCAAATGATTTCACTCATCTCGGGAGTATAAGAGCAAAGGAAAAACTGAAGGAACAAAACAGCAGCAGAATCACAGAACCCAAGAATGGACTACCAGTCACCAAAGAGAAAGGGACTGAGGAAGACAGGTGGGAAGGGTGGGTAAGGGCAGGGAAAAAGAAAGGGGGCATTATGATTAGCATGTATAATGTGGGGCGGCACGGGGATGGCTAGGCTACACACAGAAGACAAGCAGTGATTCTACAGCATGTTACTAAGCTGATGGACAGTGACCCTAATGGGTTTTGTGCGGGGTACTTGGTGAAGAGGGAAGCCAAATAAATACAATGTTCTTAAGGTAATTGTAGATAGATACCAAGAAAAAAAAACATTTTAAAAGGCTGTGAATGATCTTCCTTTCTGCCTGTCTCTTCATGTCAGTTTATCCCACTTTCCTTTATAACCTCTAGCCACACCTGGCTCTTCTCTGCTCACGAAAACATAAGCTCATCTCTGCCTTTGGGCCTTTGCTCCTGTGCCTGTAAAGTCCTCACCGCCCGCCGCTGCCCCTGCTCCCAAACCTGGAACTGCGGCCATGGCCTCAGTTTGCTATTGTCCCAGAAAGGCTGTCGCTGAATACCTAAATAGCTCCTACGGTTATGAGTTACACTGCTACCTGAATCTGTTCACAGATAACTTTTGTGATAACGTCTAAATCTTCACCAAAGCATACGGCTCCGAAAGCGGAGACTGTGTCAGCACTTAAGACAGCGCCTGGCACTGCAGACCGAACCCATTCCAAAACTCACCTGCAAACCCAGGAGTGTTCTGAGGCGTGCTGGCCACATGGAAAGCAGTTGGTGTGCTCTGGCCAGCTGCACCCAGGGAGCTCGGTTTTAAGGCTCCCCAAAAGGGGTTCTTGGGACCAGTTCTCCCACTCCGCCCTGACCCAAAGCCAAGTGCCCCGGTGGTAGGGCTGCTGTGGGGGGCAGGCACGCCTGTCCCAAGTCCGCCACTGCCAGTGGGGCCTGCTGACACCATAGATGTGAAGGGCGCTGAGATGGTGCTGCCAAACCCGGATGTACTGGTCCCACAGCTGGTGTGCTGGGTCACAGCTCCAAAGCCGGTGGTGATGGCTGCAAAAAAGGAGCAAACATGGA